>NC_137896.1:124931681-125640136 GCF_963455335.1 Martes martes
AAAACCAGAAGAAAAGCAGACACAGGAGGAAGGTGAGAGCCCATTGGTTGGTTGAGTTTTGGGGGCCTTTTTTGGACAATTTTGAGATAGTGAGAAAAAATATTTGGTTAAGACGGTAATGCAGTGATGAGTGGAATTTTGGACAGATGGCTAGAGCCAGTTCTGAAGATTATTTCCGCCCATTGTGCACTGCCATTGCCCTTTGCCATTTTCTCAGACTTTAGGAAATAATTAAAGTTTTCTGCAATTTCTTTTGAATGCCAGTCTTTGATGACTTCTGAATTTCATTGTGTGTTGAGCTAGAATACGAGCGTCTCAGCTTTATTTGGGTTATGTAAAGATAATAAAAAGTGATCATCGTAAGAACTGCAACATAAATTTTGATGTTGAATAAATAACAGGTTATATTTTGAGCTATCAAAAGATTCTGGCATATTTTGATGAGCAATATAAGGTAAGATGAAGGAAAACAAGAAATTCACAAGACATACATGAATTTATCTGTATCTCCACAGCAAAAGGTGGAACGACAGAAGCCTGAAGAAAAGTCCCAAACTCGGGCCTACTGAAAAGTTCCTCCTCCAGTGCCGACCCTCTGCATGGGTCATCAGATGCCTTTCCTGCTGCTCTGCATCTTTACCTGTCTAAAGGGAGTTCTGGATTCATGGTCTGTTCTAGCTGAATGAAATTGCTGGGATTATCTACTCATATCCCCTAATTTGATATAGCGAACACTCAGGCACAAAACTTAGAAGGACTAACCCAAGATCAAATAATTAACTAAGGACAACTAATCCCACAGGTTCAGGGTTCTTGGGACCACACCAAACTTCCCTGAAAAGTATCCTAGAAGGGATGCACCAGAGAGGTAGGCGATGGAAAGTGAAGAGTCGTGCACACACCAGAACCACCTTAATAATCGTGCCTGTTTTCTCTGCTGACCTCCAGCCACTAAGAGCATCGGGAAGCCAGCTGCTGTGGGATGCAGTGTGGCCTCCCACTGGGAAAGCTTCCTTCACTCCATGAATCCATTTCTAGTACACGGCTATCCCTGCCTATCCTGCAAAGGGCCTACAAGGTTCTGTTAATCATCTCCCTGCCCACTAAACTGAGCTGTCATGCCTGTAATGTTCGCCTCTACTTAACATGCACACACAATATTAGACAGGAGGTAAGCCTAAAGCTCTTAAAATGACTGCATATGATAACATATAGGATTCCCTTTATCTTCTTTCTTACAACAGATTGGCAAAGGTCTGATGTGACATGAGTGTAATGTAGCTGGAAAACCATAGCTTGGAATTCCTAGATGATATGAAATACCTTTTGAATCTTCTTCTTATTCCTAAGAATTTATTTTCTAGATTTACTTAGAGGGGCTTTGCTCATGGAATATGAAGGAGAAAGCCCAAACACACTGTATTTCCTGACTATAACCAAATTGGAAACATCATGTAAACATATAGCTCTTATATTTTAGTTTTTCTGTTCTGAATTGCAGTCTTCCGTCTCTGAGTTATGTGCTAACCAAAATGAGAACCGTGGGAAGAAAATGCATGGCTCTGTTCAATTCTGAGTGTTTGAGTATTGGCAGGAGTTAGGATTGATAGGGTCATAGGAAATCATGAAAAATCATTTTGTCTAGCTGCCTTGCCTTCTACATTCACTCCCTATTATGCATGCCTCTTTAATTATCACAGTTCCCTGGAAATTTCCCCTGGCTTTTAAAGGAGGCAGGAGTAGGAGACTACTCCTGCCTTTGATGACCCAGTCTAGTATCCAACAATATTCACAGAACAATACATGTTTTTCTTATATCCAACCTGATTTCTAAATATAGATTCCTGCTTCTGGCTATAATGAAGTAGCTTTTGACAAGACTTATCTTCCTGCCAAGAATAGCTAGAAGCTTGATTTTTAAAAGTTGTCCAAAGGCATGAGGGAGCTACTGATATAACAAGGACTTGAGGGGCCAGATGCTGAGAGAAAGGAAGTTCAGTGAGGTGAGCACATTGGTTTCCTACTCAGGGCACTGGGCAATTTTTGTGGTGGAGTAAGAGGGTGAGAAACCAGTCAGAGAACCACTTCTAATGGGCAGGGAAGTGGTAGAGGCTTGGGAAATATTAAGAGCCGGGGAGCAAAAGAACTTTGTGTTTTCAGAGCAACTAAAACTTGAGGGTCAAGATTCTGAAGAGAAGAAATGTACAGAGATACGACACCAGGCAATTGCCAATTAAGCTGTATAGGGCAAGAGGCTGAAAGGCTAAGAAGAGAGCAGCTGGAATGCAGAGTAGAGCTTTTGGTGGTTATATGATGCCAAGAAGTTAAAAAATGGAATATCCAGCTTGGAAATGAAGAGGTGACCAATGCAAGCACTTCAGGCTCTCAGATGGCACTGCTGGAGGATTATACTCTCTAGAGGTGGAGCCAACCAGAAGTAGACCAAGATATTGCACGGAGCACAGGGTGTTGTACATAAACAATGAATCTTGGAACACTGCATCAAAAATTAATAATGTATTTTATGGTGACTAACATAACACAATAAAAAGAATTTTTAAAAAAGAAGTAGACCAAGACTTTTAATAATGCAGTTTAATCTCAAATCAATTCAGTCTCTGATTGATTCATCCAAGGCATTGACAGAATTTTAAACACACTATCTGACATTCAATAAAAATGATCACCTTTGCTGAAAACAGAATTGAGAAGTAAATAGACTAGAGAAACAGACACATGACACAGATATTGGAATTGTTAGAAATGTGTTTAAAAGTAATTGTGATTAATATGTTCAAGAAGATGGAGAATTTCATCATGGAACTGAAATCTGTATAAAATAATCATATGGAATCCTAAAGCTGAAAATTCTAATATTTGATATTAAGAAATTAATAGATGGATTTAATTCCAAATTAGATAGCACTGAAAGGACCTCAGTAAACCTGAAGACAGCTTAGTAAAAAATATTTAGAGTGAACCATGAAGACAAAAGCAAAAACAAAACAAACAAGAATTGTAGAAAAGAATGTAAGAGAAACAAATCTAATGGAAATTCTAATGCAGTGTTTCTAAACCTGTACACTATTGACATTTTTTGAATCAGTTTCAAAAAGTGATAGCTATCATCCTCAGTTGATAGCTATGAGTCTAACATAATATGATGTCATAGAGAGAATGGGACAGAAGTAATACTTGAAGAGAAATGGCCAGCAATCGACTCAAAAAGTTATAAATCTAACACCTACACATGTCACAGTAAAACTGTCAAAAACCAAAAATAAAGAGGAAGTCATAAAAAAAAAAGAGCTAAAAAGATCCATTACTCTTGAAAGAGTCACTTTAAGACCACTCACTTCTCAATAGAAATGAAGGAAACTTGCAACACCAGAATGGCATGTCTAAAGTGCTAGGGAAAAAATTAGAATTCAACTTAGAATTCTATAGCCAGCAAAAATATCATTCAAAAATGAAGAGGGGTGCCTGTGTGGCTCAGTGGGTTAAAGCCTCTGCCTTCGGCTCAGGTCATGATCCCAGGGTCCTGGGATCTAGCTCAGCATCGGGCTTTCTGCTGGGTAGGGAGCCTGCTTCCCCCTCTCTCTCTGCCTGCCTCTCTGCCTACTTGTGATCTCTCTCTCTCTGTCAAATAAATAAATAAAAATCTTTTAAAAAAATGAAGAGGAAATAAAGGCATTCTTGACAAGAGCCAACAGATCTCATTCCCAGCAGGAAATGACCTACAGAAAATCCTAGCAGGAAATGCAGGAAGAAAAGAAGAATGGAAAGGTTGACTGTGTGGATAAATCTAAAGACATATTGACTCTAAAAAACCAGTCACAATCATACCTTATGGGATTTAAAAGATATGTAAAAATAAGATATATGGTAACAATAACACAAGATAGGAGGATTTGTATAGAAAAGACCTAACATAGGAGTTCCGAGACTGCTCTCATTAGGAAAACCTGCTTGCAAGGTTGACTACATAGGCATCTTGGAACTTAAATTTTGGGAAGGTCCCCAGCATTCCCTGAACTGAAAGATTGGCTCACTGTAGCTAAACTCTTTTTACAAACAATGTGGTTTATGCTGAACACCTGCTTTCTTTCTGGAAGTCTGGAATGTTGTTAAGTGTCTATGTGATCAGTACCCAGTCTGTACCTTGGATGCTGAGTCTGATGAGCTTTCCTGGTGGACAACCATTTGATATGAGTTGCCACAACTTGCTTTGGGAATTAAGCATATCCTGTGTGATTTCACTAGGAGGCAACTCTTACTCTTTTGTGGCTGGTTCCCTCCAAACTACCACATGCCCCTTTTCCCTTTGCTGATTTTATCTTGTCTCTTTTGACTCACTCAACTCAGTCAAACCTATAACTATATTCTGAGTCCCGTGAGTCCTCCTAGTGAAATACTGACACCAAAGATGATCTTGGGAACCCCAGTTACAGGTTCTATTAACCTTCAAGATTCAAGATTTACAAGGCTCTTTCAGTGTCAGGGAAATGGTGAAAGTACAAATTCATATTAGTTTTTAACAAATCAAGGATGTGTGTTACTCAAGATAATTACTAAAACAAGAGTAAATAAATGTTTATTTAATGAGCTAATGGGATGGGATTTGGAATAATAAAAAAATTTTGATTAAGCCAAAGGAAGGGAAAAAAGAATAATGGGACATAATTAATGGGGAATATAGAAAACAAATATTAATATAGCAAATATAAACCCCCAAATTTAGCAATTACATTAAGTGTACATGGTCTATATATTCTATTTGAAAGATGTATCTGTCTAAATTTTATAAAATGTCCAACCATAGTCTCTTTAAAGGAGAAAACCTGAAATATAAGGAGACAAGTGACTGAAAATAAAAGCATGGAAAACCAGTAGTTCCTGGCACCATGTCATAAAGATTTATAAGAATTGATTGTTAAGGGGCGCCTGGGTGGCTCAGTGGATTAAGCCTCTGCCTTCGGCTCAGGTCATGATCTCACAGTCCTGGGATCAAGCCCCACATCGGGCTCCCTGCTCGACAGGGAGCCTGCTTCCCCCTCTCTCTGACTGCTTCTCCCTCTCTCTGACTGCTTCTCTGCCTACTTGTGATCTTTGTCTGTCAAATAAATAAAATCTTAAAAAAAAATTGATTGTTAAATATTCAGGAATTTTGCAAATCAGTTGTCAAAACTTCAGTTGTTTGAGATTGGCTATAGTGGATGCATTCACCGTGTGAATGGATGCAGATTCACTGTAAATTTGCAAATGTCACAAATTGGGTCTTCTTGATTTTCAGAGAGCCAGTTCACTGGAACCTCACTGATACAAGCCTTGATTAAAGGAAAGCTGATGCGGCTATGCTAATAATCCTTTCTAAGTTATGAGGCCTTGTAAAGATATAGAAATTTGGGGTGCCTGGGTGCCTCACTTGGTTAAGCAACTTCCTTTGGCTTGGGTCATGATCCTGGAGTCCCAGGATCAAGTCCCACATCGGGCCCCCTGTTCAGCAGGGAGTATGCTTCTCCTGCTGACCTCTCTCTCTTATCCTCTCTCTCTCTCTCTCTCTCAAATAAATAAGATCTTTTAAAAAAAGATATAGAAATTCACTTCCTAATTACAAAATAATTAAGTCACTAGTAAGGTATAACAATTTCAAATTTGTAAACACCTAATAACAGATCTTCAGAAAATAAAGGGAAAAAATTAACAGAATTTAAAGGAGCCATATGCAGATTCACAATCATGATAAAGACACCAAAACACCTTTCTCAGTAAACTCTAAATATATTGGAAGGATTTCCTGCCTCTGTGACCCGTATGGCATGGAATGGAAATACTAGAATTTCTCATCTATGATCTTTACATTTAAGTCTGAAGAAAAAGTATCCTAAATAGTGGACTTCACCCCACTCATCTTAAACTGTTCAGCAAAAGAAATTTTGGATATTTGATATGGGTAATGACTGTTCGTGCATGTTTTTATCATTAGTCAACATTTATTGAAAGTCACGTTGTGCATTCCCTGATTCAGTTGTTGATTGTACCAAGAGGAGCAAGATATTGTTCTTATTCTCAAAAATTTAATTTGAGATGTAGACTTATAAACAAGTAATTGAAGAATAAGGCAACAAATAATTGATTATCAGCTGGGCTACTTCTCATTGCAATAATAAAATAATAAAAATAATAAAACCCCATGACAAAGATTTTTTTAATGTTATTCTAGAACTTGTGAATTCCTGAAATCACAGAAAGTTAGAGATAGATGGACAGGACCTTTGAAATAAACTAATTGCAGTGCTATAATTTTAACATTAAAATATAACACAATACAAATGCATTAAAGTTCAGAGTGGTGAAGTGATTTATTTATGTCTATCTAACAAATTAATTTGTCATACCTGACATGGAAAACACCCTATTCTTTATCCAATACTATTCTTATAACATACTACATACTTTAGTTCCCATTTGAGTCCATTCTGTTTTGAAGTAAAGCAACAGTTTCTTCAGCCAAACAAAAAATCAAGGTGAAAAGAAGATGCAGATGATCATTCAAGATTTATATGGATTTTCATTCATTCTGAAATCTTTACACATTCATAACTGAGTGCAATCCTCAAGGCAAATAATATGTTGATTCACTTATTTGTTCCACTATCAAATGTTTATTAATAAGATATTATACAAAGCACTGGGGATGCTGATTTTTGGCTTGGTAATAAATTCATTTTAAGGATGACTTCACAGAGTGCATTATTTGGGGGGGTGGAATAAATGAACACATATCTAAATATTTATAATAATGGTAAATGATACTATAGATGTATGTACAAAGCAAGTCTATGTAAGAGGAGATAAGACTGATTTTGAGTAATCTTTTATGGCCAGAAGCTTATAAAATATGGTAAACACATCACAAACTTTGTGGAAATAAATGTATATGAGAAATGTATATGAGTCTGGATGTATGTATAAGAAGGTGGCTTAGGTGACTGTAGAAGTGACACAAGAATTATATTCAATATTATTAACATAAAAGTAGTCACCACATCACTGGAAGATAGTAGAAACACAAAGGTAGTCACTAACCCTTTGGTTAAACAATATTGAGAGTACCAGCATAGCTTAGGTAGAAGCTTGTTTACTAGCACCATCTTTGGACAAGCTCAGGAGAATCGATTATGAGATTCTGAGCATCCTCCTTGTCCTAGTACCTTTGTGAAGTAAATAGTGACAGGTGTTTCTTTTAAAATATTGTATCATGTTACCCTGTTATTCTGATAGTGGTGACCACTAAAGATCAGTCCTCTAGCCAAAAGTAACCATCTATGAGTATACTATTCACTATGGTAGCCACTGGCCACATGTGGCTAATGATCACTCTAGCCAAAAGTAACCATCTATGAGTATACTATTCACTATGGTAGCCACTGGCCACATGTGGCTAATGATCACTAGAAATGTGGCTAATTTAGTTGAGACAGTTTCCAGGTATAAAATACACATGGGATTTCAAAGAATTAATATGGGGAAAAAGAAGGTAAAATATCTGAATAAATTTTTACTTAGTACATGTTTAAAATATTAAATAAAATGTTATTACAATTATTTCACTTTTGTGTTACATTCTTATTTGTTATTATTGTTTTGGAGCATTTGTTTTTATTTTTTTAATTAAATTTTTAGTTTTAATTCCAATACAATTAACATACAATATTATATTATTTTCAGGTATACAATATAGTAATTCAACAATTCTATATATTACTCAGTGCTCATCATGATTAAGTGTACTTTTAATCCTCATCACCTATTTCACCTGTTCCCCCACCTACCTCTCCTCTGGTAACAGTTCGTTCTCTATAGTTAAGAGTCTGTTTCTTCATTTCTCTCTCTCTCTCTCTCTGTTTTCCTTTGCTCATTTGTTTGATCTCTTAATTTCCATATATGAGTGAAATTATATGGTATTTGTCTTTCTCTGACTTTTTTTCTCTGACTTATACTTTCTAGCTCCAACCATGTTGTTGCAAATGGCAAGATTTCATTCTTTTTTTATGGATGAGTAATATTCCTGTGTGTGTGTATACCATATCTTCTTTATCCATTCATCTGTCAGTGGACACTTGGGCTGCTTCCATAATTTGGCTATCATATATAGAGCTGCAATAAATGTCAAGGGTGTATGTATCCCTTTGAATTAGTGTTTTTGTATTTTGGGGGTAAAGACCCAGTAGTATGGTTACTGGTTCTCTTTTTAACTTTTTGAGGAACCTCCATCTTGTCCCCAGTGGCTGTACCACTTTGCATTCCCATGTTACATTCCTGATGTAGCTAATAGAGAATTTTAAATTGTATATACATCTTATATTTGATGCTGACATTGTATTTCTGTTGGACAATGCTGCTGGTCTATCAGCTAGACTAGAAGCTCATTAGGAGTCCCGAGCAATGACTTCACCCAGTAGAGGAGCCCCATGTTGATTGGTGATGAGTAGCCAATTAGATTCTTTCTCTTGAGCCATTTTGAAACACAGAGAAACACAAAAGAACAGCGGGGGTGGGGAGAAGCATGCAGAGAAAATGAAGCTAAGTCAAAGAGCTATGGGGCCTCAGGGTAGGGAACCGAGGCTGGCCATCCCAGAGGAGACAGGTTGAGAGAGAATCATCAGAATTGCTCTAAGTTATGAATGTCATTGTGCTTTCAAGAGGTCCAATGTGTGGTTTTCGTATTTTATTTCTTCCCTCTCTTATGATAAGTCCTGTCATTTGTGGTCCCTAAGTGTTTCTCTGTTTCTTGTACTTCAGAAGAACTTAACCCTTAAACTGAGTAAGAGAAAGGACCAGCGGAGTTGGTATTTTCTTGGGAAGGAGAAGGAGAGGAGATTTTTAAGGGCAGCAGATCCTTTCACAGAGCCTGCACCCTGTACAAAGGTACAAGCGGAGGCAAGTGCTTAGTATAAGGGCAGAGTGCATCATCATCATTACTGTTTTGATAATTTTTTGCATTTTTTATGAGAAATGAGTTAACACAGGTACAGGACCACATAATAGCACTCACTAGAGAATTCTCTTTCCTTTGAGGAAAAAAAAGTGAATAAGACTCAAGATGGCTAGAAAGAGGGTTAAGTTGAAAATGAGTAATTTTTTTTAGCATAAAAGCAATCTAGTTAACACTGTCAAAAAACAAGCATCTTTCTTGGAACTGCACTCTCTACTCTTGTATATGAATCCTCTCAGAGCTAAGTCAGCCGACTGGATCACTAAGAGCTATGTGCAACCTTTTCTGCAGGTCAGTTGTTCTCAGAGTGTGGTCCGTGGGACAGTAACAGCTGCATCAGCTGGAAACCTGTTAAAAATGCAAATTCTTGGACCCTCATTTCAGACCCACTGAATTAGAACATTTGGGGGCCCAGTAATTGATTATAACCAACCCTGTAAGTGAGTAGGATACACTCAAACTGGAGAACGACTGCTCTGTATCTTTACTGATGCAGTTTCTCCAGTTTGAGATGCTCTGTGGGCTTGTCCCTCCATATTCAATCTGTGAGACTAGCTGCTCACTCTGCTTTCTTTGGGAAGTCGTGCTAAACTTCCTAGGGCCAAAGGAAGTTTGTGTTGTCTTGCTGAAATGTCAACACACCTGAGCTAATTCATATCCCATTTTAACTTGCTCTCTAAGTGGTTTCATGTGTGTGAAACAGTAAGCTTGAATACCCTTTGAGGGTAGGATTTTTGCAACCTCTCTTCCACCTCTCTGTAAGTCCCCAGTAGGTACGTTTTCTGCACCAAAATGAAAATCACATAGAAACTCCTTTGTCTTTGCATGGAAAATCATGTTAATCCCCTTGAAGGTCAGGAGTGACATCCAAAGACTGCTCTTTTTGTCTTCTTCCTGCCTGTGATGAGGACATCTAGGACCTAGGTGAATGGATTTTCAAAGCCTCTTTCCCTTCACTTAAAAACTTCCTTCTTCATTGAAAAACATGCCAGGGAATCCAGCTTTTCTTCTCCTCTTAAAACACTGGGGTGTTACTGCAGCTTCAGAAGTGTTCCTGAATTTTTAAGAGCACCTCTGAGAATAGGAGATAAGGCTTAAAAGTCCTCGGTAATTTGCCTGCTCCCTTTAAGACCTTCAGAAACTCTTTAGGTACATTAAAATGTTTTCCTTTAATTTTTAATTTTTGTTTTACGATAAGGCTAATTAAAGCAACACCTGTTTGGAATGATATAGTTGGTGCTGGGTCAACATTTCCATTGGTTTATAATCCAGCTGTGAAAACTCAATTTGAAGTAAAACTTGGGTGTATAATATCCAAACCCAGGGGGATTCAAAAGAAACACTAATATACCAGTGTGCATATTAGGGGGCAAAACAAATAGAAGCAAAGTGGTTTCAGGTGCTCTTTAGCACTCGTGTAGTGTGCAAACAGATTTTACGACCATGGTTTGTAGGCCTTCGGCTCCTCATGGAGGTAGGATGCCTTTGGGTATTTAAAAGGAATGAAAACAGGCCAGTTAGTCTGTGTAAAATACTAGCTACTGTGCACGCGTGGTAATGAGGCTTCTCTCATCAGAGGGGTCTTAAGATGTGAAATGACTCCTCTCATGTTTCTCTGGATTTAAGACCCCCTGAGGGTGTCCTGATGTGACAGACGACAGTATGTCTCGAAGACCAATGAGCTGCGTCTGTCCTCCCTTTTCTATTGGGAGGCCAAAGCAGAGATTTATTAGCATGTCATGTAAAGAAACTGGAACTTGGGTTCAGGCTGGAAATAACACTGCGGACTAGAACTTGCCCTACGGTGGTTCTCCGACACTTTTTAATACCTAGAGAGAGACCAATAAATAAAGCAGATAAAAGTGGAGCTGTTCAGATTAAATTAGGGGGAGAGCCTAGAGCCCCCAGCTGCTCGGCTCAAAGACACTCAGAAGCCTGGAAGAGGCTTGGTGAGACCCCTAAGGGGTGAGAAGAGCAGGCAGAAAGTTACTGTCCTGCCAATGACAGAGTAGGTAACCCAACTCTAGGCTTTATTGTGAGACACTCTTTGGAGAAGTTTGGCCACTTGATGAGGGGGGGTAAAATAAGTGTTTAGCAGGCTGTGCTTGCAGATACCTTCAAGATACTCTACAGCTCCAAAGAACTGGTGTAGAGAGGGTCTGGCTTCAGTTGACCCTGAGAATTTTCTTAGGTGGCAACTTTTCTTCGGTCAGTGAGCCCCAGGATTTTTCCTTAGGGAATGGAGATGAAATTCCTGCCAAGTACATTGTTTGTTTATTTGTTTGTTTTGAGGGGGTTGGGGAATCAAATAAAGTGTTGGATTTTAGATGACTTTGCTCTTAAATTAAAGCCATCGAGAGAGTCTAGGGTAAACTAGAATGTGAGCTCCTATACCAGAAGTATGAGGCAGAAAGGAGAGAGAGACATTTTTCCTGGAACCTTTCAGAGAAGTTGTATGGATCACATATGGGTTGAACCTTTATGTCTTCAATCCTCTTTCTCTCCTCATCTTTCGTGCAACCAGACTTTCATGCTACCCATGTCTCTCCTACATTTCCTGTCATTCTAGCGAAATACCTGCTTAGACTAAAGGAACCATAGATCCTTCAAGCTTGGCAAGATGTTAAAGATGATGCTATCAGCCTTCTAATTTTACGGTGGAAAATTCCAACTTTAAAACTCAGGTCCTAGGGATTCTAGGCCAGGCTTTTCTGAAAAATGGTGGGCGGTTATGTCCCTGCCATGGATGAGGATGTTGCCACCATGAGACTGGACATTTACCTCTGGTGTCTCTCACTCTCTGTCCTTGGAATTATGAACAGCCAGTGGGCTCCCACTCCTGGACTCCACTGGGGAGCAAGTGGCTGGCCATTTCTTAAAGAACGTGTAGCAGGAAGCAAGCAAGGGTCCCATGCCAACTCTCATCTCAGACTCATGATGCTATACCACCTCTAGTAATCTCCCACCTGACATCAGAGCCTTTTCCTGAAGGTGGCAATAATTGAAAAAAACGCTTTGAGTCCAGACACTTTTGGATGCTTTGTTTAATTATAGGTAAAAATGGGTGTCAAAGTTACATATTTGTGATCGTTGGATTTTAAATATGAACAGATCCAACACTGGGGCCAGTGGTACTTTGTACTCCTCTAATCCTTCTGGGCCACAGTCTTTCCTGCCTGTAGGTGAGTTTGGCCAGGTGTTTTCCTCGCTCCTCTTTCCACCTTTCGCCTTGACAATACACTAGCTCTTTGCAGTAGTGATTGTAACCGTAGGAGGAAAAGGGAAAAGAAAGGCTGTGCAGGGCACCTTGCATCCAAACTTGCTAAGGTAGTTGTAATTGCAACTCTGTTTGGTTAGTCCCAGAAAAGACGTTAGAAATCATTGCAGGAATGTGGAAATAATATCTTGGTACCCAAAGTACATTTCCTAGACTGTTTTTACAGTCTGGAGTAGAAAAAACACTCTTTGTCAGATGATGTGTGCTGATTTTTTGTGTTTCAGAAAAATATGGTTCATGTAGATGAGGAGTGGAAGACCCTCAGATGATTATGGCATAGCTTGTGTGTTTGAGATTATGAAGCTAGGAAGAATTCAGGAGAGAAGATGAGGGCAATGGATGGCTTTTGTTTGCAATTTGACAGCCTGGTGATGGCTGGAGAACACTCTGGAGGCCCAAAGAGCCATCCGTCATGTGAGCTCAGCAGCAAGCTAACCCCACCTGATGAGATGGGGCTGAAGGCAACGGAGGACTGCCAAGCCTCCTGTCCCCTGAGAAGAAGTGTGCATTGTCTCTTGAGAGGTTAGGAGCCTCTTCTTTCCACTGGGCTTCCCCACATTTATCTCACACAACTCACCAAGCCGGAATTTGACCTATGTAGCCCTAATCCCTTTTTCATGTGATTCTTCTGAGATATGGCTTCTACGTAGGATTCCCAAAGCCAATCACACTGTCCTGTGATTCTAACAAAGAAGCCCCAACAATGAAATCAAGTGGTTGGCGCTTAATAAAGCAGCTGGTGGAATGAACTGAATTCATTATAATCAGCCCAACTCCTTCATTTTATCAATGCTCAAATCAAGGTATGAACGTTGGAAGGGTGAACCCTGGTTTCCAGAGTAAGTTAGTGGCAGAACCAATCCTGGAGCCCAGATCTCCTGCTTGTCATTTCCTAAGGCTGGACTCATCCTACAAGCATCCCACAAGCAAATAATTCTTGTGTAAATGTGTATTCCTGGAAAGTTTCTGTGAAAAGTGCCAGGAAGGGGCTTTTTATGAGCCATTTCCTCAGGACGAGCTCTAAACTACTAAGCCATCTGATATTCATATTGAACACACTAGAGTATGGTGATGATACAGAGGAGGTTTTGTCTCCTTTGCTGTCTTTCTGTTATTTACCAAGAGTTGGGGCTGAGGATGGGGTTCAACCTAGAGGAAAAGGTAAGCAACTTAAGGGTCAGTTGATCTGAACAGAGTTTTATCAGTTATCACCTGTGACTAAATATGAGATGTTTAACAGGTAAATATGAAAGGACATGGTAACCAAATGGGTCAAGGAAAGAGAGAAGTATAGTAGGAGTCCCAGATTAGGCATTGAGTTGTTTCACCTGGAACCTTGAATAACACATGGAAAATTGATGAATGAACAAAATAAAGTCTCAGAATTAAGTGTTCTATTATGTGCTTGAGACTCCAGATGTTATAGTAAAGGAGTAAAGGAGAAAATTATGAGGATTATAGGCTGAGTTAGGAGGATCTTCCTCATCTTCTAAACAAAACAAGAGGTGGAGCTTAATCCTACCTCCACCCCCATCTCACATGGAAGTGTGGGCTGACTTGGCCGTGAGTCACTTCCAAAGAATAGAGTCAGGCAAGGGAAAGCAGAAACTTCATAGTTGAGAAGTCACTACATTAACCAAGTGATCAGAATTAACATCATCAGTGTTGTCATGCGGATTCCACGTAGCCCTGATGGGAAGTGATGGAGAGGGTACCTCTGTGGTATAATTTTCCCCAAACTCATAAGCCCAGTCTAGCCATGAGAAAAACTCAGATTGTGAGGCATTTTATGGGTTACTGGCCAGTACTCCTCAAGAATGTCAAGGTCATGAAAAAGAAAGACCAGAAGATATTGAGGAGCTATGAGAACTAAATGCAACGTGGTACCCTGGATTGGCTCTTGAGACTGAAAAAGGACATTAGTGGAAAAGCTGATAAAATCCGAATAAATTCCAGAAGTTAGTTGATAGTAATGTACCAATGTTGGTTTCTGAGTTTTGGTAAATATACTATGGTAATGTAAGGTGTTAATATGGGGAACTGGATTGTTGGTGCAACTTTTCTGTAATCCAAAATTATTCCCCCAAAATGGTTAAATCAAAAATAAAGCAACAGGGGTGCCTGGGTGAGTCAGTTGGTTGGGTGTCCAACTTTTGATTTCGGCTCAGGTCATGATCTCAGGGTTGTGAGATTGAGCCCTGCGTCAGGCTCTGTGCTGGGCATGGAACCTGCTTGGGATTCCCTTTTCCCTTCTTCCTCTGCCCCTTCCCCTACCTCTCTAAAAAAAAGATTAAATAATAATAATAATAATAAAACAAGCCACTAACCAACCAATAATTTCTTTTGGCCCTATCTCTCTTCTTTTGTAGGTTCAAAATATCACATTCACTGCTCACATTTACTTGTCTCCCAATTCATTCCCAAGCCCGCTTCTTTCTGGTTTCTGCTCTCCAGGACTTCACTTGTAGTTTGGTTGACACAAATGACTACTTTCTCTTTGAAATTCTATCTTCCTTTGGTTAGTGATTCCCTAGGATCTCATGGCCAACCCTCCTATTTGTTCCTACTCTCCCTGCTCCCTGGATGATCTTACCTTCTCTGTGTTTTCAGTTTTCACACACTGCATATATCAATGACTCTCTTTTCCTGAAAATTATCCTGCCTACCAGAAGCTCTTTTTGAGTGTCCTACGGGCACTCATTCAAAATGTTCCCAAACTAAATTGTTTTTTCTCATTCCCCTTTCTTGAAAAACTCCCTCTATTCTCTACCTTGGTGAATGACATCATTGCTCATCCAGTTGTCCACGCCAGAAACTTGAGCATTTACTCAAGTCATTCCTTCCCTCATTCCCCTTTACCCCTTTAAAGATCTCTTAGCTCTGTCCTACCCTCTCGGTCTCCACTTTGCCACCATCCATTCTCACCTGTCCTACAGTCCCCTGACTGGATTCTCTCCCTTTACTTGTGCTCCTCTTCAATCCAGCCTCTAGATTTCTAACAATATTTTTAAAAACAGACAGTCTAAACAAGTGATACCCCTTCCTAAAACCTTCAGTGTCTTCCTATCGCTTTGAAAGACCTATCCAGACTTCTTTACATGGTGTTCAAGGACTTTGATCATCTCACTCCCCGTGCCTATTCTGTTTTGTTGTCTTCTGCTCCTTGCCTGTTTCCTGCATTCCAGCACAGCAAACTCCTTCTACTTCTCCAATTCTTGGACACATAATACCTCTCCTTTTCTTTTGACTTTTGCTAACCAAGAGGGTCCTTCCTTTGCTACCACTCAACACAGACCAGTACATGTTTTATGAATAAACTTCTTCTCGCCTCCTACCCTGATAAATTGAAGCACAAAGAGATTCAGTCACATGTTCAATCTTCACTGATAAGCTGTGGTCTTCTCACTGACCACCTTGAGCTGATGGGAGGTTTTCACTGTTGGTTGGTTGGTTTGGTGATGAATTCCCAGAGAAGTAGAAGGGGTTGGAGCATATAGTCTGCTGGTGAGCAGAATTCTTTATGAAGGGAGGAAGGGAAAATAGGATAAGTAAGTGGGCCCTTTAATAAGTTTGAGACATGTGAGATTAGGAGAAAAAAGGCAAAATGCTCTCCAAAATGGCAGCCTAGACCCCAAATTTAAAACATTAATTTATAATGATAATCCCCAGAGAAAAACATCCACCTTGGCAAGGGATTCCCAAGTTGGAATGGCTGATGGATGGCCAGGGGGCGACTGCTGAGATGAGGTATGATGCTGTCCATGGAGAAGAGGGCGGACATTGGTGAATTATGGACTCTAATTCCACCTGGGACTGCGAGTAAATAACAAAGTGCCAGAGTGAGGCTCCAGATGGTTTGTGTAGTGAGTGTGACCAGAACTCCAGCGAGGAATTGGAGCCTGGTAATTCAAACCGGGCCTGCCTTTTTATGTTGTAGCAATTCACAAACTTGCCAGAGAGTGTCTGTTGGGTGTGCTGGTGGCCCCTTTACAGAAACAGGCTTCCTAAGAAATAGCTGATACCAAAATGTGTAGGCCATGTCAGATGCTGGCCAAAGCCCACTGCTCCCTGGAAGGTGATTACCGACAAATTTCGGGAAACCTCAGGCTCAGATCAGTGAGCTTGTATACATGTCAGCCCGTGTTATCTATTGCAAAGTGAATGTTCTAGACTGGAGGAGGCAGAACTGGGATAAGGAAGTGAAGTAATAATCCTTTCTAACCCCCTTATTTTATCATGCCTCATTTTATAAGCCCCCTGTTGTGTCTACCTTGATTAGATAATAATGAGGATATTTTTCTCCCCCAGAACTGTGTGAGAGACACGGAGGGCCTCCAGAAGCCCATGCCATCTGTGGACCACAGGTGCAGTTATCCAGATGAGAGCAGACTTCTCCTGCGCCTCCTGTTGGTAAGTCCCAAGGGGCCTCAAGCCCCATGCAGCAAGCAAGGTAGGGTGGGACCCCTGCTCCACCATCACAGGGTGCTGTTGGACTGCCTGGAGGAAGAGAGAGACAGGAGGCAGCAGGGAAGGAACATGAGCCGCAGACGGCCTCCCAGGGACGGCAGACTGGACGAACTACTCAGAGACAAAGTCCCAGGTTGACATAATGGATGCACAGACATGCATTTGTCTGAGGACGAAGCGCAGATTCTTTAAGTTGGGGAAACATCGTTCTTTGGTTTATTCTGTCGTTCACAAACCACTTGAAGCATCTGTTGCCTGGAGGATCAAAAAACAAAAAAGGATACAGCATATTCCCTGCACTTAAGAACGACTGGATCCACGCACGGTCCCAGAGCACGTCCGTTTCCCTAGGTGCTGTTGTAGGCACTCAGAGAAGAGAAGGCAGTGACTGCCCCGATAAAGACCTCACAAACTAGCCTGAGAGACAGTTTTAAAAATTTTCTCGACAGAGGTCATTTTCGGAACATGGTGAATCTTTCATGGAAGAACGTTCAATCCTCGGGGTGTTGGAGGAGCCAAAGAGGGTTTTCTGGAGGAGGTAGCATTTCCGCCGGGGCCTCGGCTCTTTGTGACGGGGGTGGTGGGGAGGTGGCCTCAGAGCAGGGAAATGCACAGTCAACGATCACGAGGTGAGAGAGGACCCGGGCCCTGCCTGGCTTTGCAGCCCCGGAGTGCAGGACGCGGTCAACAGCGGGGGGCCCAAGAAGCCGGTGGGCCCTCTGAGGGTGCAGCCGCCGCACGGGGCTCTCCGCGGCAGGTTCCCAGGAGCCCGGGGTGATTCCGTGTGGGGCACGGTATGTTCAGAGATATGTTTTGAATCCCTTGGCAGGTAAGTGGAGGATGAGTGAGGGACACAGGACCAGAAACCCAGGGGATACCAGAGAACGAAGGTAATAGGCCTGGTGTTCCCTGAGCTTGTGTTCTAGACACCCGATCTCTGGCAGTTACACAGATACACAGAATACACAGTGTTCAACAACTGCCCTGAGCGGCTTGAACGTAGAATGGCTTGTCCATCCTTGTAGATCTCCCAGGCTGCTTTCGGCAGGAGGGGAAGCTCATCTGCTTCCTTGGCTTGAAGCGGAGGCCGCGGCACAGGCTAATCCTTCCCGCCTCATCCTACAGGCCAGTGGCGGCCTGCTCCTTAGGTTCCGGGGACAGGAGACGGCCTAGTCACCAAGGGTCTTGCCGTGACAGGGAGGCAGAGGACTTGGGGCTGGCTGCTCCTGTGTTGGCATGGGCTCTTATTTTTCTCGTGTTGAGTTGCAGAGAAGTGCTGGAAATCAGAAGCAAAATAGCACATTGCACGCCCACTGAAGTCTGGGCTCAGGGGAAAGGAAAATGATTGCCAGAGTGTTAGCTCTTCCTAATCCACTCCTGGACCTTAAGCTGTCGTGAACACAGTTGCCAAACAGCTTGGTAGAGACTGGCCTTTGGATGGGTGTGGGCAGGGAAGGGGAGGGGGGCGGGAAGCGTCGGCTCTCCGTCTCAGTTACTTGTTCAGAAGCGGCTCCCTTCCCGAGAGGCTGGTGGTGCTGGTCTGCAGCAGGGTGAGTGTATGACTCTGTGTGAGAACTTGCTGTCTGATCTAACGATGCGACCGGAGAGGCAAGCATAGGGTGGTTTAAATTGCCTTGGAACTTTTAATCTTCCCCTTGTTATTTTCGTTGGGAATTTCTTGGTAAGATCAAAATCTACTGCTGAAGCCTTGGAAAGGAATTCTATCATGAAAGAATGATCCTTTCTTTCTGTGGATTTCTGGGTTGGGGTTTTGCGTCAAAGAGTCTGTGATGTGATGATGATAATTTGGATATCGGGCCGTGATCGAGCACCATGGAAAGAGCAACATGCTGGGCTCTGTAGACTGGGGTTTGAGTCCTAGTTCTAATTCATTCGTGCTACATTGTGTGAGCGCCCTCACTGCCTCGGGCCCTGCTCACTCTGGGCGAGATGAGGGTGTCGATTCTTGGGCTCAGATCTTCCAGCAGAGCAGAACGAGGTCTGGAGAACTGACAGTATTTATGCAAGGTCTCGGAGTGAGATGTCAGAGCGATGAGCAAACTCATTCACACATGTGCACTGCATTCTGTAATGAAAGCACTTGGTCCCACTGAGGCATGCACGTGTGCTCTGCCGTGGAGCAGGGCACCGCAGTTTCCCCTCTTGTGTGGGTGCTGGGGAGAGCCTGGGTGGTAGCTGAATGAGACAGCAGAGCTCTTCTAGCTTTTCCGCTGGGTACTGATGTCACAGGGTGAGGTCAGGAGAAGGCACACAGGGGCAGAGAAGAGGCAACGGTAAGGGAGGGTCTTCTACCCTTGAGGAATGAGCAAAGAGCTGGTCCCTCAAATGTGTGCATGCTTCTTTCATTCACTTTTGAAACACCAAGAGCTCTGTCTGTGACGCTAGCGGGACAGCAAGTCTTTTCCTGATGACCACAGTGATCTCGTATGATCTACGACTTGTTGCCTCTGAAAGCGCAAGCCCAAGGTCAGATTCAGTGTGTTGTCCCTGATACTGTGGCCTCCAGCCAAGGAAGGGCAGGGAGGATGGCGTGGACCACTCGGTAGTCACCCACTGGGGGGTGTGGGAGAGGAGGGCCAAGACCCCACCCCTCTCAGTCGTCGCTGTGTTCTTGGAAGTTCTCTGTGGGAAAGGAAAGGAACAGAAATTGGTGCCGTTGGGGCAAAATTAGACGAAAGAATCTGACTGTCACTTCATGGGAAGAAAGAGCAGAGTCTTCAGAAGCTGTCTTTAGAAGTAAAATTTGCGTTACTGCTCAACTCTTTTCTATTTTAATCTTAGTTTCTAGGTAATATGTGTATGGAGTTTATTCACAAAAATAGTAAATAGTTACGAAACAGTAGGTACCACTTTGTTTTAATGTATTAATTGATTCAAGCATTCTTCTTATTACTCCTGTTTGAAAGGGGGATTTGAGGCATGGGGAGGTTAAGGTTCCTGACCAGAGTCACAGAGTCAACAAGTGTCAGAGCTGAAATCCAGCCCGAGGTCTGGGCTTTGAAGCACCATACCCGACTGCTTCTCTGGAAAGCATGAGTCTATAACACTGTAAATCTTCTAATACAGAACAGCAGTTCCTTGTTCCACCCTTCCCCACCCCTGACTTTTATCCTTCAGACACAGCCACTTGTATTCCTTGCCATTGTTCCCTCTGGAATGTTCTTCGGTATCAGGATCAGGTTTATGCTGACTTTTTCTCAATGTTTCCATTTTAGACATTATCTATTGACTTTGTTCTGTGAAAGATGAGGATTTCACTCTGTCTATACCACCCTTCTGCCCCTGCCCTGAATACAGGTACATCTCTTCTCCCCATTCCGCCTTTATTTTGAAGCCACCATTTTAAGTCAAACCAATATTCGGTATTTGAGTATATAATCACGTAAATGTTAATAAAAGATGAGCTATACAATGTAGGATGATTCATTACGTTTCTCTACAACTTTCTGTAGTCAGTAATTCCTTCTTTTGTTTCATATTGTTATCTGCATAATTAATTCTTCCCTGGCCCTTCCAACGGGGCTGTTGAGCACTTCTCAGTGTGAACAAATACTTCTGGTGACCTTTCAGGCTTTGTTTTTTCTTAGAGTTATTCCTTCTAGCACCATCTGTCCCATCCTTCTCTTGCCAGTCAGGATTGTTTATGCTCTAGGGCTGATGCATTGCTGGTATCCTAGGATTTGTCCTGATCCTCATCCTGGGAATTTCCTTCATCTGTCTCCTAAGCTGGATCCCCAGTTTCCTGGACCTCTTGTCTTCCTCTTTCTTAGTTTATATCTTTATATTGGGGGGAAATCACATCTTCTAGTAGCATCCTGAGGAAAAAAGTACAAGGCAGAAAAATATTATAAGACCTGGCATGTCTGAGAATATTTTTATTCTACTTTCATATTTGATCATAGTTTGAGTATAGATTTCTAGATTGGATATAGTTTCCTGTTAGAATTTTTAGGCATTTCTGTCCTTTCAACTGGCTTCCAATGCAACTTTTTGAAAAGTATGAGGCAGTATTTTATTCCATATTCTTTGTGTGGGAAAAATTCTTGGTATGATTTTTCTCTCTGGGAACTTTTAGGGCTTTTCTTTATCCTGAATCTTATGATGATATGACTTGATGAGTCTTCTTTTTAATTCAACACACTGGGCAGACAATAGTCCCTTTTGATCTGGAAAGCCATATCTCTTGGCTCAAGAATATCATATATATGTGTGGTTTCTGTTTTATACAGTATGTATTTTTACGGTTTCTTTCTCTGACCCTTCCTTCCGGTTAGCTCATCAGTCAAATGTCAGTCTTCACAAGTTTATCTTTAATTTTCTAGCTTATTGCTTTCCCTTTCCATCCATTTTTGTGTTATACTTTCCAGATTTCCTTAAATTTAATCATCTATGTATTCTATTGAATTTTAAATGCTAATTTTAAGTGCTATAAGATTTTGAGTTTCTGAAAGAATTCTTATTCACTGTTTTTTTAACTAGTACTTACTCTTTTCTGCATAGATTTAATATCTTTTCTTACATCTGAGCATATTCATTCTTTTATAAAAATGTCTCCTGATTTCTCAATTGCTTCTGCTTCCTCTGAGTAACACCCCCCTCCTTTTTTTTTTTTTTTTTTTTTTTTGGGTTTAGATTTCTATTAGAAACTTACTGCAAATGTCTTAGTGCAAGTGAATGGCACAGAGATTCTTTTTTTTTTTTTTTTTGATTCCAGTATAGTTAACATAGAGTCAGAGATTAATTTTCAAGTAGAGTCCCTAAAAAGCTGGTCTGAACCATGTATATATGTTCGGTAGGTGTGACTAGGGTGGAAAGAGGAGTGCTCATTAATCCTCGGACTTTGCTTTGGGATTATTGGGTGAGGACCTGTTTCATTGGGTCCGCGGGATCATCAGTAGGTTTTGTTTCCCTTGAGACTGATCAGCTCCCCCAAGAAGATTCTCCAGCCCCTGCCTCTCGAGGACAAGTCTGACTACCTGGCAGGGAAAGATGGTGGGTTTCACCATTACACGTGCAGATGTTTGCTTACACTCTTATCTTTCTATTTTGGTGCCTCACCCTTGCTTTTAACTGGACCTGGGGACCCCAAGTCCTACCCTTTTTGTGCCTGTCAGGAAGAAAGATGATGATTTGGCTGCGTGGACTAGGGGAAGGTTCTGAGGTCTACCAACCAATACTCCTGTCTTCAGGCTCAACCCACACCTTGGCCTTGGGAGATGCCTGGCCCCCTCCCATTTCTGTGCCTTTCCAGAATTGTACTAGCCGAATAGTTGGCGTCCTTTGGCTCCACAGACCCTTGACTGGCCGTCAGACTTCAGTTACCACTGTTTTCCTGCTTCCTATTTCCTGAATCTTGTTGATGTTCTTTTGTTTACTACAATCCCCTCTTTCACTTTCTTTGTCATTTGGAGTTCCTATCTTTTGTGATATTGGAGGAGAGAGCAAAGATAAGTACCAGCTTAACTTTCAGCAGACCTCTTCATCCACATGCTGCTGATTTTCTGCATCTGAAATGGCTGAAAATATCGGCTCCATATCCCTTGCAGAATCATTTCTGTGGTTCACCGATGGGTCTCATGCACACGTACATTAGAAAAAAATTCCTGGGTTTTAGGGGATGTAAAAGATGCATAAGACCCACCTTCTGCCTTCAGTGGAGAAATAACAGACCACTCCTGCTGGGGAGAAGATGTACCGTGGGCAGGAAAGGGGAAATTTCTGGGCTAGGAGGTGGTAAGTGTTCCCCAGTAGGTAAATTTGGAGTTGTGCCGCAAAGTCAGGACTAGGGTCTGTAGATGAAGAGGTGACTAGAACAATCTAAGTGGTCGGAGGATTCAGTAAATGCTTCGGAGAGAATTCACAAAACAGCAGGCAAGAAGGAGGGGAGAGCTCTCGGGAGCCTGCTTGGGAAGATGAGACAAGAGAAAACATCAGAAACAGATGGTAGAGAAGCTCTCTTGCCAGAAGAGGAAGTGTACCCGGAAGTCTAGAGGCATGGTCTCCTTCAGTTTTGTAAGGGAGTGAAGGGGTACTTACATTTTCTCCTGGCTTCAACCCCAGAGGTTGGGTGCAAGTAATGTTCATCCAAAGGCCGGAGTCAAGAGGAAACAAGCTGCCACAGCTGCTCTAGTATCCCTCTGGGCCTTGTGGATGGACCAAGGTGGGTTCATTGTCCTGGGGACATCGAAGAGAGGGAGTAAGTACATGTGTCCACAAGATCCGATGTGTGGTTGGGAATGTCTACTGAGGGTGAGTGGAGAGGCCCATTGAGGGCCCTTGACAGATGGGCAAAGGGGAGCCTAGCGAACTGAAGGAGGGTCAATGGGCAGTGCAAGGTTGGTCAGGAAGGATAAGGCGTTCTTCTGTGCCCATGGTGGTGGTTTGGCCATAAAAATCCTAAGAGGTTAATTATTTTTCCTCTTCTTATACTATGACTATGAACAAGTTGCTTTCTTTGCAGAGGTTTGGTGAAAATCAAGGAGCCAACATCTGGTTGCACACAGTAAATCGGATAACTGATTCCTCCCCTAACTCAGCCTGAGACCCAGGACTCAGGTGCTCCACCTCTCGGATTTCACCACATCAGTGTCCAGAGTCTGCTTAGAATCAGAAGAGTAAATATTCTGCATACTTTGGCAGAGGGTGTAATTAATGTTTGTATTAGTGGCAAAAGGAGAGAGAAACGAGTGTTCTTTTCTTGCTAAAGGCAGCCCAAGTACATTTGTGAGATAGAGCAGGTCTGGTGAAGAGAGTCATTTGTTGAATGTCTAATTTTCCAGGATGTCCAGATTCTCCTAGGTTTCCAAATAACTCCTTGTAGTGGCAGGCACTGATGCCCTGCCTTCCTTCCCAAATTTATTTCTGAAGCCCAGAAGTGATGTCAGCTCTATTGTTGGCAATCACAAACATCTCTACACCATAGTTCATATAGAAAGAGCTCAGTCTAAAAAGGATGGCAATCTGAATACTTAATCATATAACCATGCTTTTAGAATTATGATTTAAAAGAATGGAAAGTTGTCCAGACAAGTGAAAAAAAAATCACAGTAAATAAATGCAGTATTGGATTCTACTACAAAGTATAAAATGAATTTCAAGGTTTACAAATTAATGAATGGGGGAGAGTAGACACATATCCCATGTAGAACTCCAAATAATTTATGTAGACAGTCTGCCCTCAAGGAGGTGTGAATAGTGACTTCCTTTCAAAGAGTACAGTATAGAAAGTGGGGGCAGGGAGAGATAACTTTACAGTGGAGAAATCTGAAAAACACTACTTCAGCTTTGTGATCTAGGCTAATATTCTGAGTGGCTCCAGTAAGCTACTTTTACCGTAAATAAATTATTTTTTAAAAAAAAGAGAATTATCAACAGCAACAGAGATGGTCTATGTAACACAAAATTCTATGTTGTATACTAGCTTTATAAGAGAGTATAAGGTTCAAGAATCCATTATAAATAGCTGCCTGGGGCATTTTTTAAATTCCTCATAGTGTGGGAATTTGCAACAAAGTAAATTAAATGTTCAATGAGAGTTTATTTAACAGGCTAAATAAAGTTCCCAACAGTTTCATTGGTAGAAATAGTAGTTATCTTCTAAATGATATATCTTCCTAAAACATGTATTATAGGGTCACTTTTCATTGAGAATAAGATTTAAGTTATTACCATGGCATTCACAAATGCTTTAAAAGTTGGCCTGAATGACCTTGCCGACCTCATCCCCTGTATGTGACTATACAATACTCAATGATCCCTCCAAAATTCTTGAACTTTCTTGTCTTCACACTGTTTATTTTCATTTTTTCATCCCAAAGTGTTTTTTCCTCCCTTGTCTGATAAAAATCGTCCAAAACCAAATTCAAAGCCAATCTTCTCTGTGGACCTCTAACCATTTGTTCCCACCCAGAATTCACCCGACCCTGTATTTGGCACAGATAACTATGCAGCATCTTAGACCACTGTGGGTTCTAGCTAGGCATGTGTATCTTGCTCCCTATCCCACCATTCTTTTTTTTTTTTTTTTAATTTTTTTATTTTAATAAACATATAATGTATTTTTATCCCCAGGGGTACAGGTCTGTGAATCGTCTGGTTTACACATTTCACAGCACTCATCATAGCACATACCCTCCCCAATGTCCATTTCCCCACCACCCTCTCCCGTCCCCCTTCCCCCCCGCAACCCTCAGTCTGTTTCTTGAGATTGAGTCTTTTATGGTTTGTCTCCCTCCCAATCCCATCTTTTCATTTTTTCTTTTCCTACCTCCCCCCAAACCCCCCCACCTTGCATCTCCACTTCCTCATATCAAAGAGATCATATGATAGTTATATTTCTCCGATTGACTTATTTCGCTAAGCATGATACCCTCTAGTTCCATCCACGTCGTCGCAAATGGCAAGATTTCATGTCTTTTGATGGCTGCATAGTATTCCATTGTGTATATATACCACATCTTCTTTATCCATTCATCTGTTGATGGACATCTAGGCGCTTTCCACAGTTTGGCTATTGTGGACATTGCTGCTATAAACATTCGGGTGCACGTGCCCCTTCGGAGCACCACGTTTGTATCTTTAGGATATATACCCAGGAGTGCAATTGCTGGGTCGTAGGGTAGCTCTATTTTCAGTTTTTTGAGGAACCTCCACACTGTTTTCCAGAGTGGTTGCACCAGCTTGCATTCCCACCAACAGTGTAGGAGGGTTCCCCTCTCTCCGCATCCTCGCCAGCATCTGTCATTTCTTGACTTGTTAATTTTAGCCATTCTGACTGGTGTGAGGTGGTATCTCATTGTGGTTTTGATTTGTATTTCCCTGATGCCGAGTGATGTGGAGCATTTTTTCATGTGTCTGTTGGCCATCTGGATGTCTTCCTTGCAGAAATGTCTGTTCATGTCCTCTGCCCATTTCTTGACTGGATTATTTGTTCTTTGGGTATTGAGTTTGATAAGCTCTTTATAGATTTTGGATACTAGCCCTTTATCTGATATGTCGTTTGCAAATATCTTCTCCCATTCTGTCAGTTGTCTTTTGGTTTTGTTAACTGTTTCCTTTGCTGTGCAAAAGCTTTTGATCTTGATGAAATCCCAATAGTTCATTTTTGCCCTTGCTTCTGTTGCCTTTGGCGATGTTCCTAGGAAGAAGTTGCTGCGGTGGAGGTCAAAGAGGTTGCTGCCTGCATTCTCCTCAAGGATTTTGATAGATTCCTTTCGCACATTGAGGTCCTTCATCCACTTTGAGTCTATTTTCGTGTGTGGTGTAAGGAAATAGTCCAATTTCATTTTTCTGCATGTGGCTGTCCAATTTTCCCAGCACCATTTGTTGAAGAGGCTGTCTTTTTTCCATTGGATATTCTTTCCTGCTTTGTCGAAGATTAGTTGACCATAGAGTTGAGGGTCTATTTCTGGGCTCTCTATTCTGTTCCATTGGTCTATATGTCTGTTTTTGTGCCAGTACCATACTGTCTTGATGATGACAGCTTTGTAATAGAGCTTGAAGTCTGGAATTGTGATACCACCGACTTTGGCTTTCTTTTTCAATATTCCTTTGGCTATTCGAGGTCTTTTCTGGTTCCATATAAATTTTAGGATTATTTGTTCTATTTCTTTAAAAAAAATGGATGGGATTTTGATAGGGATTGCATTAAATGTGTAGATTGCTTTAGGTAAAATAGACATTTTCACAATATTTGTTCTTCCAATCCATGAGCATGGAATATTTTTCCATTTCTTTGTGTCTTCCTCAATTTCTTTCATGAGTACTTTATAGTTTTCTGAGTATAGATTCTTTGCCTCTTTGGTTAGATTTATTCCTAGGTATCTTATGGTTTTGGGTACGATTGTAAATGGGACTGACTCCTCAATTTCTCTTTCTTCTGTCTTGTTGTTAGTGTAAAGAAATGCGACTGATTTCTGTGCATTGACTTTATATCCTGACACTTTACTGAATTCCTGTATAAGTTCTAGCAGTTTTGGAGTGGAGCCTTTTGGGTTTTCCACATATAGTATCATATCATCTGCAAAGAGTGATAGTTTGACTTCTTCTTTGCCGATTTGGATGCCTTTAATTTCTTTTTGTTGTCTGATTGCTGAGGCTAGGACTTCTAGTACTATGTTGAACAGCAGTGGTGATAACGGACATCCCTGCCGTGTTCCTGACCTTAGCGGAAAAGCTTTCAGTTTTTCTCCATTGAGAATGATATTTGCGGTGGGTTTTTCATAGATGGCTTTGATAATATTGAGGTATGTGCCTTCTATCCCTACACTTTGAAGAGTTTTAATCAGGAAGGGATGCTGCACTTTGTCAAATGCTTTTTCAGCATCTATTGAGAGTATCATATGGTTCTTACTCTTTCTTTTATTAATGTATTGTATCACATTGATGGATTTGCGGATGTTGAACCAACCTTGCAGCCCTGGAATAAATCCCACTTGGTCGTGGTGAATAATCCTTTTAATGTACTGTTGGATCCTATTGGCCAGTATTTTGGTGAGAATTTTCGCATCTGTGTTCATCAAGGATATTGGTCTGTAATTCTCTTTTTTGGTGGGATCCTTGTCTGGTTTTGGGATCAAGGTGATGCTGGCCTCATAGAATGAGTTTGGAAGTTTTCCTTCCATTTCTATTTTTTGGAACAGTTTCAGGAGAATAGGAATTAATTCTTCTTTAAATGTTTGGTAGAATTCCCCTGGGAAGCCGTCTGGTCCTGGACTTTTGTTTGTTTGGAGATTTTTGATGACTGTTTCAATCTCCTTACTGGTTATGGGTCTGTTCAGGTTATCTATTTCTTCCTGGTTCAGTTGTGGTAGTTTATATATCTCTAGAAATGTATCCATTTCTTCCAGGTTGTCAAATTTGTTGCCATAGAGTTGCTCGTAGTATGTTCTTATAATTGTTTGTATTTCTTTGGTGTTGGTTGTGATCTCTCCTCTTTCATTCATGATTTTATTTATTTGCGTCCTTTCTCTTTTCTTTTTGATAAGTCTGGCCAGGGGCTTATCAATCTTATTAATTCTTTCAAAGAACCAGCTCCTAGTTTTGTTGATTTGTTCTATTGTTTTTTTAGTTTCTATTTCATTGATTTCTGCTCTGATCTTTATGATTTCTCTTCTCCTGCTGGGTTTAGGCTTTCTTTGTTGTTCTCTCTCCAGCTCCTTTAGGTGTAGGGTTAGGTTGTGTATTTGAGACCTTTCTTGTTTCTTGAGAAAGGCTTGCACTGCTATATATTTTCCTCTCAGGACTGCCTTTGTTGTGTCCCACAGATTTTGAACTGTTGTGTTTTCATTATCATTTGTTTCCATGAATTTTTTCAATTCTTCTTTAATTTCCTGGTTGACCCATTCATTTTTTAGAAGGATGCTGTTTAGTCTCCATGTATTTGCGTTCTTTCCAAATTTCCTCTTGTGATTGAGTTCGAGCTTCAGAGCATTGTGGTCTGAAAATATGCAGGGAATGATCTCGATCTTTTGGTACCGATTGAGACCTGATTTATGACCCAGGATGTGGTCTATTCTGGAGAATGTTCCATGTGGACTAGAGAAGAATGTATATTCTGTTGCTTTGGGATGGAATGTTCTGAATATATCTGTGATGTCCATCTGGTCCAGTGTGTCATTTAAGGCCTTTATTTCCTTGTTGATCTTTTGCTTAGATGATCTGTCCATTTCAGTGAGGGGAGTGTTAAAGTCCCCTGCTATTATTGTATTACTGTTGATGTATTTCTTTGATTTTGTTATTAATTGGTTTATATAGTTGGCTGCTCCCATGTTAGGGGCATAGATATTTAAGATTGTTAGATCTTCTTGTTGGACAGACCCTTTGAGTATGATATAGTGTCCTTCCTCATCTCTTATTATAGTCTTTGGCTTAAAATCTAATTGATCTGATATAAGGATTGCCACCCCAGCTTTCTTCTGATGTCCATTAGCATGGTACATTGTTTTCCACCCCCTCACTTTAAATCTGGAGGTGTCTTCGGGTCTAAAATGAGTTTCTTGTAGGCAGCATATGGATGGGTTTTGTTTTTTTATCCATTCTGATACCCTGTGTCTTTTGATTGGGGCATTGAGCCCATTAACATTCAGGGTAACTATTGAGAGATATGAATTGAGTGCCATTGTATTGCCTGTAAGATGATTGTTACTGTATATTGTTTCTGTTTCTTTCTGATCTACTACTTTTAGGGTCTCTCTTTGCTTAGAGGACCCCTTTCAATATTTCCTGTAGAGCTGGTTTGGTGTTTGCAAATTCTTTCAGCTTTTGTTTGTCCTGGAAGCTCTTTATCTCTCCTTCTATTTTCAGTGATAGCCTAGCCGGATATAGTATTCTTGGCTGCATGTTTTTCTCGTTTAGTGCTCTGAATATATCATGCCAGTTCTTTCTGGCCTGCCAGGTCTCTGTGGATAGGTCCGCTGCCAATCTAATGTTTTTACCCTTGTATGTTACCGACTTCTTTTCCCGGGCTGCTTTCAGGATTTTCTCTTTGTCGCTAAGACTTGTAAATTTTACTATCAGGTGACGAGGTGTGGACCTATTTTTATTGATTTTGAGGGGCGTTCTTAGCATCTCCTGGATTTTGATGTTTGTTCCCTTTGCCATATTAGGGAAATTCTCTCCAATAATTGTCTCCAATATACCTTCTGCTCCCCTCTCTCTTTCTTCTTCTTCTGGAATCCCAATTATTCTAATGTTGTGTCGTCTTATGGTGTCACTTATCTCTCGAATCCTCTCCTCGTGTTCCAGTAGTTGTTTGTCTCTCTTTTGCTCAGCTTCTTTATTCTCTGTCATTTGGTCTTCTATGTCACTAATTCTTTCTTCTGCCTCATTTATCCTGGCAGTGAGAGCTTCCATTTTTGATTGCACCTCATGAATAGCTTTTTTGATTTCAACTTGGTTAGATTTTAGTTCTTTTATTTCTCCAGAAAGGGCTTTTATCTCTCCGGAGAGGGTTTCTCTAATATCTTCTATGCCTTTTTCGAGCCCGGCTAGAACCTTGAGGATCGTCATTCGGAACTCTAGATCTGTCATGCTACCTATGTCTGTATTGATTAGGTCTCCAGCCTTCGGTACGGCCTCTTGTTCTTTTTTTTGAGGTGAGTTTTTCCGCCTTGTCATTTTGTCCAGGTAGGATTTGCTTTCTCCTGCTGTGGAATTCCGCTGTTCTTGGTGACTGAAGTTGGTTTTGGATGGTTTCTTGTTGATCTTCTGGGGGAGGGGCCTGTTGTAGTGATTCTCAAGTGTCTTTGCCGCAGGCAGAATTGCACCGCCCTTGCCAGGGGCCGGGCTAAGTAATCCGCTCGGGTTCGCTTTCGGGAGCTTTTGGCCCCTGAGCGCTTTCCGTAGAGTCCGGAGGACGGGAATGAAGATGGCGGCCTCCCAGTCTCCAGCCCGGAGGAGCCGAGAGCTTGGGGTTCCGCTCCTCAGTGCGCTCTCAGAGCAAAGCGCCCAACAGCCCCGCCTCCCTGGCTTGCGGTCGCGCCTCGAGGAAAGCAGTCAATTGTTGGAGCTGGAGAAAAGCGCCGGGTCGCTTTTGTCTCCGTGGCCTCCGGCCGCGCTCCGAGCCCACCCAGCCTGCAACCGGCACAAGGTAACCCCGGGCTTAGAGCTCACTCCTCAGCTTTGTCGCTGTAGCCGGCTTCCCCGCTCTAATACCTGCGAGCTCTGCGGCACTCAGACATCCCCAGTCCTTCTGTGACCCTGCGGGTCCTGGGGTTATGCTGACCCCGCCTGGGTTTCCCCCCAGTTTAGCCTCTGGAGCGATGTCTCCCAGTGGAGCCGACTTTTAAAAGTCCCGATTTTGTGCTCCGTCGCTCCGCCGCTTGCCGGGTGCCGGCCCCTCCCCCCAGGGTCTATCTTCCCGTCGCTTTGGATTCACTTCTCCGCAGGTCCTACCTTTCAGAAAGTGATCGATTTTCTGTTTCTGGGATTGTTGCTCTTCTTCTCTTCGATTTCCCGTTGGATTTATAGGTGTTCACAATGGTTAGATAAGCTATCTAGCTGATCTCCTGCTACCCGATGTCGTCTCAGCCTGCTACTTCTCCGCCATCTTGACTCCTCCCCCCCTATCCCACCATTCTGTGCTTCTTGAAGACACACCCTCTTTCCCTATGCCTTTTTGAGTCTTCTGTTGCCCTAGTAGGGACTCATGCATGGTAAGTACTCAAGAAATATCCATTTAACTCAGCAGTTCTAAAATTGGGGTGCACAGTGGAAGAACCTGGAATGCTTTTTAAAAATTCCAATGTGTAGATTGTACCCAGAATAATTAAATTAGAACTTCTAAGAGTGGAGTCCAAGCATCAGTATGCTAATAAGCTTCCTCCGGGATTTTAATGTGCGTCCAGGTAATTGACGTGGGCAGGGAGTATCTCAGAAGTGAGAGGGGCACTAAGGTAGTCTGGCTCTCGCAGCCCTCCCCGAATCCACAGTTCTGCCCTTGATCACCAACATCTCTGAAGACTCATCACTGCACCTGGAAAAGTTTTTGGCTTCACTATGACTTTGAAGTGAACTTTAACTTCTAAAGAAATCTGTGATGACACAAAAGGCAGGTAAGATATATAGTTGAAAGATCAGCCCCCACATGTGGAAATGGTTTGTTACACTCTGGAATGTACCTGCGAAAAATGTAGCTTTGAAAATGTTAGTAGCAGATGCTTCTGTTCATCCCTGTGCAATTTACTGATTATGATGTGCTATCACTTCCTCTCCAATTCCCAGTCAGTTGCCTTCTGGAGGTGTTTCCCTTAATCAGGACTGCAGGGCTAACATGTGGATTGGCCAGACTACCCTTTAGATACAGGGATATTCTCTGGGGGCCCGCCACAGGCTCTCATGAGTTGCTCCCTGTCCTGTACAAGTGTGATGGCTAAGGTGGGAGCTGTTCTCTCTGAGATGCCAAGATATTTAGTTCCTACAAAACAAAGCTACTGGCCCTTCAGTCAGCAGTTCTCCAACCTGAACACGCGTCTGAATCACATGGAGGGCTCGTTACTGGGCGCCACCCCAAGAGTTCCTGATTCAGTAGGTGTGGGATAAAACCTGGAGAATTTGCATTCCTAAGTTCCCAGGTGATATTCACGCTTACCGCACTTGGAGAACCGGTGTTCCAGGTAGCAGAGCCAAAAGGTTATGATAAAGGGAGTAGAAAAAAGTATAATTGATTTGGTTTCTAAAGGGGTATGGATTAAGGTTATGAATGCTTATAAGGCTGAGAAGAGAGAGGAATGGCTAAGATTCTTACTGTTTTAAGGATTATTCTGTGGCTAACCTATGTTACCCTCTAGCAACAAGGAGTAAGGAGTAAATGTGTACATGATTTTCAACCACAGGCTGCTCTGAGTTATGAGCTTGTGGATGAAGTTACGCCATGAGATGAGAATTTAGAGGGAGATTATGTCTCTGCCACAGAATGTTTTTTTTAAATCACAAGTGTGAAGCTTTATCACAGTATAAAACAGACTTTTCTAATAAGAAAACCAACTTTGCTGACCACAGCCCTTACCAGACACACAAAGCTCCCAACCTTTGCCTGAACCACTAGGAGGGCAAGCTCCTGGCTACAACCAGAAGGCTGCACTGCGGTAGGAAAAGAGCAGAGTAAAAATAAAGGGGGTGGGTAGTTCTCTTACTTATGGCTTATGTTTTTGTGTACTGTTTGGATCAAGTAATGACTCTCTTCTGGGGTATTGAATGGGTGCTGAAAAAGCCCACAGACAAAAGATGAATCAACCCCGTGTTTTCTCGGTGCCCCACCAGGGCTCACCGCCTGCTGTGTACACAGGAAGTCCCTTGTTAGGCTATGACCGGGAAGAAAAAAAAAATAAAAAAAAGTCCAAGAGATGACCCCATCTATCAAGAAGCTACAGACTATTTTGTGAATTCAGGAAAGACAGAGCTGACAAAGCAAATGCAGAGTGGTGGGGTGGAGAGAAGTAGGGTGTCGGGGAATTGGATTCCTGGAGAGAGTGAGCAGCTAAGCAGATGCCAACCAGACCATAAGGCAAATCTGTAGATTTCTGGTGACAAAAGAGCAGGACTTCAGGCTGCATCAAGGTTGGGTGGGGTCTTCAAATTCCCTTTTCAGCTTTTCTTCCCAAGCTAGTTCCCATAAATAGCTACCCCCCTCCCCCGTTCCTACCCAGTAGCATGCAGAGTGTTCCCTGGTGCAAGCTCTAAGACCAAACAGCCATGGGATTTGGGAGAATAGTTTCTACACTTTAGCCACTGGAGCGGGGTTGGAGGGGGGGCTGTGTGTTGGGCAGGGAGGGGAAGAGCAGAGCCTACAAGGGCTGCAGGAGCCCTTAGGAATTTCAGCTAAATCTTCTATCTGTCCGGGAGTCTCTCACCTACTCAGGAGTTTGGTGTGTGTCCTCAGGGTCAGGATCAGTGGGGAGGCCCCCATCAGCTACGTCTCTTTCCCCTCTCTGCAGGTGAAAAATACTACTGTGCAACCCCTATTTAGGAGGCCCTCCACATCTGTCTGTTTTTTGCCCAGCAGAGGGTATAGGATCTTTTTAAATTTAAATTTAAATTTTTTCAAAACTGGGATGCTCTTTTGAGGACCCATTAGAGAGAGAGATTTAGATATTCTTTCCATTGGCACCTTATGATCCAAATTCTTGCCTGTTAAATGCAAAAAAAAAAAAAATCCTAAAGAATTATTTCTTTAAAAGGACCCAACTTAAATACATCTGTGGAAACTAAGCATAATTTATTTTTATATTAGGTTAAAAATGTTTGCAGTGTATGCCCAAACTTTTCCAGATGTTAAAACAAGTAAACACTATTAGATCAAATTTAATTTGGTTTGGTGTTTTAATCAACTTTTACCTTGATTTTCTTTTTTGCTTATAACAAGGTTGACTCGTGTGTCGGAGGTGGTCTTAAAAGTGTTAATTTTAGCTTTTCTTTACAACACAAATACACGCACCAAGGCATTTTCTTATTATAAACTGAGTTAGATAAACTTTCAGTGTAGCTTTGCTTCATTAAACCAGGAAGTTTATACACCCTAACAAAAAAAATATGTATTTCCATTTGATGTTGGCATCAATGGTGGTACTGTGTATAATGTCGTTAGTACTGGTAGCTGGAATTCTCCATGGGAGACTGATGAAAGACAGATGACAATAAAAAGGGCATCAGAAACCGAAAATAAAATGTGAGATGTGGCTTTAGAAGCAAGGGCACTATTTCCTAAGACAGGAATTGTTTCTTGGGATGTGGCCTTGGGAGCTTGGAGGGGACTGAGATTGGGGTTTCCCATGCAACACGGCAGTCAGCGGAGGAGGCTGGACCTGCTCAGGGAGAGCAAAGAGTGTTCCCATCGTCCAGATTTTCAGGTAGGAGAGAGGATTTATGGACTATGTGGTGCTTTATCTTAGTTTTCAAAAGCAGTTTTCTGAATTGCTTTGAATGTCATGAAATGTGCTGATGAAGCTACCATTTTGGGGATTGAATGACACAAATTATAGTTTAACCAAGTTAAATTGGGGGGGGCAACGTGGGAGTTGACACTGGATCCCTATTATAGCAAGCCTTGTTTGAGGAAGAGTCTCCTGGATTATCTGTGTTAATAAAGGCACATGACTGCATGTGTCTAAAAGTGTATTTTAATTATGCATGTCTATGTGTAATTAAACAAATAGTAAAAGGTAATATTAAGGATTCTCATTTTCCTTTTCATGATAAAGATAATTTTGTCTTTGCAAGTTCTATTCGTGGTGTTGTTGCACAGAAATGGATAATGTGGAAGAAGGAAAAATAAAAGCAACCAAACCAACTTAAATTAGTTACTTTGGAAAGGACAAAGAAGCCCTTGCAGGAGAGGATAGATTATAAAGGTGTGAGGATGTGGGCAAAAATAACACGGGCAGCTCAGGAAGAATTTCAGAAAAGTTTTGGGGGTGCATTTTGAAGGAGAGAGAAGGACTGGAACATCATTTTAGGATGAGAAGGACTTCTGAGTGTAGGAAGCAAAGGGAAGTATAAATAATTCTGTAGTGTGTTATGAACAGGTTTTGAAAAGCCCTTACTCAGTGTTCCCAGGGAACCCCCAGTTACCAAGCACTAATCCTCTTCAATGTTCTCATAAAACCCTGTTCTTTCCATGTTTTCCTTATGGCACAGTTGAGCAGTCCTCATTTTTGAAATCTTTCCTTAGATTCTCAGAAGTTCTACTAGATTGCACATTCATAACATTCTGTAAAAACTTCTCATCCCCATCAACTAGGATTGCATTTGGCTACATGTTACAGAGAATCATCTTCAGTGGGTTTATTTTTTCCACATAACAAGAAGCCTGGAGATTGGTAGTTTGGGGACAGTGCAGCCTCCCAATGAAATATCCCTGTCTTTCCCATCCTTACAGTATTTTTTCAAAACGGCTGTTTTATCTCCATGTATCAAAAGTGTGTTCTAGGCAGAAGCAGGGTCAAGAAGAAAGGACAAAAGGCACATACCAGCTGCATTTATCTCTTTAACCAGAAAGACAAACTTTCTATATCTGGCACACTTCCCCTTAAATTCCAGGCACAGTTGTGTCTCCTGGTCAACCCCTAGTTGCAAGTAAGCCTGAGAGACAGCATTTTATCTGTGTTCATGATTCCCCACTTCCCCAAACAAAACTGGGGTTCTGTAAATAAGGGGGAGGAGGATAATAAATATTCAGTAGGCTAGTGGTAATGTCTCCCATTTATCCAGCTCGTTATGTAAGGTGGATATGCAGATGGGGGTTGGTGGAGACATTGACCAAGTTCTTCCCACAACCACTTACAAAAATAAAGTTCTAGTCTGTGATTCTCACAGACTTTTCATGTCTTTCTAAGTGTACTAGATGATATTGCTAATTTTATATGTCCTGTGTTAATTAGCTCAAGATGGAGAAGGCTGCTTTCCCCACCAACTGAGGCCTTTGTGCCAAACCAAGAAAGAGAGGCCTCCTTATTTTATCGGAGCAAATAAACACGCTTATTGTCTATAACCCAAAGTACTGATTCTTATAGGTAAGAGATCTGCTTGTAGTAGAAGAGATCACTCTCATGGCAGACAAGTGGGGAAGCATGTCAGGGTTGGAACCTCCCTGGGCTTTCCCAGTCATAGTAAGTAACTAAGTAATCTGCTTTGCTGACATAGAGGTACATACAGTTGTCTTCTCAGTATCTTTTGATATGGTGGACCTTTGCAAACCTACTTATACTTTTTTTAAAGGACTTTATTTCTTTAAGAAAGAGGAGAGAGAGGGCACAAGTTGGGGAGAGGGGCAAAGGAAGAGGGAGAGACAGACTCTCCTCAGGGCAGGGAGCCCAATGCAGGGCTCAATCCCACAACCCTGGGATCATGACATGACCTGAGCCAAAGACAGAGACTTAGCAGAGTAAGCCACTTAGGAACTGCCCTCACCCCCCCAAAAGTCTTAAAGCTTCTGGATTTTAGCAGTTTCTAGTTCTTAAGAGCAAAGAGCTACCAAGTGGAGTTAGCTGGGAAAGAAAACAGGGAAGAATAAAACACCTACAAGGAGTGGTAAATTAACACTAGCACCAATAGGCACTTTTTCTTTGGGGATTTTCTTCAGATTCTGGCCCAGAGAAAGGCTTAAAATCCAGACTTGGTTTCTGGCAGAAGGTTACTACAGAAGACAGAACAGCAACAAAAGTTTTGGTGATCATCTGCAATTGTAGTGTCAAAATTGGAAGCCTTTCACACATGAGTCATCACCCCTCAACGTATTTATGAAATTTCAAAGCACAGATTGGTGAAGGAAGCTACATTTTAAGCTTTTGTCTTCCAGCATGGAGGACAAAAAGAATTAAAAGGGTATTGTAATCAAGACTGTGGCATTAGCACAAACAAAGACACATTCAACAGTGAAACAGAATACAGAACAGTCTAGAAACAGACTGGAATGTCACCCAATGTATGACCCATTTTATTGTTCTATCCAAGATTCTGAATGTATTTGTTAGATCAAGTTTGAGAATCATGTTATTCAAGATTCTTACATGCTTGCTTTTTTGGATCAAAGTGGTTTCTGAGAGAAGTATGTTAAAATCACCCTTTCTGACAGATTTTGTTAAAGTGTCCTCTATAATTAAGTCATAATGAGTTTTATATATTGCGGACATGTTTGGATAGGAAGATTATAAATGGCCATTTCTTTATCCCTCTTTGTTATACCCTGGTAGATTTTCTCCACTCTGTCTTCCAAGGAATTACTCTTTCTTCAGAATATCCTGTCTAGCTTTTTCTAATTTTTTATTTCAGTTCTAATTTTCAAATGGTTTTTAATGTCTACCTTTAATCTTCCATAGTTTCTAATTCTTCCATGATGTTAGTTTCTCCTTTGGCTCTTTGAGAATTCTAAACATCCAGTATTTATTTTAAAGTCTTTTCCAAATACCTCAATCATCTCTATATTGTCAGGAGTAAACAGTCCCATCTGTTGCTGCTATGGACTTCCTTTCTTGGCACTAGAATCCTCTTTCCTTCATTTTTTCTCCCGTCCCGTCTACCATTGGAATGATCAAGTTTTCTTTATTCTACCTTGTCTCATGCTCCCTTGGGTTGGAGGTTTTATTTTACGTTGTTATTTTTGAGATGGTTACACTTAAAATTTTAACATACATGATTAATGTAAAATGTCACTCATAGCAGATCTGCATCACTTCAAAACTACGTGGGAACACTTAAGCCTCCAGCCATGTTGGAAGCTTAAGTGGTAGCGAAATTGCCCTCACATCATAAACAGCTAGAAACCTGGATAACATATATGAAGTCACTGTTTTCAGAACCGTATTGTGTTCCCGGAGAGAGAGAAAAGAAACAAAGTGAAAGTAATGAGCATCCTGGCTTTCTCCCCGGAGACATTGTGTGTCCTGAAGCAAGCAGAACACGGTGATTTTGCTGAATTTCAGAGACACGGATTGGGGTTGTCAAAGCTGATGGAGCTGGAATTCGATGGGCAGGATACTGCAAAGGACAAAACCACAAATGGAAAGAGTTGCAGAAATGTGCATAGGGGTTCTCTTGAATACTTTCTTGGATACTAAGCTACATAGATAGAATAAGATGCCATGAGGACAAAGAGCAACTATTGGAGAGTTGTCGGCTGAATAATTCCCAGAGCTCAACAGATAGACTTGGGAGAATTCAAGTTCCAGCCAGCTAGAGTGGAGAGACCAGGTTGATAATGCAATTTCTCAGTATATTCTTTTTCATGAATGATGACTTTTAATAAAGTAGCTGTCATAATTACAATGGTTCTCTCCTTCGTCCTGGATTCTGTTAATACTTGTGTTAGCAAACGGTTCCCTCCTTTGTTCTTGTATACCCTTAATAAAATGGTAATCATCGCTGAAAAGACCAACTTCAAATACAACTCCTATGATTTCTACTGTCATCTATAGGTGACGGGTCCTAAGTCTTACATTCCTTCCATCTAGATTCAATTATCTATTGGGCATCTCTTCTCAGAAGCATCTCAAATGGATGGAACTCATTAAATCATAAAGAATGAGCTAAATTATCTATCATGCTATCATATGTAATTTACTAATTCTTTCACATGTTTATGTTTTATCTCTCTAGCTACACTGAAAATCTTTGAGGTCAAGTATCTGGGCTGTATCCTGGCTATGCTACTTCCTGTATCCCCTTGAGCAATGTTTGTTTTCTCACTTACGTACTAAGGATAAACACTTCTCAGACTTGTTTGAGGACCAAGATTTAAATGAGCTGGTGTGTGTTCAGTGCTTTGTAAACTGTAAAGGATTATGGAAGTGTAGGATGTTATTACATTCTACACAACCACCCTCTACTTTCCACCCTCTACTTTACCTCACAGCACAACTACCCTCTACTTTCCCTCACACCCATGAGAGAGCATTAAGCATAAAGAAGTTGCTCAATAAATGTGTGGATACATGTAGATGAGCCATTTAGAAATTGTATGATAAGACTGGAGGGATACTCTTTCAGTGTTGGTGGACCCAGTTCCAACTTGGAGGAGGGGTTCCCCGACACATAACCCCCAATTAATTACCAGACACCGAAAGGCTGTCCGAGAATTCAACTCAATTCTGACACTGTTTACCTGGAGATAACATCAGATTCCACAGGTTAAGGGCTCAGTCCTCCAAGACCGCCTTCCATCCCCACTTCAGATGCCAGCACAAGCCCCAGGCTGTTACCTGTGATTCTGACCCAACTACTATGGATTAGAGGTTCCAATGACCTCCTCCTTACGTTTCATTAATTTGCTAGAGAGACTCACAGAACTCAGGGAAACATGCGTGTTTACCGTTTTATTAATGGATATGAATCAATAGCCAAGTGTAAGAGATACATAGGGTGAGATATGGAAAAAGGGCACTGGGCCTCCATACCCTCTCAGAGAGCACCGCTCTCCCTAACCTCTGTTCCCCAACCATGAAGTTCTCAAACCCAGTCCTTTTGGATTTTTAGGGGCTTCATTACATAGTCATGATTGGCATTCAACCCCCAGCCCCTCTACCCTCCCCAGAGGTCTCTACTATCTCTTTCTCTTCCCCCTCTCAAATATTACCTGTGATCAGGGATCTGGAAGCCTTTGAAGACAGAATGGAAAGAGAGAAAGCAAAGTTGATAGGGGAAAAAATATACCACTGCCTTTAGATCTTGGCCCCAAGATGCCAGCCTCCTAAGAAACTTGGGTTCTTGGCTACTAGGTGTCTTGTACTGACATTGACCCAAGTGGGTTGCACCCAAACTTAGGGCCCAACGATAATCTAAACCTGGCAGCAGCTTTTTGGTGCTATTCTTCATGAGCAAAACTGGAATTCTCTTTGGGGATTTAGACCTAGACATTTGAAACACATACATTTCTGATGTCAATGGCAGGCTGGAGGTGGTTTGGGCAGTGGCGGTGGGGGTAGTGGTGGTGGTGGTGGTGACAGGTGTACAGACAGATGGAAATTAACTGGAGCCTCCTGAAACAGAGTTGAATATACCAGAATTAGTCAAAGGACTGAGTGATCAGGTGTGGCTGACATCCTGCAATTGTGGAAAGAGAAGATGAAGAATTAATTTTTTGTGGGGGCACACTCTCCAGTCGTTGGTTACTTTGGTGCACTGTGTTCTTCATCAGATAAGAAAATTGTAACCAGCAGGTGAGCCCTTTCATAGAACGAGTTAGATCTATTGTTTCCCTGTATCCTCCTAAGCTAGTCAGAGGAAATGTATTAGCTTTTAGTATATGACACTCTCAATTCACTTGACGAAAAAATGTGCTGATCAAAGTTAAAAAGAGATTTCCTATTATTACCTTGTTGTATTCCCAAACTAGAGATTAAGGTCCCAAATTCAGAGGCTAATGACTTATGGGAAGCTGTTTCTTTCCTACCTGAATCTGACATATAGTGTTGTTTCATTGTTGTTGTTGTTTTAATCTACAATTCCTTGCAAAATAAATCTTGAAAATATTTCTAAATTAAGATTTCAAAACTAACTCCAGATGAAGTAGGAAAGTTAAATAGGAGTAGCATTGTAATCACATTAAAATGTTTTTCACCAACTACACCATCTAAAAGGAAAATTTTGGCCATAGGCCTGGAGTTTTTTCTAGTGAATTCTTTCTAACTATCAGGAATAGATTTTTTAATATCCTATCTAAACTGTTCCACAGGGTAAAAAGGAAGTTCCTAATACACACTTAAAGCCAGGAAACCTCAATATTAAAACAAAAAATATAACAAGAAAGCTATAGATCAACTTTACTTGTGAATATCGACTCACAAATACCAAATATAATATTAGCTAATTAAATTCAGCTACATGTGAAAACAACTACATGCTACCACCAAGTTGAATTAAATAAAAGGAATTAAATAAAAGGATGTTTCCATGTAAGAAATCAATTGATATGATACAGTGTGTTATTAGGTGAGATAAGTGAAACCATGTGGTCATTTCTTGAGATGTTGAAAAAGCATTGTTGCAATATCTATTTCTATAGCAATAAAAAATCATTTAGAAAAGTGAATGGTAGACAATTCTTTTTTTAAAAAGATTTTATTTATTTATTAGAGAGAGAGAGAGCGAGAGTAGTGGGAGCAGGGTTGGGGACAGAGGAGAAGCAGACTCCCCTCTGAGCAAGGAGCCTGCTGTGGGGCTCGAACCCAGAACCCTGGAATCAGGACCCAAGTCGAAGATAGCTGCTTAACTGGCTGAGCCACCCAGGTGCTCCTGAATGGTAGGGAATTCTTAACATGATTTTAAAAAACCTGAAAACAACAAGAACTATTATATTTTCTAGTGAAAGCTGAAATAATACTTCTTAAATGCTAAATGACTACTCTGCCTTAATTGTTAAGGCTTTTAAATTACAGCCAGTAGGGGAATCAGGTGCTTCCCTCCATGTATTTTATCAGTGTTTTTGTTGTTATTTTCATCTCTTTCTTCTTCCATGAAAACTCTATTTGAGTTGAATTTGATGTTATTGCACTAAATGTAATAGATTAATTTGGGAAAGAATGGAAATATTTATGATATTATCTTCCCAAGGATGAACTTGCTCTATTTTTCCATTTATTCAGGAAGCTTTGTAATTTTTTCCCATAAATTCCTTAAGTGACTACTGTTAGATTTATTTCTAAGTACTTTTTAACTTATTGCTCTTTTAAATTGGATATTATATTTTAATTAGACATTATCCATTTATAAGACTGTATGAGTCTGCTATGGCTGCTGTAACAAAATACCACATCTTAGGTGGCTTAAACAACAGAAGTTTACTTTCTCATAGTTTTTGGAGGTAGAAGTCCAATATCAATGGGTTGTCGTGGCTGGTTTCTTCTGAAGTCTATCTCATTGGCTTGTAGGTGGCCATCTTGCACTGTGTCCTCACCCAGTCTTTGCTCTGGGCACGAATACCCTGGTATTCTCTTTGTGTGTGTTCTAATCTCCTCTTCTTATAAGGACACCAGTCATATTGGAGTAGGACCCATTATAACAGCCTCATTTTAACTTAATCACATCTTTAAAGGTTTTATCTCCAAATACAGTCCCATTCTGGGTTGCTAGAGGTTAGGCCTTCATTGTATGAATACTGGGGGGAATACAATTCAGTTATAACAGTACTTTCTAGAAGCTGAGAGGAAATTTTACACCTAATGGCTATTGTACAAACATGGAATCGGACCGTAACAAAGACCATTATTTATTTCTGAATGTTAATCTTATTAAAACTAATTATATATATATATATATATTCTAAATATATATATATGTGTATATATATATATATATTAGCATTTCAAAATGGACATTGTCTGAAAATAACATTTCCTCTCATCCTTTCCACTTATTATTCCTTATGTAAAAACTTTTCTAGCTTTATTGCACCGGGTACACTTTCCAGGGCAATGATGAATAGAACCAGTGGCTGTGATCATCCTGATCTTTGCTTAACGAGGGTACTTCCAAAGTATCATATTAAATGTGTTCCCTGTAGTGTGGATTGATAGTATTTGTCAAATTAATATCGTTACCTTTTTTCCCAGCTTAGTGAACAGGCTGGATTCAGCATGACACTGGCAGAAATAAATTTTCCTTTGTTTCTCCCCTCATCACTCTTGATTAACTTTGCTCTGTTGAATAGTTCTTTCTTACCAGAGATGAAAGCATAGTCAGATTCCCTGGATCTGCCAGTTGTTTCTGGTCATAAAACGTTCTCCAGTCACTTTAAGGTTATAAATAGTCAGGTCCAGTTTAATAATAAAACTCCCGACTTTAGTCCAATTTAAAATCCTCCTGCTGCACATGGGGCACGCCTCAGATTATAAACTTCACAGTGAGAGAAAGAGGCACCACTGCCTCCTCACTGTTTTTTCACTGTTCGTTTTCTCAGACTCGCTGCTTGGTGTTTTGGCCTTTCCAGGATTGGGCTAGAAGGGCAGAAAGAAGTTAGGAAGCCTTCTTGACTGTCATTGCTCATCTCTGGGTATGGTGGATGTTAAAAAGCTGACTTTCCTTTCTGGAGTGCTTTGTGGCTCTTTGAAGTGATGCTCTCAGGACGTTTCTTGGATTTAGCCCCTTTCATTCAGGCAAAGCCTTCGCCCCCCAGTCTTTTATGACTCAGCCTCAGGCTGCTGGTTTCCAGGGGTCCACGACTCACTAAGGATGTTCTCGTTTCTTCTGACAGCGCTTTTAGACAGGGTTCCTTTTAGGATGGTCCATGCTTGGCCCCCTTCTGTGGGACTTTAGGATGGCCCATGAGATATATGAACTCAGTTCTTACCAAACTGGGGGACCAGAGCTTACCTCATGAAGCACTTTCTCTGCTACTCTGAGGCATCTCAAGACACAGCTTCTTGTTTTTAGACTTCCCAAGGCAAGCCCCCATGATACATAGCAATCCCAAGTCCTCAAATTAAGGGACACATTCAGATTTTCCAGGTGCTCTTTTGAAAGTCCTCTCATTTGGTTTGAGGTCTATAGAGAGGAGTACCCTCTTCCTTTCCATAATGCATGTATATCGGATTGCACAGCACAGCTGTCTGACTTTTCATCCTTCTCAACAGGACAGAAAAAGAATTTGACCATTCCTTCTCCAAGTTCGTCAGCAGTGAATTGAGCAACTTGCTTTAGAAAATGTGAAGATACTCAAAACTTTTTGCTTTATTCTAAGCTTTTGGAGCCTCAGCCCTAATCTAGAGACAACAGGAAAGATCTGATGTCACATTCTCTTATGCCAACATTTTTTCTGTTTTTAACATGAGTGAATATTAAACTTCGAATGATTATCCTTACTTATTGAGATGATTATATAATTTTTCTCTTTAATTATTTAGTGGGATCATTTTTGTCAGTGGATTTTCTAATGGTGGACCATCCTTGTAATCCTGGGACAGACTCTACAAGTTCATGTGTTATTTGTGCGTATTGCTGCCTTTAACTTGGTAATATTTAATTCAGAACCATTACAATCAGCTTTATAAGTCAGATCAATCTACAATTTCATTTTATTACACTGTTCTTGTTGGATTTTTGTGTCATGGTTATGCTAGTCTCAAAAAAGATCTTGGGGAAGTATCTGTCTATTTTCTGAAAGCATTTGTTTAATAACTATTCTTTCCTTGAATATTTTGTGGATTTACAAAATAGCCTCAGCTTGATGTCTCTATGGAAGAGATATTTCTGACTACTAACTCAATTTCTTATCAATGTCTTTGGTAATTATCGGTCTATTGAAGTCTTTATTGTATCTTTAGTAAATTATTTTCATTTGTATTAAATTTTCATTTGTATTTTTTTCCAGAAAGTTGTCCATTTCATCTAAATTCTCAAATTAGTGGCACAAAGTTATTCCCAGAAATTTCCAAGATTACTTATATCTCCCCTGAATCTGTACAAATGTTCCATTTCTTTTGTTCTTAATATTGTTTATTTTTCCCTTCTCTTTTTGTTTTTCCATTTTGTTAGAAATATGCCATTTTTATGTCTTTTAAAAATGAATACATTTTTCTCGATTATTTCTATTATACTGAATTTACTTTCTATTTGTTAAATCCTCTCTTATTTTAATTTTTTAAGCTCTAGTTTGAGTTCTCTGCTTTTTTTAATAGCTTCTTTTTTTGAGTACCTACAATTTTTCTTTTTTTAAATAAATCATTTGAATGTATAAATTTCCTTCTAAGCACTTTTTCTGCAAATTACAAGCTTTGATATGGTGTGCTAATTTTTAGTTACTTCGTTCTAAAAATTTCATTACTTAGACCATTATTTTCCCCTTAAATCCATGAGTTAAGAGTGTATTTTTAATTTTAACACATATAAATTTTAAAATTATTTTTTAAATGTGAGTTTCAAATTTAACAAAATTGTGATTAGAAAATGTGATCCTTTATGATCTCAAGTTTTTATTGTATTTTGAGTCCTTTTGGCTCAATACATGGTCGATCTTTATAAATGTTTCCAGTGTACATAAAAATAATGTCTATTCTTTATTTGTTGCTGGACAGGATTCTTCACATACCTGTCAGATCACATTTTTAATTTTATTGTTCCCCTTTTTACATTCTCCCTAATTTTGTACCCAATTGATTTGTTTGGGTTTGAAAGAGGTGTATTAAAACAGCCATTTTGAATGGTTGATGATATTAGGGAGGACACTTGAGATGCGCACTGGGTATTATATATATGTGATGAATCACTAAATTCTAGTCCTGAAACCAATATAACACTATATGTTATCTAATGAGAATTTAAATAAAAACCTGAAACAAAGTGAAAAATACAAAAATAAAATAGCCATTTTGAACAGTTTGGACAGTTTGACATTGATGTGCCTGAACATGGGCTTCTTTGGGTTTATGATTCTTGATTTTCATTTAGCATCTTGTTTCTGCAGATTTCTTTCTCTCATCAAGTTTGTATGTTATACTGTTGGATATTATCTAAGAGATCCCCAGGGCCTTGTTCTTTTTAAATGTTTTCCTCCCTGTTCTTCATCTTGGATAATTTCTCTTGCTCTCTCTTCAAGTCTACTTACATTTTTTCTTTTCTTTTCTTTTTTTTTTTTTTTTTTGCCATGTCCATTCAGCCATCAAATTCATCTAGTGATTTTTAAAAATTTCTGAAATTGTACTTTTCAGATCTAGAATTTCCTCCCTTTTTGTCTCTATTTATATTCTATGATTTTTTTCTCTGCTGAGATTATTATTCATGAAAAGCCTGCTCTTTTACTTCACTGAGCATACTTACGATGACTTCAAAATCCTTGTTTGTTATTTCCAACATCTGGTTTATCTCAGAATGGGACTCGATTGATTTTCTTTTGAGAATGTATTCCTTTTTTTTTCTTTGTGTGTTAGATTTTAAACATGATGCTTACGTTTGAGTGGCATGCAACTTTGGGGTCATGTGAAAGTAGGACATATTTGTAGCTTCTATCTTGGGCTCCCCTCAGTCTCTGCACTCCTGGGGGAGACTGGTATGAGGAAACTCATAGGCTATTATTCTCTCTCCTCTAGTTAGTTGTAATCAAACTCATGTCAGTTAGATATGCTTATTATGTGACTCTACTGCATGTGTGTGTAGTTATGACTTTTTAAAAACCATTTGTAGGGGCACCTGGGTGGCTCAGTTGGTCAGGTCATGATCCCAGGGTCCTGGGATGAGTCCCCTGTCAGTCTCCTTGCTCAGAGGAGAGACTGCTTCTCCCTCTGTCTGCCATTCCCCCTGCTTGTGCTCTTTCTCTCTCTCTTTCTCTGACAAATAAATAAGTAAAATCTTTAAAAAACAAGTCCACAGAAGTGGAATTAAAAAAAAAAAAAAACCATTTTTGTGTTGCTATCAGTATTGAAGATTACATAGCACTTTCTAACATTTATGTCACAACCACCCTTAAGGTAAAATATGTTTCCCAAATGTCAAAAAGTTAGCCTCAAAAGAACCCAAGAGACTGTATTTAAAATTCTGATGTTCATATACAAAGGCAGATTTGCTTTTAATTTTGGGAGATTCAGCTTATGACATTCAACTTCTAAATGTCAATTATGCATCAAAGAGATGAAGCCAAAATCATTTTGACTTGCAGAGGGTACTGCCAAACATTCCCTGTCTTATCTAACTGAATAGAAGAAAACAATGTGCTCATATCAATTCACTGCTTTTGTGATTTATCTAGAGGATTTATTTGCAAAACTTCAATACTGGTACATCAAGGTGACAATTTTTGGCAGAAGACAGTATTTCTATGTGAAAAAGTTCTATTGTTTTTCCCAGTAATTTCTCCTTTATACTGAAGTTGGTACATTAGACTTACTTATTTCCTTAGAAAAGTAGTGATAATTGTCTAAGCTGGATGATGGTTACAGAGAATCCATTATACTAAGTCTCTGTACTTTTGTTTATTTTCGAAAATTTCCATAATATGAAGTTTAAAAAAATTACTTCTTTGTGGTTAAAAAATGGAAGCCCCTGATAAAAATTCTAATGAATTTCTATAGGGAGATTATTCTCAGTATAATGGTTCAGAACATAGCATTTTGGGCATAAGTATGAGCTTTGGAGACTGACTGCCAAATTTGGATTCTGACTCTGTGTGACTTTGGGAAAATTAATTAACCTCTCTGTGCCTTGGTTTCCCCCTCTTCCTCTTCTCTCCTTCTCATAAAAGTGCCGAAGAGCCCTCAATCAGTAGTGGGTAAAGCACTGGTTATGACATTATGCCTGAGTTCAGCTGTGACTCCAGTTTTATAAGTCTCAACGTGTGAACTTGACCTCTGAGGGCCAGTTTCCCATCTGTATAATGAGAGGCTCAGAGCGAACGATGTCTGAATCTATTCTCTGGAATACAGATGTTGAGTCTGTATGTGGTCAACTAATAGACAACCTTCTTCCATATCTGGATTCAAAATGAAGCAAAAGAATGAAGAAAACAAATGAAACAAAAGAATCAGTGGCTATAGAAACAAAACATTGCCTGTAAACCTAATAAAGACTAAGTGGAAAGATATGGTTTGGTGTGAGATGTGAGAATCCTTTGGGTTTGCTAATGATTTACCCATCTAGTTACAGGCCATGTGGGATCAGGGCATCCTCTCTATTTCTTTGAAGAGGAGCAGAGAACAAGTGCCATTTGGCTGCGTTCTGGCCAGAAAGGGGTGAGCAGAAGTCTATGTGGGTCAGCCAGAAAAGTCTTCATGACACAGAGGAACACACCCTCTTCACTTCCTGCTTCTGCTATCCTAGAATGAGCTAATGATGTTTGGGGGTTTTGAAGCTATTTTACACTCAGGTTTTTCATAATATCTTCTGATTATCCTTTTAATAATTTGGATTTGTGGTAATCTCTCTCTTTTTGTTTCTGACCAGATTATTTGCATTTTTCTTTTTTAGAACAGTCTTCCTTAGGTTTTTCTCTATGTTATCAATTTTTTTTTCAAAAGATTCAGTTTCTTGATTTGTTAATTTTTCTCCCTTGTTACTTTCTGTTTCTTTGATTTCTACTCATTTCATTTTTTATATTTTTGGGGGATTGAATTTGCTCATGTTTTTCTGGCTTCTTGAGGTGAAATTTTCGATCATTCATTGTAAGACTGTCTTCTTTTCTAATCTGTGCATTAAAGCTATAAATTTTCCTCAGCACTACCATTGGTACCTCCCATAAATTTAAATTTATTGTATTTTCAACATTATTGTGTCAAAATATTTCCTGATCTTTGTGATTTCTTGCTCAACACATGGACTATTTAGAATTATGTTGATTACTTTCCAAACATTTGTGTGTTTTCTAGATTTTTTTATGATTATTCATTTCTAATTTAATTTCAGTGTTAAAGAGTGTACTGTGTATTTCGTGGTGAGGGTCGCCTAGTTTGGAAAATGTCTATTTTGTATTTCTTGAGTGCAGTGTCTATAAATGTAATCATATTGATTACTTATGTTCAAATCTTCCATATCCTCACTTATTTTTGAGGACATAGTCTATCATTTACTTCAGGAAGTACGTTTACATCTAAAGTTACAATTATGAATTTTCTTTTTTTATTGTGACAATTTTGTCATATATTTTGAAGCCATAGATTAAATAAATATATATTTAGAATAGTTAGATATGTGTCATAAATTGCCTTTTTATCATTATGAAAAAAGCATTTGTAGCCCTATTAATGTTTCTTACCTTTAACTTATTTTAGTTATTCCAGCTTTCTTTTGGCTAGTGTTTGCAAAGAACATCTCTTTCCATTCCTCTATGTGCAGTCTATGTGTATTCTTATATCTACAGTATGTCTCCTATAAACAGGATATGGTTGGGTCTTTTAGATTTTTATTCAGTATGACAATACTGCCCTTAAATTGGACTATTTCATAGATTGATTTTAATGTAATTACCAATATATTTGTATTTATATCTATCACATTGCTTTTTATTTTCTTTTTCCATCCCTTCTTTGTTCTTCTTTTCCTGGTATGTTCTACTTTATTTCCTTTGTTAAGATTTTTCATTATATTATTGTATTATTTTATTTTATTTTATTTATTTATTTATTTATTTATTTTTAAAATATTTTATTTATTTATTTATTTGACAGAGATCACAAGTAGGCAGAGAGGCAGGCAGAGAGAGAGGAAGGGAAGCAGGCTCCCTGCCGAGCAGAGAACCCGATGCGGGGCTTGATCCCAGGACCCTAGGATCATGACCTGAGCCGAAGGCAGAGGCTTTAACCCACTGAGCCACCCAGGCGCCCCTATTATTGTATTATTTTAATATCAACTTCTCAGGTGATAACTTGCATCCTTCATACATTATAATTTAAATTAGTTCTTTATTACTTCATAAACAACACAAAAAGTTTGCAACGATGTAACTCTATTTACCCTTTTCTTTACTTTTGTCCTATTGTGGTTATATATTATATTTATACATATAATTTTAAAACCACAAGATGTTTTTAATAATGTTGCAATAAGAGTTGAGAGTCCTTTATACTCACAGATGTACACCTTCTGGAGCTTCTCATTGCTTCTTTATTCTTTGCTGCCTTGTGGGATCATTTTCCCTCTGTTGTAAGAGCTTTCTTTAATGCCTTGTACTTTGGGTCTACTGGCAGGAAATTTTGTCAACTTCTGTTTGTCCAAAAATATCCGATTTCTCATTTATTTTTGAAGGATTTTTCCTGATAACTTGAATTGTAGGCTGGCAGTCTTTTAGCTCTTTAAATGCATTATTTCACTGTCTGCTGACTTCCATAGTTTTTGCCCAAAGGTCTACAGTAATTGGTATCATTGCTCCTTTGAATGTAATTTGTCTTTTTATCCTCCCCTCTGGTGGTTTTTATAATTTTCTCTGTATCTTTAGTTTGCAACAGTCTCTTCTGTGGATTATATCCTGCATCAGTTATGTAAAATAATTGGCCATTATCCTTCTTTGCTCTATCCCTAATCTGCTCTCTTTCAGGCATTCCAGTTAAATGCATGCTAGAATATTTGGCTGTGTTCTACACATCTCTCAAGCTCGATTTTGTCTTTCTTTCTAATTCATTTTTTCCTCTGTATTTCAATTTTTGTAATTTCTACTGACCTGTCCTTTCACCTCCTAATTCTGTCCTTCTCCTCAATTGGTTATGCTCTGAAACTCATCCAATGAGATCATAATATCAGATCACATATTCCAACTTTACAATGTCCATTTTGGTGCCCTTTATAGATTCTAATTCATGATCTATTGAAATTCTCTGATTTTCTTTAATTTTTGTCAGTCTTTTCTTCTAATTTATTTAGTGTATTTGTAGCAATGATTTTTCAAATCCATCTCTGCTAATTCCAACAAGTGAGTCAGTTGTGGATAAGCTTCTGTTGTCTATTTTTTCCCTTGATCATCAGTCACATTTTTATCTATCACATTATTATCCTTCATATCTCTCAATTTTTAATTACATTTTGGACATGTGTATGAAAGAACCGTGGAGAGTGAGCTAATATTAATATTATTTAGTCTCAGAGAGGGCTTACTCATTTGTTAGAAAGACAGAATGAGGGACTGATCATCTTCATCCAATTAATAATTGAAGTGCTGGGTTGGTGTTTTAATTAGAGTCAATTCATTCTTCATTTCAAATTTCATGAGTGTTAGACCTGTCAGAGTTTATTTCAGGTGTTCCCCATAATTTGAGAGTCCAAGCCTCAACAGATAATAGGAAACCTTATTCTGCTTTTTCAGTCCAATCCTTCCTCATTAGCCTAGCATTTAATTTCGTGGGCAAAAATAGCCCTATGTTTGAAAATTCTCCAGATTATAAGTTACCCTTCCAGCCCATGCAGACATGAGAAGCTCTGCTGGTTTTTCTCTTTATCTAGTAGAATTCTTCTGCCTGATCTTCACCCCGTACTCAGACTCAGTAAATTCTCCCAAGGTGGAAAACATCCCCCAATCTCTTCTTGCCTAGGAAGCCCTCACTGGAATTTAATTTTTTTAAACCTCTTTGCTTTCACAGCTCTCTTGTGTCTTTTAATAATATTGTTTTTGTAATTTATCCATTTTTTTCTTGCTTTTATGAGGTGAGCAAAGATCTATCACTACTTTTTACATCCTAACCTTAAAGTGCAGGCCCCCTATGTTGCATTTTAAGTGCCTCTGAGAATAGAAATCATATGATGAGCTTGGGAAATTTGTAAGTGTGGTAGGCAAAATAGTGTCCTCCTAACCCCCAAACAATACCCATATCCTTGCAACTTGTGTATAAATTACCTTATAGAGAAAAGGAGATTTTGCAGATGTGATTTGGTACCTTGAAATGGGAATTATCCTAGATCATTTGAGTGGGTCCAGTGTAATCACAAGGATCCCCAAACATGGAACAGGAAGACAGCAGAGGTGATCAGAGTGACGAGACATGAGAAGTAATCAACCCACCATCGCTGGCTTTGACAATAGAGGAAAAGGGACATGAACTGAGACATACGGTGGCCTCTGGAGGCCTGGAAATGAAATCTTCCCTAGATCTTCCCTAGATACTTTGGAAAGGAACACAGCCCTTCTAACAGCTTGATTTTATCCCAGTGAGACCTTGTTGGACTTCTCACCTATGGAACCGTAAGATAATAATTGTATTGTTTTATGCCACTGAGTTTTTTGTACCTTGCTAAGGCAGCAATAGGATTCTATTACAGTAACCCCAGTTAAAGTTTCCCTGGACTGCCTAATGCTGAACTTTATTTACAAGAGTGAGAAATCATCTTTCAAATTTTTTGAGCCACTGGCATTTTAGACCTCTCTATGATGAACACCCCAAGCTAATCCTAACTCAACAGTGGCCTCCTTTTTAATCTGACCCTCCTGTATTACTGATTCTACAGTCATCCTTTGAGACTTACCATCTCCATTAAAACTCTCAAAAAATTTTTCCTCTCCGTACACTATCTTGTATTATTTCAATTTAGTCTCTTCAACATTTAACACTTCTCCTATTATTCAATAATAACATGACTTCCAAACTACTGAAAAATTTAATTTCTCCCACACATAGACCTCTCCTTTCTTTACTTTCCTCTCTATAATGCTTAACTTCCACATACAAATTCCTTAATCATTTTCACAATATCCTGATTTGGGGGGCATTATTTCTTTTGTTATTCCTGCTGGCAAGCTCTGCCACTGCTGAGTCCAGACTTCTCTGTTTGATCTGGGACTCCAGAACACAGCTGGAAAAAAGAACACAGCTGAGCAGAGTGTGGTGTGTGCATGTGTGTGTGTGTGTTCATTACTGTGGTCCAGACCTGCATGTATATTTACCACCTTGGCATCTCCTTGTTGGTGTCTCCAAACATCAAATATCAAAATATCCTAAATTGAACTTGAAGTCTTTATCCCACACACCTGCTCCTCTGCTACTATTTCCTATTTCAGTAAATGGTACAACTATCCACTTAGATGTTTATGTAGAAACCTAGTTACCTTGACAGCTCCCTTTTTCCTCCATAACTAATCAATGTGCCAAATACTGTTGATTCTGCTTTCTAATTATCTTTCATATGCATCCATGTATCTCCCTCTGCGGTACAAATCCTTTAGCCAAGTTTCTTTCTTCCTTTACCCATGTTTCTGTATAGTCTACTAGTTCATATCTCTGTGTTTACTCTTGCCACCCAACCACAACCCCTGCTTACCCAGAACCCTGATTGTTTTCTTTGACTTTGTATTACTACTACTACTACTACTAAAAGATGCAGAAAATCATATATAGTAATAATATAAAAAAATAGATGTGCCTAGATGTACTATATAGATGTACATGTGTGTTACTTTGAAATAGTTCAGAAAAAAAAAATCACAGGCATCATGACTCTTTGTCTCTAAATACTTAAGCACACATGTCCAGAAAAGTAAGACTATGCGTCTACATAACCACAACGCTATTTCTATACCTAAGGAAATTAAAAATAATACCATACTATAATTTAATAACTAATCTGTAATAAAATTTTCCTGTATGGTCTCTAAAATTTCTTTTATTGCCATTCCATATGAAGCCAGGAACAAATCAGGATCATTCTTTGCATTTCATTGTTGACTCTCTTAACATTTTTAAAAAATCTTCTCTCATCCCCATCCCCACATACACCTTTTTGGTGACATTAAGTTTCTTTCTCTTTCTTTCTTTCTTTCTTTCTTTCTTTCTTTCTTTCTTTCTCTTTCTCTCTCTCTCTCTTTTCCCTCCCTCCCTCCTTCCTTCCTCTCTTTCTTTTCTCTTGTATTCATGAAATTTTTATTTTTTCTTTCTGTTTTTATTATTATGTTCAATAAGCCAACATAGAGTACATCATTAGTTTTTGATGTAGTGTTCAATGATTCATTAGTTCATATAACACCCAGTGCTTACCACAACATGTGCCCTTCTTAATACCCATCACCTGGTTACCCTATCCTCCCACCCCTTCCCTTCTGTAACCCTCAGTTTGCTTCCTGGAGTCCAGAGTTTCTTGTGGTTTGTCTTCCTCTCTTATTTCTTCCCATTCAGTTTTCCCTCCCTTCCCCTATGGTCCTCTGCACTATTCCTTAGGTTCCACATATGAGGGAACACTCTTACCCCATACACAAAGATAAACTCAAAATGGATCAAAGACCTAAATGTGAGAGGAATCCATCAAAATCCTAGAGGAGAACATAGGCAGTAACCTCTTCGACATTTGCCAGCAACTTCTTTCAAGACATATCTCTAAAGGCAAGGAAAACAAAAGCAAAAATGAAGTTCTGGGACTTCATCAAGGTAAAATTCTTCTACACAACAAAGGAAACAGTCAACAAAACTAAGAGACAACCTACGGAATGGAAGAAGATATTTGCAAATGACATTACAGATAAAGGGCTGGAATCTAAGACCTATAAAGAACTTCTCAAACTCAACACCCAAAAAACAAATAATCCAGTCAAGAAAAAAGAACACTGAATTCGTAGGGAAAATAGGCCAGTTGTGTGGTGCAATGTTCCGTGTTGTCAACTTGTCTGTTTCCTCATGCTGATTAGGGGATTTTTTAAAATGCAAATTTGATCTACAACACTCGTGCTTCAGTGGTTCCCAGTCGCTCTTAAGACCAGTCCACAAAACTTGGCAAAGTCCTGCAGAACCCTTAGTGACCTGGCCAGGCTTCCACCCGACCCCCTACCTCCTCTTGCTCTGGTCTCTTCCTGTTTATTCTCTTCCAAGCTCTCTGGCTTCCTCTCTTTTTTGCAAATACTCATATCTCCTTCCACTCTCAGGACACAAGGCATCATTTCTGTCTGGGAAACTCTTTTTACCCCGACTTTGCCTGCTTGGATCTTATTCATACTTCAGGATACTTCTTTAGGCGAGTCCTTTTTGACCCATAAAACTGGGATATACCTCACTTTGTATATGTTCTCAGAGGTCTCTAAAGTTCCACCCCCCCATGGCACTTTGCATAGTTTCATTTAATTAGTTATTACTAATGATTTCACATCTACCTCCTTCACTGGACTGTAAATTCTGTGAGGATAGGGGCCATTCCTATCTCGTTACCTTTGGATCCCCAACATTCATTACAAAGCTGAGCTCATAGTGGCTCAAAAGTTTGAGCAGGTTTCTTACTCTCTCTTTGCCTAAATTACTTTTTCTATCAAATGTGAATAATAATAAGGCCTGCTCTATGGACTTTTAAACAATAAACAAGATAAACCCAATAAAGCCCTTCACATAAAAACTGGAAAATAAGAGGCCAGGAAATAGAAATTCATGGTAATGAATTCAGTACTTCTGAAAAAAAAAAAGACTTTTTTTAAATGAAAAGTTGTGAATTATGAAAGTTTGAATATATGGAGATCATGTGCCATTTGTACATCAACAATCGGTAATTCTGTAGAATGTTCACAATCTCTTAAAGTGGTTGTTCACCTTAAATGTGTATTTCAGTTTCTCTTGTTTGTTGGGCTCAGCTGTCACACAATCTTTCTTTATTCAGTGTTTCAGAAGAAATACCTATAATCTGTGTTAGAAGAATAAGAGACAAGAAAGTAGGAGATGGTTTCCATGGCATAGTTTCATTAATTTGTGTATCTATTTGATTGCCAGGACTATTATATACATGGCAATTCGTCAATGATCATATTCATTGATTATTTTGACATGCAGTTGACTTCTCTCTTGGAGAAGAATAACATCTTTCAAACTTAACTTGGCACTGTGTCAAAATCTCTTTTAAACATGTGTGTACAGGGACAGATGAGCAACTTCTGAAGCTAGAAGTGCTCATTGCACACGGTTGCTTCCCTTGATTTCCCTCTTTTCAGGTGGGAGAATTTGTAGGTAGCCTGATGCCGTTGCTTGGCACCGGGGTGCAGAATCCCAAACACACGGAACAGTTAAAAACCAACTCCCATTAATGATTTCATTGCCTCAACTCCATTTGTAATGTAAATCCTTCAGAGGTGCTTTCTATTCTTAGAAGAAAAGTCACACGCTGGAGGGAGCGTCACCTTCGCAATCAGCACCCCTTTTAGCTTCTAATGTAGAACATATGGTGGTTGAAGAGGTTACAGAGTTACAGAAATGTCATTATAGAATTTCTCTATGTTCACATGTATCATCTGTCACGTAATTGTTTGTTTTACGGCCCTTACCTATAATGGGCTAAGTGGGGACTATTTATATCAGTTAACAATGAGTGCCTTTAATTAGTATTTCATGCAACTGGAACATGTTAAGGAAGCTGACACAAATCTGGCTGGGTTGGGAGATTCCATGTGAATTTCATTATGGAATTGCTGAGATACTACATTTGCACAGGTACCAAGATTTCTACTGCCATAAACGCTCTGGATGTTCAACATGTGTGAAAATGACAAACCATCACATTGGGTCTCACTCAGCTGATGGGCATGTGGAACTTGTCCACTCTGTACCCAAACCCCAAATTACTCATGCTAGCCCACACCAGGGGCCTGTGCAGGCATGCAGAAAACACGTTACAGAGCCCATGCAAACCTTGGGAAAGAATGCTGGAAAAAGAAAGAATGAGCAAAGCCTCTGTGGTACAGGTGCTTAGTGCTAAGTGAGAGGTTGGCAGTTGGATAAAGTATTTTTGTTAACTATTTGCAAATGGTTTCATTTTTCCCATTCTCATTTTTAGACCCTTTTATTGAGTCAAAGACACATCATCAACATCCTAGGTGCACTAAAGCAAAACTGGTTTTGGTAGACAATGAAGACATAGTTACATGTCTAGACCTATAAGAAAGCATCTCCAATTAAAATATTGAAGGAGATAGCCATGTCAGCAAGCCATCCTTTAATTCCTTTGTAAAGGAATCCCCACCTTACAACTACAATAGAGGCTGGCGGACCATTCTAAACAAACTCTGAGCAACTCCACGTGATGTGCCCTTGCTCCCTTTTAGGATTTTGTGAGGTATGCACAGTATATTCAATCTGTCATCTTGGTTTACAGAATCAGACAGCATTTTCACATGTTGATCTCAACTTCAGAAAGAATGCTAATTGTTTTGTCAAACGAAAATGAATTTTTAAACAGTGAAGTTTTATATATATATATAATTTATACGTATTTATAGTGATTTATGACTCGGTGGAAAATGATCCTGTTTTTTTTTTTTTGACAATGTGGTCAGTATTACTGAAGTTAGTAATAGACTTTCCAGTGTTTCCTGTGAAGTCCTTAAAGTACTGTTTGGTCATAACTGATGGAAGTTTTCAGGGTGGGGTGTATATCTTGCCACCTGAGACTGCTCATGCAGACCAGAGTGTCCTTGCTTGGTAAATATACCCAGACTACCAAACATCTCCATCAGAGAAAATCATGGAATCTGAACCACTGGAAAATTATAAGCAGGTCTCTGCTTCTGGCGACCTATGGGAACCCAAAATGCACAGATTAGGACAGTAGTTGCTAGTGATGGCGCATCACCCTGCCTGACAACAAACTCTGCGAGGGGATTGGGGGGGATTGTTATTCATCACTGTTTTCCTCAGTGTCATTTCCTGGGACAGTGAGGGAAAAACACCTAGTGCGAGTCCTTACCACATCTTCAGCCATGACTGTCTCCTTGAAAGTGTTTTGCTGTGGACTTTATTGGTTCTCAGAGAAAGCCATGGGCTTCTCTATCTGTGTCAACAGCTAGATCTCTACGTGAAACTGTATCTCCTCTCACATCTATGACATCAAAATCACTACGTGCACAGAGTGGTAACTGACCGCTCCCCATTTTAGACTACACATCCACTTTGAATCTCTTTAGGTCTCTGGATCTTAATTATCTCCCATAAGCAACAAACAGTTGATTGTGAATTTTTAATACCATCAGCAACTCTCTTGCTTCCCCCAGAAGTCTCATCCTAATTATGTTTGCTGTTGCACTTAAGTGATGGTTATCACCTCCCAGTGTTCTGAGTTTATATATGATGTGACTCTTCTATTTCTCTTTCTATATAAGTGGTATCCATAGTAAATTTTACAGTTTTCATTTCACTTGAAATGAGATATGAAGATAACTTGCCTTGATTTTTGTATTTTTTCTCATATCTTTAGCATTTAGCACAAATGCTTTGTTTTCTCTACACAGTCATATGAAAAGGTTAGATCGATGTTGTGTCTTGCTGCCTCTAGTCAAGATAGAGAATAGAGAACCAAACAAAATAAAAATTAAATATTTCACATACAGAATGCATCCAGGCCTATATTGAGCTTTGGGGGCTCTGAGGTCATTTTAAGCCCCCACTTCCTGTAAGAACGCCTCCAGGGTTCCTGTATTCTCATTGAAAACAAAGCCTGGGGTTGCAGCCTGAATAGGATGTTATCTGAGTTTTATCAGGTTTCTGGGGACATCAAAATAAATGCCATTGCCAAACTTACTAACTGGATACAGACAAAACAATGCAGTGAGAGAAAAGGAGCAGGTAATATCATCTCTGAGCTGGGAGCTCCTGTCCCAGTGGAGGAGAGTCCCCTACCGGGCAAGAGGACACTGGGTTAGCATTGGAGAGGGCTGCAGAAATGGGGTCCACCCAGGAATCAGGACCAAGACACTAACTTGAATGGCTTTTGGGAAATGAAAAAGAGGATGAGATATACAGGGAGGGCTGTGGCTCAGGATGGTATGGAGGCAGCCCGAGAGTTAGCTGTGCTGCTACAGGGGTCCGATCTACCAACTAACTGGGTCCCTTTGCATCCAGTGGGCATCTTTGCCATCTGCTGACCCAACTGGATGGAAAAATTGTCAGGATGTTTTTTGGGGAAACCCTAGGCAAACTAGAGGATAATGGTACCACGGAAAGACTCTCAGTAACTATTTGTTTCATTGACTTTTACGCCATTACGCAGATCTCACCAAATACAATATTCTAGGCAAATGCTGATCAAGATAAAAACATTTGCCTACAAAGAATCTAAAATAACTATGACAGTGCCCAGAACAGCAGAGCTGGATCACCCCTATTAATAAAATTCAGAGACTTAATTCTGAAATCACTGAGAGCTGGATATTGGACAAGTTTGTTTTCCATGAAAGGCAAGAAGGGATTAGGTTATCTCTTCTAACTTTCTTACTGAATTAAAGAAAAAAAAATTGAACAAGGAAGAGTTTAAGTCCCAGGAAGACAGAAGCTTACTAACTTGTTTCTTTTGCATGTGTTTGCAAATGTGCATACACATCAACTAGGTCCAATTGGAAGGAAGAGAGCATATTAGATACCAATAAAATCCTTTGCCAAAAATAGTCACTAGAAATACAGTAGCTTATAAATTAAATATGCTTAAAGTAGCAGAAAACTATGGCAACCAATGTATTATATGAGGTTGTATGATTAAATCTAAATGTGTGGATTCAATTATAATTGCAGATGTAGAAGCGGGTACATTGGCAGGCAGACTTAACAAGTTCAGCTTGCAAAATACAGTAACAAAAGCTGGGACCACAGCATAAAAAGAATTTCTCTCTGATAGCCTGCTGCCCCAGGAGAATAGTTATTGGGAGGTGGGCAGGGACCAGAACAAACCAGAATATGATTAGATATGATGATTAGATGATTCTTTGTATAGTGACAGGAGTGCATAACAAATATTTGAAATACCAAGTATAGCAATGTCAATAAGGAATGCCTTCCAGGTTAGTTATTCATGTGCTGACTTAAGAGAGCCAAGCTCACCACTGTCTTTGCCACTCTGCTGGAATAATTTATGACACTCCTGGGAGTGGAGACATAGAGGGATATGTGTATGTGCCTACATTGATAAATGGCTTCCTTGATGGCATGCCCTGTTTGGGCTGGGAAAGCCAGGGGCCAATTTGGGTTACAAAAAGATTAGTTTACTTATTTAAAATCCAAGAATGCCCATATAAGTTAAGTAGTATATTCATGCAGCATCGCTGAAAAGTCATTTAGTTGTTTTTTTTTTTTAAGATTTTGTTTATTTATTTATTTGACAGAGAGAGATCACAAGTAGGCAGAGAGGCAGGCAGAGAGAGAGGGGGAAGCAGGCTCCCTGCTGAGCAGAGAGCCCGATGTGGGGCTCGATCCCAGGACCCTGAGATCATGACCTGAGCCGAAGGCAGAGGCTTAAACCATTGAGCCACCCAGGTGCCCCTAGTTTTTTTTTTAACTGAAGCACAGTAGACCCCCAGCTAACAGATATTGAGTGCTTCCTATGGGCCAGTCAGGGTTAAATGTTTTACATTTTCAGCCTATTTATTTCTTACAGCAACTTTAAGAAGTAGACATTATTATTATCTCCTCAATTTTATAGATGGAGAAAATGAGGCCTAAAAAACTTACTTCCAGAAGGTTACCCAGCTAGCCAGACGAAGCATCAGGTCCATCAGACTCTGGAGTGAAGGTTCTTTCCTACGCTCTGTTTTTTCCTGAAGGCATCTATTCCCAGATAGTCCATCAACTATGAAATTATAGGAAAAAATGTGAGAAATGTGGTAGACAAAATAATGGTCCCCAAAGACATCCACATTCGAATTCCTAGAGCCTGTGCCTATGTTTGCTTACATTACAAAAGAGACCTTGCAGATGGGACTAAAGTAAGCATCTTGATTTGGGGGAATTATGCTGGATTCTCTGGGTGGGCCCAATGTAATCACAGGGTCCTTGTGTAGGAATTTAAATCTCTAAATTTGTGGTGGTTAACACCACCAGTTGGAAGCCAATCCAGGAAACCTCATTGAAACTCAAATGTAAAGGAGTTCCATGGAAAAAAGTCTCGGCCAAATTTATGCAAATGACATTCTAATGGTGATGCATTGAGAAAACTATTCTTGGACGTCCCATCCTCTGAGAAGCAGGTCAGATTGCATAGAATCAGAAAAGATCATGACTCACCTTCACCACACGTGCCTTCTTCTAGATGGTAGGGATTCATCTGATCTGGAGCAAATAAACCAGTGCGGAGCCAGCAAATGCCGGGGCTGTGCCCTAACCTGGAGCTCTCCTGTAGTCAGCAACTCTTTCTTCACGGGGACTCAGCAGTGATGATTAGCAGTCCGCCACGGTCCACAATGAGGGTAGAGTAGGGTAGATCTCAGTGTAAGTGTCCCGAGGTGCTTTGTTTTCTATGGAAATCAATGATCTCACATGTGCAAAAAATAACCAGCTAGAAGATAAAATGAAAGAGAAAACCTGTTTATGATAGTGATGGAAAATGAGATGCTTTAGGAATAAATTTAGGAGGAAGTGTTCAAATACTGTATAAAAAACTATAGTCATTCTTTTTTAAAAGATTTTATTTATTTTAGAGACAGCGATCTCATGAGTGGGGGCGGGACAGAGGGAGAGAGGGAGAGAGGAACTCAAGCGGACTCCACGCTGAGCGCAAGGAGGCCTATGTGGGGTTTCATCTCACCACTCTTGAGATCACAACCTGAGTCGAAACCAAGAGTTGATGCTCAACCGGCTGTGCCACCCAGGTACCCCCAAATTGTGATCGTTCTTGAAAGATACAAAAGTAGACTTGAACAAATGGAAGATACTGTCATTTTTGCATAGGACATTTTGACATTTCAAGATGTCAGTTCTTTATAAATGAACTTATAAAATTGATTAATTCCCAGTAAGCCTTGCTTAAAGCCTGGTAAGGACTGGACAAGGTGATACCAGAGTTCGTGGGGGGAAAACCAAACATGCAGAAATAACCAGGGAAGCCCTGAAAGGAATGATCAGGAGGGGGGAGCTAGCCCTCCAGATAGCTAAACATATCACAGCACCTTGATACTTAAAACTACAGTAATGGTGTGTGAATAGACAGAAAAATCAATTGCAACAATAGGAAGTCCAGAAATAGGAGAAACTGTGTACAACAATGGTGGTTCCTGGGGGCAAAGATAACCTTTTTGTAACATTATGTTGGGAAAAACTGGAGAGTCATTTGTAAAAAGAGAGAACCAGATCCATTTCTTACAATATACAAAGGAGTAAGTTCCAAATGAATAAAAAATGTAGGTGTAAAAAAAAAACAAAACATGAAACTCTATAAGCATAGCCAAAAACTTAGTAGAATTCCTCTATAACTTAGGTGTGGGCTTTCTACGAGGTGCTTTTATTTATCCTATTACTTTAGATATTCCTGTTATCTGTTCTAGAAGCTGCGCTTGTATGCAATATGTTTGGATTTGGTTTTTGTGACACAATCGATGAAACTTTTCCTAGATTGACTTGTTCTTTTACTAGATTGGCTTGTTCTGTTTACATGTGTTAGTATAACTAATATTATATACATCTTTTGTCTTGATTCTTCCATCCTATGTTTTTAGTTCTTAATGCTTCCTGGAATCTGTTAGCTAGACTGGCTACGGCATAGGTTCAGTTTTTCTGTGTCTGCTTTTCTTTGCAAATAGTGCGACTTTCAGTCAGTAGGCTCAATAGTTCCTTTATCCTTTGAATGTTTTCTTTATTAGGACTTCAGTATATACCTTTTTACTACAGGGTTCTCCACTTCAGAGACTCCAGTCATCTTTAGTTAGATGGTATAACTCGCTTTCCCACTGCTTTTTATTTTTATTTTTTTTTAAAAGATTTTATTTATTTATTTGACAGAGAGAGATCACAAGTAGGCAGAGAGGCAGGCAGAGAGGAGGAAGCAGGCTCTCTGCTGAGCAGAAGCCCGATGTGGGGCTCAATCCCAGACTCTGGGATCATGACCTGAGCTGAAGGCAGAGGCTTTCACCCACTGAGCCACCCAGGCACCCCCCACTGCTTTTTAAATTGTAATCTTTTCTTCCTTCACATTCAGTAGGATTATTTTAGACTTTTCCTACATGCCAGGAATTCACTTTGAAGTAGTCAGCTCTGTTACAACTTGTTTCTAATTAGTTATATTTTCTATGTCACGGAAATCAATAAATCCAGTATCATGGGAAATACATATCACAGATATGTACATCTGTATTTTCTATCTATATGTGTATCTATATATCTGTGCTATAGAAAATATAATTAATTAGTCTTAATTGGGGTCTTTGTCCTTTTGTTTATTTCCTTAATTCTACAAACTTCTTTTTCTTATTCTGTTGTTTGAGCATCTCATCTCTGAGGTCATCTTGATTAGATGTTGTCTTTCTTTTGTGTGTGGTGCCCCTTTATCTCTCATATTATCATCAACCTCATCGCCTTCTTTTTCTACAATATATTTGCAAGCTCTTCTTGGCCTTTATCGTGCTGAAGGGGAGCAGCTCTGTCTAGCCTCCTTCTGTTTGTATTGATAAAACGTGGGTAAATTCTCTGCAAGTCCCTTCCGATCTTGACTGTGAACTGCTTTTCCTTGAAAGGTACAGTTCAGATGGGGTTTTCTGTAACCAAAGACCAGTGGAGGGAGAGGAAGGGGTCAGCCTTTTGAGAAAAATTCTCACCAGGATTACGTATAGCCTTGGTTTGCGGTTGAGTTCTATGCTCTCATCTTGGGTTTCATGCAACTATCTTTCTCACCCAATCCCACAGATAATTTTGTACAGGAACAGCCTCGTGTTGTTGTTTTATCCATTAAGCTTTTCAGTGTTCCTTGTAAAGGGTGGAAGTAGGAAATTATTATTTATATCCAAAGGACAAATAGAAAACTGAAAGATCCAAAGCAAGATTTGTTAACGGATATCATTAAAATGTCGCATTATGCCAAATGTTTTCATTGTTAAATTTGATATTAGTAAAAAAAAAAAAATTCATTATACTTGAAAGGAAGTGCATGCTCAACTTTCTTATTTTGTAAGAATTCCTGAGCTTGCGTCATCATTATGAATTAGTCATTAGATTTTTAAGTGGAAGAAAGTACTTGAGACAAAAACAGCTTTGAAAGCAAAATGATAAAGGAATTTCCCAAAAGAATGTATGGACAACATTTCTCTTTAGTGGGGATGTGAGTGAATTTTAATACATTTGTTATCCTGGAGTAGAGAGTCTAAAATTGAGAGTGCCTAGGAGCTGCGGGCATCCTAAGTGTCCTGGCCAATATTTTGGGGCTACTGTGCGTTCTCTGCTCAGTCAAAGGGCCCTGTGTCCTCTGCTTCAGCCAGGGAGTTGCCTGGCGGCATTTCCTCACCCAGTTTTGCCTTTCTGATGCCAGCCGCCATTTCTGCATTGTCCCAAGCAAGCTGGGGGAAAAGTGATGATAAAAGTGTCATGCTTACGGTGCCCTGGAATCTTCCGAATGCTTGTCCTGTAGTTTTCCCACATGACGGACCCATCCTGTCTCCCTGAGGTAGGAACCAGAAATCAATTATTGAGTCTTTATGTAGCCAAGGCACAGGACTAAGACTCCACTTACTGCCAATAATCCTCGCCACCTGGGGCCACAAGAACTGAAGGCCGCTCTCCAATGGAATCCGGGTCTTTGCCACACTTCCCACATCCCGGGGAGCAAAGTCAACATGGACTCTCTTGCTGTTCTGGGAAGATAAGGGAGCATGGTGGACACACAAGGCTTTCAGATGCAGAAGATGGCAGGGATCCAGGCGATAGGGCCTGTGGTGTAGGGCCCCCGCCCCCTCCATGGGGGCGCCCCACAGCGCTTGGATGCAGAGATGATGAGATCCCCCTTGCATGAAATTCCATGCACCAACTGGCTGCATACAAGTTTTGGTGTCTTGGAGAAATATCCATAATGTGGGGAAGGGCAGCCCCACCAGGTTCTCAGTGGGCCACTTTCCCTACCTGCTTTAGCATATTTATTTTCCCTTTGTATTTTCTCAGGTTGCCATGACTCCTCGTTACTATACATAATTGTCTCGGGCTAGGGCTGTCAGACTTAAAAACTAAAGATAGAGGCTGCACAACGCATTGTGTAATTCAGTTATGTGAAATGTCCATGTGGGTGAATGATTGGGACAAAACATAGATTAACGGTACAGAGTGTAGATTAGTGTTTGTTTAGGGCTGGGGGTGGGATGTGAAGGGATTGTTAATGGGTGCTAGCTTCTTTTTAGAGTGATGAAAATATTCTAAACAGAAGTTGTGGTGATGGTTGTACAGCTCTGTGAATATACTAAAACCATTAAATTGTAGACTTTACTTGGGTGAATTTATAGTATATAAATTATTACTCCATAAAGATGTCAAAAAATTAAGACACTCAGTTAAATTTGAATTTCAGATAAACAAGAAATAATTTTTACTGTGTCCTGTATAATATTTGGACTGTACTAAAACATTATTTCTTGTTTATCTGAAATTCAGATTTAACTGTGTGTCCCTGATTTTCTCTGACAAACCCACTCTAGATATTTATGGTGTCCCTGCTTTCCCACCCCACGTCACTTCAAGTAAGGATCACCAGAATGCAAATCCTGGTTTGTTTTGTATTTTCTACTTTTGTCAAGATTTTATTTATTTATTTGAGAGACAGCACGAGCCAGGGGCAGAGGCAGAGGGAGAAGCCGACTCCCCGATGAGCAGGGAGCCCAGCTGCTCGCTCCCAGGACCCTGAGATCATGACCTGAGCTGAAGGCAGACGCTGAGCCTACTGAGCCACCCAGGCACTCCTTGTATTTTTAATTTTTATCTTTAAAATTAAGGCTCTTAGCTGCACCAAACGAAACCCCATGGGCTCTTGGAAACTTGTGTCTTACTCTTTCAGTGGCCACCAGTCTCTCCTTTCTATGACTGTTGTTTTCATTCCCTGAAAGGATCTGGTTTAACTATACTCAAGTGTCTTTGCAGGGGTTCTCTCCACCTTCCTCAGTGGATTGAGGGCTGAAAAAATTCCCGAGTTCTTTACCTAACGTATCTCATGTATATTACTAATATAGCTGATTGAAGGAATGTGGTTTACTTCAGTGGTCTGATTGGTCTCCCTAGCACTTCCTCTAAATGATACAACCTTGGATAGTTTGCGGGCATAGTTCACAATCATGGGCCTTCTTTGCAAAGGGCCGCCCTGTGTTGCATGGTGGAAGATCAGCTGATTGCTTGCATCCTGCAGAAACTAACACCCAAAACACAGAGATAAGCAATAAGATTGTTTCTTCCAAACTCATTTATCAGATAATTCACCTTTCATCTGTGGGAAGGGATGAGTAAGGAATGTGCATAGGCCCCAAATATTACTGTAATGAAAGCTCTTTCTTATGAGAACATGAAACTAGAGAAAGAGATTTTTTTGGGAACTATGATGAGTGGGGATAAAATAAATCTGGAGAAAGGTGTATACTAGGAGTCCATTTTTGTCCCTATGCGTAAACACAAATCTTGGGAACTAGAGGAATTCTGCTAGATTGCCTTTAGGGAAGAATGGAGAGGGAATGGGATTGCAGAATGCCAGTTTTGAATTGAAAAAAAAAAACAAAAAAAACAAAAAAAAAACAGGAATAGGAGAAACTTGTCATGATTTTTAATTTGAGGAGGTATAAATAGTTGTTTTTTTTTTTTTTTTAAGATTTTATTTGTTTATTTGACAGAGATCACAAATAGCCGGGGGCGGGGGGGGGGGGGGCGGAAGGAGGCTCCCTGCTGAGCAGAGAGCCTGATGCTGGGCTTGATCTCAGGACCTGGGATCATGACCTGAGCTGAAGGCAGAGGCTTTAACCCACTGAGCCACCCAGGCGCCCCTTCTTTTTAAAAGTATTTGCAATCAGTTCCTGTACAATGAAGCCTCCTTTCCCAGCAGTGCCAAACATCCATTTCCTTTCTTCTCTTCTTGTTCCAGTTTTTGGTCTCAGATGTACTCACAGGTTAGTGTGGTTTTTACCATGGGCCTCGGTCGGTCCCTCTCTTAGGAGTACTTGGTGAGAAAACCACGGGGCTGTCCGGAGGTTTAGAAATCGATGGGTAGCTCTCATGCTGCCACATAGGCCATGTCCTCTTTGGTGGTTACTGACAGATTGAAGCTCTTTGTAAGTCCCCACCTCCTGGATCCCATCTCACCCGGCTCTGGGGCAGCCTCATTCCAAGTAGCCACTCTTGCACGCTTCCTCTGGGTTTCAGAAACAAAAACGACCTCAAAGGAGAGTTTCTCTCTTCCTTGTGGTGGCAGGTGGGTTAACTGAGCTCTGAAAAATGCCTTCTCCATAGAGGAAACAAAGCACCATCTGTCTGATTTCATGAGATGGGTCTTCTAGGGGAAGATCTATCAGGCAGATCCGTCTGGAAAGCCCGGAAAGACTCCCAATGAATACTGTTAAGGCCATGTCCAAATGAAAGCCTTTTGCCTCCACCCTCGCTTTTTTGGTCCTAATTCAGAACAGTTGCAATTTATGTTCAGTTGGGAAAACAAAAGAGAATTCGCTAAACCAGAGAACGTGGGAGAGCGCATACCCATGTTCTTCTGCTCTGAGTATACAGCAGACCTCTGAGATGGTGCACAGATCATATAGCTCAGGGTCTCCATCACCTATAAAACAAGGGGCTTGGTAAAATGGCCTTGAAGAGTCCTCCTGACTGTGCCATCTGCAAATTTCGAGAATCTGCATCTCTAGAGGCTCAGCCTCTGATGCCTTGGCACTTGGCCATGCTTAGAGGGGCCTGGGCGTACTGTTGAGACAATGTTGGGTGACATGCTGTCCCTATCTAGACCCCGGCATTGCTCTGACCAGCTTTGATGGCATGCCCCAACTTAGAAGCTGTCCCACTCCTGAGCTCTGCTCAGCATTTCTTTTTATGAAGACTCTTCGAGTGTTTCTGTTATACATCCTGGTTGCCATGCAAACTTGGCTCGCAGAAGCCTGACACAAACCCCAAACACCTCCTTACATACTTGCTTTATGACATTTTATTTGAATGCCAATATAACAAGTTTATAGTAAATGGAGGATATGGCAGGAGACTAAAATAACACCATAGTCTTTGAACACTCTAATCTGAGCTTAATAATTTTAAGATTTTTAGACATTTGTAACTCAACCTATGGGCATAATCTAGTAGTAATGGTACTTGGGTAAAGATGTTATGCATGGAGCTCAAAAAGATTGTACCAGATCAAATAACACAGTGGTTCCAAAGGAAACTAAATCTTTTTAAAACCCTCAAACATCAGTTTAAACTGTTAACTTTAATTTTATTTTAAATTCATGTTAAAGTAATTGCATCAAGCTGGGATTAGGTGCCCCGACTCTCCAGAGTTAACCATTTCACGTATTCGAAATATAAATATAGTTATTTAAAAGGGGAGGAGGTTATAAATAGGCTGGAGGTTTCTGCCTACTGTGATTTTGCAGAAAAGATCTCTCCAGGGGCTTCCCCGGTGGGGACATCATTCACCTGCTTCTCCATCTGTTCGAAGACAGAGGCGTCCATCCGAGCAAATCGCTGAGTGGGGAGACCACGAAACAGCTCCCAAGTCCTCGGACACAGTGACATTTTTGCCAGTACCTTGCTTGTTAAGAATGGGGGAGTTCAAAGTTGGTTTGATGATGTTCTCAAGGCAATAATTCTTCCAGGGCATGGCCTTACAGCCTAGCGAGAGCACTGGATGGGGAGTCGCCCCGACCAGGTTTCCGGGGCCTGCTCCTTCAGTGTCTCACATCCTAACTTTAGAAAGTTTGTCTCTCTTAGTTTTAATATTCCAAACCATAAAATTAGGGGGTTCATAAAATCTCGAGGGTTCTGTCAAAGCCTGATGTTCTGGACTTTTTCATTGAGCAAAACTCTCTGGGGGTGAGCCCTGTGCACAGGGAGTGCCGTGAAGTGGTTATTTCCCTCACTCCGTTTTATTTTCCCGTGACCCCAGACTTGGCCACGTCAGGGAGTGGCCAGGAAGTGCCCGAGTGCTGTGACTTGGTTAGTCTCTGGCTGCTCTGGGGCCAGAATCTATGTCATCAGGTGGGAAAAAGAGGGAAACAGGGAACCTCACAGTCCTCCGGCACCGTCAGGAAGGGCTAGGAGCCCCAGCAGAGAGCTGCTGCCCAGTGCGTTGGAGTCTGGGAGAGCAGACCAGCAAGAGAAGTGTAGGCAGGAGGCTGCAGGGCGGTTTCATGGGGTCAGCTTTGAGTGGACACGGTGTGGCCATCCGAAAGTGAGGCCAGGAATGCAGGAGAGCAGTTGGTGCTGATGGTGAGAAACAGCCCGAGTCAGAATAGAGGGGCGCTTCCTGACCTTGACCATCTGGGACCAGCATCCCGTTCTTTCCCATGCATCCACGTCTGTTGGCCCCATGACACAAGGCACACATGAGTGAGCTCCCAGAAGGGGGTCAGAACATGGTGTTCACACCTCAGCATTCCAAGTTCTGAGTAAGTGTCTACCTGTGCTGGATAAAGACCATTCCTTGGTAACCAAGTGCCTGTTATTCCATTCAGAAGAATTTCCACATAACTTCCTTTAGTGCTTTTAAAACGTAAGTGCCCACATGTGATCTTGGAGGCACTTAGTGACCCCGAGACTCATGCTTCACATAGAATCCAAAATATTTGATTTTCTTTTTTGATCACGAACATAAGAATTTGAATTGGTAACTTTTGTTTTTCATTCTATGGCTCTCAACTTAATTTTCCCAAATAACTTTTTGTTCTGCTCAATATAGAACAGAGTCACCTATAGAGTGGCTTCCCTATTTTACTTTTTTGAGTTTATAAAATCTAGGAGAAATGGAATAAAAGTCTTATCTCAATTTCCTTGTTATAAATGGGGATTTAAAAATAAAACCAGCAAAAATAAGATAAAACATTTAAAAATATATGCTATTTTGCCAAATGGCACATATTTCATGTACCTATATAACTAAAACTTTTTTTGGCAGGAAAACCACAAAATTATTAAATAGGGTTCATTTAGATTTTTATAATCATTATTTAAGATTTAAGTTAAGCTCTTATTCCTTTTTTTTAAAGAGAGTTAATACTTATCCCACAAATTATGTACTTGAATTTCTTATGAGCTTGTTTGAATTTCTGCTCATAGAGTAGGGGTTCAGACTTAGACAACACTTATTCTGTATTCCCTATGATGAGACATGAGACAGCACTTAAATAAAGAATGATTACTTTTTCAATGGACTTGCGGATTTGTTTAATTTTATTCCTTATTGTAGAAATCAGCTGTTTTAGGGTCTTTGCATATTTTATACATCGTCTATAGAGTAGAGTTCTAGATGATTCTAGAAGAAGGAGACCATTCCTCCCTAAAGAGCACAATGAGTGTTTCAGGTTACAATGCTAGCTGACACCTTGGCACTTTGTGAATTATTCGGCCTTTAGTAAGCTCAGCTTTGGGTGACTGGTGTTAAATCCAATTAGGAAAATAAGAAGCAGGGAAGAAACAATGAAAATTATGTTTGGGGTACATGAAGTATATCCTGCTCTGTAAAAGGGTGAGGTGGGATAACCTCTATTTCTCCAGGCCCTAAAAGGCCAGTTTGGCATCGTCCCTCATTTTCTTCCAACTATTAACATTTTCCAGGGGACAAGACAAAGGAGGTAGGGGGCTCTGGTGGTTAATTTCATACGTCAACTTGACTGGCCACGGGGTACCCAGGTATTTGGTCAAACATTATTGTGGGTGTATCTGTGCATTTCTGGACGAGATTAACACATGAATCCTTAGGCTAGATAGAGTAGCTTGCCCTGCCCGATGTGGGTCGGCCTCATCCCGAAAGCTGAGGACCTGAGCAGACCAGAAAGGTGGAGTAAAAGGGACCACCCCCTGCCTGACTGTATGAGCTGGGACAGCGGGCTTTTCCTGCCCGTGGACTTGAGCTGAAACACTGGCCCTTCTTAGGTCTGCTGTTCGGTAGCTTTCAGATCGGAACGCATGGCATCTGGGTGTACCGCTGCGTCTCAGGCCTTTGCCCTCAGCCTGAAATTAAACATCAGCCCCGGGTCTCCACTTTGCAACTGCAAATCTGGGGACTTCTCAGCCTTCGTAATCACGTGAGCCAATTCCTTATCATAAAACTACATATACATAAACCTACGTATGCGTAATGCAGGCATGTATGTGGGTGTCTGTCCTATAGTTGTTCTTTCCTCTGCAGAACCCTGACTAACACAGCAGTCTCGCCCCTTAGTTTATCAATGTCCGAAGCACATTTTAGGGGTGCCTGGGTGGCTCGGTCGGTTAAGTGTCTGCCTTTGGCTTGGGTCATGATCCTGGAGTCCTGGGATGCAGCCCCACACTGGGACCCCTGTTCAGCAGGGAGTCTGCTTCTTCCTCTCATTCTCCCTCTGTGCTCTCTCTCTCTCTCCACACGTAAGTAAATATATAGATAAATAAATAAATAAATAAATAAAAACAAAAACAAAGAAAGTACATTTTAGGCATTTGCCCAAAGGGAAAAAATTAAAGGGACAGAAAAATATCTCTCTTTGCAATTAGCCAACCACTTCCAGGCTGAACTGAGACTTTCCAGCTTTTCCAACTTTTCTGGCCTTCCCATCTCTGTCCAGTATCTCCCTCATTGTTCCCTGAGCTGTTGCTGCTCCGGGTATCCAACTGTCATAACGTGAAGGCTGTGGCCATTCCTCCCAGTACAGGCCCGCAGGCTGGAGTCAGCTGCTGTCTGCAGCCTCACCAAATGCTATTTGTACCTCACTGAAGGGCAGCGTCCTGGGGCTGCATGTACCACGTAGTTCTCCTGGATGCCCAAGGTGCACCCTACCCAGGCTCTTGATGTCCTCACCCACAAACCCTCCAGTTGACAGCATCTTTCCTGGGGAATCTAAGGTCCCCTTAGATTAGATTCCCCAGGCCCTTAAGGGCTTAGCTCCAGGGTAAGGAAACCAGTGGCTCTCAGACATTGGGGCACAGCACCCAGGAGAGACACTTTACATGCCTCAGGCACAGGTTTTGCACAGCAAGCCAGAAGTACTAGGATTTAGGGAGAAACTGTCCATTAGAGAAAAGATGAGTCCCTCCAGTTCAAATAACTCACTTGGTCAACCAGGTTAAGTCGAGGCTTGGAAAAGCCTAAAGCTTGTCTGATTTGGGAAGACCTCTTTCAGAAAAAGAATTCAGAATTGCAAAAACAAAATTCGATGTGAACATGATATTTATTTAGAATAAGAAAAGAAAGCACAAAAATTACATATTTTAAAGAACTGACAAATACGCCATGTGTCACAAAATCCAGATAATTAACTATTTTTAGTAATTGCCTGATATACCTCCATAGTGGATTATCCCAACACTTTTGGCTACGTACTCTTTGATGACCTTTTCATAGAAGAAAAATTTTGATGTAGAGAGGAGAAAAAGATACTTTAGTCTTTCCTCTAGCGTGATGGACCAAAACTTACTTTTTTACCATTTATAGTTTAGGCAACTTTATTTTAGTTTTACATCTTGCTATCGGTAGTACTGTAAATGTTTAAGATTTAAGAAAAACTTCATCAAAGGTCTCTCATATGAGAGTTGAAAAACTTTCCCACAGACTAGCTTCTAGCTCCAATTACGTGGTTTGTTTGTTCATTTGCTCTACCGACATACTTCTGTGGGGGTGCCTCAGAACTCGCGGAGCCCAACGGTCCCTCTGGTCTTCACCCTCATGTTACAGTGCATGGTCATTTCGCAAAGTGGGTGGAGGAGGCCATCCATACATAATAGGAAATGGTTGATAGACAGTCCAAACGAAAAGAAACAGCAGTCTTAACCAAGCTCAGTTAAATATCTTACTTTTTACAATTTTCCAAGAACATATGATAAGATTATAGATTGCCTGACTGCTGACCTTGGAAAGGCCTGGACAAGTGAGAGGACCTGAAGCTTCAGCTTGGCCAGTTTCATGCTAAATCTCTCCTTGAAGAGTCCAATGAATGGGGGCCTCAGACCCCTGCTCTTAGGCTTTTTAGTAGTTATTCCTTATTTGGAATCTGCTTTCCTGAGTCTGACGGCACCTTGTCCAGGAAGACTCTCCTTGAATTCCCAAGACCAAGCTAGGTGCCCACCCTGTGTCCTTCAGGAGCACCCTGTGCTCCCCTCATTGGTAATAACCACCATGCTCTGTCATGCCTATCTCCCCCAGTCACTTAGAAGCTTTACTGAGGACAAGGACGGTGCCTTCTTCACCGCCTTGTCTCTGGTGCCTTCCAGTGTCTCGTACTCAGTGAAACCTGTGAGCTGTGCATTGAATGAATGGAAGACTCAGTGGTTGCTCTGGTTGTTCCTAGAATTTGGCCACCATACCAGTGATCCATCCTCTGGTTTAAGGCCCCCTTGGGGAATTCTTTGGCAGTGACTGCACATTCAATTCAAACCTGAACTCCATTTCTGGAATTCATTCTTCCCAAATTTGTTTGACCCTTTGCAACCAGACCCTGCCTCCTTCTGCCACCCACCATCTGAAGGCAGCCAGGGTCCGTGAAATAAAAATGTCTACAAGCCTTCCCTCTTGACACCATCTTTTGCTCTTGTGCACTCTGGATCCTGCACACGATTTTCACAAATGCGTCGTAAAGATTCTTTCTATAAATTTGGCAATGCGGCATGAAAGAGATATTTTGTTGTGTGTCATAGAAGAAAAGAAGTAGGAGGAGGAGGAAGGGGAGAAGGAAGGAGAGGGATGAGGAAAAGAAAGCAAGGGAGGACAAAGAGAAGGAGAAGCAGGAGGGGCAGGAGGAAGAAGGGGGCAGGAGGAGGAGGAGGGAGGGGAGGGGTGAAGGGATCTAGACAACATCATGAAGGAACCTGGAATAAGTATGTAAGCTTTACAAATCCCAATCCAGGGCTCTTTGCACTGTACTGTCTTTCTAAGATAATGCAATGGAGCCCCACCCCTGGAACCATTCATCTTCAGAGCTTTAAGAGACAGTCCTAGAAGTCAAAATGGTCGATGAAGCTTTTTAGAGGAGATGGGATTTAAATGGAGCCTTAAAGTTTGGATTCCTAGGGCAACAGGGACATGCAAACACTTGGAGACCATTAGAACCCCTGCTAGGCATTCTTGTCATCTGCACTGAATACCTTTCCGTTCCAAGAACAGGAACTCACAATCACATCAACATAGCAAACCAGCCAGTGTGCAAAATGCGCTTCTGGTGACCAGATGTCTACACCGTGTGCAACTTGTCTTTACCCAGAAACAGTGAGTGCATAGTGTGGGGCATTCTTGTCATTAAGTGGGGCTACGGCAAGTATGGAACGTGCAGGTTGCTCATTGCCTTGGCCCTTCCTTTCTTCTACACATCAGTCTACAGCAGTAGCCTGCCTGCATCTCTCGAAGGAAGATGGAGAAACACAATCCGCAAGGACAGTTGAGGCCCCCACAGGAACATAGAATTGCCTCGATGTACAAGGGCTCATGCACAGTTTACATCCCCTTTGGAAATCTCCCTAAACTTTCAGCCTCACTAGTTTCCTGGTACGAGATCTAATAAATCTGTACACTCAGCTTAAACTTAGTGCCAGCCCTCATAATGGAACGATTACATGTGCTTTGTGTGTCAGAGACCTGACAGAAAGATTATACAGTGTAGTGAAGCCATCGTCGGGGTTTTGGCAGGGGAAGAGGGAGATAAATATGTGTCCAGGGGAGAAAAATGGCAGCTCATGGATTTGCCGCCTCGATGTCATTCAATCACTCAGCAAAAATGTATTAAGTTTAGGTCAACACGCATTTGTCAAGTGCTTCCTATGTGACAGGCATTGTGTTACGTCCTGTGAGCACAGAGGTGCACAAGACACATCATTTATCCTCAGAGCTTATGAAGAAGCCCGTCAGAAAGGACAGGAATGTAGGAGGTGATTTCGGGATAATGTGCTAAGTGCAATGACAGAGGCTGTAACGGGAATGATGGCAGGAGAGAGGAGGTTACTCAGCTCAGCCTGGGGTATTGGAGGAGGCTTCAGCGGGAGTCTGGAGGGATGAGTCGGGTGAAGGGGGAGGAGAGCTCCAAGCACAGGAAACAACTTGAGCAAGAAGTACAAAAGTGCAAAATATCCTAGTACACATGTGAGTTACGAAGGAGGTGGGGGAGTGAGAGGGATGGGCAGAAAGAGACTAAGGAGAAGAAGTCAGAAGTTACTAGACCAGAAAAGATGGATGGGTGCTGAGAGGGATTCGAGGATGAAGTACAGACAGTTCTATCAGGGAACTTACCAACTGGCCAAATTGACAAATTAAAGATGCATTCAAAGTTACAGCGCTATAAAGACCACACATGAAAGATACCCAACCTGGGGCACCTGGTGACTCATTCAGTTGAGCACCCGACTCTTGATGTCAGCTTAGGTCAAGATCTCAGGGTCATGGGGTGGAGCCTCATGTCGGGGTCTATGCTCAGAGGGGACTCAGCTTGAGATTCATGCTTCCCCTCTCTTTGGCGCTCCCTCGCCCCCTCTCTCTAATAAAGAAATAAATATGAAATAAAAATAAAAAATACCCTTTTCCTACCCCCAACCCCCCCACGTTGCATCTCCACTTCCTCATATCAGGGAGATCATATGATAGTTGTCTTTCTCCGATTGACTTATTTCGCTAAGCATAATACCCTCTAGTTCCATCCACGTCGTCGCAAATGGCAAGATTTCATGTCTTTTGATGGCTGCATAGTATTCCATTGTGTATATATATACCACATCTTCTTTATCCATTCATCTGTTGATGGACATCTAGGTTCTTTCCATAGTTTGGCTATTGTGGACAAGAATAAATGAAACAAGATGGGATTGGGAGGGAGACAAACCATAAGAGACTCTTAATCTCACAAAACAAACTGAGGGTTACCGGGGGGGAGGGGGTTAGGAAGAGGGTGGTGGGGTTATGGACATTGGGGAGGATATGTGCTATGGTGAGTGCCGTGAAGTGTGTAAACCTGGCGATTCACAGACCTGTACCCCTGGGGCTAATAATACACTATATGTTCATTAAAAAATAAAAAAAATTATAAAAATAAATACCAAGCCCAATAAGAAGTGGTAAAGTGACAAAAACCAGGTAGAGAATTTCATGAAATCAGTCTGTAAGAGGGTAAAGGCACTGGCTGAGGGTAAGGGCTCATGGAGGTTGACACTTGAGCAGAAGAGGATGACCTAGGAGTCGGTTGGAAAGAAGGGGAGTGTCATTCCAGGCAAAGAGAATGCTTTGATCAAAGGCTTAGGGATAGCAGTGATTCCAGTCATTTTAGCATTCAGGGGAAGGGTGACCATGGTATGAAAACATTTTCAAAATTAAAATAAATAAATAAATAAATAAATAAATAAATAAAGTCTTTGTACATAAAGCATTCCAAGCAGGAGCGGTTGCTTCCCTAGTAGATCAGGCTGGGCTGGGCTGGATGGATGAAGATAGCCTCCAGGGGCTAATTTGTATAATGACAGGAAAGAGAAGTGATCGGCAATGCTTTTGCAGCTCTAATTTTAAGTTGTATTCACAAAGCTCTCCCTTTTTACACAATCGATGGGAATGCTTGTTTCAAAGTAGAGACTATGAATGTGGCTCTGGATCAAAGAGAGATGATAAGAATCTACAGAAAGTAGCCTAATACGTGCAGAGCTCACAGTCCTTCCCCTGTGGCCTAGTAAAGAGGACAACTGCATGTAAGGTGACTTTGTTTGCACTGGAAGCAAAGACTGTTTTGTACGGGACAAACACTAAACAAGGCAAGGTGCCAGGAAAACTAGTGGAGATCAGGGGAGTCTAGGCAAACTGGGATATGTGGTCCCGGTAGTGGTCAGAGTCCAGCTGGGAAACCGGTCACCATGGCCGGCATTTCAACAGAGACAATTCAGTAGAGAAAATAGGTCGAATGGGTGGAGGAGTGTAAGAAAGTGCGGTGGGAGCACCACACTGACACAAGGGTGTAGGGGTGGTGAGGGTGTAGGGGAAGCTCAGAGCACGTTGCAGAGGTGGAGCTCAGCCCTCTGGGGACATAGCACTTCCCTACTGCTTCTAGAAGTCTCAGGAGCTCAGAAGAGGAAATCCATGGGTCAGAGGCTCAGTTCTCCCAGCCCGTGGCGGGGGTGGGGGGGGGCAGTGGCAGCTGGCGATGGCATCCGTCTAGGGCATGATGAGATTGTGGCCTTGGAGCTCGGAAAGAAACTGGAAACTGGAACCACCTGGGGAGACTGGGTGAAGGGCAGTGCTAGGGTAACACCCAGCAGACTGCCTCCAGGCCCCCCACCCCCAGGGCACCTATTAGCAAATCTAACAGCTGGGAGAGGAAAAGTAGGGTCTGCAGGGTCCCAGCCCCAGTGGCACAGACTGAGGTGTAGGGTGGATTTGAAGCTCAGTGACATTAGCGTAGTAACTGGTACTTCACTCGGACTGTGTTTAGAGCAGCAGATTGAAAATGGTCCTGATGGTGAGGAGGGAATTCACCTGAAAGTCCACCCAGTTCACCAAGTGACAAAACCACAATCTGGTACCTGCAGAAGAAGGGAATAACCTTGATCAGTTTTTACAGATGTTGGTTCGGTCATCACAATAATCTCAAAGAACACGCATTCATCTGTCTTGCCCAAGATCAAGTAGCCAGTGGAAGGCAAGGTCAGGACCCAAAGCCCAGCCCTTCTGCCACTTCTTGGTCTGTCTGTGGTAGAAGCTACTTCTTTGAGGGCTGAGACCAGGGTCCTGGATGGAGGGACAGCGGCTGGACCATTCCCGGAGAGCGCTCTGCCGCCACTGGCCTCTTGAAAGTTCAGGCCTCAGAGGTCTCCTGGCCTTGGAGTTCCTATCTAGCCGGATTCCAGCCTCACCAAAGTGATTTGCGCCTGCCTGGCGCTGGCCTCACTCCTGTCCGAAGGAGCCAGAACCCTGAATGAGCTCGCCACCTCTTGGAGGCAGCGTCATGCTGCAGCCGCCCAGAGATGCCTGGTGTGATGTCCGCACAGGGTTTGTGTCTGTCCTTGTCTCCGCATGTCTTATAAATTCAACCTTGCTTAACAGGAGGACATTCTCCAATAATAGGCTCCTCAGCCCGAGAGCCAAGAATTGCAAAGGCGAGAGTTATTTTTTGGCGGACCCGTGTCTCCAGTCTTCACTGAAGATGGAAGCAAATTGTGCCTGCGTTTTCTGGAAACGCTGGCGCTGAGATGGGACCTTATTGAGGAATTTGCCAAAGCCCCAGGGAGCAGAGAAGATAAATGCTACCAGGCGGCTACAACTGGGGCAAAATTCAAAAACAATAGAACGTCAACTTGAGATCACAGCAGGCTACGGAGAGGGTGACAGAGAGCCAGGGAAATGACTTGGTGCCCAGACAAATGAGGACGTGGATAATGGGTGATGGCACTATAAACACCGCTTTGAAGGGAAGCCCGAGGGGCAGGAGCGCGGGCGGCTCTCCCTACCCGGAGACTCCAGCTCATCACCGAGGAAGAGGGAAACGCAGACGCGGCTTGGCAGCCTGCCCGCCCCATGCCCTGTTCCAGCCTTCCCCGTGGCCTCCCCGGGCGGCTCGGGAGGGCCAGGTATGGGTTTCTCCTGTCATGCCAGTGTTTTTGCAGAGAGGGCCTTGGGGGTCTTTGGAAAGTGACTTAGCTGGAGCCACACGTCTGCCTGCCTGGCATCTGTTACCACTTATACCAGGAACATCTGGCCTGAAGATTGCAGTAAAAGTGACACTTGTCTACAGAGAAAAAATGTTGAAGTATACATTTTGGACATGAAGAAATAAGTAATGACATTTAATGTTTTCATAACGCTGCCGCACTGAGCAGCAGGCCTCCACAGCTGGGGCGCGGGCAGCCCTCCGAGGGTCCGTACACCACGGCGCGCCCGCCCACTTCTCAGAGGGTCCCTTCCCGGGGACATCGCTGCCCCAGCCAGGCTTTGTCCCCTGAAGAGCGAGAACAAAGGCAGGCCCTGGGGAGACCCTTCACTCCCAGACCTCACTCACAAAAATGGGGAGCAGGGAGCCGCATGTAGAGGGTGCCCACCGGACGGACGTCAGGCAAGCCAGCTCCGCGTGGCCGTGGTGGGACTGGGTGAACAGTATTCGGAAGTTCAGTTTCTCATATGTGGAATGGAGGTGCCACAGATGATATGTTTAAGGTTCCTCCGAGAGCCGAGACTCTGTGCTTTCTGGAAGAGAGGTGGTTCTGTCATTTCCATGCCAATCCTGTAGGTTAAACATGATTCTTTCCAGACCCCGCTCTTAAACGCACGTCTCCCTTGATGTGGTGCTTCTCGCAGCCCCTCCAACTTCAGAATAAGGGAGCGAGTCCAACGGGGCCCTGGGCTCCTGGATGAGAAGACACCCGGAGAGGGAGAGGAAGGTGTCAGGACCTTCCCTGTGAGGCCCCCTGCTGGCACTGTCCCCATGCCATCCCCCTACCCCCGTCCCTGCCCCTCAACTTAGCTGTCTCCTGCATGCGATTTAAAAGAGGGGGCTTGAAAGAGAAGCTGAGGCACACTTGCTGAAACTCGGTTCCTTTTGGTTGGCGGAGTGTTGATGAGGATGACGTAATAATTCCGCTGAGTCCGCAGAGATGGGGATCATCAGACAGCCGTGCGTACTGAAGAACTTCGGGATTCGTGAGTGACCCTTCGCGCAATTTTCACATGCCGTGCCTAATTGTGGATGCCTTTGGAATTTCGAAACTTTGTGCCAAAATGGCACATTGACGACGCATTATTAATGTGCAAATATCATCGATAATGTGTATGTTACTGTTGTAAGTTCATGTCTCACCAAAGAAGATCCAGTGAGCTCCTTCCTGTTAGCTCTGCAACTAGGAGGTGGGAGGTAGAAGCAAGGACTGTTGAACCCAAAGTTCCATCAGGGGCTGCTACGGCTCTCATCCCCTGTCCTTCCAGCAAGTTCTGAAGGCTGCCTGTCTTACAGAGGAGCTGAGCCCAGCTTGACGGTGGTCGCTCTGCTCAGCCACCCTAACCTCTGGAGAACCAGGAGAGGACAGTGACCACGGGGAACAGCGAGAACCAGTTTACTGGCCAGCTGATCGGCCCACACTGCTTCCTCTTGGGCCAAAGCAGGGTTTGTGGGTCCACAGGGCACCTGTGGTTTGGGGCTACAGCCTTTCTAAGCTTTAGTCTATGGCTCTCTGATTTGATTTTGTATATCCAGGAGTTTTCCTCTCTATTCTAGAAGCTGAAATTAAATTGTGTGTTTAGGGTGAAGGCAGTGAGCAGGGCTAGAGCCTGGGTCTGGGCATCAGGACGGTGTGCACGGCACACTTCCATGTGCGTACCTCTGGTGGGACGTGGGGGGGAAGGTCTTGCTAAAATGCAGCTCTAGGGCCTGAGCTTCTGCATTTTTGGCAAGTTCCCCGGTGACACTGATGCCACCAGCAGATCACACTTTGAGTCCCCACTGAGTGTGCCTTCATTACGAACCTGGGCTTTGGAATCAAATACAACTGGGTTTAAGTGCTGGCTCCAGACTTGCCTAGCTCTGGGACTTTGGAACTAGTTCTGCGGTGTTTCTGAATCAGAGCTCCTCACACAGGCAGCGAGACTATCGTTGTAGCCACGTCTCTGGTTTGCTGCGGGGACTCAGGCAGGTGATGCAGGTGTCCTGGGCCCACTAGCTCAGGAGGCAAAAAGGCCCTGGGAAGACTGTCTGGCCACGCCCTCCGAGGCTTCCCCTCCTCCAGCGCTGCACCCAGGAGCCCTGCCTAGCGCCGCAGGGAGGCTTCTGGACCTCACTTCTCTATTGGGAGTGACAGGAATGTCGCCTCCTCCTGGAGGCGCCACACAGGGTTTCTTCCTCACAGAAGTGACTCCAGTGGTGTTAGTGCTTGAAATCACTGGTCCTTCCCATCAAATCATGACCCTGGAAACACCGAACTTAAGGAAATTAACATAAACACCTTCAAAGAGGTATGTGTGTTTCCTCACCTACAGACACGGGAGGTGAGACAAACTGCTAGTCCTCACACACTAGAACACTTCCCACGGTTTTTAAAATTAATGGACACACACACACAAAAAAAATTAATGGACACATAAAATGGGTCGTTGCCAAACCAAACTGGCATGTACTGTCAAAATGAAAGAAGAGCATTAAAAAAAAAAAAAAAACAAACAACCTACTGGCTAGAACCTGCTGTCCTGACCCCAATAACACAGAGAATAAGCAACAATTGTGGTGTTCCCATCCTGCTGTCCGTTACGAAGTCTGGAATGTGTAGGGTGAACGGACAAACCAAGGACTCCCCACTTAGCCCAGAACGCTTTCCTTCTCCTTGAAACTTCTGATAACACTCACAGGTTGGGCTATAAAGTCTGTGTACCTAACTTTAGAGGGCAGTTTGCTCGTTTGTTCTCCCGGGTGTCTGTATTCCCAAGGGAGCTCTGCTGCAGAAGTGACATTTTTCTCTGTGGGCAGAGATGGGTGTTTTTTCCCAAGACCCAGGATGGCTCTCTCATGGGACAAATCTCACATGTTGGCAGCATGGAGCTTCCTACATGATGTGGAAACTTAAAACTGAGGAACTGAGAAGGTTTTTGTTAATTATCAGGTAAAGTTCTCTTGCATGTAAAGAGGGGGGGCGTAAAAAAGACACACCTACTCAAGTGTTTAAGATGCTTTAATGAAAAGCTGTTTCTTTGACTCTGGATAACTTTTCAGTCCTTGGAATTCTCCTTAGCCACACCCATATGCCATGGGCCAGAGTCCTGCTTTACCAACGGCTCTCAGAACGTATGTTCTCGAAAGTCCACCGACATCCAGACCATTGGTGGAGCTCTGACACCAGGCAGACACTCAGGGCCCACGGCAAACCTCCTACATCAGAGAGTCTGAGGAAGGTACCCGAGAACCTGCGCTGTGGAAAATCTCTGGGTGTGACACGGTGCCACGGGATTTTGGAAAGCACCTTCTGAAACCAGTAACACGCCAACTGTCTGTCCGGTACCAGCCCAGCGGGAATGAGCTGACTGGCCAGCTCCTAAGCAGAGCTCTTCCTTCTCTTTCTCAGTGAGTGGGTTTTATCAGGTTAACTAACACTCAGGTGTCCCGTGTCAAGCCTCCTGCTGTGGTGTTCCAAGCTCCCAGTCACTTTGTTGCCCTTGCAGGACCAGAGGCATTGAGAGCCAAGCTTCTTCCATTCACGGGGGCCTTTTGCAGCTCTCCCTTGGATAGCTTCTCAGAGGGTGTTTACCCTAAAGATAACAAATATAGGGACCCGAAGGGGCACGGGCACCTGAATGTTTATAGCAGCAATATCCACAATAGCCAAACTATGGAGAGAACCTAGATGTCCATCAACAGATGAATGGATAAAGAAGCTGTGGTGTATGTATACAATGGAATACTATGCAGCCATCAAAAAACGAAATCGTGCCGTTTGCAATTTGGATGGAACTAGAGGGTATCATGCTAAGTGAAGTAAGTCAATCAGAGAAAGACAATTATCATATGATCTCCCTGCTTGAGGAATTTGAGATGCAGGGTGGGGATTCTTGAGGGGAAGGGAGGGAAAAATGAAACAAGATGGGACCAGGGAGGGAAACAAACCATAAGAGACTCTCTTAATCTCAGGAAACAAACTGAGGGTTGCTGGAGGGGAGGGAGCAGAGGGATGGGGTGGCTGGGTGATGGACACTGGAGAGGGTGTGTGCTATGGTGAGTGCTATGAATCATGTAAGCCTGATGATTCACAGACCTGTACCCCTGGGGCAAATAATACATTATATGTTAATAAAAAATAAAAGAAGAAAAAAGAAAATCGAGAAAGAACAAACCCCACTATAATTCATGGTTTATCCTTTTTTAAAAAGTTAAAAAAATATTTTTTAAAGATTTTATTTATTTATTTGAGAGAGTGAGCATGAGAGGGGGAAGGTCAGAGAGAGAAGCAGACCACCTGCTGAGCAGGGAGCCCGATGTGGGACTCGATTCTGGGACTCCAGGATCATGACCTGAGCTGAAGGCAGTCACTCAACAAACTGAGCCACCCAGGCACTTGATCCTTATTTATTTTTTTTTAGATTAATCTTTTGAAATGTTCATTACAGACTGAATTTTTGACAAACCAAGTCAAGATTCCTGAAAATTCTTTTTTTTTTTAATTTTTATTTTTTATTTTTTTTAAAGATTTTATTTATTTATTTGACAGACAGAGATCACAGGTAGGCAGAGAGGCAGGCAGAGATAGAGGAAGGGAAGCAGGCTCCCCATGGAGCAGAGAGCCCAATGTGGGGCTCGATCCCAGGACCCTGGGATCAGGACCTGAGCCGAAGGCAGAGGATTTAACCCACTGAGCCACCCAGGCGCCCCAAGATTCCTGAAAATTCTTTAACTGGAATACATTGATAATAACACTTTAGTTTTGCATTTTCTCCCCACTTCTTTATTCTTGACATGTGATACGAAAACTAACAACTCATATATCAAAGGAACCCAACCATCAGTCATTTTGGAGGGAAAAATCATATGCCGATGTATTTCCCTTTTTCGTATTTTGGATTTGTTCAAAGTGTTTCAGCAGACGTTTCATCTCTAGGGGAAAGGCTCACATGTAGGGAATGGGACGTGTGATCAGCCAGTGGATTCGTCTGAGTTAGCTGGGAGTAGGGGGAGCCATGGTGGGAGCTGGCGTTGTAAGTGGCCACACAAGCTTAGGGCTGAGACCATGGAGGAAGGGTGCCTGGCCCTTGTGGTTGCTTAAAACGGGAATGTGGTTTCCAGCTCTGCGCATAGTGCCCTGCTCTGTAACGCCACTCGGATCCACAAATACCACTTGTTCCCCTTCATGAAGTCTGATTTCATAGAAATCAGAGCAACAGGGGCTCTTCTGGCAGAGGGGCGTGGCCCTCCCACAACTTGCTGGTCACTCTGGGTTTGCTCAAGCCGCCAGTATTCTGGAACATTCTCAATTCCAATCTCTCACCCCTCCCCCTCCCTAATGGTGGCACTTGGGTTTCAGTCATAGGAGATGGAGGAGGACCGGCACTTACTAGAGCTACATCCAGATGCGTTTCAAGTTCCCAGGGCAATCGCCTCTCTCTCAGTGGGGCCACCACTCTGGGGACTCAGGACAACTTCGCTGTGACTGTTTGCACTCAGGAAGCCCTCCTGCCATAAACACGAAAGAAACAGAAGTCCCTGATCTCCTTCTATCCAGTGAATACCATTATTCCTGCATCAAGCTGAGGCATCTCACAGCTTCATGTCACCTAGGGTGGGCTGGCGTTGACAGCCTTGGTAGTTCTCTGGAGTGTGCAAGTTGGGTCCTCTTCCTTTCCTCCCCTCATTGCAAGCTCAGGTTGAGGAACTGGGAGGCGCCACCTCTTAGTGGAGCTAAGAGACTAGGCGAGTGAGCCTTCTTCTACCAGGCTGGGGCAGGGGCAGGGAGTCTGTCTTTCCCTCAGTCCCTAGCTTGTTTGCTCTGCATCAGTTCTCAAGGGTAAGGAGGGTGGCCAGAGGCCTACAAGAACAGCACAGCCGAAGCTCCCTAGGATCTCCTGTATCCCGTTTTCCTCTGTAGGCAGAGGTCAGAGTGAAGAACACATTATTGGGTATATTCTGAAGACTTCTCTCTTTCTGTCCCTATCTGAAAAGCTGGAGCTTGGGTGATGACAAGGAAGGAAAGCCTCAAAGATGCAGCTTTGTTGAACTCATGATGGACCGTAGAATGGTGGTTACCAGGGGCAGGGGGTGGGGGAGAGAGAGCTGGGAGATGTTATTTAAGGGTACAAACTTGCAATCAGTCTAAGTTCTAGAGAGCTACTACACAATATGGTGATTATAGGTCAATACCACATTATAAACCTCAAAGTTGCTAAAAGACTAGACCGTAAGCATTCTCATCACACACAAAAATGGTAATTATATGAAGTGTCAGAAGTGTTAGCGCTCTGGTGGTAATCATATTGCAATCTGTAAGTGTATCAAACCAACACCTTATGCACCTTAAGCTTACACATTGTTGTGTGTCAATTACTTCTCAACAAAAAATTAAAAAAAAATTAAACATGCAGCTTTGATGCCAAGGAAAAGAGAGGGTCCAGCTATAATATTCTGTGAAGGAATTCGGATGGAAAGTCCTCCACAGAGGACTGGACTCTAATGGCTTGGGAGGAGGGACGGGGTAGGAAGTATCACGTGTTTTATGTTTGGGGTGGTGGGGGGGAAGGATTCACAGAAGCAGACTCCCTCTCTTCATTCCCATGGTTCTTAAGAAAGCCAGAACCAGAATCAGAAGAGGGACCGCATACTGACCAGCCGGGGTGCTGGAAGGCTGGGCGCAGCGATCCTGCTCTCCTCACCCAGCCAGCAACCTGGAGGCCACCTGGAAGGTGGGCTAACCCAGCTCAGACAAGAAAGAAAAGCTTCACAGATCCTGGCTCATCGTTTTTCCCAGGACCAGAAACTAATGGTGGTAGATAGTTGCCAAGGATTTCGGATTATTTAAAAAGAAAACAAAACAAAAACTCACAAATCTGGTTTTGGAGCAGGGAAAACCAGAAACCCCGTGGCGAAAGGGAATTCCTCTTTTGTTTGTTCCTTGGAGGCGCAAGAGTGTGCGTGGTTTTAAAGGTGGAAAGGCGAATTTCGTGAGTCACGTAAGAAAATTTAAGGGGGGAAAACCCACTTGTAGGTAAGATTCAATAGAACTGGGTGTGGGAGTTTGGGAGGAAGGGGTACCGGCAGATGCCACTTGCTCGCCAGCAGGTGGCGCGTTTTCTTTAGGATTAGCTTCCCCGACTCTCTCGATAAAACATCGGGGCCAGACCAGCTCCGAGTCCCTTCGCCGGAAATCGCTATGCAGATAATAACCCTCCAGTGTCTGGAAATGTTTAATTACCGCGAACGTTGATTCCTCCAGCGCCAACCGTCGCCGATGCAGCCTGTTAAAGACGCAGCGCCGCGGGTATGGTAAGGTAATTCTCTTCCTCAGGGTTTCGCCCTGACTGTACAGAATTCAGTTAAAATAACTTTTCTTCATCATCCTCAGTTTGATTAGACACTGCTTCGTTCCTAATACATTGCTTTCCACCTTTGGATAAGAGGAAAAGTTCAGTAGCCTTAAAAGGTAGATGGGTTAGGTGTCTAAAATAATTCTGACAACTCGTATTTGTACAAAAAGTGTAACCTCGCTAGACCTTTTATACACATTCTACACTTGCTCTTCACAATGCATCATCATCATCTCATTTTACAGATGATAGTATGCCCCGGATTCATGCAATTTCACATGAATATTCGTGCTTCATCCATATTCTTCTTATAAACCGGGGATAGACACACGCATATGTGTCGTGTTACACTTAGTAAGGTGACAGATAGTTACAGGATCCTTACGGACTCATAAAGAACTTACGAAACGGGAACTTCCTAGAAAAACAGTTCACTTTCCCTTTCAGTTTTGATACTGTAACTTGTCTGTTGCTGTCACAATAAACACCCGCTCATGGGTTCACCTGGGCTCTCTTCTCCGAAGCTTCTGGAATTGTTTGTCCGTTATCAGAGTGTGTTATCTATACAAGTGTGTGTGGATGTCGTGTTACCTACCTCCCCTGCTTAACCACCCCCCCCCCCAAGCTGGTTTTTGACCTGATTGATCGTAATGGTTCCAGAGGAACTGTTGAGCCATTACAATCCATCATCTAAATGATTACAGAGGGATACCTAAATCTCCAGGTTATTTGAAAGCTCTGTACATGCATAAGGGAGGGGGGTTCAAATGAGCAGAGCCCCAATTGTCCACAAAGTAGTTACAGGGGAGGCTTGCTTTGGAAGCAAAAACTCACAAGTGCTAAGTAAATTCCTTTCTTAAAAATGAGGTCATTTTTGTGTGACTGGGGAGTAGGGAGAAGTGGGGTTCTTTTTTTTTAAATCCAAAAGACTCCAAAGCAACAGGGGCCACGTTCCAGTTAATTTTCTGGAAGCTGTTAAACGTTCACTCCGAAGACAGGCTGGGGCTCTTTCCTTCCCAGTAAGCAGGGGTTGGAAGAAGAGCTCGGGTTGGGGCAGGGAGACCAACGGAGGCTGTCACAACCTCAATTGTGCCCGGAAAAGTTGGCGGCGAGGGCTCGCTGCGGGGCTGGAAGCCATGCGGTAAAAGACCGGGAGGCTCGGCAGCCCTGGCTATTGATTGATCCTCGCTGGACCCCATCAGCACTGGCGGGATGTAACCCGGACCTGGAGGCCTGGCGGCTAGTGTGGGGACCTTTCCCCAAAGGATGCTCAGTTCCAACGGAGACTGAGACCCCCTGGGCGCCCGCGGTTCCGCCCTGTTGGCGGTGGGCGGGCAGGAGAATCCGAGGGAGCCCTGGCGGGGTCTGCGGGCGGATCTAGTGTCGGCGGGAGCCTGGAGGCTCGAAGTGTGCAGAAGCTGCAGCCGCGGGTGGCCGGGTGCGCTGGCCACGGGGGGAATGGGACGGATGTCCAGACAGGAGTTGCGACACCTGCAATGCGTTCCGGGGCCATAGGACGGTTGGGTTCCGGTTACCGAGGACGTTTACTAAATTCCAAACATAATGTCCTTATGAGTCCTAAATGAATCTGACTTTCCTAAGAAGCAACATGGAAGCCCTTAGGTGTCCTGGGTCCCGCCCTCCTCAAACCCGACGAGTCCGAGTCGGGGCGGCCATAGTACTTCCACCTGCTTTAGGCTGATGGGTTTCTCTTAAATAGTCCGTGGGGGAGGGGATCCTCCGCTCTTAGCCCTTGAACGGAGGGCAGAGGGGTTCTTAGCTTTCTAGGCTTCTTCTGCTCACCCTCCTCAGAGGAAACCTGACTGGCTTCCAGGGGAGACTGAGTCCATGGTTTGTGGGTCACCCCCTTGGGAGTTTGGATTGGGGTGCAGGACTCTTTGGTAACTAGCAAATCTTTTGTTTCCTTTCTGAGGTTTCTGGGGTTGTTCAAAGTTAGAGCAACGTTCTAACTTTGCTATTCCTACAGGGAGTATCTTCCAAGCCAGGTATCTGAAACAGGTCCGTCTTTGCCCCAGCTGTGCCGGAGTCCCACAGCTCTCACCTTGTCTTGTCCTACCTTGCAGACCAGCTCCAGGGGAGGCAGACAGAAGGCCTCTGGGAAGCAAAGTCAGAGATGCTGGGCCATATGGAGCCAGCTCCTACCTTGCATTCTTGCCCTACAGCTGCTAAATTCCAAGATTTGGCCTGAGTCCAAATCAGTTTTCCAGATACCCTGAAAAAAGTGACATCAGACAACCCAGTTGCATGGTCCTTTCTTTAGAATCCCTAAGGACTCTCTTCCCAAGAGCTCTTCAGGGATCCTACTACCTGGAGATTTCTACAAGTCCTTGAGGAGTGTTGGCCAAGGGCCCTGATTCAGAAGAAGACAGCAAGTGGAAAGATGGGAGAAACACAGATACACTGTGTGTTCTGAGCAAGAGATGGGGTTTGTACACCTGGGAGGCTCCATCCCACCTGAATGTCCTCTTCTGAGCAGACATTTCTTAAGCAATCTGGACAGCCAGAGGGCCAGCTGTGAGGGCCTCTCCTGGATGCTTTCATGGCTGCTAATGGAGCTCCATGAGCTTTGTCTCCTAGGAGAGACTGAGACTGGTTATAGGTGAAGTCCCTGGCCCCAGGTGGAAGTGAGTTCAATGCAGGAATGTCCTGATGGACTTTCCTTCCAGTCCTTCCCCTGCTCTTGGAACTTGCTGCCTTGGCATCTCAGGGAAGGGAGTGATCTCAACTCCTTTCTGCTCCCAAGGGGCCCCTCCCTGGCCAGAATGTCGCCCCATACTGGCAGCTGCTAGGATTCCAACTGCACAGCAAACTTATGTGGGCCCCTGAGTCAGCACTAACCTGTGGTGGGGGATGAGTGCAGTCCCTTGGGGTGAAGCTGTACCCCTTCTTCTTCCTCCCCACCCAAGTCAAATTTACTGAGGGGCTGGAGGCCAGGTTCTGTCCTAAAAGCCTGTGGATTAGACAAGGGTCTTCTCCAACTATGTCTTTTGGGGGCATTTCCACTATTATTTCCCTAGGTCAGATAATGACACCCTAATAATGTCACACCAGACTTGCAGAGCGAAGCTGGACAAAGCACCACTTCCTCTCCAGAGACACAGTACAAATACGCCAGAGACCCACTGAGGCCAGGATCCAGCCCCAAGGGCTGGGTGGGCCACTCAGCCACAACTGTGGGGCAGACCTTGGGAGTGCAGTGGTGTGAATCCGGACCCACCCAAGCCCTGGGAAACCTTTGCCTCCTCCTGAACCCAGGGCTGGTGTTCCAGAGAGGTGGCCGCCAAGAGGTCAGGGCTGGGGTCAGCTGGAGGTCAGCTCCCAGAGCCCAGCAGTCGGTAAGGTACTGGCACTCCCCCTAAGGCAGAGGCAGTGAAGACAGAATTTCCTGCAGCCAGAATCCTGACCCCCCCCCTTTGGTCCCAAATGCCACCTGAACCAGCTCCCTGGGATCAGAGGTCCTGAAGCTGAGGAACTTCGCCCCTTGCTCTCCAAACTCCCAACCTGTCCTCCCAGAACAAATGAATACGTGATTGGAGGGTGCCACAGTGCATTAGGGTACAATCCCAGAGGGTTTGGGATCCTAGGACGATGACTTTCTTGACCTCTTTCCCCCACCCCTCACCTCTGATCTTCCCACCCAACTCTATAACCCAGAGTCTGGGGTCAGCCCTAGGCACTGGGATCTGGGTGGCTGCCCTGGGGTGGGCACTCCGTTGGTGTCCAGGAACGACTAGATTCCCCAGGGCCCTACCCTACACCTCTGGGAAGGGATTCTGGGAGAAAGGGCGACTCCGCCAGGGGCCAAAGAGAGCTGGAGTCCAAGCTAAAGCATGGGGATCCCCGTGAACCCCCCACCCCACCCGCCCCCCAACGCTGCACAGGCTGTGTCCCAGGCGAGCAGGAATAGGACCTCGAAAGCGCAATTTCAGGCTGCTCTCCTCCGCTTGAGGCTGTTTCCTCTAGCACGTCAGGGGTGCCCCGTGGGCCTAACAAAGCAAAAGGGGTCGCACCGGACTGAAAAGCAGGGGACGCAGGTCCCGGGAGGCCGGGGCAAAGTGAGCGCAGCTGCCAAAGTCGGCTGCCCCGGTCAGCAAAACTTTGTCTCCCAGTGCGCAGGCGCAGGGCAGGGTTGGGGGACAGGAGAGGGAGGGGAGGAATCCTGAGGCAAGGGGAGGAGGGAGGGAGGGAGGAGGGTGGTGGATTAAAATAAGTAGGCGGCTCGGTGCTAAGGGATGAGTGAGTCGGAGCTCGGTCTCTCCCCAGCAAGTTCTCAGCCGCTCCCGGTTCAGACCCAACCAGGGAGCCCCGAGCGGGGCTCACCATCCCCCGAAGGGCAGGACTCCGGGGCAGTCGAGCGCTCCCGCGTGTCGGGCGCTCCGAGTCCCCGCAGCCGGAGAGGGGCCAGGACTCTAGAGCTCCGGGGGTGCCTGTGGAATCCAGCGCCTCTGGCTTCCCGGGTCCCCCGCAGCGGAGCCCCAGGGAGGCCCTCAGCCCGGGACCGCCGCGGAACAAGGTAACTGCCGTCCTGGGAGCCCCTGCTCGGCGAGGGGAGTGCGGGCAGCGCTCCCGGGTCCCCTGTCACAGTGCGGCGGGTGTCTTCTCTCTCTGGGTCCCAGAAGGAAGCTCCTCTTGCTGAAAGAAGGCTGCAGGACCTTTGTGAAAGTGAGAGCAGCTGCAGCCCGGGGTGGTTGGGGGTGCTGGCTCGGGACTTCCCGCGCGGGGTCTTCGGCCTCTGACCTCCGGGGAAAGAGGGGGCGGGCCTCCACTACTGTTCCTCGCGCGGCCGGGCTCCAAGGACTCCGCGGCGAGATGCCCGCGGACTTCGGAAGTCAGCCTGTGGGCCCCCCTCTGAGAAACCGAAGAAACTTCAGCGGGCACAGACTTTCCCGAGATGCACGCCTAGCTCAGTCTGACCTACTTTAGCTGACGAAGAAGGAAAAGAGAGTGGATGGATGGCCACGGCCGCAGCCGACGGCGCCAGGGACAGGTGCATGCCCCAGCTAGGTCGCGCTTTTCGTGCCAGTTTCTTTTTTCTTTTCTTTTTTTCTTTTTCGGAGTTGCGCTCAGGTATCAGGCCGGCTTCACCGGGAAAGCAGGGCCGCGTGCCTGACCCAGTCTCGCACTTGTGCTCTAACTTTGGGGTGTACACTATAGGATCATTGCTCTCTGCAGTCAGGGCCTGGGGAGTAACCCGCCGCTCTTTTCGGTGCAGGGAAGCGCGCAGGGGGGCGCGAACACTTCTCAATTGGAGACCCCCACGCCCAAGTAGTGGAAACGCTGTGGGTGCCCTGAGTGTCTCCGGTTTGGGGCTTATAAGGGAAGGATTCGTTTCCTCCCCGGACTATCCCTTAACTCAGCCTTCGGGAGAGAAGAGAGAAGTCGAAGGAAAGAGGGAAAGAGGTGAGGGGCTGCCTGCAGAACTGCTTTCTTTCCCGAAATGTTTCTGATCCGAAGAATGAAAACCCACATCCCGTCCTTTTTCAGCAGCTCGCGCGGTAGCGGGATAGGCTCTCAGGGTGTAAAGTAGCTCCGAGGGTTCCTTTGTTGCCACAATTTGGTAAATTTCAACCGGGCTAAGAGCTGCGCGCTGGCTTTTGGGAACAGAAACCACGTGCAAAGCTAGTTGCTCTCCCAGGATCGTGGCCTCCGGGGGAAGAGAAGGGGCTGACAGGGACAGGAGACGACTGGTGGGTAGATGTTCTATCCTAGGCTCCTCGAAGTGAGTGCGGTTTCATTAAGATTGGGGAACAGATCGCTAAGGACCCAGCCGGCGTTTAAATGCCAGGGGACGGCCGCCTAGCCCAAGGGTTCGTTCGATCTCGTTTGTTGGGAGAATTCAACACAAGTATCCTGTGGTGGTTAGTCCTCCCACCAGGGGTCTGGACGCCTGTCACTACCAGTGTGTTGGGCATTCGATGTCAAGGATGATTTTCTGGGGCTGCTGCTGGGCTCCTTCAGGCGCAAGCTCGTGGAGCTCGCTCGGTCCTCATTAATGCAAGCAGTTAACTCGCTCACGCTCAATTAGCCCCGAATAAACCACTTTAATAGACTCTGCACACTTCATTAATGCCCGGCGTAGGGCTGGCTGCAGACCTGGGATGGGCGCTCCACCGCGCGAGCGAAGCAGCGCGGGCACTGCGCAGGGGACCCAAGCTCGGAAGCGCGAAATGCTTTTGCTGCGTGTAGTCGGGATCTTTACCCGCACCTCCCGGGTCCCGAGGCTCCAGCTCCTTGCCAAGTGGATGCCTGGCCCGGGGAGCGGTGTTTCCCCTCGTGTTTAAAAATCTAAAGCGTTCACACAAGGGTCCCGGGAGTCAGGGCAACGGGACGCGGAGGGGCTGGGAGTTCGTCCATCCTCTCCGGGTGGAGAGGCGAGTGTGAGACTATGTTTTTCTCTTGGTTGACCGCCTGAAACCGGATCGTGCATTTGGCCCATTCTTGGTACTAGTGTTAAGGAGCCACGTTTCGAACGAATTTCGTCCCGGGGAAAGTCGTTGGCGAGAGCCTGGAGATCCCTGGCCTCCGAATGCGGCAGAAAATAAGAAACTGGCCGCGCTGCTGAAGAAAATAAATTGAGTGTTGGGGGAAACAAGATCGGGCAGATAGCCCGGAAAGGTTGGCTCCCGAGAGCAGTGATGGCGGCGAACGCCCCCTCCCCCTACGGAGCCCCTGGTCTTCATGGCTCCTAGGGGTAGGTGAGGAAAGGCCAGGTTAGTACCCGGCGCTGGTGGGTTTCCCACCCGGGCAGCGAGCGGGCTCGGGCCCTTGTGCAGCCCAGAGCCCTGCCGCCACCGCCGCTCGCTTGGCTGGGGATAGGCCGAGCACCAAGAGGAGCAAGCTGGGGCCAGGGTGGCGCCGGGCTGGCCCCGGGGAGCCAGAGATAAGGATCTGATTTCCAGCGCCTGGAGGGGAAGAAGAGGTGACAGCAAATCAAAGAGCGCTCACCTCGCCTAAGTCTGGGCCAACCTTTGAAGTTGGCGAATCTTCTGTTTTTTCCCTTCTTCCTCTTCCTTACTCCCCAACCCCAAAGGGCCCCTGCTTTCTCTCTGGCCCCTTTCATATTTTGCTTCGCAGTGTCTTAGCGCTCTAGGATGATCACGGGGCGCCAGTGACCGAAGCATCAGAGAAGACTGGTCCCAAGTCCCTGGTTCTTCCACCCGCGTGGGTACTCCTGCTCCCCAGAAAGGGTCACTGCAGAGTTGTCCCTCCCCTAGTCTGAGGCTGAATTAATTGCTGTCTTGACGCTGGGTTTTCAGACCATTGCTAAGTAACTTGCTGCTGAAAATTTTTGCAGATTCTCCATGTTTTGCACCTTCCACCCCTAGCTGAACCACTGTGCCTCCCGGACCACTATTCAGCCAGTGACCTCTTCTGCCAGCTTCCAAGGGAAAGCGTTTCTGGGTCCGGGTTGTCCTTAGTCCTTCCTGAATGGGCAGGGCACTCTCCCATTAAAAGCTTTGCGGCAGTGAAAGGCTGTGGAGTCTCCGGCTGGGCCTTGTGCCCTTCCGCTGAGGGTCAGCTAGGCTGGGGAGATTGTCTGGGTGGCGTCAATGTCTGCCCGAGGAAGGAGCACAGCAGTGGCCTGCACAATTCAGGGAGGGGGACTTACTGCAGGTTAGAGGAGCAATCTGATGAAGAGAAGAGGGGGAAATGAGGAGTAAAGGAACAAGTGGGCAGCAGGGGATTGAGACAGGCAAGGAGAGGGGCTCCCCAAGTACCTGCTCCCACAGTGACTTCTTAAGCAGCCCCCAGCTCGGGGCCCAGAGAGGTCAGCACTTGAGCCTCCCAAGGCCCCCCCTGTGCTTTCTACTTTCCTTCTCCATTTTTGCTTCCACTGGACAGACTGAAAATTAGGAATGTCTGGGAGGCATGGAGATGAAAGTTCTCTTCTGCAGAGCCCTGGTCTGTCCATGGAGGCTGGAGACCCCGACCAAGCCGGCCAGGAGATGCCCGTCTGCTGGTCACTTCAGCATCCTGGACTTGCAGTTGGAGGGGCAGAGATCAAAGCGGCCGAGGCCCAGCCTCAGTGCTCTAGCCCATGGGCATACCCACCTGCCCAGGTGTCACAGCACGGGGAAACATCCGGAGAACCCAAAGACACTGCCCCCTTTAACATGGGGGTACGGAGGGTACTGAAGCTCCCTCCTGTGTGCGGGCAGATGTCTGAATGAGTAAATGAATGTGGGTGTCAGTGTCCTTGCTGAAACGAAGGTGAGCCCCAGGGGCTGAGGTAAGGAGTCAAGTCCAAGAGCCAAGAGGGTGTTCTCAGCTGGGCTCATTAATAGTGAGGCGGAAAAGCAAATCTGATTTCCAAGGTGAGACTTTTGAGGAGAGAGAAAACATGGCTTCTGGAAGCCAGTTGAAGATCAGCTAGTAGAGCTTAATGCCCAGGAGGCTGGAGACATAGAGATGTGTGTGTGTGTGTGTGTGTGTGTGTGTGTGTGTGTGTGTGTGTGTTGTCTCTCTGTGAGGCCCTTCATGGGTTGGGTGTGATCCCCTGTGTGTGCATGTGTGTGCTTACATGCGCATGTGTGACCACATTCGGGCAGTTCCTGCATTTTGTCGGGTAGCACAACACTGATCATCTCCGTTTATCTTTGCGCCTTGTTGCCAACTGCTCCAGAACGTGTGAATCCCTGTTTATCTGTCGTTGTGCTTTTCTCTGTTTGTTAATCTGCCCGTGATTGTGGAAGTGTGCTTCCAAGTTCCTGTTCTCTTTGCGGGAGAGTGCAGTTCTGTGTTGACTCAGGCTTGTGTGGATGTAAATTTCCACAAGCCAGTTTCCCTGTGCTCCCACCTCTCTCAGGGCTCTGGGCGCTGGAGGCCCTCCCTTCAGTTCTTGAGTTGCTTAGGATTTAGTTTCCCCGCTGGTTTCTGTAGCAAGTTGTGTGTCTCTGCAAAGGCCATCTGGAGGGAGCCCTGGCATCAGAGAGGGTTCCATCTTCTCTGTGAGGGCAGTGGGTTCCCTCAGTGGGGTCTCAGACTCTCAGCATCTGCCCTGGGGGACAAGGAGGGTGTGGCGGGGCTGGAATCCAGAAGGAGGACCACCTACCCTGAACTTCTCTTTTTCTCTCCCTTCTTTTTTCTCCTTTCTTTTGCAGATTGAGCTTGAGAACCGAGGGCAACTACCACAATGGGCAGCAAAACCTTGCCAGCACCAGTGCCCATTCACCCGTCTCTGCAGCTCACCAACTACTCCTTCCTCCAGGCAGTGAACGGCCTGCCTGCCGTGCCCTCGGACCACCTGCCCAACCTGTACGGCTTCAGTGCATTGCACGCTGTGCACCTGCACCAGTGGGCGCTGGGCTACCCTGCCGTGCACTTGCCTCGCTCCTCTTTCTCCAAAGTGCCTGGCGCTGTGTCCAGCCTGGTGGACACACGCTTCCAGTTGCCCGCCTTTCCCTGGTTTCCTCACGTCATCCAGCCGAAGCCCGAGATCACCGTGGGAGGCAGCGGCCCCTCCACGCTCAAGACCAAGCCACGCTTTGATTTTGCCAACCTGGCTTTGGCTGCCACGCAAGAAGATCCATCCAAGCTTGGCCGGGGGGAGGGCCCTGGGTCCCCCACTGGTGGGTTGGGTGCCCTCCTGGATGTAACCAAGCTGTCCCCAGAAAAGAAGCCCACGAGGGGACGCCTGCCTTCCAAGACCAAGAAGGAGTTCGTCTGCAAGTTCTGTGGCCGCCACTTCACGAAGTCCTACAACCTCCTTATCCATGAGCGGACGCACACGGATGAGCGGCCCTACACCTGTGACATCTGCCACAAAGCCTTCCGGAGACAAGACCACCTACGGGACCACAGGTACTGCGGGTGGCCCCCGGAAAAGCTGTCTCTCGGTCTCTGTCCTCACAGTCCTCCTCCTCCCTAATGAGGCGGTTGGTGAGCCCAGCTCTGGCTCCAAGCATCACAATTTCTGGGAATTCTCTAACATAGCAAAGGAAGCCCGACAAGGCTCAGGGTTCTTGGAGCATGGGTGGAGAGGGCATGGGAAGACGAAATCAGGTCTCCATGAGCTCCAGACAGGCATGCACAGTGGCCTCACCCGTTCTCCCATCCGCAGCTCTGTCCAATACAAGTTTCTGTGGTGATGGAAAGTGGGACCCTTGACACGTGTCCCCACGGAGCACTTGAAATGTAAAACTAGTGAGACAGCGAGATTAACTTTTTAGTTTTCCTGAACATTAATTTTAATAACTACGTGTGGCTAGTGGCTGCCAGCTTGAACAGCGCAGCTCCACTGCCCCCCTCCCTCCCAGGTCCCCTCCTTCACCTTCATTGTTAACCCAGGCCTTATAAGGAAACCGCGCTTGTCCCTGGGGGAAGGCAGGGATGGGCCTAACCCGACCATCCAATGCATCAGACATTGTCTAAGGGTTTCCTTCACTTCCCTACCTGACTCACAAACTTCTCATGTTGCCCACTCCACACTAGGTACCCCCCACCTCCCCCTTTCTTTTGAGGGCAAGTACCTTGTTGCTGTGGGAGGGGATCTTGGATAACTGTTTATAACATTACATCATTTTGCAAAGATTAATTTCTCTGTTTTTGCTTTCAGATATATTCACTCCAAAGAGAAGCCTTTCAAGTGTCAAGAGTGTGGGAAAGGATTCTGCCAGTCCAGGACTCTCGCTGTCCACAAGACGCTACACTCACAGGTGAAGGAGCTCAAAACCTCCAAGATCAAATGCTAAAGATTGCGTCTGGGTCACCAGTACCCTGGGTCACGCTGCCCCCTCGTCTGGAGGGACCAGAAGCCGAAGGCGACTCCGGCGGGCAGCAGGAGGGGTTCCCGGGAACTTTCCCTATCCCAGACTTGTCCCCTGGGTCCCGGGCGCACGCGGAACTCGAGAGCCCCGCCGCGAGCCGTGACCCCAGCCGCCCGGGCGGCTCCCCCAGGACGCGGCTAAAGTCTTGGCCAAAAGGCGGTACTCACGTGGCGGAAGGGAAACTGCATTTAAGAAAAGAACGAAAGCTCCGCGGAGCCGTAGCGGCGCCTCTCCCAGAAGTATTACTTTTTCTATTGTTATTTTATACGTTTTCTTTATTATTTTTTTCTTTGACCATATAAGCTTGTAACTCTGCCTGCGGAGAGAGAGGGGCGAGGGAAAGGAGTTCTGCGCCTTCGCAGCTCCCACCCCCTCCTCCCGTCCCCATCCCCACCCCCGGGAGCCTGCAAAAGTGTAATCCGTGTATCAGCTTCAGCAGCCCGGCCCTGAGGTCGCGGGGCCGCGGATGCCCCCTCCCTGCTCCGCCGCGAGGCCGTTTGCCGGCGCTCCGACTCGGACGGCGGGGCGGGGGGCCTTGGGGCCTGGGGCTGGAGGGGGCCCGGCCTCCGGCTCCCCTGCTCCGCCGCCCGGTCACCACGAGCGAGCAGCGGGCTAGGAGCAGGGCGTTGTATTGCGATTGGCACTTTATGCTGACCATCGGTAACAGACATTTATCACTGGAGTTTTTTTAAATATGAAATAAACGGTTATTTTACAGGCATTGCAGGATGGGTATTTTCCCTCCCGAACACAGGAAACTGGGAGGCTCCTTTCCTCGAGAGGAGCAGGTTTCCCTCCCCAACCTGTCCCGCTTCCCGAACCCCCGCCTTATTGAGGCGCTAGGGCTGGGATGGATGCAGAAGCCTCCTCTCTCCCTGTGTTGGTCTTTCTCGGATCCCGTCCCATGTTTATTTTCTTACTTCACTCCTCCATCGGTCTTAGGTCGCAGTGTCCCCACTCCTCACCTCCAAAGGGTGGGGGTTTATAAAGAAGTCGGGCCTGCGGCCAGGCCAGTACGTTGGCCGTGAGAAATCTCCACGTCTCCGGGTGCCGGGGTCGCTTAGGATCCACTAAGGAAACAGAATGTCACCCACCTCTCCAACCAAAGGCTTCGCTACTGACCTCTGGCATCTGCTCTGGGGACGGAAGGGGATGCCTTCACAGACAGCCTCAGGACCAGTTCTGTTCCGTGGGCCCTAGTACGCGGCTGCCCGTGCACAATCCCCGCTGCCTCCCCAGAGCCCCAAACCTACAAACCCCCTCCATTAGCATCCCCCAGACACAGTTCTCTGCCTGGGGCTCGTCCCCTGCCCGGAGCACGGCTCCACGCCCGCGAAGATTCCCTACAGTTTTTAAAGCCTTGTTAGGAATGGCGGGGGCGGGCGCCCTGGGAGGCCCGGGAAGTTTAGGAGGGGAAATCTGAGTCCGCCCTCCACAAGTTGAACCTTCCCCGGGGCGTCTAGTTTTCCCACAATTAGAGGCCAGGCCGCCTGGGGCTCCCCTGCTCGGGGCGGGGCGGGGCTCCCCAGCTCCAGAGTCCCGACCGCGGGGCGGCGCAGGCGGTGGCGCCCGCGGCCTTTCCCAAGCCGAGCGCGCGGCCTCTCGGGCTTCTGTGCCCGGCTCTCGGCGGCCCCGTACAAGGCTGGGCCGGGCTTCCCTGCCGCGGGGACCCAAAGCCCCAGCCTCAGGCCGGGCCGTGCGGCCTGAGAAACGAAGCCCCCGCCGTAGGAGTTAAAACGCTCCAGCCTTTCACGGCGTCGTCCCCACCTCCTCCGGGTATGCCTCCCCGCGCAGTGCGGGCTTGAACTCCGCGGTTCCGGAACCCAACTTGCCCCTGTGGCCTCGGCTGGGCCCGCCCTGAGGAGCCCGGCCCTCCTTCGGAGCCACGCTGCCCCCTGCTGGAGAGGCCTGAACGGGCGGCCCGGGACGGGGGCACCTCACTGCATCCTGCGCACGACTCGTTTAGATCAACTCTCTAAATGAACTCTCCGCCGCAGGCCCCGTCCACCACTCATCTAGATGTCTGGTCTTGCCCTCATAAACCTTCTTGACCGGTCCCACGGCCCACTGCAAATGAGCACTGTCCGCTGCCGGGTTTGAACCGGCTTGGGGGATCTCCTCTAGGGGAACAAGATCACAGCCCTTCTTCCCCCAGCTTCGTAAGGACGCTCCCCAGGAAAGAAACGGAGTCTGGATCCAAGAGAACTGTGATTTCTGGGCGCAGAGAGGGAAGGTCAGTCAGTGCATTTTGGGTTTTGACAGCTTTAGCCAGCCAGTGCCCGCCATAGTAAGGTGTGCACTTGGCCATGGCTTATGTTAGGGCCCATGGCAGGAGCCATGTCGGTTCTTTTATGAGCTCCGTGAGGTCAGGGAGACCTGGCAGCTCTAAGATGACAGTGCCTGGGTACATACAGCTGCCAGGGAAAGCTTTGGGCACCTGTGAGAACCTGTGAGAGCGTCTTCCTCAGTTACTGGCTCTTTTCTGTGTTCCACCTTTTTCAAGGATTTACTACTGCTGCCGCCTTTGCAGCCCCCACATTAGCCACCTCCCAGTCCCCCAGGACATCTAGAGCCTCTGCAGTGGGCCACCCGCCACGGATATGGAGGAGGTTTGCAGGCGAGGTTTTTCCATTTTGGCCCACCCCACCTCTAGAAACCTGAATCCCCTTCCTTCGGTCCCTCTTAGATCCTGCAGTTGAGAGACTTTCCATATCAATTGTGTATCCTTAAAGGATGGATTCCCAGCACAGGGTTTATAGAGAGGTGCTGAGAGTGGGGCAGGGTACCCTAAGAAGACCTCCACTGACTCAGTGCCTCCACCTTGCCTTGCCCGACCAGTGGCTCACTATCATCCTGATGGACCCAGAAACCACTTCTCGGCCTAGCTCGCTGCGTCTATACCCTGACAGTGATTTCATGGATTTCAGCACAACAAGTGGATGGGCAGGCTGGGGCTGCAGGCCCCCAGACACCACACAGGCTACAATGCCCTGGCAACACGGTTGGGGGAGGCAATTTCCAGCTCCCACTCTGCGGGTAGCAAGAAAAGGCAATGAGAATGCCGGAAATGCTTGGATGGGTTTTATTGCTTGCCCACGCTGCAAGGGAACCCCCCCCCCGCCAAGATCCCATTCCTCTCCACCCCCACCCGCACCCCGACCCCAGTCTTCAGACATTAAGCTTCTTTGGTCTCAGGTCCCCAGTGTGACTTAGGTCGGTTTTCGGGAGTGAAGGAAGGAGAGGAGAGTTCAGCTGGGGCCCTCCCCGAAACCGCTAGGCTAGCTGTTCCTGTGAGGACCAAGTGCGGGGGGGGGGGGGCGCGGAGGGTGCACTACTCCTCGGCGGGACACTACTCGGCGGGACCTCTTTGCTGCTGGGTAGAAGGCTCAAGAGACCTTCGAGGCACCCTGGAGCTTCCTGGTGCTCGCTCTGGGAGATCAGTAGCACTCGGGGTGAAGAACAGCTCGCAGGGGCTTCTCCCCAAGAGGAACACGTCAAGGTTCCACCTCCTCCTTCCGAATGTAGTCAGGGGTCTGGGGCGTAGGATGGGCCATTTTTTCTTGCGGACCTCTTGGCCGCGGGAGTCAGAGCTAACATAGGGTCGGGGGGAAAGGGAGAAACGCAGTGGACTGACTGGTCTAGGGCTCCTGGATACCACCTCAGCTCCAAGAAAAGGGAACCTGTGAGAGCAAACCCAACCCCCACCCCTGGAATCTTGGTGCCTCCAGAGCCGGCTCAAAGGCATCCCGCCCCACTTGCCACAGAACTAGGGCGCTGTGATGTCACACAGGCCGCTGGCAAGATATGCCGGGGCTCCGCCAAGTCTACGGCGGTATCTCATTTATGCAGTTCGATGACGTCACAGACTAGCGGCTCCCACATTTCCCGGCCCCGCCCTGCGAATCCTGCCAGAAACGCGCGGAGAATCCGTTCGTTCCCGTACAATAGGGTGCACCGACCCGGAGAGCTGGTCGGGGCCCCGAGTGAGGGAGAGTGCCCGGCAGTTCCCCTCCGGAATCTCGCGGCTTAGAATGCTCTCCCGGCTCGTAGGATTTCAGAGCACCCGGGGCTGCAGGATACTAGCCCCGCCCACATTGCCCCACCCCGCCCCGCCCCACCCGCCGCCTCTACCACTGCGCAAGCTCTGCGCGCAGGCGCAGAAGGAACTCGTCGCCCAGCACCGCAAGCCGTGGAGTTTGCCATTCGGCGGCGGTCCTGGGCGGTCGCTCCGGGCTTCAGTCTCCCGCTTTCGGGTGTAGCGAACACAGAGTACCACTGGCCCAGAGGGCTCATCCTACTATCGGTCTTTATGAGTACTAGAGATACTAACGCCGAAGGTGGCAGCTCTGGGTTAATGCGGGCTAGAGACCGTTGGAGTTCCTATGGCGCCTCGAATCCAGCGCTGCCGTGGTCCGACGGAGGTCCCTGGGATTCGAGCCGAGAGGGATGGTGCGGCCCGCCCCAGCCCTAGATCCAGTGCGGCCCCAGTCTTTTCGAGCAGGGTTTTCGAGGCAGAGGTCTTGGTCTCCAGTCCAGCGGAGCTCTTGGACGCACAGGCTTGGTCACCCGCCCTACCGTTCAGCCTGGCTTTCTGGGACGCTGCGAGAACCAGACTGATGGTTGGGCCCACGTTCCTGTTTCAGATGAAAAAATCACTATGGACATGAGATAGGATGGGGGGAATCAAACGTCATGTCAGTGGCAGAGGAAGAATTACAAGCTGCGTTTCCTTTGAGGCAAGGGGCCTGAAGACCCAGTTGTAGCTTTTCCTGCCACTTAAAAGGTCAAAGTCATATACATATTTTCTAAATTGTTTATTCACCGCTCGAACCAACAACTGGGCCCTAATGTGTTGCAAAACAACTTTGGCGTTTGTGAAGCACCATGTAAAGGTATTAGAAATGCTCCTGTCAGCATTCTGAGGTAGCCTGCCTCCCAAGCTGCCTTATTCTTAAGAGAATCTTCTTCCGGTCTTTACTTCTCAATCACCCAGAGATAATGAAATGGGATGGAAGAAGGATATCACCTGGGCTGGTGGTCATGAAACTTCCTAGAAAATTTGAAAGAAGCCACCTTTAACTCCATGGAGACAAATGGGTAAATCAGTTCACAGATTATTGTTATATTTGCTTGAGAGAGGAAGGTGGGAGACAAAATGTAAGTGCCCTACTTACCACCCCTTTGTGGCATATGCCTAGGGAGAAAAAAAAAAAACAACTTGGGGCAGACTGAGGTGTCAGGCAGGGCAGGGGCCTATACATGTGGCAAATGTGACTGCACACCCACCCGCAGTCTTTGGATATGCGCTTTCTTTGATTTCTACTAGCGTGTCCAGAGCCTACAGATAGTTGTACACTGTTGTTACATGGACAGATCTATAGGAATGTTCCTCTTCACCAGCCACCGGAGCCCTGGTTGTCTGATACCACTCTTGGCCATTTTGCTTGGCCAGTGCTAGTTCCAGCTCCAGCAATCAGAAAATAGAAGGACTTGGAAAAGTGGGATGGATGGACAAATGGAATGAGTTTTGTTTCTTATTTCTAAACATGGATCTTAGCAGCTCAGCCATCTCTGGGGAGGTGTAAGCATAATTAATTTTCAATGTTTGGTTTGACCGATCTCTTGCTTGTGAGATAAGATAAGGGGTTTTGTTGTAACAGGGGCGGGGATGGGTTGCTTTTTGTCAGTGGTAGTAGTGGGTACCACTTGGAGACTGTAAGTAGATGGCGGCATGAGAAGTTTTTATACGGGACATGGAATAACGCTAGAGGAGCCGGGGCAGGAATCACTAGATTCTTCACCTCGCAGAAGACCAGGGAGGGAAAATGAGCTTCCAGAGAATCCAGGTCTTGCCTGAAATAATAAGATTTATTTGGGAGTTTGGTTCACTTCTTCTTCTTCTTCTTTTTTTTTTTTTAATGTTATGTTAGTCACCATACAGTACATCATTAGTTTTTGATGACCTGGGGCAAGAGCTGAACATGTCTGTGCAGAATTCAGAATATCTTCAGTATCTCATAGCATACATAGCTCCTCCTGTAGGTCTATGGTGAGTGAAGAACCAGGGCAGGTGTGGTGCTGTACCTGTCAGGGACAGATTCTATTACGGCCTTGTTAGAGAGACCTGCCCACACGGAAATATTTGAGCAGAATCACCCTAATGTGAGTGGAGTGGCTCAGAGAGTTCTTGTTAACTATTACAGGGATCTGTACGCCATTGACTTATCTTTTAAATCTTTTTATCTTCTATGTTCTTTTTAGTTTTTTAATTTCTTGGTTTTTTAATTCCTAACTTTGGTACTTGAGTGTGTTAAAAACTCCCACCATGATGGTGGTATTTTTTTTTTTTTGGAGTTCTAATATATATGTACATGTTCAGGTTTGTCTCTCCTTGACAGCAGTACTCATGGGAGAGTCCTCAGTGTGGCGTTGGGGACCATGGTAGTGACCGGGGCTTTACCACTTTGGGAAGACTGTGAGGCCCTACTAGGGCTTCTCCAGGCAGGAAGCCAGGCAAGCTTTTGCCCCTGGCAAATGATGCTTTATTTTAACTATCGTTAAGTATGTATTTAACTGGGCTAGGGAGGATTAGGAGTGTTGGGGGAGGGCACTGGATTTTGATGTTTCCTTAGCTTTCTTTCCCCATATTTTAATTTAAACATTTCCAGGCATACAGAACAATAGAGGGAAATTTATACTGAACACTCACTCATCCGCCATCGAAATCCCACAATTAACATTTTACTATATTTGCTTTATCACATTTCCTTCCACCACTTCATCCCTCAACCTTTTTTTTTAAATGAAAATTTATAAATACAGAATAATTGAAAGAATAGGACAAAGAACACTCTCATATCTTCTTCATAAAGTCAACAATTGATCATGTTTTGTTATATTTCTCTCTTGCTATCTTTCTCCCTGAACCGTTTAAAAGTTAGGTTCAGGGGCACCTAGGCGGCTCAGTGGGTTAAGCCTCTGCCTTCGGCTCAGGTCATGACCCAGGGTCCTGGGATGGAGCCCCCCCATCGGGCTCTCTGCTCAGCAGGGTGTGTGTTTCCTGCCCCCATGCCCCCTACCACCTGTCTCTCTGCCTACTTGTGATTTCCGTCTGTCAAATAAATAAACAAAATCTTAAAAAAAAAAGTTAGGTTCACTTCATTATATTTTAGCCCTAAATAATTCAGCACACATATTTTAGGAATAAAATATGTGTTATTCTATATTACCACCACATTGTTATCAATAATAATTTTGCCTAATATCAAATGTCCCATCCACATTAAAGTTTCCCCCAATTTTCCCACCATTTGAATTTTTAGAAATCAGATTCCAGAGTTTTTCACATTACATTTGTGTCTTTAACATCTTTTAATCTAGAACAGTTCTGATTTTTTTTTTAAACTTTAATTTGAATTCAGTATAGATTTATGGGAAGTTACAGTTATAGTACAGGAAGTTCCAGGTACCCTTCCCCCATTTTCTCCCATGGTTACACCTTGTGTAATGATAATGCAATATCCTAAGAAAATGGATATTGGTACCATGTATGTGTGTAGTTTTATGTTGTTTCCCCACAAAAATAGGAATAGGTAGATTCTACCTATTCTACCACCATAATGAAGATAGAAGCAGCACAAAGATCTGCTGGTATCAGTGTTTTAAGAGTTTGAGTGAATGTAGAAACCTTACCTCCTGTTGTGGACCAAATGTGTCCCCCCCAAATCCCTGTGATGGAATCCTCACCCCCTGAGTGATGTTATTAGTAAATGGGGCTTTGGGTCTTGAGGGTGGAGCTCTCGCAAATGGTGTTAGTGCCCTTGTAAGAAGGGGCTTGAGGAAGCTTGCTTCCCTTCCCTCTGCCCAAGACCATATTGGGGGACACAGCAAGAAGTTAGCCATCTACACATCAGGAAGAGGACTTTCAGCAGACACTGCATCGGTTGGCACCTTGATCTTGGGCTTCCAGGCTCCAGAACTGTTAGAAATAAATGCCTGTCCTTTTATGCCAATGAGTCTGTGGTATTGTTAGAGCAGCCTGACCTAAAACACCAAACTTAAAGCACTTTTATCCTTCCTGTTTATTTCTTAAATATTTCTTTTACATACACTGACATCCAAGTCATACAGTGTTCTGTTTTTTTTGCTTTGATCATCAAACATAATTTAGACAACTGAAGAGGAGAAAGTCTATTGTATTTAGCCATGTTTTTGCTTTAAAATTTTTTCCCCCTTCTTCATAGCTTTAGTTTCCTTCTTTTATCATTTCCTTTCTGTTTGGATAACTTTTTAAGCTATTATTTTAGGGTACGTTTGATGGTGAAAAATTTTCATAATTTTCCTTCATCTGAGACTGTCTTTATTTTTCCTTCATTCCTGAAGGATAATCTCACCAAGTACGGAATTCTGGGCTGATAGTTCTTTCTTTTTAGCACTTGAAAAATGTTGTGCTACTTCCTATTGAGAGTTTAAAAAATTCCAGTGATTGTATTTTTTTTTAATTCTGAAATTTCCACATTTTTAAATATATTCCATTTCTTTGCTGAGACTTTCTACTTTTCAGCTGTTGCAAGGGTTCATAATTGCTCATTAAAGTATTTTTATGATGGCTGCTTTCATATTCTTGTTGATACTTTGAACATCTGTGTGATCTTGATGTTGATGTGTGTTGATTATCTTTTCTTTTTCAAGTTAAAGTTTTCCCGGTTCTTGGTCTGACGTGTAATTTCCTTTTGTGCCCTTGAAATTCTTGGTATTGTGTTCTGAAACTCTGGTTCTTATTTTAAATCTGTTTGAATCTGAATTGCTGTGACGCGGTGGGAGAAGGGGAGCTACCTCACTAGTATTGTGTGGGGTGAATGTCCAGCACCCCCACTTGGCTTCCTCGGCACCCTGGGAAGAGAGGGGTGCCACGCTGCTACTTGGTAGAGGTGAGATTTCAGGTTCCTCTCTAGGCCTCCACTGACACCATCTAGGCTAGGAGGGGAGAGATCCTTTTTGTTGGTCCGTTTTGTTGTTCCCACGTAGCTTCTGCGGGGGTGGGGGGAGGGGGTAGGGTGGAAAGCCTTGTTACCTATCGGCCATGATGCAAGTTTGGTTGCCCACTCAGTCTTCTCAGATACACCTGGATAATGCAGGGAGGAACCCCCCTTTGTAGGTGGACAAAGAAAGAAGTCCAGACTCCTCATTCAGTCTTCCCTGATGGGTAGTTTATGGCCTTTTGAATATCTTGTCACATAAGTGAACTGGTATTGGCCTTATGGAACTATACTCAAGGGACAAATTTCTCCACAAATTCCCATTTCCTGGGAGCACTTCTTTTATCGTTCTAATGTAATCCTGGGTTGCCACTCTAATGTATTGTGGTGTTTTTTATTTTGTAATATAAAATTCTCACTTTTGTGTTTTGACATAAAATGCTCTGGGGTAGTATTTTATTATAATGTTGCAAAACTTTTGCCTACACTCAAATGTTGGTATGTAGGTCCCTGTGGATAAAAAAAAAAAAAAGAACAATCAGTATTTTTACATTAGCTATAATGTCTTGAATTTTGACCCAGTAAAGTTGAGTCTTTTATTATTTTGTTCATGAAAAGAGAAAAACTAAAGGATCTAGTGGCTGGGAGTATGGATTTCTTTTTTACCCTACTCCTGTGTCTGGTGTTCAGGTTATAATTTTTAATATAAATATGTCCATAGAATTTTAAGCTTTGTTAAATTTTTGAGATCGGAATTTCAGGAATCTGTCCAAATTTTCCTAAAATATTAGGTCGTTTTTTGTCCAAATTTTCCTAACAGGATAGAATTTTTTTTTTTCTTCTTGTGCCTTACAGATGTCTTAGTGTTGCCTTGGTCAGGGATAGAAATAATTATTAAAGTGAAAAACTTCTCTTCAGTTAATATTATTTATTGACTAAGACCTATGACTTGTGTCTGAGTAGAGGCTAAGTGTGAACATCACGCAAATGGAGAGCAATAGTTATTGCTTTTTCCAAATATGTGTGGTTACAGCATAATGTTTACTTCCATGAGTCAGGGCAACTTAAACAGATTACCCAGATAAAAGGAACTGGGAAGCAGGAAGCCTGTGTCTCAGCGCACATTTCATTGCTGAACTTTGTTGCGTCGCCTTAGTCAAATCCTGTAACTTTGTAGGGCCTCAATTTCCTTACCTGTCCAGGAGTATAAAAGTATTTATCTTTTCTGACTTGTACAGTTCGGGTCAGGGAAAGTTTAGATTTGTGTCATAAATATAGATAATATGGCTAAAGACTACCCACCTCTTTTTATTTAGTATTAAAAGAGTATCTGCAAACATGCCAGCTTTTTGGCTTCTTTTGGTGTCAAAAATGTCTTTGAGCAGAGCGAATTCAAAAGTGCTTGGGATAGCCATAAACATTTTGTCAGAGTTCATTGCCATAGTTGACTATGTCCATTTTTGTTGTGAGTGAGCAACCAAATTGATTTTTCCCTCCTGGTACTCTGGTTCTGCTGTTGCCCAACAGCGAGTTACGTCACCCAAATAGGGTCAGGCGGAAGCCTCACGCGTGGTTTACAGAACCGTGTAGCAGGCATATGCGGATTGAAATAGCTGTAATTAGAAAATCAGTCTCACATTTAGGAACTATGCAGAAGCGTGTGGATATTCTGATTTGTCCCAGAAGCACAATAGAAGTAAACCAACTGGTCTTGAAATAAGAACAATTACAAAAACACAAACTTTGAAAAAAATGAACACAAAGATTTGAATCATAAATATTTATTTCTAGAGAAACAAGACAAACACATTTCAAATTTCAGAGGAATGGGTTCGTGGTAGTTAGAGCACACCAACCATCCTGCTGTGTTGACATGGGGATTTCTGCATGAGGCCATCTGTAGGAGGCAAGACGCCCTACTGTCACCCCCATGGTAGGCAGGATCTCATCTCTTGTCTTTGAACTGGTTCTTAGATGTGGCAAGGAACTAACAAAGAATCCCTGTAAATTTTATCTACTGTTAGTAATCTTCAGGAACTGAAATTAGGGAGTGAGCCAAAGCTAGCTATGACATGAACTTTATCTGTGGATATTAAGGTCATTTTACAATTGACCACAGAGCATATGTTTGAATGGCAGAAAAATTGTAAAGGAATGTTCAGAGTTTTTTCTGTGTGTGTCTGCTATTGGTTACTTCCCTGTCACGTAAATCACTCTGAGCCATACAATAGGTATGGGCCAGAAAGACACAGAGCATGAGTATCAGTAAGGATCTGTTAGTGTAGCCTGAGGAGGCTGGGTGAAATCCGTTTGACTTTTCCAGCTTGTTGGTTTCACTGTTTTCTACAGTGGGTGATTGTCTTCAGCCTGCTTGGCTGGCACCAGGTCTTTTGAGGTTTCCAGAAAATCCCCATGTAGATGTGCAGCCAGAAAGTTGGGTGCACAGCGGGCTTAATGTCTGCTGTGTTCCATGGTGTACACTCTTCTCTGGTCAGGGAGGCATGCCTCTAAGGGATGAACGGAAATTGCCTTAATTGACAGTACTTCCGTTGGCAGGATGATTTCAGAGTCTACCTCCCATTGAAAACAAACCCTCGCCTGCTCCCTAGGGGTCTGGAATCCCTCATTTTCTCATGAGAACTCTTCCTAGCGAGGGCCGATGTTGAGATGCAGACCTAGGAGATATGCTCGGAGGAGCTATTTTACAGAACTTCGATGTATTGAGTCCTTACCATATGCAGAACACTGTGCCGAGAGATTGGCATCCACAGTACTAGTCTCATTTTTTTACGTCAGGAAATGGAGGCTGGAAGTATACATTTGCACAAGGTGACACAGTATGGGATGAGAACCAGCCTTTAGTCCCAGGTTCTTCAAGACTCCAAAACCCATGCACTCCCGAGACCCTCTACTACTTGCCTGTAATCGAGGTGCACCGAGATCGCTAGGATCCTGATTGCCCTGCCCAGAAGGATGAAGAGTGCTGGGCTTTTGCCTCTCCTGGGGAGGGAGAGAGTAGGTAGGAGGGGAGGGCTGAGAAAGCTCTGGGCCTTCCAGGGGGTGCTGAGCACAAGTCAAGGAATGATAAGGGCTGGTCTGGGTCCTGGCCTCTACCTCCAAGCACAAGGCGGAGGCCCTGCTCCTGCTCCATGGAGCAGTCTGCCCAGGGTCTGGCTCAGGATGGAGCCCCTCCTGGGAGCGAGGCGAGTGGGAGCCTGTAGCTGATCCCCGCCTGCATGAGAGCTATTGTGCTGGTCTTCCATGGGGAGAGGGTGTGGCTTGTCTGAGAGGGGCAGTGTGGTGTGTGAGATGTCCCTGTGCATTTCTCTTCATTGCGCTACGAGCTTGTGAGTCTGAATGATGTTGAAGGTCCTCAGCTGGGCATGTCAAGGACAGTGGCAGAGTGGAGACCGAGGCCTCGGCTGGGTCTCTGCGTGCTGTCCTGACGGGGCACAGCTAAGACCGTCCACTAACCTTCAGGGGTTCGTCTTGCGGTAGAGGCACCCGTGATGAGTGTGGCTAGCATGCAGCTGGAGAAGGCAGGAAGAGGAACGTAGGCCACCCAGACTAGACTCTTCCCGGACATGGCCTCTGCCTCTCGCCTCCACAGTCTGGTCTGGGGAACCTCGCTCACAGCACTTCCAAGTCCTGGTCACCGTCGTCGGCTCTAGATTGCAGGCTCCTCGAAGCCCCGGGCCAGTTCTGTTTGTCTCGGTATTCCCTATGTCTTTTGTGGCACCAGAGCCCGAGAATGTTCTATTTGAGCAGGAAACTCGAGAGGCTTGGCCCAATTAGAGGCGTGAGGAAAACTTCATGAGAAAGGAAGTTTCCTGTTAACTAGCTAACCATTTCTGGAAAAAGTCTTCTTCCGATCATTTGAGAACCATGTGTATAAATTGAAGTAGAAGGAACTGACCACTGCCTGAGTGATGAGGCCTGGCTGTCAAGGACTTTTTCAGAGAAAGGAACAGTGGCTTTGCTCTGGACAAATCCTATATTACTTTTTCAAGTAATAATCTGCTGGTATGAAGACTGTACCTTTTATTTCCATTTTACCTTGTATTTAAATGAAACATTTAAAATGACATCCTTGAAAATTGAGAAGGCAAATAAAGTGGTCCTGCTAATTTAATGAAGACCAAGCTGTAAATGTCACTTTTATGGAGTGTCAGCCACTCACTGAGGAACTTGGTAACCAGAGAGAAAGGAGAGGGCAGAAGTGTTTGATGATTCCTCCCAAGAGTCCAGAGTTTTTCCTAGTTTTCTAGAACACACAGGGTCTCTGCAGAGGAGGGGGACTCTGCTATTAAGGAATGAGCCAGAAACCGTAGCCCTGTGAATTGTCCCTTCCCTTGCCTTGTTGTCTTTCTCCACGATGAGACTGGAGAATGGCATGGCTGTCAGAAGACACTCATCCCCCTGAGTTGGTGAACGTCTCCCTCTGGTGCCAAGAGGTCCGTACGGAAGACAAATCTGATGCCCTCTGTGGTATGTGGCCTATCTACGGAGCTGGTCAGAGCGCAACAGAGGGAGGCCCAGTCTGTCCTCCCGGGCGTCCTTTCCATAATCCCCTTGTCACAGCCACCTCTAAAGGCTGCTTGCCCTGACAGAGGGGCCGTGATGGGCAGCCTGTCAAATAGATTGTGAGTGCATTAGCAGGATTAGCAGAGAAGGCTAATACTGCAGCATTCCCCAAGTTCATTCACAGCAGCTGAGACTGGGCTGTTCAGCTGCTAAGCTGGGCAGGCACAGGCTCCAGAATTCATGTCACATCAGGAACCGGCCCCGAAGTGGTCAGAGACTCAACAGTCCCATGTGTTTGACTTGTGTTCATGTATTATTATTATTTAACAACAGAGCGTAATTTATAATATCAATGTGAAGATGCATAATAAACTAGCTGAAATACTTTAGTAGCCTCTCAAAACCAGGTGCTTTGCTCTTGGCAGTTTATTGAAGTATTGCTGATTTTATTTCTGCTTGCTCAAGTAATATACCCTTGTTTTGGAAAACTTGGGTCAGAAAAATATAAAGGAGAAATTTGAAATACTCAGTTCTTTAACCAGATATTACCTCTTGTGCCATTTTGATGTATTTTCATGCAATCTTTTTTCTATGGATATCAAGTAAAGTTGTGATTATATTGTATGCTTGGTTCTGATTCCTTTTAAAAAAACAAATATTATATCCTAAGCATTTGCCAGTTTTCTTGCACTTTTAATGAAAACACCTGTTTATACTGTGAATATATTTGCGTTAGTTTTTTATTGATGTGTAATGAATAACCATGAACTCAGCCCTTTAAAATAATACCCTGTATCGGCTCACAGTTCTATAGGTCAGAAGTCTGGCATGGCATGGTTAGGGCCTCTGCTCACATCCCAGAAGTCCAAAATCAAAGTATCAGCTGGGCTAAGTTCTCTGAAGGCTCCGGGAAACATTGCTTCCAACCTCTTTCTTGTTGGCAGAATTCAGTTCCTCAAGACTGTAGGGCTGAAGTCCTCTTGTCCTTGCTGGTTGTTGGCTAAGGAACATTCTGAGCAGCTGGAGGCCACCTGTCTTCCTTGACATGTGGCCCCTTTGATCTGCAAGCCAGCAGTACTGCATTGCCTCCTTGTTGTGTTTGGACTCTGGCTTCTTCTGTGATCCACTGGAGAAAACTCTTCCCTTTTAAAGGGCTCATATGCTTAGGCCACGCCCACCAGAATACTTTAATTTTAGGACAACTATGTCCTGTAATGTGACCTAATCAGCGGATTAAACGCCATCATATTGATCGTCGGCAGGATTGTGCAGGGGATGGGAACCAGGGTGAAGAAGGAGTGGGGCCATCTTAGATCGCTACTTACTAGAATATTTTCATTTGTTTAACAGTTTCTTTGTTTTGAAAAAAGCTGGGCTTATTTCTGATTTTTTATTATTTTAGGTAATGTTTTTGGGTGAGCATCTATCTTTATGTGATAGGTGAAGAACGATATTTTGTTATTTGCATTTTTGTTTCTAATGAAATTCAACAGTCAGTTTTCATGTGTTAGCATTTGACCTCTTAAGAGAATTGTTTCTCTTCTTTTTTGGGGTTTATCTTCTAATTGGTATGTAATGTTCTTTAACAGTAAGGACATTATAAGTTCACTAATTTTGTTACAATCAACTATTTTTCTTTGTGTACTTTTTGATGTAAAAAGGTTTTAAATACATATGTGCACAATTCCATGTATATCTTACTTTCTGTTTTTGCCTTTGATGTCATATTTAGAAAATCCTTTTGCATCTCAAGATCTTAGAAATATATTGATTACATTTCTCTATTTTATAGATTCATTATTTGTATTTAAACTTTAATGTACATGGGATTTATTTTGATGTATAGTGTGAGGTAGATATTGAAAATTGCCCCCCAATCTTATAACCAGTAGCCTAATATTTAATATATAACTCATCCTCACTGATTTCAAAGGCCATTTTCATACTTGACCTTTTTGGTGGCTTTTCATTCTGTTCAATTGTTCTGTTTTGCAGGATGGTGCCGCAGTGTGCTCTTTTGGTTATTATATTTTGAAATAAATTTAAATACACTGAAAGGTAAATTCCTCCTTGCTTTATTTAGTTTTCAATATCTTATTGGCTCCTTTGCCCTAATGGTTTCACGAATTTCTGATGGAATTTTAATTTGAAGTGTATTGACTTCCTAAGATTTACACCGAAGAAACGATAGTTTTCCAATATATAGCCTTCCCATTCCAGCAACATAGACTCTCTCTCTACTTATTAGAATTTTCCTCCATGTTCCTCAGGAAAGTTTTATTTTTCTGTTTTAACAAAATTTCAAATTTACAGAAAATTTGCTGTAATATTACAAATAATTTTTCCCTGAACCATTTGAAAATAAGTTGCTGGAAGACTTTATTGTGTAATTCTGGCAAAGGAAGACTTTCTATACTACTATTGAAATCTAAATGAGGACATTAACATCTGTGTGTGTCATCTCTCTGTCATCTATGTGTCATCTCACCCAGAGATCTCATTCCAATTCCCAATTGCCCAGACATGGCTTTTAGAGAACCAGGATCCAATTCAGGATCCTAGGTTGTATTTCGTTGTTACGCACCTTTCGTCTCTTTCAACCTCAGTTTCTCAGTCTTTCCTGTGACTTTCATGACCTTGTCACTTTTGAAGGTCATAGGCCAGTTGGTAAAATGTAAATAGGCCATATGGTAAAATGTCCCCCAGTTTGGGTTTGCCTAACTTGTCCCCATGATTTGATTTGGATCATGCCTTCTTGGCAGGAGTGTCACATAAGGAATGCCATTAACACATCCTATGAGGAGGCACACTGATTGGTCCAGTCTGGTGATTTGACTTTTGATCATTTGATTAACTTGTGTCTGCCAGGCTTTACCACCCTAAGCTTACCCTTTTTGCATTTGTAATTATTAAGTGTTTCATGGGGGAGATTCTTTGAGACCATACTGTTGTTGAAGTATTTTAGGCTTTGTTTGGTGCTACTGAAATCAGTGTTTAGTTCAGAGCCAATTTTGTCCCACTATTGAGGAAAAAACCTTGCTCAGTACCCTGCCTAACGGTCCATGAATTACGAGGTTTTCCTACTCTGCTGTGGCAACAGGAATGATTTCCAGGTGGGTGTGAATTCTGGAGCTTGTTCTTGGTGACCCTTTCTGGTGGTTCTTCCCCCAGCCTTGGGTCCCCTGACGCCGTGGAGATGTGAGAGAGCCTCCCCAGGTCTCGGGAGGCTCTTTCTGCATCTCTTCCCTTGCTGGCATTCTTCCCTGGGAGCTCCCTGGAGTTCCTGCTCCATTCCTCAACTCCAGAGAACCTGGGCTATGCCTGGACCCACCCTTCCAGTCCTAAAGCCTGCAAACTCTCTCCAGGCAGTAGTAGGGCTCACCTCACTTTCCCCTATCAGGAATTGCGGTCCCTTGTTGCCCACTATCCTATGTCCTGAACACCATTGTTTCATATATTTTGTCTGGCATTTTAGTCCTTTCATGCAGGAGGATTAAAATGGTCCCTGTTACTCTATATCAACTGGAAAAAAAAAAAAAACCACTTATGCATTTTGGGTGAATCAAATGCATCATTATTTTCCAGGCATTTATTGAAATGTAGAAATGTTTCCCCCTGCTCTAAATGGCCTCAGGACACTGAGATTTTTTTAAAAATGTCACTTGTTGTCATCTCTTTTCCTTCCTTAGCAACTGCTTTCCTCTGCTATCAGCTCCAGGCCTGCTGTCCCAGGAGTTTATGGACTACCTCTGCTGTTGGGCAGTTTCTTAGTTAAGGGTCGGTAGGTTCTAAATGAGTGTTTGAAGATCTGTTTTAGGAATTAAAAACGTGAACTTTGTCATATGTATCTGGGATACTTTCTTGCTTCCTTTCTGGTCCTTGGTCACAGTTCCCTAGTTGAGTCTGCTAAAGCACTGCTTTCTGGATAAATGAGATAAATGCCACTTTGGAGCTTCGTTTGGGATGTGCGCTTCTTGGTGAGTCCGGCTGGGAGGGAGGCTTTTGCACTCTTGCTGGGTCATAGAATTTCTGTATTAGTTTTCTAGGGTTGTCATAACAAAGCACCATGAACTAACTGGCTTAAAATGATAGAAATGTATTGTTTCCTAGTTCTGGAGCCTTCAAGTCTGCAGTCAAGGTGTTGGCAGAGCCATGCTTTCTCTGAAACCTGCAGGAGAATTCTTTGTTGCCTCTTCTTAGCCTCTGGTAGTTTGCCAGTGATCCTTGGGGTTCCTTGGCTTGCAGCTGCATAACTTCATTGTCTGCCTTCATCATCACATGGCCTTGTCCCTTTGTGTCTCTGTCTTCAAATGGACATCCGCTTATAAGGACAGTGGTCATATTGGATTGGAGAGCCACCCTACTCAAATATAATCTCATTTTAATTTAACTAATTACATCTGTAACAACCCTATTTTTAAGTAAGGTCAAATTCTGAGATACACTGGGGGGTTAGGACTTTAGTATTTTTTTTTAGGGGATACAATTTAACACTTAACAGTTGCTATAAAATATTAGGTGACTTTCTTAGTGAAAACCGGATGAACACCCAGTGGTAGGCTTTGAACCAAAAGCAGATGACACAGGTGTCAGCAAAGATTACGAAAGCTGGTTGGCCTAAGGGTAGCATGCTAGCAGGGAGCCCTGTGCCAGGTTTGACTCCTAACTCTTGCAGATAGGAATGAAGCGACATCAGTGTCCTGGTGTTAAGCCCATGTCTGAAATTTCCTGATGTGAAATCCTTTGTCCTAGCTTTGGCTAGTGGCCCCAAGCCTCAGTGAGTGCTGCAGACAAAGGGCAGATCTTAGAGCTGAAGCTTCTCTGACAAGTGTCATGGTAGCGGTGACCATGCATAATTTTGGGAAATCTACTTCCCCCTCTCTCAGTCTCTCAAGTGTATGATACAATATTATTAACTACAGTCACCATGCTGTATGTGTTCCCCAGAATTTCCTCATCTTAGAGCTAAAAGTTTGTCCCCATTTCTCCCACCCCCAGCTCCCAGGAGCTACCATTCTACTCTCTATTTTTATGAGTTTAACTTTTTTAGATTACACATGAGGTGAGATCAGACAGTATTTCTTGTATGATTTATTTATTTATTTTACTAAGTATAATACTATCAAGATCCACTTATGTTGTTGCAAGTGGCAAGATTTCCTTTTTTAGCTAAATAATATTCCGTGATATATCTCATTTTTCCTTTTTAATGGCTAAATAATATTCTATCCATCTATCTATCTATCAATCATCTATCTATCTATCTCACATTTTCTTTATGCATTCATCTGTTGATTGTCATGATTGTCATGTAGGTTGTTTCTGTGTCTTGGCTGTTGTGAAATAATGCTGCAGTAAACATAGGAGGGCAGATATCTCAAGATAATTTCCTTTCTTTCAGATATGTATCCCAGGTGGGATTGCAGGATCATATGGTATTTCTGTTTTTAATTTTTTGAGGGAAATCCATACTGATTTCCATAGTGGTTGTACCAGTTTACATTCCCACGAAGAGTATCCAGATCTCTCCCTAGTTTTAAGATATTCTCAGCCATTATTTGTATAAATAAGCCTTTGTTTCTTTCTTCCTATTTTCTCCTTCTGGGACCCCATTAATGTGTAATTATTTCTCTTAATGATATCCCATAGTCCACATAAGCTTTCTTTAGTCTTTTTCATTCTTTTCAATTTGCTTTCCTCTTATTGGGTAAGGTCAAAAGATCTGTCTTCTACTTCACAGATTCGTCTATTGATCCAGTCTGATGCTGACACTCTCTACTGAATTTTTAATTTCATTCATTATATTCTTCAGTTCCAGAACTCATTTTCAAAAATGTTTTTTTTTAATTTTTTATTTTTTATTAATAGATAATGTATTATTTGCCCCAGGGGTACAAGTCTGTGAATTACCAGGTTTACATACTTCATAGCACTCACCATAGCACATACCTTCCCCGATTCCACCTCCCTCTCCCTATGCCCTTCCTCCCAGCAACTCTCAGTTTGTTTTATGAGATTAAGAGTCTCTTATGGTTTGTCTCCCTCCTGATCCTATCTTGTTTCATTTTTTTCTTTTCCTACCCCCAAACCCCCTACGTTGCCTCTCAACTTCCTCAAATCAGGGAGATCATATGATAATTGTCTTTCTCTGATTGACTTATTTCGCTAAGCATGATACCCTCTAGTTCCATCCACGTCGTCGCAAATGGCAAGATTTCATTTCTTTTGATGGCTGCATAGTATTCCATTGTATATCTATACCACCTCTTCTTTATCCATTTATCTGTTGATGGACATCTAGGTTCTTTCCATAGTTTGGCTATTGTGGACATTGCTGCTATAAACATTCGGGTGCATGTGCCACTTCGGATCACTACATTTGTATCTTTAGGGTAAATACCCAGTAGTGCAATTTGCTGGGTCGAAGGATAGTTTTATTTTCAACTTTTTGAGGAATCTCCATGCTGTTTTCCAGAGTGGTTGCACCAGCTTGCATTCCCACCAACAGTGTAGGAGGGTTCCCCTTTCTTTGCATCCTCGCCAGCATCTGTCATTTCCTGACTTGTTAATTTTAGCCATTCTGACTGGTGTGAGGTGATATCTCATTGTGGTTTTGATTTGTATTTCCCTGATGCCAAATGATGTGGAGCACTTTTTCATGTGTCTGTTGGCCATCTGGATGTCTTTGCAGAAATGTCTGTTCATGTCTTCTGCCCATTTCTTTTTCTTTTTGTGTGTGTGTGTGTGTGTGTGTGTTTTTAAATTAAAATTTTTATTTATTTTCAGCATAACAGTATTCATTGTTTTTTCACCACACCCAGTGCTCCATGCAATCTGTGCCCTCCCTAATACCCACCACCTGGTTCCCCCAACCTCCCACCCCCCGCCCCTTCAAAACCCTCAGGTTGTTTTTCAGAGTCCATAGTCTCTCATGGTTCACCTCCCCTTCCAATTTCCCTCAACTCCCTTCTCCTCTCCATCTACCCTTGTCCTCTATATTATTTGTTATGCTCCACCAATAAGTGAAACCATATGATACTTGACTTTCTCTGTTTGACTTATTTCACTCAGCATAATCTCTTCCAGTCCTGTCCATGTTGCTACAAAAGTTGGGTATTCGTCCTTTCTGATGGAGGCATAATACTCCATAGTGTATATGGACCACATCTTCTTTATCCATTCATCCGTTGAAGGGCATCTTGGTTCTTTCCACAGTTTGGCAACCGGGGCCATTGCTGCTATAAACATTGGGGTACAGATGGCTCTTCTTTTCACTACATCTGTATCTTTGGGGTAAATACCCAGTAGTGCAATTGCAGGGTCATAGGGAAGCTCTATTTTTAATTTCCTGAGGAATCTCCACACTGTTCTCCAAAGTGGCTACACCAGTTTGCATTCCCACCAACAGTGTAAGAGGGTCCCCCTTTCTCCACCTACTCTCCAACACATGTTGTTTCCTGTCTTGCTAATTTTGGCCATTCTAACTGGTATAAGGTGGTATCTCAATGTGGTTCTGATTTGAATCTCCCTGATGGCTAGTGATGATGAACATTTTTTCATGTGTCTGGTAGCCATTTGTATGTCTTCATTGGAGAAGTGTCTGTTCATATCTTCTGCCCATTTTTTAATATGATTGTCTGTTTTGTGTGTGTTGAGTTTGAGTTCTTTATAGATCTTGGATGTCAACCTTTTGTCTGTACTGTCATTTGCAAATATCTTCTCCCATTCCCTGGGTTGCCTCTTTGTTTTGTTGACTGTTTCTTTTGGTGTGCAGAAGCTTTTGATCTTGATGAAGTCCTAAAAGTTCATTTTCGCTTTTGTTTCCTTCGCCTTTGGAGACATGTCTTGAAAGAAGTTGCTGTGGCTGATATCAAAGAGGTTACTGCCTATGTTCTCCTTGAGGATTCTGATGGATTCCTGCCTCACGTTGAGGTCTTTTATCCATTTCGAGTTTATCTTTGTGTACGGTGTAAGAGAATGGTCGAGTTTCATTCTTCTACATGTAGCTGTCCAGTTTTCCCAGCACCATTTATTGAAGAGACTGTCTTTTTTCCACTGGATATTTTTTCCTGTTTTGTCGAAGATTATTTGACCATAGAGTTGAGGGTCCATATCTGGGCTCTCTACTCTGTTCCACTGGTCCATGTGTCTGTTTTTATGCCAGTACCATTTCTTGATTGGATTATTTGTTCTTTGGGTGTTGAGTTTGATCATTTCTTTATAGATTTTGGATACTAGCCCTTTATCTGATATGTCGTTTGCAAATATCTTCTCCTGTTCTGTCAGTTGTCTTTTGGTTTTGTTAACTGTTTTCCTTTGCTGTGTAAAATCTTTTGATCTTGATGAAGTCCTAATAGTTCATTTTTACTTTTGCTTCCCTTGCCTTTGGCGATGTTCCTAGGAAGAATTTGCTGCGGCTGAGGTTGAAGAGGTTGCTGCCTGTGTTCTCCTCAAAGATTTTGATGGATTCCTTTCTCACATTGAGGTCCTTCATCCATTTTGAGTCTATTTTTGTGTGTGGTGTGCGGAAATGGTCCAGTTTCATTCTTCTGCATGTGGCTGTCCAATTTTCCCAACATCATTTGTTGAAGAGACTGTCTTTTTTCCATTGGACATTCTTTCTTGCTTGGTCGAAGATTAGTTGACCATAGAATTGAGGGTCTATTTCTGGGCTCTCTATTCATTCCATTGATCTATGTGGCTGTTTTTGTGCCAGTACCATACTGTCTTGATGATGACAGCTTTGTAATAGAGCTTGAAGTCTGATATTGTGATACCACCAACTTTGGCTTTCTTTTTCAATATTTCTCTGGCTATTCGAGGTCTTTTCTGGTTCCATATAAATTTTAGGATTATTTGTTCCATTTCTTTGAAAAAAAAAAAAAAAGGATGGTATTTTGATAAGGATTGTGTTAAATGTGTAGATTGCTTTAGGTAGCATAGACATTTTCACAATATATTGTGAAATATATTTCACAATATAAATGTTTCACAACATTTTCACAATATTTCAAAAAATCCATGAGCATGGAACATTTTTCCATTTCTTTGTGTCCTCCTCAATTTCTTTCATGAGTACTTTATAGTTTTCTGAGTATAGATTCTTTGCCTCTTTGGTTAGGTTTATTCCTAGGTATCTTATGGTTTTCGGTGCAATTGTAAATGGAATTGATTCCTTAATTTCTCTTTCTTCTGTCTTGTTGTTGGTGTAAAGAAATGCAACTGATTTCTGTGCATTGATTTTGTATCCTGACACTTTACTGAATTCCTGTACAAGTTCTAGCAGATTTGGAGTGGAGTCTTTTGGATTTTCCACATATAGTATCATATCATCTGCAAAGAATGATAGTTTGACTTCTTCTTTGCCAATTTGGATGCCTTTAATTTCTTCTTGTTGTCTGATTGCTGAGGCTATGACTTCTAGTACTATGTTGAATAGAAGTGGTGATAATGGACATCCCTGCCGTGTTCCTGACCTTAGCGGAATAGCTCTCCATTGGGTTTGATATTTTTTTTCTCCATAGAGAATGATATTCACTGTGGGTTTTTCATACATGGCGTTGATGATATTGAGGTAGGTACCCTCTATCCCTACACTTCGAGGGGTTTTGATCAGGAAAGGATGCTGTACTTTGTCAAATGCTTTTTCAGCATCTATTGAGAGTATCATATGGTTCTTGTTCTTTCTTTTATTAATCTATTGTATCACATTGATTGATTTGCAGATGTTGAACCAACCTTGCAGCCCTGGAATAAATCCCACTTGGTTGTGGTGAATAATCCTTTTAATGTACTGTTAGATCCTATTGGCTAGTATCTTGGTAGAATTTTTGCATCTGTGTTCATCAAGGATATTGGTCTGTAATTCTCTTTTTTGGTGGGATCCTTGTCTTGTTTTGGGATCAAGGTAACGCTGGCCTCATAAAATGAGTTTGGGAGTTTTCCTTCCATTTCTATTTTTTGGAACAGTTTCAGGAGAATAGGAATTAATTCTTCTTTAAGTGTTTGGTAGAATTCCCCTGGGAAGCCATCTGGCCCTGGGCTCTTGTTTGGAGATTTTTGATGAATGCTTCAGTCTCCTTACTGGTTATGGGTCTGTTCAGGTTTTCAGTTTCTTCCTGGTTCAGTTGTGGTAGTTTATGTGTCTCTAGGAATGCATCCATTTCTTCCAGATTGTCAAATTTACTGGCGTATAGTTGCTCATAATATGTTCTTATAATTATTTGTATTTCTTCGGTGTTGGTTGTGATCTCTCCTCTTTCATTCATGATTTTATTTATTTGGGTCCTGTCTCTTATCTTTTTGATAAGTCTGGCCAGGGGTTTATCAATCTTATTAATTCTTTCAAAGAACCAGCTCCTAGTTTCGTTGATTTATTCTTTTTTTTTTTTTTTTTTTGGTTTCTATTTCATTGATTTCTGTTCTGATCTTTATGATTTCTCTTCTCCTGCTGGGTTTAGGCTTTCTTTGTTGTTCTTTCTCCAGCTCCTTTAGGTGTAAGGGTTAGGTTGTGTATTTGAGACCTTTCTTGTTTCTTGAGAAAGGCTTGTATCACTATATATTTTCCTCTCAGGACTGCCTTTGCTCTGTCCCACAGATTTTGAACTGTTGTGTATTCATTATCATTTGTTTCCATGAATTTTTTCAAATCGTCTTTAATTTTCTGGTTTACCCACTCATTCTTTAGAAGGATGCTCTTTAGTCTCCATGTATTTGGGGTTTTTTCTAAATTTCCTCTTGTAATTGAGTCTAGCTTCAGAGTATTGTGGTCTGAATATATGCAGGGAATGATTCCAATCTTTTGATACCAGTTGAGACCTGATTTGTGACCCAGGATGTGATCTATTCTGGAGAATGTTCCATGTGCACTAGAGAAGAATGTGTATTCTGTTACTTTGGGATGAAATGTTCTGAATATATCTGTGATGTCCATCCAGACCAGTGTGTCATTTAAGGCCTTTATTTCCTTGTTGATCTTTTGCTTGGATGATTTGTCCATTTCAGTGAGGGGAGTGTTAAAGTCCCCTACTATTATTGTATTATTGTCAATGTGTTTCTTTGATTTTGTTATTAATTGGTTTATATAGTTGGCTCCTCCCATGTTAGGGACATAGATATTTAAAATTCTTAGATCTTCTTGTTGGACAGACCCTTTGTGTATGATATAGTGTCCTTTCTCATCTCTTATTATATAGTCTTTGGCTTAAAATCTAATTTATCTGATGTAAGGATTGCCACCCCAGCTTTCTTTTGATGTCCATTAGCATGGTAAATCGTTTTCTACCCCCTCACTTTAAATCTGGAGGTTTTGGGGTGCCTGGGTGGCTCAGTGGTTTAAAGCCTCTGCCTTCAGCTCAGGTCATGATCCCAGGGTCCTGGGATCGAGCCCCATTGGGCTCTCTTCCCAGCAGGGAGCCTGCTTCTCCCTCTCTCTTTACCTGCCTCTCTGCCTACTCGTGATCTCTGTCTGTGAAATAAATAAAATCTTAAAAAAAATCTGGAGGTGTCTTTGGGTCTAAAATGAGTTTCTTGTAGGCAGCATATTGATGGGTTTTGTTTTTTTAACCATTCTGATACCCTGTGTCTTTTGATTGGGGAATTTAGCTCATTTACATTCAGAGTAACTATTGAGAGATATGAATTTAGTGTCATTGTATTGCCTGTAAGGTGACTATTACTGTATATTGTCTCTGTTCCTTTCTGGTCTACTACTTTTAGGGTCTCTCTTTGCTTTGAGGACCCCTTTCAATATTTCCTGTAGAGCTGGTTTGGTGTTTACAAATTCTTTTAGTTTTTGTTTGTCCTGGAATCTTTTTATCTCTCCTTCTATTTTCAATGATAGCTTAGCTGGATATAGTATTCTTGGCTGCATGTTTTTGTCGTTTAGTGCTCTGAATATATCATACCAGTTCTTTCTGGTCTGCCAGGTCTCTGTGGATAAGTCTGCTGCCAATCTAATATTTTTACCATTGTATGTTACAGACTTCTTGTCCTGGGCTGCTTTCAGGATTTTCTCTTTGTCACTAAGACTTGTAAATGTTACTATTAGATGACAGGGTGTGGGCCTATTCTTATTGATTTTCAGGGGGGTTCTCTGCACCTCCTGGATTTTGATGCTTGTTCCCTTTGCCATATTAGGGAAAGTCTCTACAATAATTCTCTCCAATATCCTTCTGCTCCCTTCTCTCTTTCTTCTTCTTCTGGAATCCCAATTATTCTAATGTTGTTTCATCTTATGGTATCACTTATCTCTCAAATTCTCCCCTCATGGTCCAGTAGTTGTTTGTCTCTCTTTTGCTCAGCTTCTTTATTCTCTGTCATTTGGTCTTCTTTATCACTAATTCTCTCTTCTGCCTCATTTATCCTAGCAGTAAGAGCCTCCATTTTTTATTGTACCTCCTTAATAGCTTTTTTGATTTCAACTTGGTTAGATTTTAGTTCTTTTATTTCTCCAGACAAGGTTTCTCTAATATTTTCCATACCTTTTTCGAGTCCAGCTAGCACCTTGAGAATCGTGATTCTGAACTCTAGATCTGACATATTACCAATGTCCATATTGATTAGGTCCCTAGCCTTCAGTACTGCCTCTTATTCTTTTTTTTTGTGGTGAGTTTTTCTGCCTTGTCATTTTATCTAGATAAGAATATATGAAGGAGTGAATAAAATACTAAAAGGGTGGCAAGGACCCCAGGAAAATGTGCTTTAACCAAATCAGAAGAGACCCCAAATCATGGGGGGAAGAAAGAGGGTAAAAAGAAGTTCAGAAAAAAAAAATAAAAAAAGAAAAAAATGAAGAAAAAAATTTAAAAAAGAAAATATATGTATTAGACTGGTGAATAGAACAGAGTCACCCACTTAATTTTGGGAGTATTTTGGTCTCTTAGAAGGAACTACCTCCCAAAATTTTAAAGAATGAAAAAATATATATATACACACACACACACGAAATAAGGTTAAACACAATGAAGGGATGGAATATGACTATAAAGATGAATTTTTTTTTAAATTTCTAAAAATGGAGTTGATAAGATAAGTTGGTTGGGAGAATAAAGAAAGAAACTAGAGAGAATTTGCTCAGGCTGGAGACTAGAACAAAGACCTGTGCTAGATTTAGGGTATATTTTGATCTATTAGAAGAAGTTTTATCCCAAATTTTTTTAGAAGAAAATACCCTATATGTATACAAAAAATAAAGTTAGATACAATGAAGGATAAAATATGAGTATAATAATGACGGTTCAAAAAAAATTTTTTTTAATGAAAGGTATTATTAAGATAAACTAGTTAAAAATGTTAGAAGAGGGAAGAGTAAAAGTTAAAAAAATTTTAGCTTAAGAAAAAAATTTAAAAAAATTAATTAACTTCATAAGACTAAGGAATCATGGGGAGAGTGCCATGAATTCCATGCTTTGCTTTCTCCTTCTCTGGAATTCTGCTGTTCTCCTTGATAAGTGAACTCAGTCTTGGATGGATTTCTTGGTGATCTTCTGGGGGAGGGGCCTGTTGTAGTGATTCTCAAGTGTCTTTGCCCGAGGTGGAATTGCACCACCCTTACCAGGGGCCAGGCTAAGTAATCTGCTCAGGTTTGCTTTCGGGAGCTTTTGTTCCCTGAACACTTTCTGTAGAGTTCTGGAGGACGGGAATGAAAACAGCGGCCTCCCAGTCTCTGGGCCAGAGGAGCTGGGAGCTCGGGGCCCCACTCCTCAGTGCGCCCTTGGAGAAAAGCGCTCAATCACTCCCATCTCCCTGGCCTCCAGCCACACTCTGAGCTCACCCAGCTTGTCACCAAGCGTCCCTGGCATACAGCCCCGCCTGGAGTCTCCAAACCCAGCAGATCACTGTGTTCTTCCACAGGGGTCTCCCTGGATCTTGTGGGATCCCTGTTCACAGAGCAGTGGCCTGATTGTGCCACAGATCAGAGTTTAAGGTAACCCTGAGTTGAGAGCTCACTCCTTGACTCTGTGTCTGTAGCCGGCTTCCCCGGTGTAATATCTGCGAGCTCTGTGACACTCAGACACCTGTGACCCCACAGGACCTGAGACCACGCTGTCCCTGCGTGGACTTCACCCTGGCTTAGCCTCTGGAGCAATGTCCCTCAGTGGAGCAGACTTAAAAGTTCTGATTTTGTGCTCCATTACTCCGCCGCTTGCTGGGAGCCGGCCCTTCCCTCCACGGTCTATCTTCCCGTCGCTTTGGATTCACTTTTCCACAGGTCCTACCTTTCCAGAAAGTGGTTGATTTTCTGTTTCTAGAATTGCTGCTCTTCTTCTCTTTGATCTCCTCTTGGATTTGTAGGTGTTCAGAATGGTTTGATAAACTATCTAGCTGATCTCCTGCTACCTGATGTCATCTCAGCCTGCTACTTCTCTGCCATCTTGACTCCTCCCTCTCAAAAATGATTTCTGTTTCCAATAGACTTCTCATTTTATTATTATTTTGCTGATTTTGATGAACTGCTCTTCTGTGTTTTCTTACAGTTCACTGAGTTTCCTTAAAATAATTATTTTGTATTTTTTATTGGACTAACATTTTTTTTGAGGTTGATTATTGGAAAATATTATTTCTGTGGTGGTGTTATACTTACTTAATTTTTAATTTTCCTTGAAGTTTGTATCATTGTATTCACATTTAAAGAAATTATCTACTTCTTCCAGTCTTCACTGACTGGCTTTGGGAAATACCTTCCATCATCCATATTCTTTTGATCCTGCAAAACCAGACTCAGGGCTGTCAGCTTCCCATTTGCTTTCTCTAGGACTGTGCCAAATGCTCAGATTGTGTGCTTTATCAAGTCCTGCGGAGTTGGGCTGGCTTTCTGCATGTGCTCAGTAGCTGTCTGCAAAGGCTCATTTTTGTTGCCGTAGGGCTTGTGCTCAGGGAGCTAGCCACAGGATGGTGGGGTGGGGTATGTGTGAGCTTGCCATGCATTTGGTCTGCCTGTGGACCAGCAGGAGGATCTGTTGGTGAGATATTCCCAATGGCTCATTGGCAGGCTTCCTGATGGAGTGTGCAACATGGTTAGTAGGATATATGTCTCTTTAATGCCTTCCAAGAGGCCTGGCTGCTCTTCTCCCAGACTCTTCCCACTCCAGCAGCATACCTCAGAATTCTGGGTGAAATGAGAAAGAATTGGGTCTCTTTTGTGGTGTCCCACATATCTGGGGAAGCTGGGCACTCACTCAGATGCTCTTACTTTCCCTTGTAGGAGAAGTCACAGGCTGAGATGATCTCTCTTGGCAATGAGCTGTGCCACTTTGGGGGAGGGGTGATGTGGGTGAAATGAAACTGTTCCTCTTACCCTCTTTAATGCATCAAATCTTGTATTATTTTTGCTTCAGCTATGTGCTGGAACCTCTCCACTGGACTCCCAGCCTTCCATAAAGGCACTCTAGTTCATGGGTGATTAAATCAGAACTTTTGGAGAGGAAGATGGTAGAAAACTATAAGTTCCACCATGTTGATGGTATCACTCTTCTCAGCCATTATTTCTTAGCACTTATATGCCAGACACTATTCTAAGCTCTGGAGCTGTCACAATGTAAGATAAAGTCCATGTAGAGTTTGACCGCTGGAATTGCATCAGTTCATTATTTGTAAAGTGGAGGTAAAAAGTGAATATGCCCAATTAAGTTGTGAATAGTAAATGCAATCATTTGAATAATGAGCTTAGACTAGTGCCAGGTATAACAGAATTTTCAATAAATGTCAGTTGTTTTTAATGGAGATCAGACACAGTGGAAAGTGGGTCTAATTCTTGTCTTGTTCGGAATTGCAGTGCTCTGACATGGGGAGGGCCTGCTGAAAAATCTAGGGGGAAGATAGAAGTTTGGAGTCCTGGATGACTTTTCTGGATTTAGGATTGAAAACAAAGCTGGACTACAGTGATGTCATGAAGGCAGTGGCAGGGCCTCCCAAAAAGCAAGTCCTAGAGGACATGTACCAAGTTTATCTACTTGGCCAACACATAGCTTCTCTGCTCTGCCTAGAGCTGCAGCCAGAGGTAAAGGATTTCATACTGTACAGCAAAGAATCTGTGAGGACCAAAAGCAATGCAGCACAAGTTACACTGTGCAGAGCACATTGTTATTTTAAATTCTGGTTTGCCTAAAATGGCTTACTGTCTTAGAAGCCTGTCTTAAGTTCCTATACATCAAGATGTGGTATTAGCTCCAATAGAAAATATGCAACTGACCCAAAGACAACATAGTTTAAGAAATGTAATATTTTATTTGCATCACATTTTAGAAAGCTGTTTTTTTGTTGAGGAATGGGGTAACTGCTACTGGACATTTTACTTTGCCTTGGGGATATAACTTTAGCAGTACGAGTTTATACCAGAATTGGGCTAATCTATTCAGATTCAGCATCTGTACTCCTTTAAGTGGAATTTAATATTACAACAGGAAATCTTTGCTGTTTTTCTATCATAAAGGAACATGACTAGACTGTACTGTATTATGTGCTCAAATTGACTCACCATCTCTGATGAGCTGTAGAAGAAATGGAAACAGATAATGAGTGAGTAAAGCAAGGGATGCTTGCGTGATCAATCTTGCATCTCACAAGTGTTATGGGCCATCAGCATGCATTTCAGCTATGCAGATAAGGTCTCAGATCTTTCTAGAGCTCTCTGGGAGATAGAGAAAGTGGTTTCCCTCTCTCAGGTTAGTTACAATGCTTAAATGAGATAATATGTGCAAAAATCCTGGCACCCAAGAGGTATTCAGTAAAAAGAGTTTACTCTCCTTCCTTATGTCCTGCTTTAGGAATTCAATTTTCTTCAGTATTTTAAAAAATCAATTAAAAATAAACCAATTAGTTTCTTATTCCTAGGTGGAGTGTCTAGCACGTAGAAAGTAATCAGTGGGAGTGTGTGGGGGATGAGTTGTTTGTGGTTCTTGGTGTGAAGGGGTTTCTTGTCCACCTCCCTTGGTGGGTTGAAGATTCAGCACAGTCTCTCAGCTCTTGAGTAGCACACACAGACAGGTTAAACTTGGCTGGTTAGGCTCTTTCCAGATAAGGCTCATGGGAGAGTTTTTCACATTTCAATATTTGAGCCATTTAATGAACATGATCTGTGTTTAAACCTACCTTTCAAATACCTGACCACATTCTATGTGCCTGGAACAGTTCCAGAGTTTAGAAATTTAGGGAAGAATTAGAACACATCCCCTATTCTTAGGTAGTCAGTAATTCAGTAGTAGAGAAAGTACTGCACACACACACGCACACACACACACACGCTTGCACGCACATACAAGTACTTGTGCATATATATACATATATGCTTGTGTCTGTGTGTATTTTGGGAGGTAGTGTCCTAAGGTAAGGGGCAACACTCAGAGATCCAAATTAGTGAACATGTTGACCATGTTTTAATGTCAAAATTAGAATCCATGGGCTGATAATACTATAGCTCCATAGAAAGTTAGAGGAATAATGCTTAAAGTTGGGGTAGTTCTGGGATTGAGGCTGCCTCCTTTAGTGGTAGTTCTTGTCCTCAATAAGTTTACAGTCTAGGTAGAGAGTCATGTGCGTATCCTTGGTTGAAAGCTCTGTGAGATGTGTCATTGAGGCAAAGGGAGGTCCTAAAGAGAGGTATGGCTGCTCTGAGCTATGGGAGACCAAGAAGAAAGGGGAGGTAGAGTTTGATGTTAGTGAGTATTGAAGGATCTAGGAGAAGAGGGAATGCTGAGTCTGGAAGGATGCTGGAAAAAGATCTGGCCACAATCTTGTCTAAACAGGGCTTTCCTAGATTTAAGACAATGAGGCCCACATCATTGGGGAGCCAGGTGCTTCTGTGGCCAAGGACTTTGCAGCTTGTCTGGCTGGACCTCAGAAACATCATTGAGAGCAGACATGCGGGATAGATTAGAAAACTGCTATGCTTGGGAAAGAAATGTAGATTTCAGAGACATGAAAATGAAAACATGCAAGCATTTGTAAAGGGAATGTGCCTATCATTGTTGTTTTATGTGCGTAGAGACCTCATGAGCAACCTGCAGGTATGGCTGGGGAAAACATGTCTTCAGAGGCCTTTCTCTCTCCCTTGCACAATGATAGCTTTCTCCTTGGGTGGCACCTGATGGTTGTCATATTTTCTTTTCTGAGATAGGAACTTCCTCTCATTGACTGTTAGCAGGAAGTGAACTGGTGGCCCACTAAACTAGGGCTTCATTGGGCTCTTGGAAGAAACCTTATGTGTGTATGTGGGGGTAGAGATGGTATTGCAAAGAGATCAAGGACCTGCGCTGGAGACTTATTGGTTGTTAATATTTGGAAAGTTACTTAATCTCTCTGAACCTTAGACTCTTCATCCATTAATGGAAATAATAATACCTGTCTTATAGAGTTCTTGAGAGGACTAAACATAGTAGTATGATGCTTGGCCCACACATGGTATTCAATAAATATCACCTGTTATTATAGCTGTTTTTTGGGGGCAGAAGCTAGTGTTATATGGGTACATTCTGACTGTAGTTAGAAAATATAATTTCTTGGGGGTGGGGGCACACAGTCATACACATTGCTGTCCATAGTGCTGAACTGTCATTGCACAGTTCATGGCTATAGCTCCTAACCCCAGGCCAACGCTGATGGCTGCTCAGACTCCCCCAGAAATTCTGAGCCAGACATGTGTAATGAAGAGTCCAAGATGGTAGAGAAGCAGACTGATAATAGCATTTGGATAAGTCACTGAGAAATTGCTTTGGACAGAAAGAGACATTTTAGTCTCTCTTAGAGATTTATATTACCAAAGAAAAAGTCCAAACTGATATGGCTCAAAATGCTGCTACAGGATGTTATGTGATAGAGGGCTGTGCATGTGTTATTGTGAATGATGAGTGTGGGTAGCTGGCAGGACCCTGGAGGAGTAGAGCTTGTTTAAGTATGGTATCTTTATCAATCGGGTTAAAACAACATTTTAATAGATATTTGAACATTTTGGCTCAATAAAATATTTGTAATTTGCACAATGTCACAGAAAAAATAAAACTATTACTTTATGATGTGCGTGGTTAATTTCATGTACTGTAGAGAATCAAAGCGTACTTTAGAGTGTAGTAAGTTTTTTTTGAGAATTGGAAGTTTTGAAAGACAGAAGGACCTTTCCTTGGTTATTCTGGTGATGATTCTGGGTGTATTGTTTTCTCTGAGCCCTTGTTCTCCATTTGCCCTATCTCCAAAGGCCAAGGTGCTGGAGCAGCTTGGCTAGCCTACCTCCTAATGTCGACCCATTAGTCAATTCATCCTTCCTTCCTTTCATCATTCATCCACCCATCCATCAATTAACCAATTGTCAAACATGTTATTGTTGAGTATCTATGTCTATTGCATATTATGTACTCTGGTGCTCTGTTGTGTGTTTTGTACTAATAGAGTAGCTTTTCTTTTTTTAAAAATTTTTTTTATTTTAAAGATTTTATTTATCCATTTCACAGACAGAGATCACAAGCAGGCAGAGAGGCAGGCAGAGAGAGAGGGAGAAGCAGGCTCCCCGCCGGGCAGAGAGCCTGACGCGGGGCTCGATCCCAGGACCCCAGGATCATGACCTGAGCCGGAGGCAGAGGCCCCAAACCACTGAGCCACCCAGGCGCCCCTAGAGTAGCTTTTCTAATCTACCTGTTGTCATGACAAGCCCTGACCTTTGACTTAGCCCTTTTAGAATCTGCTGCTGCTATATTTATTTCTTTGTCAGCAACATTTATTAGGCACTTACTATTAGCCAGATACTGTTCTAGGTCATGGGGATACAGAAATAAATACTGCTATCTAGTGTGTGAATTACTGAAATAGGTTTCTGATTGGTTCTTTTTGTGCTATTGACCCCTTGCAGTTCATTGCCAATACAGCCAGAGGTCCTTTTTAAACCTAAGTCATGTCATGTTATTTCTTAGCTCATAGTCTCCTGATAGCTTCCCATATCATTTAGGGAGGATAGTGGTAGAGGTAATAAAAGTTTGTATTCTCTCTTTATATTTTGAAGGTATAGCCTACAGGGGACTCACTGACAGATCAGACATTAAATATGACCAGAAGAGAGGAATCAGCAATATCTCCAAGGAATTTGTCCTTGGCAACTGCAAAGATAGAGTTACCAGTTGCTGAGTTGGAGGAGACTTACAGGAGCAGATTTGGAGATGAAAATTGCAAATCTGGTTTTGGACCTATTTTGATGTACTTATTTGGCATTTAATTGGAGATACGGAGCATGTAGTTGGAGATAGAGTTCTCCAGAGTTCAGGCTGGAGATACACATTTTGGAGTCATGAGCATATAAAGGGATTTACAGCCACAAGTTTATATGAGATTGCTAGTATAGGGAAAAGGCAAGTTCCTAGGACTGAGTTCTGGAGCAGTCATCATTTAGAAGGTGGGAAGATGAGGAGAATCTTGGGAAGGAGACTGAATAGGAAAAGATTAAGAATTTAGAAGTGAACCAGGTGGGTTGTGTCAAGAGGAAAATATATTTTAGTAAAGAGGGGGAGAGGGTGAGTTGAGGACTAAAAATTTGACTTCTGGAGATCATGGGAGATCTTGGTAAGAGCTTCTTTGATGCAATAATAGAATCAAAAGCCTGACTATGTTGTGTTCAAAAGAGATTAAGAAGAGAGGAAAGGAGACAGAGTAATGACAACTCTTTCAAAGTAACCTGAAATATGTCAGGGAATCTCATGATTTTCAAAGGGATACACATGAATAAACCATGAATAGCTTCACTATTGCTGTGTTCTAATATTTCCAAAAACTGCATTGGCCTAAAGAGAGATCTGCATTCATCAAAGCTAGCTCGGAAGGTGTTAAATCAGCCAAAGGCTGCACCACCTATAGCTTCCCTAGAAATACTCCAGGCTTGCTTTGTAGAGCCTCTTAATAATAGTATCAACCACAATAGTAGCAACAACTAATAATAATACATTAGAGTTCTCGCTGTGAAGCATTATACTGAGTGTGCATCATGGATTATCTTATTTAATGCTTAGAACCAAGTGAGGGTGGTATCTCTGTTATTGCTATCTTATAGACTTGGTGGTTTATAGGCAAAGATGTAGTCCTTTGGAATATTGGTGAGACTCTGAATTTTACTACTTTTAATACTTTACTACTTTACTCTGAATTTTACTACTTTTTGCATATAGGCTTTTTTTTCAGAACCCTGCCAAAGAGCAATGACTTGACACAATTTTTCAGAAGTGATAAAGGGAATAAGTAAAGGCCGTTTTCCCTAAGGGCCTATGGATTGAGACCTCACTCTTCCTTCCTACTTCACTTTTACTCAGAGTTCTTGGGAGTCAGGGATCATTTAAAAAAAAAAAAGATTTTATTAATTTGTTTATTTGAGAGAGAAAGAGAGAGAGAGAAGAGAAAGAGAGAAAGCAGAGAAGAGAAAAGGGAGAAAAAGAGAGAATCTTAAGCAGACTCTGCTGAGCCCAGCACGGGGCTCGATCTCACAACCATGAAATCACAACCTAAGCTGAAATCAAAGGTCAGATACTCAACCCACTGTGCCACCCAGATGCCATTTTTAATGGATGATGCTAGTCAATTAACAGATAGAGCATGCTATCTTCAGGGACTTTGTGTAGTTATGGAAGAGATCTGTCCTTCTTGTGGTCCATTTCCTCTTTGACTCCCCTCTCTGTTGCCTGTGGCTCTCCTTGCCCCTTGTAGAGTGAAGGGCTTGCTTCATTCAGAAGGAAGAAAAGTGCAAAGTGAGGTCACTGGTTCCTGCTAACTCTTAAGACCTTAACTTTCAGAAACATTTCAGAAATGTTTCCTAAACATTTACAAGAAGCAAGAGGTATTTTGATAGGCTTATAAACTTTATTTAGTTTTAACAAATACTGAAGTTACTGGTTTACTATACCAATAGGAATTACATGTTGTGCTATAAAGTCAAAGGCAAAAATAGTTCAGATAGCTACAGCTCTAATTAAGACTTCAGTGCATGGTGCAGTGTGGGGAAGGTAACACTGCACGGTCTATGGACTATTCTTGTAAAAACAGTTTAGCTACTCAAGTTCCATTTATTTAAAAGAACCTTTTATGGAAAACTTAGACAACATTGGATTCATTAACAACTATTGTAGGTTTCCATGCGTAGCAGATGGATCCATTGGAAGGACCGGATGAACAGATATGAATTGAGCATGACCCCCAGAAATTAGGAGTCTGTTTGAAACCTGTTAGCATTTTGTACAGTAGCTTTAATCTTTCTGTCTTTGGGTGGAATTAAGTGCTCATTTTTTCCTTTCTCTTCCTTACAACCCTTTTCTCTTTAGTTTGTAATGCACACACACACACACACACACACACACACACACACACACACACACATTCACACCATTTCATATTGTATTACCACGGTATAATTCTCTCTTTGCTCGTATTTCAATGCATGTTTTAGTTTGCTTGTGCTTTTCTGAATTGATGATGATGATGATGATGGATGAGACTATATCTTTATATATGTTTGTTTTTCTCCAGCTTTTTTGAAGTATATTGACAGATAAAAGTGAATGTATTTAAGGTATACGATGTGTTGATTTGATATACATATACATTGTGAAATGATTGCCCATAATCTCACTAACCTTTTCTTTTTATAGTAAGAACACTTAAAATTTACTCTCTTAGCAAATTTTAAGTGTGTGGTGACTATAGTTGCCACGCTGTACATTAAAACTCCAGATCTTTTTCATCTTCTGACTGAAAGTTCACTTTTACCAACCTCTATTTTTCCTATCCTTCAGCCCTGGCAACAACACTCTCTGGTTCTCAGTTTGACTTTTTTTTTTTTTTTTAATTTCTCATATAAATGAGATCATACAGCATTTTCTGTGTCTGCCCTCTTTCACTTAACACAATATCCTCCAGATCCACATATGTTGTCACAAATGGCAAGACTTTCTTATTTTTTATGGCTGTATAACATTCCATATGTATATATTCCATAATATATATGCATTTTCTTTGTCAAAAGTGTATCCACTGATGGACACCTAAGTTGTTTCCATATCTTGGCTATTGTGAATAATGCTATTACATTTTTTTTTTAAAGATTTTATTTATTTGACGGTGAAAGAGGAAATACAAGGGGGAATGGGAGAGAGAGAAGCAGGCCTCCCGCTGAGCAGGGAGGCCTATGCCGGGGCTTGATCCTGGGATCATTGACCTGAGCTGAAGGTACTTAACGACAGAGCCACCCAGGCGCCCCCTATTGCATGTTTTTTAACATTTCTCCGAATGACTGCCTCAGACTCCACATCCCCTGCTAACCAGCAGGATCAAGACCAGAAGGTAGGTAAGATATTTGAGGAGAGTTTTGTATACTTACTTTCATTCTGGAAAGTCTTTGGTGATCAAAACAATTGAAAGTGTCAAGGAAATAAATAAGCTCTGTTGTGACTTTAGTTTTCCATTATACAATTCTTAAGGGATTTTTTAGGAGTTGTAAGGTGCTTATTAGAAAATTATGAAATAAATATTATATTAGTGCCATTTTTAAATCTTTCATTCTCTTCTTTTTCCTCCTCTTTCTCCTCCTCCTCATTATTATTATTTGTTTTAGATACAGCTATCCCTTCCTTTTAGGTTACTTAGCAGACCCCTGACTGTAAAAGGTCTAGGAGGAAAGCTTCCTCAGAGTTGTAAATGTCTTTGCTCTTCCAGCACGAAGTGTCAGACGTCTTTTTTGGCTCTTAATATTGGTCAAACACATTTTCCAGTGCATTTCACAATTATCTGAAGCCCCTTCAAGTAAGGCCTGCCATTTTTTTGCATGTGTATCTACTCCCCCCAGCTCCCACTGAGAACGTGGATTTGAATCTTATCTCTGCCACTTCTTAGGTATCTGACCTTGGGCACATTGTTTAATATTTATGAAAATATGTTTCCTTATCTATAAACAGGAACGATGTCTAGCTCATACATTTGTGCCGATGAAATTGGACAAATTTGATATTAGAAATTCTCATTGTAGGGGAGCCTGGGTGGCTCAGTCGGTTAAGTGTCTGCCTTTGGCTCAGGTCATAATACTGGTGTCATGGGATTTAGCCCCATGTTGAACTCCCTGCTCAGTGGGGAGTTTCCTTGGCCCTCTCCTCTTCCCCTCCTTCCACCATTTATGTGCTCTCTTTCAAATAAATAATAAATAAAATCTTTAAAAAAAAAGAAATGTTCATTGTAAATTATACAGTTCTATTTAATATTAATATAAAATTATTATAGTAGTAGTAATAATAATTTAATTGGGAAAATATCCCCCTGTTGGGGACCAGAGTTTTCATATGATATAGCCTATATTAAGTGATATGGTAAAGTTAGCCACAATTTACGTGACCGTATTCTAAATTGGGCAATTAAATTGTTTCAGACTACTTGGGCCTATAAAGAACACTGCAGTTGGAGCACCTGGGTGGCTTAGTCACTTGAAGCTCCGATTCTTGATTTCGTTTCAGGTCATGATCAGGTTGTGAGGTCGAGCCCTGCGTCAAGCTCTGTGCTCAGCAGGGAGTCTGCTTGAGATTCTCTCTGTCCCTCTCCCTCTACCCCCCAAGCCTGCATGTGCTCTCTCTCTAAAATAAGTAAATCTTGAAAAAATAAAGAACACTGCAGTTATTATTCTTGTGCGTAGATTCTTTGTCTGTATTTCTGAATATCTCTTCGGAGTTGATTCCAGAAGGCCAGTCACCTTCTCATTGGGCTGCTGTTTTTCTGGGCTCCTGTCTTACTCGGCATTGCTGCTCTGCTCTTTGAAGAGTTCTTTCCCCTTGCTTTCTCTCTGGACTACAGAAGGACCTCCAGAAAGGCCTGGGTATGAGTGGGGTTGCAAAAAAGGCGAGCTTTGTGGTTGTTGGTTGGTTGGCAAAACGAGACTGATCATGCCCTGTTGTTCTGGAGGATCTTGGTGTGGGGAAAGGATAGTCTCTGTCTGGGGATGGACCAGCAAAGCAGAGAACAAGGACAGGGAGGGCACGTCAGATCAATGGGTGCATGTTCCTGCCGAGAGTTCTCATTGGGTCCCCAGGGCTCTCCCAGCTGGGCTTTATAAGATTACAGTTGAATTCACAACTTGATCTCTGCCAGAGAGAGCAGTTCTGTCTGCACCGCCCGGCTCAATGTTGTATCCAAAGTGAAGAGTGGGGGCAGCAACCCTCCAGGCTGTGAGCAGCTCTCCCTTTGACTGAATGGCCTGTGAAATGTTAGAGAAGACCTGAAACCCTCCTCCCTGGGCGGATATCACCTTCTTCTTTCAGATTTTATAAAGAACCTGATCCTCTTTGCATGAATGGAGCCAAATAAATGGGAGTCTCAGAGGAGGTCGATGGCTCCGCCATAGAAGTCCCACAGCGACGTCTGGTTTTGATGTATTGCTGATGGATACGATCATGCTCAGAGAGCGAGATCACTTTTGCCAGTTTGAAAGAAAGGTCATGTTTTTAATTTAACTTAATTTCCTACACCAAAGAGAATTTTCAATAGGATATTCGACTTTTGCACCTTTAATGAGACCAGATGCTCTGGGGCCTGCAGCAATGAAGAGAAAACAGATTTTCTAGTTTACACTTCCACTTCGTGCATTTTTTAAATTGGGCATATGTAGTTTCTTTAAGGATGCCATTCCTCATGGGTATTTCTCTCTTTTCTTCTCATTTTTTCTTCTCTTTCTCCCTCTCTCGATTTCTTTCTTCTTCTCCTCTCCTTTCCTCTCTTCTCTCTCCCCTCTCCTCCTCTCCTCTCCTTTCTTCCTTCCCTCCCTCCCCGCACCTTTTCCTCCTCCTTCTTAGGGTTACCTTTGCTTGAGCACATAACATGGGTGAAGCAATGTGCTTACAGCTTTGCATACTTACAATTAATTTCCATTTTATAGTTGAAGAGATGGAGACTCAGGAGGGTTAAATAAGGAGTATAGTATATATTGTGTAATGGAATGATAGGCTGAATAACATAGTCATTATAAGCTTAAATGATGAAACTAGATCATCTGGGTCCAAGTCCAGATTTGGTCATTTATTTTGGACTGACCTGGGAAAATTACTTAACCTTTGACTACTGGTCTGTGTTGATTTTCTCAAAATTACAAGTTTAATTTTATTTAATGTTGACAATTACATATATAAAAGGGCATATATACTGTTGATAGACTAATAAAATAAATGTCTGGTTACCTTTCAAACAGATTAGGAAGTAGGACATTGCCCATGCTTTTGAAGCCTTCCACGTGTCCCTCCCCATTGGCAACACTATTGTCACTAAACCCCAAAACTAACCATCATTTTAGATTTTGATTTTTTTGTTATTTTCTTGTTTTTATATATGTATGTAGACACACACACACACACACATACCCTATTCCTAAACAGTATATTCATTAGTTTTTGTACTTTATTAAACTGAGGAACACTGTAATGTGTTTGACTTGCTATGACTTGCTTTTTATGCTTTTAACTGTATTTATGAAATTCAACCATATAGTTATAGTTCACTTATTTTCAGTACTAAATGGCATGCTACTTTATCTCTGTTTATCTAGTCATTCTTTTCCCAGTGGACATTTGGGTCATTGCAGCATTTTGATATTACAAATTATTCTGTTATGCACATTGTTAGACTTTTCTGCTGGGGTCCATCTGCTGAAGTTTCTCTAGGGTATATATTCCTAAGAATGGGGTGGTCCTAGTTATGTGTGTTCAACTTTATGCCCAAGGGTTTTCTAAATTTGTGGTAGCCTATTTACTGTCTGATTTGTAGAGAGTTTCTTTTTTTTCCACATCTTCACCAACACTTGGTATTGTCAGATCTTAAGTCTTTTGCCAATATGGTGAGAGTTAAATATATCTTATTGATGTTTTAACTGACAACTTTCATTTCTAACTAAATGAGCAACTTTACATATGTTTATAGTTATTTGAAATTCCTCTTAGGTAATGTCCCTATTTGTTTTTCCCTTTTTTTTGTCCATTTCTCCTCTTACATTTTCATCTTCCCCGTGTATTAAATAGGGGAACTATTTTGGAAGCCCTCTACTGCCTTTATAGTTATAGGCTCTGTGATTCAAAGTCTGATATTTTTTTTTTTTTAAGATTTTATTTATTTATTTATTTGACAGACAAAGATCACGAGTAGGCAGAGAGGCAGGCAGAGAGAGAGAGGAGGAAGCAGGCTCCCGCTGAGCAGAGAGCCCGATGCGGGGCTCGATCCCAGGACCCTGGGATCATGACCTGAGCCGAAGGCAGAGGCTTTAACCCACTGAGCCACCCAGGCGCCCCCAAAGTCTGATATTTTTATACTGCTAACTCTCTGCTTTCACATGTTGTATTCCTTTATTATTTCTTCAAAATATGCTGCATGTCTTAGGGATTTATGCCAGCTCATGGCCCTCTTAGGTCAAGGACACTATAGAAAAGTCTCCCATAGAACAGCCCAAGAGAGTTTTCTGGCTTTCATTATTTTTAAATTCTTGTTGACTATTAAAAATAAGATCTCTTTTTCTCTCATTTCTATTCCCTCCAATATTTATAAGTTAGACACATATTTATGATTGGCCAGAATCCAGATTTTTCTGTCAAAGATGCCATGGGGTTTCCTCTCTGTTCTCTTTTTCTGCTGTTCCTCTTTGGTGGTAGAATCAAGAAAAAAATTTAAAGCTTAGGAGATATAAATTCACCCTGTTTCTGCGAAGTTAAATACATGATCATAGTTTATTTTTAGGATAATTTATTGTATGCCTCTTCATTGCTCTTTTTCTAACTCATGTTTTCCTTCAGGTTTCAAAAGCAACAACAAATCAAAACAAAACAAAATTCCCCCAAACCAATGAACCAACTAACCAATGAAAACCCAAGCCTAAACCACCACAAAAGAACCCCAACACATATTATCAAATATAATATTACCCTTTGATTTAGATCAAAAATCACATAGGAGCAACTAAAATTTTTTGTGCTATTGCCAACATCTGCTCCTGCCTCACCTTACTTTTACCAGATCAGGGATCTCCGGACCAAACAAAAATGGGATGATGGCAAGGTGGTATAACAGGAAGTTCCCCACTCATATCCTCCAACAGCAACAACAATCTGGCAGCCATTAATGGGCAAAAGTTTGTGGGAGCTTTGGAATCTAGGTAGTATGTTGTGAAACCCCAGTGGAGCCCAAGACCAAGGAGGGCCATTTAGAGGAGGGAGCCACACACACTCATGTTGTAGGCTTGCCAACTCTGGTCCTAATTATAGACTCAGAAACAGCCCCATCCCCCTGCGGACTTGGCAACAGCCCTATTTGTCCTTGATCCTGCCAAGGCCATCTGCCAGAACTATCTGCCAAGAGAACTGGGAAGATCCACACCCCTCTATGCCTTGGGTAGCAGGCCAACTGACCTGTCTTGGCTGTGGACCCTGAAGCAGCCCGTGACCTAGCTCTAGCCCCTCTCAGTCATGGTCTGAGATTAACCCTGCCTACCCAGAGACCCACTGGGAGATGTATTCCTGTGTCCCTAGAGGCAGACCTACAGACCTTGGTCCTGACTATAGATCCTGAAGCAGTTCTGTGACTTCATTTGAGCCGTACCCTCTTATAGTCTGGGGCCAGTTCTGCCCACCCAGAGGCTTGCCCTGTGATGAAATAGGAGCCCTCCCAGGAACATGGTAAGAACCATACCTTTCTGCATACCTGGTAACAGGCTCTCTGTCTGTGGACCCAACTGTAGATGCTGAGGTAGACCCTTGTCCCAGTGCCAGCCTCACTGACCAAGTCATAGAGGCAGTCCTGTCTTCCTAGGGATCAGGCAGTATCCATTGCCACCTAAGCTCCTAGTAACAGGTCTGCTAACTGTGGACCCAGCAGCAGCCACATGACCTGGCTCCAACCCTACTCAACTGCAATTCCAGAGACCTTCCCAACACCCAGAGATCTAGCAAGACATCTTACCTGCCAAAACTATTCTGTAAAGGCTGGAAGAGGTATTTGCTCCTTCAAATGCCAGAGACACCAATGCAAGGCTATATTGATCATGAAAAATCAGGTAAACATGACACCATCAAAGGAAACTAATAAAACTTTAGTAACCAACCACAAAGAAATGGAACTCTACAAGTTGCCTGGCAAAGAATTCAAAATAATAATCTTACAGAAACTCAACAAGATGCAAGAGGACACAGGCGACCAAACAAAATCAAGAAAACAGTATATGAGCAACATGAGAAATTTCATAAATGGAAACAAAAAAAAATCTTCAAGAAAACAATATATGAGCAACATGAGAAATTTGATAAGTGGAAACCATAAAAAAACAAATTCTGAAACTGAAGAATACATGATTGAACTGAAAAACTCAGTGACGAGCTTTGACAATAGGCTGTGATTATGCAGATGAAAAAATAACTAAATTGAAGATACATCATTTGAAATTAGCATGGTGATGATAGTCAATACTCTGTTGCTATTTGAGATATCCTGAGAATAGATCTTCAGTGTTCTTACCATGAACAAAACATGGTAACTATATGAAGTGATGGGTATGTTAATTTGCCTATTTGTGGTAATCATGTCATAATGTGTACATCTATTAACATCACATTGTACATATATACATTTTCTGTTTGTCAATTGTACCTTAATAAAGCTTGCAAGGGAGGAAAATGTGAGGCAGTGGGAAATCAGAAGGTCCAAGTTGTGGCCACAAATTAGGCATCCAACATTGCTCTAATGTCAGAGGCTCAACTCGTTTTTTAAAAAATTATTTTTATTAACATGCAATATATTATTTACCCCAAGGATACAGGTCTGTGAATCATCAGGTTTACACACTTCACAGCACTCACCGTATCACATACCCTCCCCAGTGTCCATAACCCAACCACCTTCTCCATACCCAGAGGCTCAACTCAATATAAAATTGCCAAGTAGCTATGATAAGAACTTTTGCATCACGGGTAGTGAGTAATGACTGATCAAGGATGGTGGTGGTGGCTGTATAAGTCTCTTGAAAGCACATTGCCTTTGTGTAGTTTCTGTCCTTCATCAGAGAAGTCTGTGGTGTGGTCTTATCTCTGTGTTCTGCAGGCCTCAGAACAGAGCTCAGGATCGGGTCAGTGAATTGAGCCCAATCTTTACAAGACTGGATTATTAAGCTCTCTCTCCAAAGAGGCATGTGAATATACTGAAAGTGGAAACACTTGGCTTTCATATGGAAGTTTTAAGAGATGGTTTAAATGATTTTGGAACCAGTAGCCTCTATTGCTACAGGGCTGACCAGGCTAGAGCTGGGATAGGCAGGGAGTATGTGTGAGCTTGTTGAAGACAGTAAACTAGAATGAAGAGCACACACAAGTTTCTTTAACTTCATAGTTTAAAAATCCCTGGGAATTCTGTTGGATCCTCTCAAAGCTGGAAATAGAAGAGTTTGGAGGCCCAGTGTACTTCTTATCTGGGGCAGCGGATTCCTATGCATTTTGATTCCAGGTAAAATATTATTTTAACAAAGGTGTATTAGTCTGGGATCTCCAGAGGAACAGGCACAATAGAAAAAAAAGTACACACACACACACACACACATACACACCATACATACATATATGGATACATACACAGATATAGACATACATACACATTCACATGTATGTGTATGTGTATATGTATATGTGTTTATTTATGTGTATACATATTTATATATAAAGAGATTTATTATAAGGAATTGGCTCAAGTGATTTTGGAGGCTAAGGAGTCCCAAGACCTTTAGTCAGTAATTTGGATATCCAGGAGGTTGAGTCTGAAAGCAGCAGAAGACATTGATGTCCCAGCTCAAGGACAAGCAGAAAAAGAATTCTCTTTTACTCTTTTTTGTTCCATTCAGGCCTTCAGCAGATTGGATGAGACCCATCAATGTTGACAAGGTCAATCTGTTTTACTAAGTCTACTGATTCAAATGTTCATCTCATCCAGAAATACCCTCACAGATGTACCTTGAATAATGTTTAACAAATACCTGGGCACCCTATGACCTCATCAAGTTGACATATAAAATTAACCACCAGAAATGGGTTACAATATTTAAAAGTAGGAAAAAGTGAAAATCTTTATAGCCTAGAAGGTGGTAGTGATGGTTGTGGGGATGTTATGTAAATTGTGACAGAGGCCTTGTTGGTCAATTTTCCCAACCATGCACAGTCTTATCCTCTAATTGTTTATCCTCTAATTGTTGAGAGGTCTTTGCATGACATTATATATTAACACTAAGTGTTTTAAGAAAATATCCTCATGCAATCTCTGTAATTCTCTAAGACTTAATTGATTCCTCCCTTGGCTAGCTGTTGCTGCTAGTCCTGTAAATCCTAATCCAGTCTCAGCACTGAGTCCCATGATCCTTTGCTACACTGCACCAGGGAGTCTGACCTTCTTGCCTGTTTCCTCTGGTCTCTTGGAAAAGTCAAGTTGGATTATTTTGGCTAACTTATTTGGCTAGGATTGGTTTTTGGTTTTGTGTATATTTTAAGTCATTACCTCTGAAACTTAAGCCAGTATCACCTGGAGAGATTTTTATTTATTTTTTTTATTTTTTTAAAGATTTTGTTTATTTATTTGAGAAAGAGATAAAGAAAGAGGGAGAGAAGGAGCAGGGGGTAGGAGAAGCAGACTCCCTGCTGAGCAGGGAGCCAATGTGGGGCTCAATTCCAGAACCCTGAGATCATGACCTGAGCCAAAGGCAGATGCTTAACCAACTGAGCCACCTAGACACCTCCCCTGCCCCTGGAGAGCTTTTATTTATTTATTTATTTTAAAGATTTTATTTATTTATTTGACAGAGATCACAAGTAGGCAGAGAGGCAGGCAGAGAGAGAGGAGGAAGCAGGCTCCCTGCGGAGCAGAGAGCCCGATGCAGGGCTCGATCCAAGGACCCTGGGATCATGACCTGAGCTGGAGGCAGAGGCTTTAACCCACTGAGCCACCCAGGTGCCCCGGAGAGCTTTTTAATATACAGATTACTGAGCCCTATTCCCAGATAGTCAGTCTGGGGAGAAGTTTAGGAGGTTAGAGAGTTTACATTTCTAACAAGATACCAAGTGTTGATGATGTTGCTTCTTTGAGGACCTTAGAGTAGTGCTATTCTATATGGTACTCTCAAATCTGTTTACATTTAGTATAGCTTTTTTATAATTGGCTTTTTTATTGTTGTCATGTGGTTTCAACATAAATAATATATTATTTGAATGACTTTTAACCATTGGTTATTTCTCACTAAGTTATTGGCTCTTTGAAGACCAGCTCTTAGTCAGATTTGGATACATCTTAAGGTAGGTTCACAACATGCTCAGGAGGTATATGTTGATTGAATAGAAAGGAAGAAAGAAATGGCTCAGTTGACATATTAAATATCTCATAAAGGGTTAGTGTCCTAAATCTATAAAGAACTTACCAAACTCAACACCTGAAAGACAAATAATCCAGTTAGGAAATGGGGAGAAGACATGAATAGACACTTTTCCAAAGAAGACATCCAGATGGCTAAGAGACACATGAAAAGATGCTCAAGATCACTCATCATCAGGGAAATACAAATCAAAACCACGAAGAGATATCACCTCACACCTGTCAGAATGGCTACAATTAACACAAGAAACAACAGGTGTTGGTGAGGATGTGGAAAAGGAGAACCCTCTTGCACTGCTGGTGGGAATGCAAACTGGTGCAGCCATTCTGGAGAACAGTATGGAGCTTCCCCAAAAAGCTAAAGATATTTACCCTGTGATCCAGAAATTACACTACTAGGTATTTTATCCCAAAGGATAAAAAATACAGATTTGAAGGGGTACATGTGCCCCAATGTTTATAGCAGCATTATCAACAATAGCCAAACCAAGGAGAGAGCCCAAATGTCCATTAACTGATGAATGGACAAAGAAGATGTGGTATGTATGTATGTGTGTGTATGTGCATGTGTAGTGTGTGTTCATATATATATATGTGTGTGTGTGTCTATATATATAGTGGAATATTATTCAGCCATCAAAATGAAATCTTACCATTTACAATGATGTGGATGGAACTATTATGCTAAGTGAAATAAGTCATCCAGTGAAAGATAAATACCTTATAATCTCACTAATATGTGGAATTTAAGAAAGAAAACAGATGAACATATGGGAAAAGGGAAAAGAAAAAAAGGAGCAAGGGAAACAAGCCATAAGTGACTCCTAATGAGAGAGAACAAACTGAGGATTGATTGAAAATGGTGGGTGGGGGATGGCTTAGACGGGCGATGGGTATTAAAGAGGGTGCTCATTGCATGCAACTGAGTCATATGCAAGTAACGAATCACTGAATTCTACAGAAACCAATATTGCACCGTATGTTAACTAACAAAATTTAAATTAAAAAAAAAAAAAGAAAAGAAAAACGCTCAGTTGATGGAGGTTCATAGCATTCAGGGCCCTGGGCTCACCCCTTATACCCTTATGCCACGTTTCATCCAAACACTGGAAACTGTGATCTCTCTCACTTCCTGCAGCAACTCACTGGCAGCCTTGAGACCACCCTGCCTCAGGCTGAGAAGTGAGAAATTCTGAAATCAATCGAACACTGTAAATTTTCACAGCAGTTCAGCTGAAAGCTGTTGGGCACAGATGTTTCTGTAATTGTGATATGCTGGGAACATTCTCTGGGCTCCAAGCACAAGGGCCTCAGCCTCATTCTTCCACCTGGGTGCCTCAGTGGGCAAGTCTCCCTGTCTCGAGCCTGTAATGGGAACCAGGTGGCAGCATGTGTCTGTTTGAAAAGAGCTGAGCAAGATTCATGTCCCAGTCGCAGTCACTCCTTCCCTCATGCCCCAGCTCAGGCCTCAGGGAGCTGGCTTTGGGGTTGGTGGCCCCAGCTCACTCCAGAGTGGGGTGATTTTCAGGCCCTTGTTCAGGATGGAGATGGGCTCTCATGTTTGTTGTTGGGTGGAGCCGTCGAGACTTTCCAGCAGCTCTCTGATAGGCTCCAAGAAAAGAGTCGGCATTTTCTGATTGAATAAGACTATTTCAAAGACAGAATATAACGATTCCAAATGACCTCCATGTGGTCAAGGTTGCTACCATCATTTCAAAATCCGCAGGACAATCTTGAAAGTTGTGACATATTTCTTCCAGACTGAATTTGCTTTTAGTGTATAATAGTCCCGCCTTTAGGGAGAGATAGTGCTCGTTTGCTTCAGGGTTCTCCCTGCTTGTGGAAACATGGGGAAGGCTATGAATAGCGTAGGGGAAATATCTGCCACTGTTTGAAAACTGACCAAAGTTCAGTGAACTGGGAAGATTTTTCACAAATATTTCCAGTCACGAAAACTTTAACCTGTATGTACTCTAGCCAGAGAAGTAAAGAGGACAGGGGATGAAGGATATTTAACTTCAGACCTAGGAAGAAGAAAGTGTGTGCCATTGGACATTTCCTGGGAGTAGTTAAGTGTGCTGCCCTGGTGACTCAGGCCGAGTGACTGTCGTCGTGTCCACAACCATCTGTGTTACTGCGTAGCGAGTGTAGCTGCATCGTCTTTCCATAAGACATTTTCCTGACACGAGCTGTTGAAAGGCCTCTGTTCATAAACCCTGGTATAACCTTTGTGTCTTAATTTTATCACTGATGTGTAACATCATCTCTACGACTGTTAACTAAAAGTTTACCCTGAACACACTCACAGCTCTTCTAAGAGCAAGAGAAGGATCTACTTCCAGTTTTAGCTCCTCTGGAGAACATGTTGTATGATAAAATATAGTCCTATCTTCTTGTTTCCAGTTATTCAGCATGTAACGTTTTGAATCTACAATCTTCATATGGGAATAAGGAAAAAAAAGATTCCAAGAAGGAATATTTTTCTGTAACTCAGTGATGTAACTGTTAAGATAAAACTAAAAGAAACGTTAATTTAAAAAAAAATCGGAAATCCCCCCTCAAAAGAAACTATTAGTAAGTAATAAGAAACTTTAAGTAAAAGTATAAAACTATAAGTAAGAAATAAGAAATAAGTAATAAGAAAGTGCAACAAGTTTGCTGGATTCCTCAGCTTAAGTATAGTTAAGACGATTTTTTATCAGCAATAATCAACTATCATTTAAAAAAATAAGGTAACCTTAGATCAGTAAAAACTATAAAGTATGTAGGAGTTAGCTTAATTAAGAGTATGCAAGATTTCTATGGAAAATTGTTAAATTCTATTAGAGTACATAGAAGATGATTTATTTAAATGGAGACATTCCTTATCCTTGTGTGGAATGAGTTGATACTATCAAGCTGTTTTCTGCCCTAATTAATTTACAAATCCAATATAGTTGCATTTATAATTCCAGTGGGATATTTGGAAGAACTTGACAAACATATTTTAAAAAAATATATGGAAGAAATAAGGCCCATGAATAAGTGAACTTAAAAAAATAGAGAAAAGGGAATATTTATTTTGACAGATATTAAGACATGTTACAAAGACTGGTATTTGTGTAAAAGAAATAATCCAGTGGAACGGAATAGAGATTTCACAGATAGCCGTATATCTACGTATTTATGGGTCTATATCTGTATCTGAAACATCTGTATCTGGGGCACCTGGGTGGCTCAACTGGTTAAATGTCGGACTTTAGCTCAGGTTGCAATCTTAGAGTCCTGGGATCGAGCCCCACGTCGGGCTCCCTGCTCAGCAGTGAGTCTGCTTCTCCCTCTTCTCCCCCTGTGATCTCTCTCACTCACTCTCGAATAAATAAATAAAATCTTAAAAGAAACATCTGTTTCTGAATATCTCTATCATCTCTATATGGTGTGTGCAAATCGGTATCATCTTTACATGTATTATATATGTATGTCGATCTACATGTATGCTTATTACATCTGGGAACTTAATATTTCAGAAAATTGGCAAACAAATCAAAAACAGGGGTGGGGGACTGGAAGATAAGTAGTTTAATTGTCGGATTTAGGAAAACTACCTCACAACGTAAAAATAAATAGACATTAGCACACAAAGGTAACTTTCAGATGGGGTAAAGACTTCAATGTGGAAGGAAATACTGTGATGTTAGTTGAAGAAAATATAGGAAATATTTTAAGGTCTACGAGGGAGGAAGAACTTTTAAATAAAACCGTGAAAACACAGTGCGCAAGGTAGAAAAGTTGATGTATTCAATCATGGCAAATTTAAGGACATCAAGAATAAAGTTAGGAACAGTTTAACAACGGGGTAACATTCTTATTATACAGATAAGATATTGATATCTAAGGGGGCACCTGGGTGGCTCAGTCGTTAACCATCTGCGTTTGGCTAAAGTCACAATCCAGGATCCTGGGATCGAGCCCGGTGTCGGGCTCTCTGCTCGGAGGGAAGCCTGCTTCTCCCTCTCCCTTTCCCCCTGCTTGTGTTCCCTCTCTCTCTCTGTCAAATAAATAAATAAATCTTAAAAAAAGGTATTGATATATAGGATATAAAAAGGACTCTTAGAAATCACTATGGAAAAAGAGACTCTCCGTGGAAAAACTGGCCAAAGGTATGAATCACCAATGTAGCAGAGAAAAGACCTCAAAGGCTAATAAATAAATGAAGAGATTCAAATTAAAGGAGAATTAAACAATAATGAAATAGGACTTAATCCTTGTTATGCTGGCTAGAATTCTAAAATTTGATAATGCCAAGTTTTGGGGCACGTAGACATACCAAGTAACACTTCTGATCTGCTGGAGACATCCAGAAGGGCCGTGTGAGCGCTCGGCTAAGTGAGTGTGCACGTATTCCAACCCTGCACAGAATTGCTCACCCAGGTCTATAGGTGACCAGGGTGGGGAGAAACATTGTAGTCTTGCTTATGGGCGAAGATGTTGAAGGCAGCCCAATGTCCATCACTGGATGAGTGAGTAGTGTGGGTTTGCCTATAATGGGGTAGTATGCAGCAAGAAGCAGTGGACTAAGTATTGGTGGACCTTAAGACATGGTAGAGAGTCAAAAATTAGAAAATAGAATGAGATCCGTTGCTTGATCCCATGTATGTACAATATAGCGCATATTTTACAAGAAAACATGTACACAAAGAGATGGGCATTAAATGCATGAGAATAGTCCACATGCGGGGCAAGGGTTAAGGTGAAGGTCAGCATTAGGAGCTAGAAGGGCGATGAGTCAGATATGGGCATTAAGGGGGAGAAATAATTAAAGGAGAACGTGTGCGGACTAATGATGATAATGTGCCCTGGGTTGGGAAGCATGCTTCATTTAAAACTTTAGATCTTAGGAAATGAAGGAGCAAAAGGTAAAAAAGTCTCCATTTGAAAATTGGCAACTCCTCTACTTTTCTTTGTAGGTGGAATCAGGAAAACATTTTGGAGCGGATCTTATTCCTTTCAGAAAACAAACACTTGAGTGACGCTCTGCTAAGTCAGTGTAAGACCAAACCTTGTGGCTTCACCAAGTCAGTGCCTCCTAGTACTGGTGGATAGGGTTGCTGTGGTGTAATTTGTACAGTGGCAAAAATCTTCCTTTAGGAGGAAAGGATTGAAACTCTGAAGTTTTCTTTTTGGGAACAAGATTGGATTGAGAGCGTTTTGACTAAGTTTCTTCCAAACCATGTGTTCCCGGGGAGAACTCAGTGGAGGTGGGTCTGGTGACCCAGGCTCAGTGCCAGGGCTAGGGGACTGGCAGGGAGGAGAGGGGCAGAGCTGGATCTGGCATAGAGTTAGGCTAAGGCTAGGAGCTCCTCCCTTTATGTAGCCCCTTCTGTCCCAGGAACGATAGCTGAGCAGACGAGGGTAAAGCAAAGACCTTGGGAAAACAATCTTAGGACATCCTTGGTCAAGCCTAACTGGGCTAGGTGGAATTGTTCCTTTTGAAGAAACTACTATTTGCATAGGGAGCTGGACCAGACAGAAGCTATCACTGCTGTGCAACAGGATATATCTATTTTTGAAAGAAATCAATGTGGCAAAGACAAAAGCCTTAGCAGCCCAAACCTGGGCCTTTAGTTGTGGACCAATCTGATTCTCCGGTTCTCAGTTTATTTGGTGGTTGAAAGTTCAAGTAGCCCCTTTGGTTTAAATGAGCATTGGGCTCATGGACAATTCTAGGCAGAGAAAATCCAAAGAAGGAGAAACTGAATATCCTGATAATTTAGATAGGATAGAGACTCAAATGGTCAATTTGAATGTTGAAAAGAAAAGTGACAGTGTCTTGGCAGAGTGGGTAATACCGGTTATATACCTGAATCCTAGTACTTCAAGAAACCCATAGAGAGTACCCAGTATGTGCCAGGCAGGATGCTAGAAGATGAGGTGGATTCAAAATGCCCAAGGCGTGACTTTATCCTAGAGATCACAGTGAGATGATTTCATTTAACAAGGAGTCAAGCTCCTTGGGGTTCGTTGTCATCTTATTTGCAAAGTGAAGATTAGGACCGTTGCGCATCAGTTACTGACCAGGAGTGCACCCTCTATAAAGATTAGCAGGACCATGAATTCTGCTGTAAGACGTCCTCTAGGCAAACCTAGTACACTTCAGAGATAGGGCTCCCATAATACCCCAGACACTCATTTCACTGTGTCTGTTGTGCAGCACTGTGCTTGGCGTTCAGAGAAGCCTGGGAAGGGGGTGTGGCCTTGCCCTGCCCAGACCTGGCTGTTGCACTGGGTCAGGGCAGTCATTGGAAGGGCATCTCGGACAGAATTCTCTTAAACGTCCGGGAAAGAAAGGCTTCACCTTGCAGGGACCTCTGTGGTTCTCTTTCTTTCTCTCTGGCCTGTTTGTTCTCTCCTTGCCTGTCATAATCCTGTTTACATACCACCCAACCCTTCCCATTAAAAAATGACAGAGATGAGGGGGCCCTACTGAATCACTCGTTAGGCATCCAAGTCACGATAATCAATTACAGCTCCCTGTCACTAGGGCAATGATCTCGGAGAATCAGTGATCTTTACATAAGCTTGTTAATAGATCCATTAGAAGGGGGGATGGGCTCTCTCTCCTTTGGTATATTGTTTCAACAAGAAGCCACATGCTTAGGAGGCCCTGCACTGGGACTTGAAGCTTTGAGTCACAGATTGGCAGTGTGGGAGTAAAGAGCACCTCGGGGACCCAACAAATCCTGCCTGAGAGAAGGTGCCCGATGCTGGAAGGATGTTTCCTTCCTGCACATTGTAGGGAAGGCTGCAGTGTTTGGGGCTTTGTTTTCTTCCTCTCCTTGAAGAATCTCCCCTGTCCTCTCATCTCCGTCCATCTCCAGTCGGGGTTGGATAGACCTGGTCGAGGTGGAGGTGGACTAAGTAAGTCAGCCGGCTATCGTGATGGTAAATATCTTAGGGCAAAGGAGAAATGAGGGTCCCGCTTAAAGAAGAGATTCCAATGGGATTAAATACAGGAAGGAATTTCTCCAGGAAACATATGTGTGCAAGGGTGTAAGCAGCTATTTTAATTTGGGAAGAGAGAGGAGAACACAGAAAGTTGATTTTTGAACAGGGAGAGGTACACAGCACTTCCACTGATAAAGCGGTGATCTCATGGTGTATGAGTTCAGGGTGCAGGGTTTGGGGTGACACCTCCAGGAAGCATACTTTCATGTGGCCCCTTGCTACCTCGTCTGCTGAAGAGTCTGGCATGGGTACTACAATTTCTCCTTCTCTGCAGACTTTGGGTAGGGTATGTCTCTCTGTCAAAATCTGCAAGCAGAGAAATTCACAGAAGAGTGATCACTGGGGCACAAGGGTCCTCCTTGGACTTGCCTGTGTTTGTTGCCAGCATGTTCTGGTCTTGTGGCCCTCAGCCTCTACCTTCTCCAGCTTTCATTTGGGCTTCGTCTGTCCCCTATATCAATCCCAATGGAGGCAGGAAGAACCAAGGGAGCTCCGCCTTCAACTCCCTCTCCTCTCCACCTGATGAAACCTTCCTAGGTCTGGATCAGGTCCCCCAGAGATGACCAATGGACATCTGTGTCCCCTCACTCAGGTTGGAGTCACTCCATCCTTGTTCTAAGTTATTGGACTAAATGGCCAAGCCCGTACATGTTGCATCTCATTTAATATTTCTAACAATCCAGTGAAAGAACTTTAGTATCCCAATTTTATGGATAAGAATACTTAGGCTCAGAAATTGTAAATAATTAGCCCAAGGTAAAATAAATGGTATAGCTGAGATTCTGTCTTGAACCTGTCAGACTCTACGTTTTTTTGCTTCTTTCTGGTATGGATTAGGTTGTTTCTTTTTTCTTAACTTGAATTCTTGGGTTGTTCATCAGTTCCCCACCAGAGGCCTCTTCGGCTCTTGTGTCCACTCCACACAGAATGAAACTTTTAAGACAGGCCAACTGACCCAAGCCTCCAGCCAGCCCATGCCAGTCTGAGAGATCCAGTGGCAAAAGTTAGTGGGGGTTCTTGGCTGGGGATTTTTAAACTAAAGGATTCTCTCATTTAGTGATTATGAAGGTTTGTTTTTCATCGTGTTTACTCCCCCCGCCCCCCGAATAAAGCTTTTCCTACCATTGCTGGCTAATTGAACATTATCTTCATTGCAAAACAATTAGTTAAAAATAGCTGTTGTCATTTGCAGCAATTTGTCCCTGTGACCAGATTTTTTTTTTTTCTTTTGAAACTGTAGAACCAACACAAAATACTGAGCTAAATTCGTTGCTGAGGGTGATAGAAAATTGCAATGGTCATCCTCCACTTTGAATTTTTATCTTAATAAAATTAAATTCCTGTTCTTATTAGTTGTCTTTATAATTAGCAAATGTGCTAATTTACTAGTAACTGATTAAAAATCTGTTTTTGTGTTAGGGTTGCATATCTTTCATTTATAAAGAGTTCATCTACTAAAAATGGTTGAGAAACACTGCATTGACGGGCCCTCTGAAAGCCTGCACTTCTGCCTCACTCTCACTGTCCCGCCCTTGGAGACTCCCTGCCTGCTTGCTTGTCCTCCCATCTTCATCGCTTGACTTTGACCCCAGCAAGTGGGGAATCACCTCAGTTTCCTTCTCACTATTTTGAACCTACCACTTTCTGAGGATAGGACTTACTTCTCCAGCCTAGCCTTGCAGAAATAGCTTCTTCTGAGGCTGATCCTGCAAATGAATCCTGAGCTGGATCCCCTCCTGGGAGGTGTGCATTCTTCTAACTCTCCGTGGATTGCTGAGAGGGGCATCTGGACCATCTGGAAGCCCCAAAGATGGGTGCCTTGCTCTCATGTGGCAAGTCTGCACAAGTGCTGAGAAGCAGGCTTTCTGGCAACGGCCCCCACCACTCCTTGCCCAACCATTTTTTGGGCCATTTAAAACACGAAAGTTTGCACTCTTCAAATAAGGCAGTATTAGAGGAAACAGAGTTCCTGACTCAATGCCATGCGCTGTGCTAGGTGGTTCCTTGTGCATTTTCTCTTGTTTGCTTCTGGCTTCAACTAAGTGGCATAAACAAAACAAAGAACCCATTAGAGAGCACTTGTGGGATTGGGTTGGAGAAGTTTGCTTTTATAGGGGAAGAAGTAAAAGGAAGTATTTGCCACCAGGGCAGGGATTTATTTATTCTGCTGGTGATTCTCAGATTACACCTAAGGGCTCTGATGCCTTCGGAGAGCCCTGAAGGATTCTGTGTACAGGGGTGGGATCATTGGCACTTTGAACAGAGCCAAGGGGATGATTTCGGGAAATGTTCAGGGCACCGTCATTTGCCAAGGACAAACAACATGAGAAAGCACGATCCCTCTGTTTTCAAGAAGCGCAGAAGTTGGCTTGGAAGAAAAAGCACAACAGTATGAGATCATGAAAGGTAGTAGACAGCATATAGTCATGCATGGCACAGACCATGAGGGCCCAGGGGAATGACTGAGTCCTCCAGGCTGGGGGCTGGGAAGCGACTCTGGACAGTACGGCTGGTCTTGGTCGAGTCTGATGTGGGTGCTTCTTTGTGTCCTCAGCTTTTTGCACATTTTTTCATGTCTTATGTGTAGACCTTGTTTCCATAGTACTTTCTATTCCTGTTACTTACGAGGAGAAGAGATTTACTCAGGTTACTTTAAGCACTGGGCAGTGGGCATAGGGGACAGCATGAGAGTTTATTAGGAATTGAGGGGTTTAATATAAGGTAATGGGGAGCTTATGGTATTTAACCATTCTGTGGCACAGTTGATTCTCCTAATGGGACTAATATTAGTGCCCACTTGTTGGGTTTTTGTAAAAGAAATAAATAAGATAATCCATGTTTTACTTAGCTTAGTGGGTGGCACACAGAAGATTTTTAATACCTGTAATTTCTATTATTACTGATAATTTCTGGCTTCCCATAACTTTCACATGCTGTCATCTCTTGTGGCTCCAACTCTGAATTCCCCTTAACATCTCTATCTTGACATCAGGGCTTTCAAACTCCTTTCAGTTGTACCTCAATCTTTGCCTGAATTTATTCTCATTTCCAACTCTGTTCTTAACAGAGTTAAGTTAAGTTAAGTTAAGTTCTCTGTTCTTAACAGAGAATATGGTTGTCTTAGTTCATGGTTTTGTTTGGGCCGGGTCATATGTGACTGGCTGTTTTGTTGTCGTGCTTCCATTGGGTCTATGCCCTCTTCTGGTCCAGTCATTAGAGATAGTTGGCAGGGGCAAAAAAAAAAAACCCCATGCATAGAAGGGAGTGTGGACATGGCATGTTGGGTGTGGGGGGGTCTTGGTGTTGTTCTATGAATCCCTCATAGCCTAACAATATCTAGACATCAGTCCAGTTCAGATCTAAGCACAACCTCTTATGCTCAGTGTAGAGAGGACACAGAGATGAGAAATATATGGTCCTTGTGAGACGTCTCCATCAGGGAATGGTTTGGGGGTGGAGAAAACAAAGTGCCCAGAGACTGCAATGTGTATTAGCTTCTGAGAGCAGAGCAAGGGGGCAGGCGCTAGTGGTCAGTGGTGGGCCTTGAAGTCCTGTGTGTCAGGAACTGGCTTCTCAAAAGAGATCCTGGCTTTGGGAGTCTTGTAGGCAAATGGCAGCAAATATGCCAGATTTTGTGCTAAATAGGTCCGTTATTTTATTTTTTATAATATGCCATTAAGGTAAGTACTCTCACTGTTTAAATGACACCCCTAGAAGAATGGATGCTCAGAAAGGTTAAGTGAGCCTTAGGACTCACAGTACTAGTAAGTAGGAAAGGAGTGTTTCAGACCCAGGCACGAAGGTTCCCACAACAAGAATAAGGACATGAGAGGAAGATATAGTTTGAGCTCATTCCACTGGGAAAGTCCCCTCAGTCCATTTGACTGGAGCCCAGTGTGCCTCCTGGGGAGTGTTGTGGGAGAGACTGGAAGGTGGTTTGGAGAAGACTGTGGAGGGTCCTGAGTACTGAGTAGATGGAGGTTGGTATCAGAGTCTCTTTGCCAGCCGTTGGCACTGGGTCTTTCATGCTGCGGAAGTTCAACAGGTACTTTTTGAAGGGAAAGGGGTTTAACCGCCAGGCAGAGTGGTTACCAGGACATTGGCTTGGCTGCCATCTTAGGTACTTCAGTCTCGCTCTTGGCTTTGCTCTCCCTCCCCTGCTTCACATGGACGTCTGAGTGGTCTTCCTCAAAACTAGGCTTCTTCACGTCACTCTTTGGCTTCAAGTTTCCCAATAGCTCCCTAGAGCTCTCAGAGAGAGTTCAAACTCTTGAGTGCAGCATTAAATAACCTCCCAATCTGGACTGATCCCATGTTCTTGTTCCCTCCTTGATGTTTCTGAAGCTGCCACCACATTGAACTGCATGCCTGTACCTCGACAGCGCATCTATTGTCAAGACTTCATGTGATCGACAGGCTCCCCCACAATGTGGTGCCTGGAATGCCATGCTTTACCCACTAGCGTTGTTGGCTACGTCCCTTCACAGGGACAACAATCTGTCAGACTCTTATATTTCCATTTTACAGATGAGTAAACTGAAGTTCAGAGAGGTTCAAATGCTTGTCCAGGGTCACAGAACTAGTAGGATCAGGGGCAGAATTGCAACCCAGACAGCTTGAGTCCTAGACTTGTAGTCCTCAGCACCCTGCTGCGTGGGCTCCCTCCTTGGTTTTCTCACCGGGTGGGTTCTTTCTTAATCTGCGTGGGCCACATCAGATGCCTCTTCTATGTCATTTTCCTTGATTTCTCCATCACCCCCAAGTCCCTCTGTCAGATGAGTCACTCCACAGTGTTCTGCTCAATTCTCCAACAGCATTTCTCCCCTCTTCTCTCAGGGTTTGTTTCCTAGAGCTCTGTTATGGATCGTATGTTTGTGTCTCTCCCAAATTCATATGTTGAAGCCCCAGCCCTCAGTGTGACTGTATTTGGAGATAGGGCCTTTATGGAGATAAGGTTAAATGGGATCATAAGGTCAGGATTCTGATCCAATGAGTTAGTGTCCTCATTAGAAGAGACTAGAGAGCTCACTCCTGCTCTGCCACACGAGGGCACGGTAAATAGGCAGGCGTCTACAAGCCAGAAGTGAGCTGTTAGGACTGCATTAAATGAACATTTGTTAAGTGGAGCCCAGGGTGCTGGATGGTGGCCCTCAACTCAGCGGTGGATCACAAGAGAGATTGAGAAAGAGGAGTTATTACTTCCAGGTTCTGAAGGAAGAACCTGGCATGCCTTGAGGGGCCACATGAGGAGGTCAAGGCAGCGTGCAGACAGAGAGAGAGGGAGAGAGAGAGAGAGGGTCTGTGGCTGGAGCACATTGTTTCCAGGCTAGGGCTGGACTGCTCAGTTCAAAGCAGAAGAACAGGGTGCCGGACTCCTCTTTATGGGGCTCAGAAGGCAGACACTGGGGGGCAGGGGGACTGTTGCTCACAAGGGCCATTAGGGACAGCCTAGCAGAAGCTCACATTTGCAGGTGACTGGGCTGCTGCATCTCAGGGCACACTCTTGCATGAGGGGCTGGTGTCCGTGTGGGTCCCCGCCAGCCGCTTGGCCACACAGAATGGGTGCTGAGGTGGCAACTGCATTGAGTAGCTTAGCTCCCTGCTCTCCAAGAACCTTATCAGAAACGGACCTTGTGGGATCTTGATCTGAGACGTGCTGCCTTCAGACCTGTTGCTTCAGCCACCCGGTGCATGGCATTCTGTCAGGGCTGCTCAAGCAGACAAACGGAAGCTCTTTCCTCCCTGACTGGGAGTCCCTTCTGGAATGTGAGCTACTCGTTGGCAGGGGTCCTTCTGTCGCTGGCCCTGGATTCCCAGCCTCCGGCGTGGGGCTTACTGACTGGAAGCAGGGCATGCCGGAAGCTCAGGGGTTGTGGAGTCACGCTTTACTCTGCCCTCCCCACCTCGTCCCCAGGGTCCCACTGCTACAAGCAGACCAGAACGTTCTCTGCCCCTGCCCATGTCACCTGGGCTCTGGGCCCCTGGCCTCTGCTGCTTCTTCACAGAGCTCCCCCTGACTGCTGATTTACTAGCTTCTCACAGAGGGCTTGGCGGCCTGCTGTCTCCTCTGGCCCTTGTAAAGCCGCCCCTCCCCTCAGCCCAGTGCCAGCAGCCGCCCCGCCGACTGCCTGGGCAGAATTTATGACGAGGATTCATCAGATTAGGAGGCGTGGACGGGGGAGTTCTTCCTCTACGTGCAGAATGCAGTCAGACAGCATTGTAGGCCCTTCTGCTTGCCGAGCAAACCCACGTGATAAGCGTGGCCTTCTCTGACCTGAGTTGTTTAGAAACATTTTGATTTGACAAGAAATAATTTTCTAAAATTTCTGGAGCCGAATAGAAATTTCACTCCTCTGCCCCGTTTGGGCTGCCTCCTGCCCCGCTGTGGAGCTCCCAGTGGTCTGCTCACCATGGTTTGCTCTTTATCGGGACCCAAAGGCAGGCCGCTCTCCACTTCCTCTTCTAAGAATGGAATATTCACCCCAAACCCTGAAGGCCTGTGAGAGGGAGCTCACAGCGGCCCCCAACTCCCCCGTCATCCCTTTCATGTTAGACTAGTCTGCTTCACAGAAAGTTCTTCAAAGCTTGAAAAACATTTTGCCTCCCTCTCGCTCTTGCATCCACTGGCCTTTTCCTGCCATCTTGGGCAACAACTAAAATGATGCAGACCGGCTCCGTCTTTCACACAGGCGGGTTTCCACCGGTTTGTGGATCGTGGGATGTCTTATTCATCAAACACTTACCAAGAGGCTGCTCTCCTGGGCCCAGTGGCAGGGAGGTGAGCGCAGGACGACTGGTGCGATTTCCCGGCTGTGTCCTGCCCCGCTCCACGGGGCTCCGCTCACACAGACCACAGCCTGCACGGGCCTGTGGGCCGCCTGCGTGAACACTACGTATTCTCCCTGAGGCCCTCGCCGATTCCTCAGGAGTCTTCTGAGGCTTCGTGGCCTAGCCGAACCTCCTGAGCTCTCTTTCGACCATGTCCTCGTAGTCATGGCCCTGAGGTTCCTCGCCATCTTGTTCTTTCTGCTTATCTGTCAGAGTCCCTCTGCAAACGGGATCCATCGGAGGGACTTATAGCTGTCTTCTCCAGTCTGGACTTCAAACTCCTGTTAATGGGAAGAGCCTTTGGCTGAAGTTTTGCTTTAGTGAGTGATTTTCTAGAGACCAACAAGACTTGGAGATCATTTGACTCGGATTAAGGGAGAGAAATGCACACCCTTCGGCGACACATGACATGAGTTCAGCTACATCTAGCCTTAGATGTGCCATTCAGGCTTCTAATCATCCCTTGTGTATTTGTCTCCTTTATTAACTTCTTTGTAAGAGGTGCTAAGTTTTATTTTTGTGCATCTTCTGCAAGCGGAGTGTCTGGGCCCTGGCAGCTACTTGGCAAATGTGAAAGAAATGACAACTGCTATATTCCTGTCTCATTCTGGGTACTGTAATGTAGAGAAGGTGGCACCTGCTCTCACAAAGACTTGGACAAGGATCTCTCATGAAATAATCAATGAATGACTAAGCGGTGAATTTTGAGGAGTTGATTTTGGGGGAGGCTGTGCTCCCAAGTGATGGTTACCATCTCATGGGCTTGCAGTGCCCCAGTGAAAGGCTGTGGGCTTACCAGCAGCAGGAGTGCTTCTTCCTCTTCTTCTTCTTCTTCTTTTTTTTTTTTTTTAACTTTTAGCTTGGTATTCTGGTTTTATTTACTTTTTTTCTTTGAAATTTTATTTAATTCTAGCTAGTTAACATACAGTGCCATATTGGTTTCAGGACTAGAATTCAGTGATTCATCACTTATACATACAACACTCAGTGCTCAACATGACAAGTGCCCTCCTTAACCCCCATGGCCCATCTAGCCCATCCCCTGCCCACTTCCCTCCATGAACCCTTGGTTTGTTCTCTATCATGACGAGTCTCTTTTAGTGTTTCCTTCTCTCTCTTTCCCTCTTCCATATGTTCATCTTTTTTCTTTTTTTTCCATCTGTTTTGTTTTTTAAATTCTACATATGAGTGAAATCACATGGTATTTGTCTTTCTCTGACTGACTTATTTCATTTAGCATAATACACTCTAGCTCCACCTGTGTCATTGCAAATGTCAAGATTTCATTCTTTTTGATGGCTGAGTAATATTCCATTGTGTGAGTGTGTGTGTGTGTGTGTGTGTGTATACATATACATATATATGTATATATATACATATATATATATTACATATAAAATATCACATCTTCTTCGGTGGATGGACATTTAGACTCTCTCCGTGGTTTGGCTATTATTGATAATGCTGCTGTAAACACTGGGGTACACGTACCTCTTCAAATCTCTATGTTTGTATCCTTTGGGTAAATACCTAGTAGTGCAATTGCTGGATGGTAAGTAGTTCTATTTTTTACTTTTTTTTTTTTTTAAAGATTTTATTTATTTATTTGACAGAGAGAGATCACAGTAGACAGAGAGGCAGGCAGAGAGAGAGAGAGGGAAGCAGGCTCCCTGCTGAGCAGAGAGCCCGATGCGGGACTCGATCCCAGGACCCTGAGATCATGACCTGAGCCAAAGGCAGTGGCTTAACCCACTGAGCCACCCAGGCGCCCTATTTTTTACTTTTTGAGGAAGCTCCATATCCTTCTCCAGAGTGGCTGTATCTGTTTTCATTTCCACCAGCAGTACAAGAGGATTCCCCTTTCTCTGCATCCTCAAATACTTTTTTTGATCTCAGTAATGGCACACAACCAAAGAAGATGAACTTGTAGCTATTTCCGGAAACTCTCAATTTTTAGGGATCATTTGAAGCTCTAAGAGGAAAAGGTTTTGCAGGACTTGGCTTTCAGTTGAACCCCGGTATTCCCAGGGACATAATAAAGTTTTTGAGGTTGTAAAGGTCTGTGGAGGGCAAGATAAATGTGTCACTGTATTCTCTTGGTGGTCACAAAGCCTCCATCAAGTCACCTGTATGTTGGAACCTATATGAAAAAAAATCAATAACATCCAAAATATCAGAGCTTAATAACCAGACAGGAAAGAACAAGGAGGGTGAGACTTTCCATGGAAGGGAAGAGAACGGAGGAAAGAAGGAAGGGAAGGAGGGACGGAGGGAGGGAGGGAGATAAGCTCTTGAGGGAAGGCAGGTGTAGGTTCTGCCTGTATGCCTTCTTTAGGGAAGGCTGACCAGGTCACTGGGTTCGTAAGAGCTTTCGTGATCTCTCAGTGTCCGGCATAAGCTTTGATAACTTTCCCTCCTCCACTCCAGCTAATCCCTTCCGAGTGCCCCAGACAGTGGCAGAGCTAGGCCTTGAATTTGGTGCTCCTGACACCCAGTCTTGCAGTTTTCCATAGCAACGTATGTGGCTGCATTTTTCACTCGCTCACTGATGCTTACGTCATGATTTTATCCAGCTCTGGTCAAACATTCCTAATCATTGGGCTGAAGGAAAGCCACTCCACTCCACTTTAGATTAAGACAACAAGACAAAGCCCCCTCAGTGTTGGGTATCCCTCCACACCTTCTCATCCCCTGCTTCTCTGTTCTGTTCCAGAATGTCTATAACTCATCTTTGCAGCATTTTGTAAATTTAGCTTGGGGTTGAATTCATACTAATATTTGGAAACTACCTTAATTTTATAATTAAAAATGAAATGACTCATCCAACCTTCTCTTTCTCTCTCCATGAATAGTCTGGCTGCAAAACAAATCTCTGCTATTAAGTGGTATTTATTTAATTGTGATTTGCTGTAGAGCTGGTTAAGAGGGGGTCATTAGGTTAAAATCATTGTGCTGGTCCTCCGAGCTGAGGATGTCTTGTGCTGACTTACGTTTGGGTGTGTTTTCTCTGACACTGAGCTAACACAGCCGTATTACATTATGCGCATTCTCTAGTTGCTGACATTTTTTGTTCCTCCAGAAGGAAAAGACACAGCACAGATGAATGACCCTATTTGATGTGATATGTCAGGTCAAGCTGGACCAATGGGTGATACTGGCATTAGCTACATTTTCTTCCCATCTTTCCAATCTTCCTCACCCCCAAATCAAGGTTGAAGATGGAACCAGTAATTTCTGATGCTCTGAATCCTTTGTAACTTATACTGAGAATCTCGGAGGTTGGATATAGTCTTGAGGGGCTAATAAACCAATGGGCTTCTTAGCACAGACCCCAAAATACCACCTGGAACCTTGGTTTTCTCCAAATGGTTAGGAGTTTGGAGACTTGTGTAGAGCCTTCTTTTTGAGATTTTGAAATGAGGCCATTTAAATACAACACAAAAGGATGTTCAGGGTGGGGCAGGGCTTACCATAAAACCCCCCTGGGAGCCTTTCCTTAAATAGTTTTTCCAAAGTCCTTCCTCATCTTCCCATTCAGGGCCCTCTTGGCTTTGCATTTTCTAGGCAGATGTGAGAAATGTCACCACTTTCCAGAGAGGAACTGAGCAAGACAGATGGGCTCTACCCCAGCAGGACACCTGGATGGCAGCCTTATCTAGGGCCAAAATGGGACCGCATGTGCCTGCCTGTTTATTTATTCTCCTCCTGTTTGGAGACTTTCCCTGATTAATTACTTTCTAGTAATCGAGGCTGTTAACTAATGTCTCATCTGATTAACCTGTAGTTTGGCTCTTGGTCCCAGAGGGTGGGCTGGCCATCCAACTGGGGAATGAAGGAGGTCATTGGCCAGGGGCCCCTGGGATGCCAGCTTTGGGCTCGTTTATTTGCTTTAAGTCTTGTTTGCTATTCCTGCTGCAGTGACTGGCGACAGCTCCCCCCAAGTCCCATCCAATCTAATTGGCCTGCTGAAATAGCAGTGAACACAAGATTTAAGAAATGTTTTCTTTGAAAACTTCTGGTCCGACAGACACTTTGAGATCAGGTTTCACCCTGTTTCAATTGCTCACCATTCCCTGGGACTTTCAGGAGAAATATTGAAAGGGAGTCTTACAGGGGAGCTGCAGCTCTGTGGTTTGGGGGGGCTGATGAGCTAGAGGGTGGAGGGAAGGCTGTGCTGAGGCAGCCCGGCATCTTCAGAATCTAGAGAGCTTGCCAACGTTAACACATCCGAGGAGGTATTCAGTATCAAAGTCTCCAATATTTGGCTCCATAAACACGATACCGGTTGCAAAAACAAAGCTAAGGAGCTCATGCTGATTACTTCAATAAAAGCTGTTTAATTATGAACGTTTGGGAAATGAAGTTACCAACAGGACCAGGAGAGCTTTGGCGTCCAGTGTCCCTGCTCCCAGCATCCCACTGTTACACTAGATTGTCCACTCAGCTGAAAAGTCTGACATTGAGCGGGGTACACCCTCAGCCCTGCAGGGTACTGTTCACTTGGCAATAACACTCCCTCTTGTTGCAGTGGCAAATTTTGGGAACTATACTGATAGAATTATCTAATGTTATCAGTGCCATTTTCAGACCATCCAAGGGTTACTTGGTTGGCGGGGGGGGGGGAGGGGGGGGCGTTGTCAGAGCTCTTGGAAGACCTGCATTTGTTTCTAGGTTTTTCTTTTTTTCAGCTGACTTTTCTTCCCTCCCCTCCCCCCAGAAGTCAGGGTTCTAGGACGAGGCAAAGTAGATGTGAATTCTGAGCAGGGAGCTCATGGACCTGGTTGTGATGGCATGTTTTGGAATCCTCAGATGAGTTTTTATTAATCATAGTTTAGGAAACACGATCTTATTAATGCTTCTGTATAGTTCTCCTCTCTTTTTATGTGGTTAAAGCCAGTTATTTTATGTTTGATGTAAAAGTTTAATGAATAAAAATCAGAGTTGAATCTGTATATGTAAGGAAAGAAATGTAAGGACATACACATTGTCAAGGAGTGAACTCTTTTCCATAAGTGACTTTTCACCATATATTATTTCTCAAAGAACTGATTTTGATAGGAATCTTTAAAACTTATACTTATTCATCAGCAGATATTGAATACAAATTAACATTCTGACATTCCAAATAACTCTTGAGTAATTTATGTTCATTACCATTTGTGTATATGTGTGTGTGTATGTGTGTGTGTGTGTGTCTACATGTCTACTTTGGGTCATGAGACTCTTCTATGCTCTTGTAATGACAGTATATCCTTGATTTTTATTTCCTTTTAACAATGTAATAACAATTCTTTCTTCTTTTAGTGAACAGGATAAAGAATAAGTTGGGAGGAAATTCCGAGTGTTTGGGACAAATTCCTTGCTTTAAGCTCATACCTGCCTAGAGAGGGTCTGGAACCTTCCAGGTGTCTGGTGAGCTACACTGAAGGGGTGGGGGGTGGGGGCTGGGCTGTATGGACAGGAGGAGGGGTTAGGGAAAGGGTGGCTCTGGAGTTTGGTTGTGGGTCCCAGAGTTAAACTTCGCATTCACCTGGAGAACATGTGCCAAAATCTTTTCTTTTCCCCAACTTACATTCAAAAATTCAAGTTAAAGGGTAACTTTTTATGTGTGGTATACAAAGTTAAAATAACACTTCAAATTCCTCTGTGTATGGATTTGTTTTCTCTCCAAATGGTCAGAGTTACTGAAAGAAACTTGGAAAGGTTACTTGAGGTTCACAAGACCCTCTGGGAAGAGCCCACTTAGACCAGCCACTGGAACTTTTGAGAAAGACCAGCATAATGTTGTTACCTGACATTAGTGAGAAGGGGCCCTGACTGGTTCCCAGGAGCTGCCTGTGTTGTTATTAGCTGAAAATGCCAGAACTTGTAGGGCAAGGAACGGGGACCAGGCTGGGAATCAAGAAGCCTAGCTGCTGGTCCAAGCCCTCTTGCTATTTCTGTGACCCCAGATAGTTCATTTACCTTCCCCGAGTCTGATTCTTCCTTTATTTAATAAGCTAATGACACCAATGCCTTGTCATCAGAAGTGCAGATACAAACCAACTAATGGCTGCGAACGAATTTTGCAAAGGTGACAAAACGCTCTAAAATTCAAGGGCTGCTTGATTCTATATATTTTAGCAACATTTAAATCCTTCCAGACTCCGTCTGTGCTATACGACGTCAGAGCAAGACAGTCTTAGAGGTCATCTCATTCAGTGCTCTGATTTTATGGACAGAAAACTGAGAGAGAGCCGCGGACAGAGGAAGTTGCTCACAAAGTAATGTGGCATAGTGGTGCCAGGGTTGAAGCTGGAGCTAGGAGATATGACTCCCATTTAATGCTTTTTACATTTATTTTATTTATTTTTTAAAAAAAGATTTCGTTTATTTGAGAGAGAGAGAGGGAGTACCTGAGCACAAGCAGGGGGAGGGGCAGAGGGAGAAACAGACTCCCCGCAGAGTGGGGAACCTGATATAGGACTCGATCCCAGTACTCTGGGATCATGACCTGAGCCAAAGGCAGATGCTTAACCGACTGAGCCACCCAGGCACCCTGGATGCTTTAAAATAATAATAATAATAATAACAAAAAAACCTGTGTCTTTATAGAGAAGGCACCTAGCCAGTGAGGGATGAGTTCAAACAAAACAGCTTTAGGTGTTGTAAAACAATGAAATTCAAGGGGAATCAGGTGAAGGTATCAAAAGAAGGCAGTTGTGGGCCATCCTGACTTTCTTGACTTTGTTTGAAATCTACTGACTTTCCAGGTCCTTACATGATCCATCCCATAATGGAAGTACATTCTTCAAGTTTCTTCTCTCCATATTGTAAACTTATATATGACATGAACTTTGGGGACTCTCAGTGGGCAGGGCTTTGAGTAGCTGCTCACCTGGTCACTTCTGGGCAGATCCACGCCCTACCTCCCCACTGGAGAGAAGGGAGGCTGACTGAGAGCAGGGAAGCCTCTGAGGCAGGACTGGCCTTTAGGCAAAGGGCTAGCCCAGGGCCATTGTAAGTGGTTAGTATGTCTTTTTCCATAGTTACGGGGGGAAGGCTCGGAAGAGCAAAGCTGGAACCGTTTTTGTTGACTGCTCTTCCTTCCATCCCGGATTTGATTCTCCGTAATGGACTTGAGGGGTTGCCCAGTCCTAGCCCAAGAGTTCCAGATTCAGGTATCACCAGGTATGTCATGAAATATAATCACCAGTTGCTGGGCAGTCGAGCTTTTATGGGGGAGCCACTAGATATTTTGAATTTTTGATGCTTTGAATTTCATTTTCTACTGCAGCTTTCCCCCTGCCCCCACCTAATAGTACCTCAAGCAGGGAAGCCTGCAGTTGAAGGTGGGGGCTGTGGTGGTCTCCTCTGTTTCCCATCTGTGCTGTTTGTCCTTCCCCAATACCTGTCCTAAGTCTGATCTAGAGCATCTAGGAGTTTATGGGGGAGAGTTAGGGAGTGAGGAAGGTACCGCTTGATGGGGCTGGGCCTGTCATGATCCGGTATTTTCCTCTGGGTTTGGTGGACGCTTGTTACTCATACTGAGTATCAACTACTGTTCTCTTAACACAGTTGCTTCCCCTTCAAATCAGCCACTTATGACTCCAGATATCAACGTTCAGCCTTTCGTGGGGTTGTCTTGCTGTGCGGTTCCCACGAGGACTTCCTGGGCAGAGCTTTGCGTACCATGATATATTCTGGTAACTTTCCACAGGGTCCATATGGAACCCAAGGGAAACCTGAAACCCAGGCATTTCCCACACAGCCATGTCTCCTGCTTCTACTCTCTGGGTCGCTGGCCCTTCACCGCCTCTCTGGTGGCTTTCTCAAGGCTTGGAGCCAGTCCCAGTCTGGCCTTTAGACGGAAGATCGAGCTCTCTAACCTGTCATTCTGAAGCCCTCCACAGGTAAAGGGATCCATCTCTTTTCCTTCCTTCATGAAGTGTGTGTAGGGGTGGTGGTAATGCTTAGCATTCTGGCCAAAGACTTCCTTTCTTCAGGGTCGCTTCAACCTCCGAGTTTTTCAGAGGGGATGTTGGACTAAGAATTGCAGATATGATTTCTGAAACATTTCCTTTGCAAATCCTGCATCAGTGGGTTATCAGCTCGTTTTATAATGTGTTATTTCGGAAGGATCCCATTTTAACTCTGGTTACCCTTCTATTTGGGGTGCAGGCAAATCACACTGGAGCCTGCCTTGTGTGCCTTGCAGGATAGAGGTAGATTTCAAAAGGGGTCATGGAAGGAAAGAGGCTTCTCAAACTCTGACATCCTATAGAATTGTTGCACATTATTCTTAACATTATCCTTTTTTAATGTAAGTCAGAAAATCTGCATGTAGAAATAAATCATATTTCTATCCTTTAAAATATATTTGCTGTTTCCTTAGTGTTGTATCTTTATCAGTGAGGCAATTCTTTATCAAACAGTCATTTCCAAGATTGACCAGGTTCAAATCATGTGTCCTTTTCTTTAAAATATTCTCTTTCTACTTTTATTAATGCCTGATTGTCTTTGTGTCAGTGGAGTGGTGGCCTTTAGTTACCCATAGGCATAGACTAATAACATCTCACCAAAGCCTTTGGTGTAAACTGTGGTACCCTACAAAGAGGAAATCTGTTTTTGCTGTTTGCAAAGGAATTCAAGATCTTTATAGTCACCAAGAACTCATAAAACCAATGAGCCATGTATATGAAAATGATCCCTGGGTCTAGTCTTCAACAAGCCAGTGTTTGCTAATCAGTTTGCGAAATAAATATGAGCAACTTGGGCTTTGGGTTTGAGAGTGTGTAGTGTCTGTTGGTGAGTGGGATTTCTCCTGAAGTCATCTTGCTGTTCTGTATGGAAAAATCAGGAGAGTTTAAACAGGTTTGTCTTATGTTTTAATACACTAGACAACAACAACAACAAGTAAACAAACCAAAAATAGGTAGAATACAAACAGAGAATTTACATGTATATTTCTAATTCCCAATTTTTAAAGTTTATTTGAAGTTTTAAATTCTAACCAAAGGATGCTTCATAGCAGTGTGTACTGTTACTTTTACCTACCTCCGATATGTAATCCCTTATGATGTGTGGGTACCAGATTGAGAATGTTGGGTTTTTCCTGAACCTTTCTAAATCATAATTTCCAGATAAAATGCTATACCTTTTATTTTGTTTTCTTTGCACATAACGGCCTAAATTAGGTGATCATGTTTGTGTGTAAGTATATGTGTATGGGTGCATGTTTTGAGAGGAGGGGAGAGAATGGGGTTCGGGGGTTGATTATGCTCAAAGCTGGCACACAGGTTTTATTATGTGTCCCCCAATGTGGTTAAGTCTGACATTTAGTCTTTCAACAAATATTTATAGTCTCCCATGTTCCAAAACTTCATAGTTTTTGGGTCTATTCAGTTAATTAAACCCTGGTCCCTCAAGGTGCTTACATTGGAGTTGGATCTCTTTAACTGTTGTAAATGGAGCACAGAGCTTGAAAATTATTCGCTATGATACACATTTATTCTTTACTTGGTACCTAAACAATGAGACAATCCTTGCATAAGTATTTTTTTTTTTAGAACTTTCATTTAAAAGTACTTTTTTCCAATAAAACATTCCTATGTGTAGAGATCTTAGTTTTATGAGGAGTGGGAATTTTTCTTATGCAGATTTTCTTTATAAATGTGGAGTCACTGATGAAGTGGCAAGGGTGGGAGATTTAGAGGGTGGCAAGAAGATATACACAACATCTTTGGAAATTGCCAAAATCAACACAAATAAGATATTCGCTATCATAGTTCTCAGAATGTGGATCTATAAAAGTATTGTGGTTATGTCTAGGACCAAGAGGTATTGATTTTTATTTTACTATGGTATTGCAGATTGTGCCATTGGCAACAGAACTTATCCTACCATTCTTTTGGCAAGATAGACTAAGTCTGGTTCTACTTCATTCTGCAGTTGGGTTGTCTATGGATCTGGGGTAGATTAACTAGTTGGTGGGAGTCTAGGGCTAATGAAACTGAGTTACAGGTCTGATTCCCAACTAGACATCAATAACTTTCATATGGAAGAAAAGGAAATTCTTTGCCTCTGGTTGCCACATAATGCTGGCTGCCATAGCTAAATCATATGGTTATCAGAAGACATGGATAGAGAGGGTATGAAGACTTGGTTTTTCCAGTCACTTCTCCCAAGGGAATAATTCAACATATACATATGCAATGACTTTATCAGTTGAGTTGCCAAAGGTTTTGTGAAGCATCGCAGAGTAATACCTACCAAAATGGAGCCCAAGTCCACTGCAACTTCCATCAACAAAGGTGAGTAAGTCTGGCCCCAGGACCTAATTCTGCCTTGACTTTTGCTGAGATAAGGAGGCCCAGGGTTCCTACTGTCAGAACTAGTTCACTCTTCAGTAGGATAGGGTGCTGGTTAGTGCTTGATTCTCTCATCCTATGTATCCTGGGTGAATAAGACCCCTACATATGGAGGACAGAATGGAAATTTGCCTAAGAAGCAGACCTCTTATGTCTGCTTTTCCAAACATTACCCAGGGTTGTAGACATGCCCTCAGGCATCATTTTTCTCAAGACCTCACAGTTTTTGTAGTTATCTTGGGTTGAGAAAACGACATTACTCAGCCACAACCAGTTTCTTGCCAAGATCTTCCATAAAATGCACAATAAAGCCGGAGTTTAAAGATGAAACATGTTTATTTGGTCTCTTGTGTTGATGGAGTAGTCACTGAAGTTTCAACTTTTCCAGGAAGATAGGAGACAAGAGGGTGGTGGTTTAATGGCTGCCCTGAATAGAGACAGATGGAAAGAGTGAATAGATCTAGATATTAGAGATTTGCAAAAGGATGCAGGTGGTTGGCCCTGGAGACAAGAATAGGAGACAGATGAGAAGATGCTGTGGCATGTGTTTCCAGTCAGTACAGTTCTACAGTCTAGAGCTGGGTGCCCTGGAGAAAGAGACTGGAGAGTGGCTCATGGCAGTGGACTACCCATTGCCTTAGCATGGGCTAAGTTTTCTAGGGTTACAGTACAGGATGGACTCTTCTCAGTCATGCCTTGCTGATGGCACGTGCTCTCTCTCTCTCTCTATGTATATATGAAATTAAACCTTTCCTCATCTTCCCAAACTAAACCATATGCTGTGCCCCGAAGACAGAGTAAAGATCCCTAGCTCAGACCTTTCCAGTATGAATTACTTTGCAGTCATTCCTCTGTGACTGAGCATCAATTTTTATTATCTCCCAAAACTAGCAATCATGCCCCCATCCTTCTGAGACAGACTGCATCCAGGGGTATCCTCTCCTATCCTCCAGCCTGGGCTGGACCCAAGGGTGCAGGCCACCTCCACAATGGCATGGCCTCAGAATTCCACTTGTTACCTGGGAGGTCCCTCACTAATAGGGGGTCCCATTGCCTAGAATCTCCACACAGAAGGCAGAAGAGAACTCCAAGTGGTGTCTCTGACTCTAGAATATAGTTTCTCAGAAGCAGCAAAAGCTCAAAATAGCCTTTGGGGGAATCCCCTGAGGCCTTGGGCCCGTTCTTTCTGATCAGACCTCATGGCATCACGAGTGTCACCGCTATGAATTCACTGCCTTCTCTTTCCCATCTGTCCCACTGACAGACCCACAGATCACACACTTTAGGATGGAAGCTATCAAAATTTGCCTATGCTAGATGTTTATTTGTTTCCACTCTTGCTCTCACTCTCTTGGTGTCTGTATGAGTGTGAGTGTGAGTGTGTGTGTAGCTTACCATGTGACTTAGCAGAGGTCACAGAAGGAAAGAATTTTATGAGGAAGTGGAGACAATGCATTGTCTAGAAGGCTGTGGCCTCACAGGCAAGGCAAGCCCAGTTTGTCTCCTGGGCATCTCTGCATATACGCATGCATGATGTTGTCAGGCTGTACTCTTGGGACATCCATCTCTAGGTGCCCCGACAACAAAGTCTGAAAGTTACTTGTCTCCTTGAGGGCTGATTTTGCCTTGAACTATTAAGTGTCCATGAGTCTGTCTCCCTAGTATAGTTATGTTCAGTGGCGTCCAATAGGCCACTTAGCTCCTCAGATGATACTCAGCAGGCTGTCCGAGCTGGGCAGGAAATCTCTGAAAAAGCATGGCTGAACCAGAGTGATGCATCATTGCCCAGGAGCTATGGCTCTGAGTGCAAAGACGATGGGAAGGATAGGTTTTCTTGCTATCAGGAGGCCTGGGATTCTTGACTTTTATGTCCATGGACCTTTGTTACTCCAGCTGGGAGAATGAGAAGGGACCAGGGGATACTAGTCCACTCTTCCCCTTCTGTCCTGACCTGCCTGTGATCTTCTTGGGCACATTACCTGGGAAGACTCAGGAGGATGAAGCAGAAAGTCTGGCTTACTAGTTTAACTCTAGCCCAGAGATCTCTTCATTCTGGTTTTGCTATCACTGTTGGCATGACTAAGACCCACTAGAGACTGACAGAGGCCCAGTGTACAGTTTACACTTCATTTTTGGAAAGAATCTTTGTGCATATGTATCAGGGAACACCTCTCAGAGTGTGGTTGACTTATTCACTGTTCAGTTGCTCCTTCACTTTGCAACAGACACTGCCTGAAATACAGGCAGTATTCAGGAAGCTTCAGGAAGGGGACTGCCACATTATAGGGCAATTTCTTATTTGAACAAAGCCGGACTTAGGAAAAGTACCCTGTTCCCTATCTTCTACCCAGGCAGCTGTGGGGGAAGAAAGGGGCCTGTTCTCTTGGGGTCCAACCCAGACTTAGCCATCCCAAAGCTGGGTCTGTGGTATGCCCTGGATGGAAGGGTAGCAAGAGGGAAGGCTGTGGCTTGTGTCAGCGTTATCACACACATACGGATAGTTTGGGGACTCGTGTTCCCATAACTGGGCCCTTCCTCACTCTTGACTCGGGAGTTTTGTGAAAGTGCTTCCCCACTTCCAAGCGGTACCTCCTTAGATGCAGAAAGATCTCTACCTGGACCATCGATCTCAGGATGGAGGCCACTTGTGTCCTGTGGGGACCACTCAGAGCTCTGGATGTGTAGGTGTGGAGGACCAGTCGGTTGTTAAGTCCCTACTGTACACAGAACAGTGCGGGAAACACTGTGGGGAGTGCACAGGTATGGGGCATGGGCCTGGCTTCCGGTGGGGTGGATCATTCTGGAAGAGAGACAAGTGAGACCACAAGGCACCTGGAAAGGATGGGCTGAATCAATGGGGACTGCAGCTGCAGATTTCAGGGGAGAATTGGGGGTGGGGGTGATAAAGTTACAGAAAAAGAGAGGCGGGTCGTGACTTCTTATGTAGACAAGCAGTGATAGGGGACCTGGGGGTTCTGAGATGCTCACCCAGAATCCCCACAGACAGGCACCCAGACTTTCCAGGGAGCGTGTTCACCTGAAGCTGGTCTGCCCTGCAGTGGGAGAATGGCTTTTAAAATAAAGGTCAGCTGCCGCCGCCAGTCCTCTGCCTCCACGGGCTTCAAGAATGCCAGACATCTGAGATCGGCCTCTCTGGTCCGCGTACCCGGCGCTGCTGCTTTTTGAGGTCTTCAGAGTTTTCTCTGACCGTTTAAATGATAAGGGGGAATTTCTCACAGGGGTCATGGGGAGAATATTTTTAGAATGAAGGACCTTTTTAAAAATAAGACAATTACTGCAAGATTTTGAAATCTGACAAGCAGACATTTTCCATCCCCATCAGGAAACTTTGCCCAATTTCTCGGACCTTTAAATACCACAGATAAGCTCCAGTTTCTGGCCAGCAGCGAAAGGGGCTCAGGCAGAGCTCTGTGGAGGCTCAACGTGACACCTGTGCAGAGGCTGCCAGTGAGTCTGGCGTTTCAGGCCCCGCTTCCCCTCTCGTACCCCCCATTAGCTGGACGCCACTCCCCTGCTCGCCGGATTTGGCTTCCAAACACCCAGTTGTAAATTCCAGCTTCAGCCCATTCCTAGCTGTGTGACATTAGGTAAGTGAGTTCACGTCTCTGAGCCTTTGCTTCCTCATTTGTAAAGTCAGGATAAATAACCTTTCCAAACACACACGGCCTGGGGAGGATTATTTGTTTTGGTGCCGTGGCTTTTGGGCCCAGAGCAGTGAGAGGGAGTGGGCCTTGCGGCTTCAGCAGAAGTCTGGTGATCAGAGCAGTCATTCGGATACAATGGGAGAAGCGCCAGAAGGGACCGCACAGGTGTGCTCGCGGGCAGAGCTCGGCCAAGGCGGAGAGGAAGGTGCAATGAGGCCCAGGTGTGCCTCCGAGGAGCTTGTACCAAAAGATGGGCGGTGAGTGGCCCTGGGCCACGGCGGGCATGCGAGGGGCGGTCTAGCCACCGGCTCTGAATGAAGGTGAAGTGCGGAGGCAACCACGGGCTCACGGGGCTGTGTGACTGCTTGTGACCTGCGTGCCGCGTGCCCGGGGCAGGGGCTGGGTGACAACGCAAAGCGCTGGCGAAACTGTCATTGCGGGGACAGGCACGACGTGGTGCAGGTGACGGGCTTCTCTCATGATCTGCTTTCCCGAGAGGCAGCGCTGCTCTCCTGCCCTCAGTCACCGCCGTTCCTCCGCTCGCTTTCCTTCAGAGCCGTTCTCCCTCGCCGAAATTATTTGTCCGCCTTAAGATTTAACTTTTAATGTAAATTAAACGTCCTAACTACTGTGTCCTCTGTGTTTGTGCATGTAGTTGGCATAATGTAGACACGATCAGTATTTGTGGCTGGGTAAACGGCACGTGATTGTACTCAGATGAAGACCAGATTATCAGCCGGTTTCAAAGACTCTAAGAGATGCCCCAGGACGTGTGGTCACGACACCCCTGAGTCTGTGGGGGAAGAGAAAGGAAGTGTCACCTTCTGTGCGCTGAAGTCCTCTGAGGCTGGGGAAGAGAACATGTTTCCCATGTATTTGGGAACGAGGGAATGAATGTCCGCGCCTCTTCTGGTTTCTGCAAAGAAGGGAGGCAGAAGGAGGTAGTGGTCAACTCAGAGAACCTCAAGAGTGGAAGGAAGGCGTGTATCACCTCTACGTTTCCGCCACGGACTCGGAAGTCTTTGTGATCTTGGTAGTAGGAGAGATGTCTGCTTGGAGCCCCTGGTATGTTCCACGGTTTGACACCCCTCAGTTACTCCGCCACACGTGAAATGCCACAAAGTGTGGAAATAATGTGGCTTCCTAAAATGCATCATAATCACACTCATTTTCATAATCATTCACAGTAGCTGCTACGGTCCCTTTGACGTTTTGTTTGAGGAAAGATTTCCTGAAGAACTCACAGGTTCATTTATGTTCTCTGACTCTTTCTAAATTACCAGGTAGTAATGGGCTAGGAGAGGAAGCATTGGGCATCTCAGCTACCCTTGGAAAGTTGGCTGCACATCCTCTTGGTGAGAGCACCGGAGTCAGACTATCTGCCTTTTGTAACAACCATTTTCCTGTAAAACCAGCCTTTCCATGGCTCTAATGATTCTTAGAGGCAGCAGGTAGAGCCCAATATTGACTCCACCTCAGCTGATGGCTTGTAGATCAGTCCCAGCAGAGAGTTTATTTTTTATTTTATTCTTAAAAAGTTTAATTTGTAGGATATCTGGGTGGCTAAGTTGTTGGGTAGCTGCCTTCTGCTCAGGTCACGATCCCAAAGTCCTGGGATTGAGCCCTGCATCCGGCTCCCTGCTTCTCCCTCTCCCACTCCCCCTGCTTGTGTTCCCTCTATCACTGTCTCTCTCTCTCTCCCTCAAAAAATAAATAAAACAATTTTAAAAGATTTTATTTATTTTTTGAGGGAGAGAGAGAGAGAGTGCATGAACAGGAGGAGGGGCAGAGGGAGGACAAGCAGACTCCCTGCTGAGCAGGGATTCCGATGAAGGGCTCTATCCCAGGACCCCAAGATCATGACCTGAGTTGAAGGCAGATGCGTAACCGGCTGAGCCACCCAGGTACCCCAGCAGAGAGTTTAATGAAGAAGTTACGGTCAGAGCAGGGGCAAGGTGAGGGGAACTGACAGGGACTGGCCACCCGGGGACCAGTAACTGTGGGAGCCATTAGGCCTGAGCAGCAAGGCGAGGGGCCCAGGGGAGTTCTTTTGCTGTCCTCATAAGCGTTGAGGCTTTCCTCTGCCTGTACCCTTCTCTGTGAATACTCAAGAAGAACAGGAAGTTTCTGTTGTACAGCTTAAAATTGCTGTTGGGGAAATGGAACATTTTTAAACTCTGAAACTGTCAACCATGTGCAGAAATTGTGACGGGAGAGCCTGAGATTCATGTCTCATGAGTCTGGCTGCTGCAGGATGTATAAACCCGGGCACCAGCCCCAGCATTCTTCACCTGCAGTCACGGAATAGGAGATAATAATTCGTGGGTATTGACCATGCATTAGTCCTTGTTTCAAGCAGCTGACATTATTAACTAATTTAGTTTTCAGGAACAACCCATGAGGGACAGACTATTTTTACTCCCAAGTTTAGAGATGAGGAACCCGAGCTCAGAGGTCATGTGACCTATTGATGACCGCAGAGTTAGTAAGTAGCCACGTTAGAATCCACACCTCTTGATGGCCCTGCCCAAGTTCTTGATCAGGGAGCCACAGTGTCTCTCTCTTATAGGACTCTCACTGCTCTGTCAATGAGGTGTAGTTTGTCTTCTGAGGACCCTCCAATGCTCAGCCACCAATTTTTCTGCCTGCTTCGGAAACCCTCAGGGATAAAGTTTTGAGTTATCTGACTGGGCTTCTCTGTGCAAGGCTGTGGCTTCAAAGCCAGTCTTCAGCTGGCCTATACTGGCTTTCATTGGCCCATTAAATGGCCAGCGTAATGCAGTGTGCAAACTGTAAGTCCGAACAGCCCAGTGCCAAGTGTTCTGGTGAGTGGCACAAACCAAGCCTACTCTGTGTTCTTAGGTTTCCAAGAACCTTTCCATGAGTTTTTAGGAAGAACATTATCGAGTTATTATTAAAGTTTTGAAAACCGTATGCAGTGATGATACCAAGTTTCTTTTTATACAATGTTTATATAAGAAAGAACATTATTATTAAAGTTTTGAAAACCGTATATAATAATTATACAAGTTTTTCCTTGTACAGTGTTGCAAGAGCACAGTAGTAGTATTTTCATTTTATTGCTGGAGAAACTGAGACCCAGGCTCATGATAGAATAATGTAGACAGCAATGGACTGGGAACCCTGAGGTCGTTTTCTGGCTCTTCCTCCAACTAGATGTGTGACTCTAGGTATGCCTTCTCTCTCTCTCTCTCTCTCTCTCTGAGTCTCTGTCTTACCATTTTCAACATTTGAAGCTCAGTTTGATTTCTGAGCTCCTTTCCAGTTCTGCAGTTCTATGACTTACCAAGATCAAAGCAAGTTGCTTGTTAATTGAAGTGTTTTATAGATGGCATCGTTCAAAAAAGGATTTGAGGTGGCTTATCGGATCAGAACGCACTTAAGTCAAGATGGTTAAAAGTAACCACAGAATCGAAAATGATAAAACATAATGCAAAAGCGATGCTTCAGGCACCAAGGCCAAATGAGTCACTGATGGCTGGTGTTGTGTCTGGAGTCTCAGAACCCCAGCCTGCCGCAGGCAAATTAGCTGGAGCGATCATGGCTGAGCCACATACATCCCAGGCTCTTCAGCTTCTCTTCTGGAGTATTCTGCTAGTGAGAATATGTTATTTTGGAGTGAAGCCATCTTGGAAACCTATCTTTCTGACCCACAGGATCTATGAGTCTAGAGCATCTTGGCTGTTATGACATGAAGAGATTTGGCAGCTCAGCCCAGGTCTTCTGATTTTTCCCAGTGTTTTGTCCATGGCAGCATGCCACCTCCTGTCATGACGGTGACTATTCATACAGCGTACAGGCGGGGATTTGTGGTTCTACAGTCTTTCCGTAAATAACATCTCCCGAATAACCTCCCGAAAGTAGGCAGGAGAAGGACTGTTATCCCCATAGTATATCTGAGGGAACAGGCTCAGAAATGTTGAAAATGTTCCCTAAAGCTCGCTGCTAGTTGATGGGGAACAGTACCTGGAACCCGGTTCGTTGACTCTAGAGTGTTTGGTGCTGCCTCGTGCCGTTGCTGTGTCCCTGCATTCCAGGGGTGGGTGTTTTCCATTGATACGTCATTAGTCCACTTCTTGGGAGGTGAAGTCAAAGCAGCTGGTCTGAGACAGCCTGATCCATACATGGCCCAGTGTCTACCAGAGAGAACCTTGGGAAACTGCGTGTCAGTAGACTCCCTGGCATTGAACCTTTGCCCCAGGTGTCCTGCCGTGAGCTTAAACTCTGTCCTTTCACACTGCGTTTAAGCTCCGTGAGTATATAAAATTCATGCTATGTATTGCACAGGTCCTGAGAACTGAGACTGATGATATTGAGGGAAAGCCAGAGTTTGAAGCAGGTTAAATCTCTCAGAGAACAGCAGGGGCTTTTCATCAAATTCAGCTCTGGGAAACCCTTGAACTGGACCACATTGCTACTGAATGTGTCATCAATCAATCAGCAAGTATTTCTTGAGACAGCAGTGTGGGAATTCAGTGAGATCACCTAAGTGACGAGTTAGAAAGGCGGTGTGGTAGAGAGCAAAGACCTGGGCTTTAGAGGCGTTCCCAAATAGATCTGAAGGCTGGTCCTATTACTTATGAGCTGTGTAAGCCCGACCAGCTCATCTAATCTCACTAAGCCTCAGTCAATCTGTCTATGGAATGGGGGAAAATACCTACCGCATCAGGCTTTGGAAAAGCACTTACTTCCCATTCATTTTCTCTCCTTCGTCCAACATTTAAACGATTATAAAGAAATATATCATTGATCATCGTAGATATCATTGATACAGTGATATGTTGATACTATATATTAATAGTATATATCATTGATAGTTGTCAGTTCATTATTCCTATGTACTTGATGTTGCACAAGATGATGGGAATGATAAGGAAGGGGAAGACATGACCCCCTTTCTCCTTCCAGGGCAAGACCATCCAACAAACAAGGCTGAATGTGGGGGCCAGGGAGATGACTGAGCCTTTCTGGTCTAAGCAAGAACTTCCTGGAAAAAACAGAGATGGGTCTTATTGGGTAGATGGGAGCATGAAATAATGCAAGAGACAGGGGTCCCAGGTGAGAGGGGCAGTAAACGTGATGATAAACAATGGGGGAGGCAGAGAGAGGAATCTTTAAAGGTGGGTTTATACATTTAGACTTATTACGCTACCTGGTACAGAATGCATCAAGCTTTTTCAGTAGAAGAGTGATAAGGCTGGGGGCTGGAACTATGCCTTCTCTCATGTATCATTTCCATAAAATTTGTAGCTTGATGTTTAAGGATGCTCGGTAGTTATGTATGAAGTAATAAACAGGTGTTTATATAGAGCCAGTCTGACGATGGTATGTGTGATGTTGACGCCCTTCTGAATGCAAAGCTTCACACCAAACACCAAATGACTAAACTCAGCCAGTGGAGGCAATGAATGAGGTCGAGCTGGAGGTGGGTTTCCACATGGATTCAGGCTCACTGCAGATGACTCCGATTATTTCATTTAGATTCCTGACTTAAAAATACAAGAAGTGTACATACTTTTTGGAAAAATACTAACACTATAGAAAGTTCCCAGTCCCGCCTCTCTTAGGCTTCTGTCACTTTTAAAAGCTTGTTTTATTTCCTTACAGACCATTTCGTAGGCCCCCAAATATGTATGTAACATCCACTAACATATGTACATATTTCCTTTTGATAAACTTTATTGAGGTATAATTTCCATAAAACAGAATGCACCGATTTTGAGTTTAGCATCTCATGAATTTTAACAAATACATGCTTATGTCCTATCAAGTTTTAAAATACAGGAATGAGGTCACGCTGTATTAATATCCTGCAATGGGTTTAGGCATTCAGTAATGTCATGGACATTTTTTTTTTTTTCATGACACAGACCTCTTTTTGAATTATTGCCTAGTTCCTTGGTATGGATACCAGTAATGTACTGAACTATTTCCTTATAGATGGTTGTGCAGAATCCCTATATATTTCACAATTCAAATCCAGTAATGGGGATCCTTTTCTACTTATCTTTGACGTTTTAACAGATATTTCTATAGACTGGAATCCTAGAAGTGGAATTTTTTTGGTCAAAAGTTTTGAAATTAAAAAAAAGAGATTATAGCAATTTAAGCTCCACTCATAGGAAAATGCCCTTCTCCTAAAGTATTTTCTGTTTGCAATTATTAGATTTTACAAGATTTCTCAGTCTGATAAGGTGAAAAGTGGTAGCATGTTGTTGCTTTAGTTTGTATATCCCAAACTGCAGGAGAGGACGAAAATTTTAGGTTTATGTTATTTTCTATTTACATTTCTTCTGTGAATAAACTTGTATTTTGTCAATTTCTGTTTTTCTTTCTTTTTGTGTTTAAGATTTTATTTTCCTATAACCTCTACACCCCCAACACGGGTTTCAAACCCACGATCCCAAGTTCAAGAGTTGCACGCTCTGCTGACTGAGCCAGCCAGGTGCCCCATCGGCTTTTCTTACTGATTTGTAGGAACTCTTTTTCTATTAGGTCAGAATTTCCCCTACTACCCATTCAGGTTAATGCTGCTCAAACTCGAATGTGCTTTCATATCACTTGGGTATTTTGTTTAAACAGAGAGTCTGATTCAGTGGGTCAGGGAATGGGCCTGAGAACATGCATTTCTAACAATCTCCCAGGGGCCTCCAATGCTATGGGCTCTCAAACCATACTCTGGGCAACAAAGTCTTAGGGTTTATGAGTTTTATCTGGCAGAATTCCATCATACTTCAGGGACAACGTGTGGTAGATGTTTCTTTTGTTAAAAGATCATTAGGAATGACCTGGAAAAAGTAACCTGTGTGGAAAGAAGAAGCTAACCGTAGTTGTTGAAATGACAGCAGTCCTAGTCTTTCTACTAGGGAGCGAGTGGGTGCTGTGTGAATTTTGTTTTTTGTCCCACTTCTACTTACTTTTAGATCTCGAGGCTTTCTGTTTCCACCTTGAGAATTTTTAAAAATAAGACAGTCATTTCTTCTTAATTTTACAAAGTTTTGTTGAAGACGACCAAAGGAGAAATACTGGAATGCTTTGTGACCTGTAACAAGCTGGAACACAGTGGGTATTGTCCCTGCCCATGCAAAGCCCCCAGGAGTCTGAACTGTGCCTGGAGCCCAGGAGCATCCAGTCTGGCCAATGTCTCCAGTGAAGGCAAAGTGCTTGCCAGACTTTTGTATCAATCCCCAAATTCTTCTTTAGACAAACTCTCTGCCTCAGAGTTTGGATGGTCCTAAGTATATCAGAATCACTTTGGACTTCAATTTTATAGTAGGGAACCGCCTCAGGATTCCCTGGGTATTTATCTGCAGCGAGTATCAGGTGTTGAACTCCGTGCGTGGTTCTGGAGCTAGGTCATTATAGTGCAGTTATCTGCATAACACGCAGACACAGACACACCCTGAACCAAAATGTGATTCCTAAATTACCATGGTAATAACAAAATCAGTTACTCTAAAGTATGGCTTATTAGCGTATGGATGATTCCAGTTGGCCGGCTGTGGCAGACAGTGGCTAGCTTTTTGTTAAATACGTTTCCTCTTCTGGAACACACAGCTAGACGATACGCCTCAGCTTTCTCTGCAGTTAGGTGATGGATGGGTTGTGAGTGGGAGTCATGTGTGTCATTCTGGCCTGAGGTTTTTAAGAAGTGGATTGCACTCTTTACAGTCTCCGATCCCCTGTCTGCTGGCAGAACACAGAGGTCTCCATAGCAGAGAACTGAGAATATAATGGAAAGATCATGGGTCCCCGAATCTCATGTGAAATCAGCCTGCCACCAACCTGCACCTCCTCTTTGGGACTTCATGGGAACATGTCACTTACGCTTATCGAACTTGATGCATTGTATATTTTTGGGCTTGTTCATTTTAGTAGTTAGAGTTACCTTAACTCGTGTGCTCTAATATGCATAGATCATTGAGATGTTTTTTAATTGATATCTGGCATAAACATTACACCTCCCTGAGTAATCTATTGAATGATGACCTAGGACAGATGAGTAAAAGAGAAAAGGTGAATAATGATAACCTGATGGATGTGGTTGGAGAGTCTTTGAAAGGCAGAGCATTTAGCATATGGGGAAACTTCTGATTGTCCTTTATTTCAAAACCTTAGCTTTTTAGAAATAATTGTTGCGAAGCTCAGAAATCAGGCGGTGAGAAACAGTTAAATGCCCCATGTGACTACCCCGTGCCCCATCCCCCTTTAATTCCTTTCTTGCTGCTCAGGCCTGGAACAAGCCGGCTGTTCTTTGGAGAGTGAAAAGTGAGCGAAAGTCCTGTAATGTTTCTGTTTGATGTTTTTGGCAGTGACGGTGAAAATTCTAGACTGAAATGATATTGTATGAAGTCTGGACCAATTGCCTTGTTAAAGTCGAATGGATTTCCTCTCTTTTAGCTGTCTGGATCAATTCTTGGAGGAGTTAGTCAGAGAATTTGCTTTCTCAGTTGAAGCAACATATTGTACTGATAACACGTGAAACTGCAGTCTGATTGGGCTCCCCAGGCCTTTCCAACTCACCGCTCATGTGAGCATTAGGAGGGCTTTTGCAAAATAAATAGAGCTCGCTGAGGTCTGTTAAGAAGGGTTCCAGATTCCGTTGACCAAAAGTGGAATGTTTAATACTCCACAGTTTAAAAAAAAAAAAAAAAAAAAAAGAACCGTGGAATTCTGAGTCCCACCTGTTAAATTATTTGTCCTTCTAATAGAAGCAGGAATGAAAGGCGTATGTTCAACATCACTTTGGACCCATTTTCTGTGGCGGGAAACCAAGGTAAACACATTTTTCCTGATGTAATTGTTGATATTAGTTCAGCTCATGTGATGCAGGCGTAGCTGTGTGAACCATTTTACTTGGACCTGTCCTCGGCTGGAGTTGGACATGCTAGTGGGAAAGCCTGGAGCCTCCAGAGCCAGCACTCTGGGTCCCCCGATCTTTTAGGGAGCACTTGGACCCTGACGTTGCTGCCGTAAAGGTGCCCCTTGGTTCCTGGCCGTGGGGCTCATTCATTCGCTTGTGTGCCTGGGAACATTCACCTCATCTCCTCCCTTGTGTTTGTCCTCATTCCTTACTTGGTTGTCCCGGAGAATTATCATTCCCCTTTCCTAATTTTACTCAGATACATATAGGTGCTTCTGCTATAAATCCTCGTGTTTTTTCCCTTTCAATTCTCTCTTTTCATCTGTGGTTCTCGCTCGCTCTTCTCTCCACCCCTCACCCTTGGCCACCCCCCAGCTATGTTAATGACCCAGAGTGTTTTCTTTCCCACGTTTCCACACGCTCTTGTATTTATGTGCAAACACAAATGCACATATCTATTTTCACTTTTTTTGGTCATTTTTAACAAGCATTCCCAGGGGAGCATTGGTTCTCAGGCTAGCCTCCCCAAACACATTTAGCCCACGGTATTGTTGCTTCGTCATTTGTTTTTCCCACTAATATCTGTTTTGGGTAACTTTGTGTCAGGTCCTGTGCTAGTGGTTGTGGGTACCAAGATGAATTGGATACAGACCGATCTCAGGGAGTTGGAAGGGTGTGTGCTTAGTGTAATGAGAGAGAGGGCTCCCAGGAGCCCAGACGAGGGGCATCTCAACCAGGCTGCACGGAGCAGACCTGGTTAATACCACGGGGCTCATTGGTTCTCTGAAAGAACATGTTCCTCGTCCAATTTTGGGATGATTCAAAAGGCTTGGGGTGGGAAGGAGCTTTGGCATGGGGGCAGAAGGAGCGGGGCTCTGCTGCAGGGGGTGGGGGGGCCCTACCCCAGGGGTCCTAGACAACTGCAATGTTGGAAGAAGTCAGATGGGCAACCCTGCTGAGTGTGAATTGTCCACGAGTCTGTCTTTGTGTATGAGGCACCAGCAACAAGGACGTCTGTCCTGCATTGCTCATATAGTTATTGCCCATGTGTGACCTGGTCTTCCAACCAGACTGTAGATGTGTGGAGGGCAGAACTGTGTCTCACATTCCCTGTGCACACAGCACAAGGCTGGTCACAGTGGCATTAATTTCAATGCAGTGCTGGTGACCGAAAGAACAAAAATAAAATTGTGACTGAACATTTACACGTGAAGCTACCTCTCCAATGAACTTTTTCTCTTTTAAAGATTTTATTTATTTATTTGACAGACAGAGATCACAAGTAGGCAGAGAGGCAGGCAGAGAGAGAAGGGGAAGCAGGATCCCCGCTGAGCAGAGAGCCCGATGTGGGACTCGATCCCAGTGCTCTGGGATCATGACCTGAGCCGAAGGCAGAGACTTTAACCCACTGAGCCACCCAGGCACCCCTCCAATGAACTTTTAAATCATGTTTTAACATGCTGGCATCTAGTAACAGAAATGCCTCCATTTGTGCAGTGTTTATAGCTCACAAAACGTTGCCCTGTTCTTCATTGGATCTTCACGATGAACTGGGGGGCAGACATCGTTGTTAGCGTCCTAGTTTTGCATTGGCGCAAACATAACTGAAGCTTGGGTTTTTTAATTCCCCAAGAGAGCAGGGCTGTCCCTGGGAAGACCCAGGACTCAGGCTCTGACTTTGCTAATTTACACAGGCGCGACCCAGGGAATGAGGCGACTCTCATGACCCCAATTCGACACAGGGCTCCTTAAACTGACAGCAAGTCAGCCTGTGGTCCCAGGGGAGCTAGCCTTCGCTGCAGTCTGAGCGGGCAGTCACAAATGTGGGTGAGGAAGGGCACCCACGAGGGCTTCAGAATGGTCTGGAAGAAACTGCCGTGTCAGCAAACACCAGCCTAGGATCACAGTGCCAGAAATGGCACTGTTAGCAAAGCCCTCTATTGGGCTAAACATGGCCTATCTCAGTCTTCTGTTTAAACCAGAGATGTCTGTAGGAGAGGAAGACATAAGACTGAAGCCACCAAGTAACATCACTGCAATGTCAGTTGGATGGCCAGTTGCTCAGGTTATCCATTATTTGAGTTACAAGTTACTTGGGAAGGAGCCCTAAGGCGAAATAAATTTGTTTTGTTTGTTTCAGGAAAACTTTGGTGCTCCTATGTGAAACCAGTGGGCACCTCGGGAGGAGGTAGTACAGGGGCTGCAGGCGAGGACACAGAGATCCTCAGATCGCCTCCAGATCCTTGTGCTCCTGGCCCGGAGACTCTGAGCTCTGCGTGATCTTGGACAACTGCTCCTCAGGGCGTCCCTTGGAAACCACCTCCACATTTCTGAGGCCATCCGGGAAGGAAGCAAAGCATGGCGAGGGCTTCCTTCCTGTTGACCTTCCTGGGAAGGCAAAGGGGTGTATCAGGCAGGCAGGAGAGAGCATCCAACCAGGGCATTTTCTGGGAGAAAAGGAAGTTGGTCTGTGTTGATGTATGGTTACTTTGGGGGAAGCAATCATGGGGCTCTTGATTTGAGAAATAGTGCACCTCCTGTGCTAAGTGGTGGACTGTGGCCCCAGCAAGGTCAGCCCAGAGCCAGCATGGGGGGTATATCTACTGGGCCAGGGGTCAGCAGTGATCCTCAGCCCATGATGGACCCTATAGACACTCCCAGGCTGCTTTTTTATTACTTGCATGAGAAACAGTCATCAGTGCTGAAGTTCAAAGCCATGATTTCCGTGTGTTCCTTAACATGATACAGGTGGGCCTTCATTGGAAACACCTTCTGCTCCTCCAGCTCCGTTCTCTTGAAAACAAACATCGGTGCCCTTTGCCCAAATCGGAAGACATGGCTGTGAAGTCCCCATGAGCTTCCCCCGCACGCCACCTCTTCAATCAGGTCCTTCTGTCGGGGTGAGGACCTGCACACCCGTCCCAGAGCTCACCACGGGCAGCATGGCCGAGTCTCCCAGACAGCGAGCGAGCTTGCACACGGCCCCTGCATAGCCACGCCGAGGTGGGGTGAGGGGTCGGGGTCCCTCAGCTCGGGCCAAAGTGCAGCTACAGCTGGGAGGTCTCCTGTCTTTGCTCAGAAAACACTCTTCACAGCCCAGGCCTTGAATTATTCCCCCCCCTTCCCTTTCATAATATAACTGCTTTTCAGATGTGAGAGCCTTGCAGACAATGGAAGAAACAAATCTGGAGCCTGACTCCTGGCATAGGAAAGCGAGGTCAGGTGGCTTTGTGCAAGTCACTAAGCTGTTCTGCATTTTAGCCTCAGTGAAATGCAGGTCACACTAGTGCTCACCTTCCAGGGCTCTTTTGAGGATTAAACAAATTGATGCATATAAGGAACTAAAGCCGCTGTAAGTAGAAATCATGAATAAAGCTGCATTTACCTCTGTAATCTCAGGGCGTTCAATGTAAATCAGGGTTGATACTCAGTTTTCAACTCCTGACTGTTTCGCAAACGTCCAGCATAGGTTTCTGTACCCAGGCTGGCGGCAATGCGATCTCAGGATTTCTTTCTTTTTTTTTTTTTTTTTAAGATTTTATTTATTTATTTGACAGACAGAGATCACAAGTAGGCAGAGAGGCAGGCAGAGAGAGAGAGAGGGAGGCAGGCTCCCTGCTGAACAGAGAGCCTGATGCGGGGCTCGATCCCAGGACCCCGGGATCATGACCTGAGCCGAAGGCAGAGGCTTTAACCCTCTGAGCCACCCAGGCGCCCCGCGATCTCAGGATTTCTAGCTGTCGGCCTGTCCTTCACGCAGAGGGCACCTTGCCAATCACATCTCACTCTTCTGCATTTGTTTGTGTCCTTAATGCTAACCGCTGGTTGAAAAACTTAGGCATAGCTTGTCCCTAAATCTTTGCTGAAGTTTCTCATGCTTCTCTCCATGGCCTCAAGTTTTGGAAAAGACAAAAGACTCGTTTTGTTTGCAGTATAATGATTGCAATATAAAGATGCAGAAGAGTCGCACAAGAATTTCTGAAGCATAAAAACCATGCGTAGTTGAAAAGGTGGTAAAATAGCTAGAGATACGAAGTAGCCACTGTTGATAGAAATTACTTTAAATTTAGGAAAAAGGCCAAATTACTTAGGGAATGAATAGAACTGCCAGAAGTTTATGACAAAACTGGCACTTTAATCTTGACTGTACACAGGTTTAAAGAACGTGGCGATTGCAGACATTCCTTTTTGACAAATTTGTTTCAGATGATTCACTTTGAGAGGGAAGCTACGCAAGAGGAACGAGAGAAAAATAGGAAAACTTGGAAAATGAAAGGAAAAAAGTAGGACAGATCTCATCACCCCAAACCAGGAAGTCCATAAAATATATAATGCTGAGTTAAAAAGCTGAAATTTTGAGACATTGCCCACAATTCATCAAAATTTCCAAAAAGGGAAAACGAGTGATCACATTTTCATTTTCCTCCAAATTTCCTAATGAAATACTTGTCTTCAATAAAATTAGAGTTACTCAATGGAGTAACAAAGACGTTAGACCTTCTGAGCATCAGTCCTTGGGAAAACAGCAGTGACTCCTTCTGCTCACATGTGATATGAGGCGAGCCTTACTCCGTGGACTCCTACAGCCTCTCCTTTACTTGCTTTGGACGTGGGAGGGTCTCTTCCTTTTTTTGAGCTTTAATGCCTCCATTGAAGGGTTTGGACCACATGTTGTGTGAGAACCTTTGTAATTCTTTCTTTTCTGTCTTCAAACAATACTGTTACTCTGTTAATCCCCCAAACACCCAACACCTAACTTTGTTGGTCCTGTTCTTTTTGCTAATTTCTGCCAGTGAAGGATCATTTTAACCATGAAACCACTAATGCCAAAGCCACCAAGAGTGACAGTCAGGATTCTGGGCAGGACTTCTGATGGTGAGAAAAAGGGGTGGCCCTATAATTAAGGTACTAGAAATAACAGAAACTCTTATCTCTGCAAGAATCCTATAAACTCTCACTCCCATTATACACCATAAAGGTTGAGTTACTCCATTCTCTTCCATACCCGGCCTCCAGACTGCCATTTTCTGATGACTTACCTTCCAAGGTAAAGGTTGACCTTGGTAAGCACTATAATTGATTTTGACTTACTAGTAACAATTTACCATTGTGTGTGTGCATGTGTGTGTATGTGTGTCCTACTATTTCTACATCTCTTTTTCTGGGCAGCGTTGAATTGCATTTTTTTTTCCAATTATATCGTCATTTCCACCTTGATGGTTTGATTTAGACAGCACAATATGCTTGCAATCCAGGGACTGGCCCACTTCTCCCCCTCTCTCAAAGTATGCCAAATGTATTGGGTACATGGATTAACGATCACCTTTAATTATTCTTTCTCTTCTCTTAATGACAGTATCTTGGTGACATTTGCCTGTCATTTTATGTTATTCTTGTGCCTGAGGAAAGGAGAAAGGGGAACTGTGGGCTGGCAGTAGATTATGACAAGTGGGGTGCCCGTTTTTGCAAAGAAGGCATTGGACTTGGCTTTCCTTGCTTTGTAGATTGAGTTGCTGTTTTCCATTTATTTCACAACACTTTTGTAAAGGGAGTAGAGATTTTTATCCCTACTGAACAGATGAGAAAACAGAGGCCAAGAGGGTTACATTAACACATCAGGGTCTCGTCTGAATATCTGTGTGCGTAGGCACGAACCCACACTGAATAATTTGTCCTGAAGCACCCCTTTCTCAAGGAAGTCCTTCCTACTGTGGTCTATCCTGAAGGGCAGCCTCTAGGCTAAAGTAACTTGATAGTAGATGGCAGTCTTCCAAGGAGTTGCTGGTTTCCCTAGGTCTCAGATTCCTTGCTTGTGTGAATAGTAAGGCAAATTGAGTGGGATATTGCAACACTGGGTTATCACTCACAGGGTAACTTGCATGGGAAAATGTCTCCCCTGCACAGATTAATTAAGAACCAATCCTTTGGAATTCTGTGCCTTGGAGTGAATTACAGTGGTGGTTTCTGTGAAGTTAAAGGGACGGAGACTGCTTTTTGTGGTTGCTAACTAGAAACCGTAGAGGAGTGTAAGTGGGCATTCAGCTGCATTTGTACAAATGCAGGTTGTTTTTAATTAATGCCACATGACACATCCAACCACAGCATTCTCCCCCAGTTCGATGATGTCTGTAGGCATTGTAGCCTAGAATTCTCCAAATTACTCCCATGTTGTGCTAGATTCAGCAATGATTGAGTATCATTTGCTGGGGGCAATTGGGATAATAGGAACCTCATCAGTCAGCTGAGGAGGTGTGGACAGCAGATTGGGGTAAAAAGGTAAAATCTGATCCCAGGCTGGTTCCAGAGCCAGTTATGTCCTCCTGGCAATAACCAGGGAGTCAGAATTTACCCTTTGCAACTCAGCTACGTAGTCAGCTACGTAGTCCTCATGGCTTGGGCAAAGGGAAATGCTTTTAAGTTCATAGGGCCAGGCAGTGCTGGAACTCAGACACAAGAGCACCAATCATCATTATCCTTTCCGTAGACAAGGAGCCCACAGGCAGCGTGGGGTCACTCCAGTGTTCCAAAGCATTGTGACTCAAGATTCTGAAGCTGTAGCTCTCGCTTCTAGGAAGACATCCCAGTCTTGCAGTAAGAGTTTGAGAGGAATTTAACATCGAAAATGGTAGTTGATTTTGACCTCATGTGGAGGAGGCTCACTGTACATTGATTGCTGAGGAGTAGGGGTCAAAGGAGAAAGAAGAATTGAGTAATTACTATATACATTGGGGCCTCAAACTGACTGGAATCAGTGGGTGGGATTGGACTGATTATAAAATATTTAATGAGAAATGTATTTTGATAAAGTTAAGATGCATTCAGCGTTAGATATGTGTAAGAAAAGCATATATATATTTATATAGATACATAAAGCATGGTAATTAAGTGTAAAAAAGTCATTCTTAATGCCTTAAAAATTTTAAGTAGGTAAAAAATATGCCATGCTAGCTGCTTTACAGTATTAATTTACTTTTCAAGTAGCTAGTGGAATGATAAAATCTAGCCTGGCTTCTGCCCAAATTATCAAAAATTCCAATTAGGGGAATTTGGATTGGGTACAAAATGGTCCACGAAGAAAGGAGGGTTTCATTTGAGTGGGTCCAGATCTAGGACTCTGGAATCAAGATAGGCATATGAGATTCAATTTATGAATATTTAATGATACCTACTGTAGGCTAAGCACAGTGAAAAGCTATGTGGGGTGGGGGCGGTTAGAAATGAAGCGAACAGAGGCTGTGCCTTCCTGGAGAATGTAGGTAAGACCTCTGTGGTTAGTGCCCATAGTAGCCATGGGAGATGAGGATGATTTGGCTAGCCCTGGATGCTAGACTGGGGGGATAGTGAGGAACCATAGAATGTTTTTGAACTGGGGAAATAAAATGACCAGAGCTCTGTTTTAAGAGCAGCCCCATGTGGTAATTCAGGAGTTCAAAAACTGCTGTGTACTTTGAGTGAGGAGTGCGTTCTGCGAATGACAAACTATGGCAGTTCATCGGATATGAAGAATCAAGGCGTCCGAAGGGTTCTGTGAGACTTCCAGCCTGGGACATGTAGCATGACGTTAATAGGGTCAGTCTCATGTGGGGAGGACTAGTTAGAAGCTGAAGTTTGAACATTGGTTTTGGGCATTTGATTGTGAGTTCTGGTGGATTATGTAGTGAAAATGTTGAACTGGTATATGGTCTAGAGCTTGAGAGCCAGCTGCATCGAGTAAGATCAGGTGTGGGGACTGGATAGAGAAAGAGAGTAGATAGAAGGGAAGAAATTGGGTCTGGAACTTGGGTAAGGAATCCTGCGGTCAGGAAGTGGCTCATGTGGTTTGTGCCTTATGTGCCTCCCACTCCAGGGAGGATAAGCCCCTCCTGAAATGACTGAGTATAAAGATGGGACAACTGAGTTTTCTTATTAAGAATGACATCCCTAGGGGCCCCTGGGTGGCTCAGTAGGTTGGGCGACTGCCTTCAGCTTGTGTCATGATCCCAGAGTCCTGGGATCAAGCCCCACATCGGGCTCCCTGCTCAATGGGGAGCCTGCTTCTCCCTCTCCCTCTGCCTGCCCCTCTGCCTGCATATGCTCTCTCTCTCTCTCTGTCAAATAAATAAATAAAATCTTAAAAAAAAAATAAAAAAGAATGACATCATTACACCATGCAGCCAAAGACTAGATTTCTGCCATGCTAGCAGACTATCTTTAAGTTACAATAGAAGATCCTATTGGTCATTTGCAGTCTTTCTTTCCTTTTCTTTGACTCTGTCATAAATGCACCTTTGGCTCTTGATTTACTGTTAGAAATTTCCTGTGCAGTTTGGGGCTGAGAGTTAGGAGGTCAGGTTTTGGGATTTGAAACCCAAACAAATGTTTCACTGCCTTCCTCCAGTACACTTAAATTAATTTAGGGGTCAGAGGATATCCTGTGAAAATATCAAGAGCAACCTAGTCTTTTACTTCTATGTGGATCCAAAAGGGAAACACATTTGAACAGCATGAAGCTCATTCCAGAGGAGCCAAGTTGTGCTGTTGAGAACATTAATGTACCCATCTCAAAATTGATTTCTGAAATAAATATTTGAAAAGATAAGCATGTTTAACTTTGCAGAAGTTACAGAATATGAGATACAGTACAGCAAAACCAAAACCCAGATCTAGTATTAAAACATCAACAAAATAAGAAAACTTTACCAGCAGCCAGTCCAATTCGACTAATGTTTACCAAGTGCCTATTAAAGGAAAGCATAAAGCATGACCAGGATGGGGATGAGTATTCTAAAAAAAATTCAGACATGATTTCTATTTTCATGTCTGTAGGCACCAATGCGTGAGTTTATATATAAAAATAATAACAATAGTAGCAATGATAACAATAAACTGACTTTAATGCAAAATAAAATTAATCTGTGATGAGCTGAGATGAAGAAGCATGGTCCAATTCTAACTAGAGGATTAGGAAAGTTTTCTCAGAAGTGGTTGTTTTTAAACTACATCTTTGAGGATAATTGTGAGCATGATGGTGGGTCGTTGTGATGATGATGATGATGGTGATGATGAAGAAGAAGGGGGAGAGAAAGAGAAGAAAGGAAGGAAAGAAGAAGAGGAAAAGGAGGAAGGAGGGGAAGAGAGCAGTTTCCCGTCATTGAGATTGAGTACCTGTGACTTGCCAGCTCTGTATTATTTGCTGAACAGATTCAATGTTAGGGTCTTGATAGGTAAAGCAGAAGGGGAGGATTTCAGATGACAAAAGAGCATGAGAAGAAACATTTTGTGTGTTGGTGTGTGTAGAATAGTCATTGGTGTGTTCAAGGTCTAGGGTACACGGGGTGTTGTAGTATGAGATAAGATTAAAGAGGAATCAGGGCCAGACCATCCAAGAGCTGGAGATACTCTACAAAACTACATGAGACTTGCCTAGAGCTCTCTGGACACTTTTGTGGGAAGCTGCCCCCATTAGGCTCTCAGTGTATATATCTGTCTTCCAGTTCCCTGGAAAATGCTCACTGGAGTTACATAGTCTGTAGCAAAACTTTCACATGGGGTTTATGAAGGAGAATCCTTGAACCTGGTCATTTGATGGCTCCAGGGAAGATGGATTTGGTGAGGGCCTAGCAGACATCATTAACAAAGGAGGATCCAATAAATACATCATGGACATAGGAAGAGGTGGGTGATGCTTTCTCAGAAGATGTGGTATTCTTTTCCACTTCAATCCACATGCTTCCTAAAGTATCCAGGCTTTCCCTATTTTTAAACAGCAATTCCACATATCCCTGAAATAATTTACAAGCCCCTCAGTGTTTTGTTAACAAAGAATACCTTTTTTTATTTAAAAAAAAATGACTATGCAGTCTATAATAGCGAAAGAGCTGTAGGTATCTTCGTGGGGAAAAAATTCAGAGAATTCTGATAGCTCTGAAAGAGGCAGAGAAACAGAAAAATAATGACCTCAGGAAAGCACATTATATTTTTTAAACAAGTTGAAATATCTTAGCGATATCAGTTGTGGTCTTTTTTTTCTTTAAAGTATGTGGTCATTTGGGGAATGAGGAGGGAACGCATGTGTGTGGCGGGAGGGTGTAATCAGCTTGATAAAAGCTCCCTACTTTCATCCAGTTGGGCTGAGTCCAGTTGAGATTAGGAAGGAACAGAAAGGTTTTCTGTAGAACAATTAGTGGGTTGTGAAGAATATTCAGTTCTGGTTTTTAGTTTTGGTAGATTTTCAACAAAATAATGAAATAACAATGACAAAATAAGCACAACAAAACCTTAGAAGACCCATATCTGTGTTTTCACTAGCTTTTAGAGCCAGCAACATCAGATACTTGGGACTTGCTGGTCTGGACTATGATGCGAAGAATACTTGCTCCCAAGTGTTGATTTCTGACTTCGTCCTGGTGTCCCTGGGCCTTCTGGGAGTAGACACGCATTCAGCTGCAGAGACCAGACCTGTTTCCTGAGTTTCCAGGCATCCATGTGGTTTGATTTTTAGTGGAAAAGTTATCTTAAAAATTCCGGAGATTTCTAGGCAAGCTGTTAACATGAGAACTGATGCTGAACTATTCTCTTTCAAATTCACCTCAAAACAATCAACGGAATACGCCAAAAAGGGAAAAGAAATCTTTATTGACCTGAGTGAACAATGAAGGGTGTCATCCACATGCCTACACACTTGGGGAACTTTGTTAGAATCAGTGTCCACGGAACCAAATGCAACTAGTGTGCAGCAGAATGACCAAATAATTGCGGAAGTGTTGAAGTGCATTTTTATTTATTGGTAGATGGCCGCTTCCTGGAGCCTCTTGAGTGCTCTCATGCTGTCCTTGTCATTGGGTGGTTCCCTCCTCTGCCAGTCCTTCCCCGAAATCCAGCAAATAACAGGATAATGCTTGGCACAATGGGGACATCTCTAGAATTTGGCTTCAGTGGCCATCATGATTTCCCAAGCTGTATATGCTTATTAGATGGTTTAAATGTCAGGACTGTTGATTTGTCAGCTGAGATGGTGTGTGAGGGAGGTATTATTGTCATTTAATGTTAATCTTCTCATTTAATGTTAATCTTCTCAAAACAGTAGCCTCTTCTTTGAAAGGGACCTCTTACCTATATCAAACTTGTGGTTCTGATGGAGGAGGACAAACAGCTCCCATTATGCGGGCTACAGTGATCCGTTCAGGGATGAATAGCTAACTCAACCCAGGTCACTCAGATAATTTGTTTTGAATGGGAGCTGCCTCTTAGGTTACAGAGTAGAGCATCTTGGAACTCTCCACAGCGATGCCCCTGCCACATGGGGGAGCTTGTCTAAGAGAAAAAAAATTCCACAAGGGGAAGTGGGAGTAGAAATTCTACAGAAGGTCTTAGGATGTTGAGGCCCCAGGCCTAGTTGTTGATGAAGCTCCCAGTCTAGCTCGTGCTCTGTTTACCATCCCCTTGATAGACTGTGATTTTGATGAGTTACTTCCAACCAGAGAGTCTTGACAGGAAATAAGTGAAAGTCCATCCTGGCTGAGCCCAGTAAATACTCCAGGTGCGTGAGGGCACTGGCAGTGAAGCCCTCCTTGAAGAGGGGAGTGTTAGTTCCCCATTAACAAAAGAGGCATTGAACATCCTTAGTTCCCAGTGGAAGTGGTCACACCTACAGAGATCTGGTCAGGGGATCCTGTCTTCTCCCCATCTGTGCTGAGCTGAAGCTCCCGGTTGTCACTCAGGAGTGACTCTTTCTACTTTCTGACTCCATCTGTCTAGGATACTAGTTCTGTGAATCGGTAATCTTTTTTTTTTTTTTAAGATTTTATTTATTTATTTGACAGAGAGAGAGATCACAAGTAGGCAGAGAGGCAGGCAGAGAGAGAGGGGGAAGCAGGCTTCCCGCTGAGCAGAGAGCCCGGTGTGGGGCTCGATCCCAGGACCCTGAGATCATGACCTGAGCCTAAGGCAGAGGCTTTAACCCACTGAGCCACCCAGGCGCCCCGTGAATCGGTAATCTTTTTTTTTTTTTAAAGATTTAATTTATTTATTTGACAGAGAGAGAGAGGTCACAAGTAGGCAGAGAGGCAGGCAGAGAGAGAGGGGGAAGCAGGCTCTCCACTGAGCAGAGAGCCCAATGCGGGGCTCGATCCCAGGACCCTGAGATCATGACCCGAGCCGAAGGCAGAGGCTTAACCCACTGAGCCACCCAGGCGCCCCGTGAATCGGTAATCTTAACTCATCATTGAGCTGAGTTTTTTCCCTGCATTTTGGTTTCTTTAATCTGTGTAGAGTTTCTCCTGTTAAATTTTCTACCAGGAAGGTACAGACCAGGTTCTCACAAATCCCTACTTCAGCTCTACCTGAATATGAGCCAATGGTAGGTGACATTATGACACTTATTATGTACTAGGTACTATAATATGCTTACATTGCCTCACTTAATACATGCAATGATTTTATGAGGTTGGTACTGGCTTCCTGACTATTTTATAGATGGAGAAACTGAGGTGAGAGGTCATGGTGCTCACAAGTAGGGAGACAATCTGAACCCAAGCACTCTGACTCTTGACTGTGTTGCTACACTGTGAGTCAGGAACTAGACGTGGTCCTGAGAGAACCCTAAGGTCTTAGAGTTTAGTTAACCACCGAAACTTCCATTCTGGCCTTATCTACTCTTCTGCCTTCCTCATGACCCTTCTCATCCTCATTTGACCCTGATTCTTTGGCCGCTTTCCACTTTCAACCAAGAACTCCTGACTAAGGAGTAGGTAGGAGGAGACCCTGGAAGGCCTTTGTGAATACTTGAGGTGGGGAAGGGAGCACTTGCCACAAGGGGAAACGGGGAGATTTCCTTCTGTGAGATGACCAGACAGGACAACGCTGCAGACATTTGAGAACTTACTGCATGTCAGGAGGTAGCTGCCACAGACCCTGACAAAGCACAACTGCTTGTAAGAAAAGAACGTCACCATAAGAAAATAAGAACATTTGAGAAAGTATTTGACGAGCATTCTTAAACTCAGTAGGGAGCAGGAGACATGCAGAACATCACTAAAAGGGAGAAAATCAAGGTGAGAACATGACCTCATCTGGATGAAGTACCTTATGAAAAAAAAATTAAAATTATTTTTGCAACAGCGAATGGCTGGTTTGATTCTATAGAAAACAGTGAAGAGACAAGAGCTTGAAAAAGTCCTTTAGAGTGCTAAGGAAAAATTAAGAAGGAAATGAGAGATCTCTGAAGAAATTTTGGATCTTGGAGATCAAACTATGCACAATAAGAATTCCTGAAAGAGAAAACAGTAAAGATGTCACAAGGATGAAAATGAATAAATAATGGCAGAACCTCTCTGGCTGACCGAGACAGCCCGAAGAATGGGGGGTGGGAGGATAAAATAAGGTGACAGAACCAAGAGCAAACAGAACAGATTTATACAGCAAGGGGGAAAAAAACCAATCAGCTTGGTTTAAGTTAAATTGAATGTTCATGAGACATCAGTCAAGGAAAATAACAGAAAAGGATTAAAAAAGAAAATTATGAGCAATCATGTGTGAGGGAAACCAAAAGACATCAGCTAGGTCACACTGGTATCAGCCATAGACAAAAAGCATTTGGGAGGCCCAAAAGGTCATACTCTATTGGTCAAAGAGCAATTTGTAATGGTTTTTGTTACAAATCTATAGCATCCACATAGGTTCTGCTAAAGCTTAGAAATCTGAGGGAAAAACAATTAGTCCCATCGTGCTAGACGCCGGCATAGCAGCGAGTGTGTAGTAGCTCAAGTAGGCAACAGAAAACCTGACAGAGATCAACACCGTAAGAGCGAAGATGTCTGGGGAAGATAACAAGTTTGATTCCTACATGATCGATCTACTTTATGTCCTTACAGATAAGGTTCCTTCTTTTCAAGTGTTCTTAGGATGCTTATAACATTGAATTATTCCTTTTCCCTGCCACAAAGAACATCTCAATAAAAAACACCCCCTGGGCCCCAAACAGAAAGTCTTCTGACCACCGTGTCTGACCAAAAAGCTTTAATAAAAAAATAACGGATACAGCATCCATCATTAGATGAAGCCCTCTGAGAACACAGCCTCTCTGCTCCGACCATCACAGCCTTGCCTTTGAGGGCAGGCATTTCGTACTCTGGGCTGTAAGAATTTTCTCAAGGGGAACAACATGAAATGATACACCCCAACAGGGAGTGAATAGAAAGTTACGGCCGGCAACTTCGTGTTAGTTTCTAGAAAGAGAGAAATATAGGAAATGATTTTAAAAAGAAGTATGGCGTTAGGAAGGTTCTTAAGACATCAATCTGTCCCACAGTCTCATCCTACAGAGGAGGGAGTGAAGACCAGAGAGGGGAAAGGCTTTTTCCCCCACTTCGTAGAGCAAACAAAATCTGGCTGGTGCCGGAGTCTTCTGGTGGGTTCTCAGTTCTGTGCCTTTGTCCTGCTCTGCAGGTTTATCTCAGAGCAGGAACCAGGACCTCCTACACATGCTGAGATCCTGGGCACAGGTGCAGGTCCCAATGACTGTGGGGTGCTCATTTGCCTCTGAGAGCAGAGGCTGCTCCTGGGGGACCCCTTGGCAGCTGAGCTCTGCCTGTCTTGTGAGGGGAAGCCGAGCAAGGTGGCTGTTCCTCCCCAAACCGCAGGCTCTCCATGTCTGCCAGGTAACTTGTGATACAACCTCTGACATCATCAAATGCTGGAATCAATGAAACACGTGTGTGTGCTGGGGGCTGTTTTCTGGAACGCCCTTACGACCTCTTTATGTCAAGGCTCATTTTGTTTTTATTTTTCCCCCGGATCTGACCGTCTCCCCCTTTCTTTCCTCTATTCCAGGCACCCAGGACGGCTCCCACTGTCTGCCCCCTCTCTTTGGATGGCATTTCTAAATGATGCTCGGCAGGCAGCTGCTTGTCCACATCACCGGGCCACGTTTTGTGTTTTTGTGTTTTCTCAGTTGTCCGCCTGGGCCGTGGTTACAAACCAGGTCTTCCTCACCGAGTGGAGAAAGCAGAGATGTAAACATCGGGCTAGCTTTATTCAAGACTGCTGAACTCAGTGCTCCAGAGGGGACCTTGTTTCCAGCCATGAACTTATGAACTGAGGATTTTATGAAATCCAATCCTCGTTGTTATTATAGCATAATCCTTGTTCAGTTATCCACCCAGTTTTCCTGTAACAGTTTTATTTCTCCCTTCCTTTCCCTGTCAGGGGCTCTGGGCATCGAGGCTTGGGATACCCATCTCCTGACCCCCGTTTCTTGCTAAGATGCCAGGGGTCAAAGCTGGGTGGAAAGTGGCTCAGCCTTTGAACTCCACCATGGCTAGGAGTGAGAACTGCCGAGCCCCTCTCAGGTGGAGGCGAGGGGATGTCTTTTCCTCTTGAAATAATGTCCTCTCAACTAATCACATCTTAGTTTTGGCACTTGCAGAGGAGGACTTTGTTTTGAAATGAAAAGCAAAGGATTTTAGGACAAAAAGGGATTTTTAGCCATCACTCATGCCAGACCTCCTGTTTCATTTTTCTGTTGCTACGTAACAAATCACCCCAAAATGTAATGGTTAATGAACCACCATCGTTTATTTGCTCATGATTCTTTGGTATGGGTGGGGTTGGTGGAGTTATCTCTTTCTGTAGCAGATGTTTTGGGCTGGGAACCTTGGTTTTCCTCCAGGCGGCCTTTTTTCCCTCCATGTGGTCTCTCACCATTCACCTGTTAGCCTGAGCCTCTTCACATGGAGGCTGGCCTCGGAGAGACACAAGGTGGACGCCACCTGGCCTCCTAAGAGATGGGCCAAAGCAAGTCACAGGGCTGCCTGGTGATTAGAGGAGAGGGAGAAGACGGCCCTTCTCAGTGAGGGAACGGGTGTGAGCTTGCAGGACTGGGGGGCAGAGATGTTTGGCACCATCTTTGCGGACAGTCCACCCCCTTCCATGTTCTTCAGAGACTTGTAGTTGCCCCTGGAACGTGACTTAGTGTGTTGGTGGCGTGGCTGGGAGCTCCTGAGTCCTGGGAGAGAAGAACTCACTTTTCTATCTTTGGAAGAAAGAATTGAAGTTCTCTCTTAGACTAATCTGAAAATATTAGAAAGTGAGGGGGGAGCCATGGTGGTAAGAAATTGGGGAGCGATGGGAACAGGATATACGTATTTTGTGCTCTGCCAACCACAACGAGGATCTATCAAATCAGCCAAAGTCATGTTTCTGTTTGGACTTTGTGTAAGCCCCCAGGGCTGCTTTGTATGTTTATTGAATGATTATTGATTATGTCACCTCATGAAGTCTATTTTTGATCCAGAAATGTGTGGAATGAGCACAGGAAAAGTGAAGCTCGGTGGCTTCTCTGTCCCATACTGAAAGGCAATGACTTGAGCCTGGTGCTTTAACAGAAAGAGTGGTAGTGATAGCAGAGGAAATTCCATGCAAAAATACTGGTCGCATCCGTCCATCCGTGAATGTCCTTCCTTCTCAGATCAGGCAGAATCCCTTGAGGAGGTACTAAAGGCCTCTGGCCATTTCCCTTTCCTCTTTGTTCATTACGATGGAGTTCAATAGAAAGTCGATGGGGTTGGCTTGAGGATGATATGTTGTGGTGTGTGTTGCATTTTACATACTTATGCAAGCTGCTTGCTTCTGGTCCTGGGAAGAGAAGGCTTGGCTTGGCATAGGGAGGTGAGGAGGGGGCCCTGACCCTGCTTACAGCTGTAGGCATGGCTTCCTCCTGCTTACCCAGTCTGGGGATGAGCCTGCTTTGCAGTCTTCTTGGGCAGGAGCAATGCACTTTTGCAAGGGTTAGAAGTAGTTCTCCCAGATTGGATCAGAGTTCAGGCCCCAATGCACCTATTATATACAGAATTGATTCCAAGACCTTGAAGTCAATAGTGGGTGAGCTCTTTGGTCTAAATGTTACTCTGGACAGTACCTGGAGGGATTATTTAACTTGAGGATTTTGGGGGATGATGATATTTTACCTTGAGGGTTTATTCAGTGTATGTTAAAGATTTAACAAAGACCTTTTTGCTTTTTATTCATCACTTTCTTATCTCAATCTTTGGGTAAATGAACATCTGGTATGAAACAATATTGGCAAAACTCTTGACGTGGTAGGCCCACAGTAAAAAAAAAAAGTTGTATAATGGCTCCCCAGTTGGAAAATTGGGGGAGGTGGTCACGATAAAGAAGACAAATGAAGTAATAATGACACCTGTTGACCTCACCGTGCTGGTTTTACCATTTGTACTAGTTTCATATCGCTGCTGTGACAGATTACCATTACCATAGTGGTTTAAAACAACACAAATGTATTCTCTTATGGCTCTGGAGGTCAGAAGCCTTACATGGGTCAGCAGGGCTGTGTTCCTTCGGCGGCCCTAGAGAAGAATCCACTCCTTGGACTTTTCCGGCTGGTAGAGCTGCCTGCGTCCCTTGGTCGGTGGCCCCACGTCACTCCAGCAGCAGCTGCTATCATCACATCTGACTCTGACTCTGGCACTCTGCCTGTCTCCCTCTTGTAAGGACTCTTGTGTCTATGTTAAACCCAGCTAGATAAGCCAAAATAATTGTTGCACTTTTTTTCAACTTTTTATTTAAATTCTCATTTGTGAGCATACAATGCAATATTGGTTTCCAGAGTAGAATTCAGGGATTTACCACTTACATACAACATCCAGCACTCTTTGCCAGTGCCCTCCTTATCCCCATTACCCATTTAACCCATCTCTCACTCTCCTCCCTCCATCGTAATATTCCTAATCAAGTCTGCCAAATCCACTCCTTTTGCTGCTGAAGGGACATTATTCTATCCACCACGGAGCTCATACTTGAAACATTCATCTAGTATTAGTTGCGATTATCTCATACAGTCTATTCTGCTACAGTGTGTTTCTGTCAATAGGCAAGGCAGCATCAGCATAATGGTGACTTGTGACAAAATGTTTTAATGTTTGAACAAAGGAAAGCAAGCTTGTTCTCAGGTAAAGAGAATGCCTTTGTGGTATATAAAGACTTTAAAAAAGAAGCTGAAAATTCTGCACAATGCTTTACCTTAGAGCAAGAAGTGACCGACGACCAGTACATTTAGTACCAGTACCTTTCTTCTGTTTTAAACTGTTTGGGGGAAGCTCTCTATGCATATGAAGAAGTTGCAAATACATTTCCCCTAGTGTTAAAAAAACATCAACAGATGAGGAGGGTTTTACACCTTGGGTCATATATTGCATTTTGGTGATGATCTCTCATAGATATAAATACCCTCCAGGACCTCTGTCTCAAAGGCAGAAGTTAAAGGAATTCAATTAAAAATTAAATTAAAGGAATTAAAGATGCAAGGGATGGAGTGGCTTTGGTGCTGGGAGCAAATGCCAGTGGTGATTTCACTCTTCTCTTATTTGTATCATTACTATTTGTTACTATTTTTGTTAGTGTTCTGGTTAAAATTTCAGATGTTTTGAGCTGTCTCCCCTTAACGATTTCCCCCCTAAGCCCTGGTGCTTTTAATGTGTGATTCTACAAAATGTGAGGTTTATAAGGAACATATATGTGGCATTATTACAGAAAACACTTTATTTGAATTTCAAAGTCATAGTTAATTCCTCCCAAAGTAATAGACAGATACCATCTGAGTAATAATTGCTAATTTTGTTTTTCCTGAAAACCCCCATCAAAGGCAGACAGTTGCCCCAAGCAATATGGGAGAGAGCATTTGGGAAATGTGGGGAGATTTGGAAAAGTTTAGGTGTAGATAATACTTGAGCTAATTGTAAAGCATTGTGAACAGGCATTACTTGAATACGAAAAGGGGGAAGAAGATTCAGAAGGAGGGTCAGACACTCAACGGATACTTCCTTCGTTAGTTCAGAGATTTCTTAGGAAGCATAAGTTTGGTTGTTCACACATACCCAAATGGCTTTGACCCTGGCCTTATTTGTTGTATTCTGCCCAGCAGCTCATTGAAAGGAGGCATTAGAGACCTGGAGGGTGACAGCACTTCTGTTTCCTTGGGGAAATTATGCACCAGGATTCTGAGGAGGTCAGTGTTTCCCCATCCCCACCTGGCTGTCTGGCACTCACCTGCTAGGTGATCAGAACTGATTTCGAAGAAGCCACCTTCAGCACAAATGAGGTGAGTCATTGCCCTGTCTGCCCGAGACAAGCCCTGGCAAAGAATTTAGGCTCGTTCGATTTGTGGGAGAGCAGTTTTCCTTTTAAGTTCAGAATGCTTTATGAATAAACTGAGTGTGAGAGATAAAGACAGAGAGAGAAGGAGAGAGAGGGCAGGAAAGAGGGAACGAGAGAGAAGAGAGAAAGAGAAAGAGAGGGAGAGGAACTTGGGCTCTACTCACAATCCTTCGGATGAGTTTAGCATGAAGGGATTTTTTTTTTTTTTTTTTTTTTGGAGAGGATCAGCAGACCAGCAGACCAGGGCAGGGGGGGAAGTGATGCTGGGCACACAGAACCCTACACCTCAAGGTGAGAGCGGGCATTGCCACAGCTCCTCCTGTCTGCCTTAGTTTTGAAACAAGGAGGGAAGAGGGCAAGAGGAGGTGAACTTCTGCTACGCAGAGAGACAAGTCAGACAATGTGAGTTTTAATTGAAATCATATCCCGAGCATTTTACTTTTCAGAAGTTGTTAGCATGATCGAGGTTGCATTTTCTTGTGACTACTATTATTACTGTCACGCTGACTGCTCTGGGCAGGGGCTGAAGGTTACATGTGGGCTGGGAACGCAGGGCTCCGCGGGAGGGGCTGGCGGATGGAGCCCCCGCCCCGGAATGCTGCTCCGAGCCAGCTTCGGGCCGCCTGGCTTCCAGCTCCATGCTCGCTCGCTCTGGACACTGGGAATCATCCCCAGGCACAAGGCACTGCTGCTGTTTGCCTTCTCCTCTCTTCCGTTCAGACCTCTCGGATCATCAGCGTGTCTCTCCAGGATGGGGAGCTAGACTGAGCAGTGCACAGCGTGTGCAACTCACTCCGTCAGAGATAGGGACTTCTCAAAGCTCTGCCGGGTGTGTTCCTAGAAGAGGCGGTTACACCTTAACTAGACTCCCTCGTCTTCCACGCATTTGAACCTCCTGAGGATCTGCTAAAAGGCAGGTGCTTTCCCAGTGGGTTTAGTAACAGGGCTTTGGATTCTGTAGTTTTAACAAGCTTGCAGGTGATGCCAAGGCTGCTGGTCCCTGGGCCACTCTTCGGCTAGCAGAGACTTGGAATACAGCTGGAAACCAAGTTAGCTGTGGCCTCTAAGCTGTGTGCGTGTGTGTGTGTGTGCGTGTGTGTGTGTGTGTGTGTATTTTATTATTATTATTATTATTTAAGAAAATCCAAGGAGAGTAAATGCTAAGGAACTCTACTTGCTGAGTGCCTGGACCTGGGGTGCCACATGGGACAAAAGCTGACGTGGGTGAGAAACATGATGCCGCTTCCTGCCTGTGGGCAGCTTGTGTCCAGTTGCGAGGACAGACTCACACGTGCTCAGAGGTCAATCCCATGTCCTGTTTTATTGCTGCTGAAGTGCCAGCCGAGGGGCCTGGGCTCTTGTGACTGCTCTGCTGTGGAAAGTGGCAGGTTGTCTGAGGGGCTTTGGAAACCTTGGTTCAAGGGCAGGTTTGTTCCAAGGTGAGGATGGGTAACTCAAGGGAGGCCATGTGTAAAGGATACACCCGTTTTTTGCCTCCTTCCCCAGGAAACTTACTACTCTCTCCTGTCCTGGCCCCTCATGTTTCCAGGGTTTTTGTGTGTTTGTTGGGAGTGGTGGTGGGAGGAAAGGTGAATCATAGGAAGTGCCCCTTGACCTAGGAATTCATCCAGTGGACATCTCCCGAGGGCACACTGCATTTCAGGCCCAGTCCCCACGAGGTCCTGAGGACACAGACATGGGGTGATACTGTCCTTATCCGTTAAGAGCTCAGGTTGGTGACAGGTAATCTGGTCGCTCAGCTTGTAGAGAAATTTGTTTCTGGGGAAAGACATGGAACTAAGGGCTTTCTGTGAATGATTTATTCCACTCTTGCCATAGGCAGCGATAGAACTTCCTCAAAACCGACTCAGAAGTGAAAATGAGCAGCTACTTCTCCATCAAGGCCTGTGTTGAGTTGTTTCTGACAGACTCTCAAAAAGAGCTCTGCAAGGCCTTCTTGCGTTTCCTTCGGAGGTGGCTGTGTTTGGAGAAAAGCATCGGTGTGTTTCTAGAGTCCCTGGTTTTAGGCTTGAGCTCAGGATCTTTGGGAACACCAGGGCTCTTTGGTCTCTGAACATCTACATTATTTGGAAGCATGTATGGTACAATGTGTGTGTGGGATGGGATTATTTTCTCATTTCCGGCATCCTCGTGGCCACAGGCACGCTGGAGATTATCGGTAAGAAGCCGCCTCTGACCTCCTCTGCAGCGCAAGGGCTGGGCCTGAGTCATCAAGCTCGTTGAATTCTATTTGGCGAGGGAAGTTTCTGCTGTAACTGTCCCTGGAAGAAAAATCCCGTTTTTGTCATACATTTCTTATAAATATTTTGGTACTAAAATGACTTTGAATATAATTACTAAGAAGTTCAAGATGTTTAATGGGCTCTGTGGCAGTCCAGTTAAAATGCCTGTCACTCTGTCTCTCTACTGTGCACCGAACATTCCTGCCTGGAGTAAGAGCCGTGAATGTTATGTTTTTGGCTTGGATCTTGGCAGGTGTGTAACCCGACTCCTGATAGCAGGACAGCAGATTACATTCGGCTATAAAACCATTTCTGAGGCTCTTGGCACCCACACTGTTATTGCGCGTCTGCAGGTGTTTGGTAATTGGATTAATGCAGAGCCGGAGGAATGTCTGCTCCCCGGCTCCGAGAAACGTTGAGGAAAGACAAATTCATTTCGGAGAGTGACCTGGAATGCACGATGACAGGCCTGCGCTCACACATGAAGCCAGATCTAAGCCTGTACGTTTCAAATGAACTGCTGTGAGCAATCACCTTCCCTAGGAAAGTTTATCCAAAGCTAAATATAATAACAATGGCCTTGTGAGTCAGGCGGGAAGGAGCTTCAACTTGGGTTTTGATCCTCTTCCAAAAGCAACTTAGACAACTTGAGCTTAAGCCTTCCTATCATGCAGCTCATGAACCCCACAATCCTAGGTGTTTAATAATAATAATAATTTTTAAAAGACCTTGGTAAACAGAAGAGGATGATAAGCCTCCCAGTGGAAGTGCCGAGACCGCAGTGGTATCCTGGATCATCATGCTCTTGCCAATTAATTCCCACCTTGATCATAAAGACAGTCTCACAGTGTCACAGGTCTCCTCCGATCCGCTCGTAACACAATGAGCAGGGGTCACACTTCACTGCAGCTATGGTCGGTGCATAGAAGAAGTCGCTGCTTTTGGGGTAATTTTGTCATTCTGGCTAATTGAAACTTATTATACCCTCTGAGAGCTAGAAACCAAACTCTCCGAGGCTCCCATCTGAGTAGATAAAACCTAATGGTTTGGCTTCATAAACCTAACCTCTTTCTCAGCTTTATAACTCAGAAGGGAGGTGGACCATTTGGAGAGAGTCCAAATAGAAGGAGATAATGGTCAAAAGGCAAGTTCTGTAAAGAAAGGCAAAAAACTTGGTATTGCTTAGTTTAAATCCTAGAGGGGTAACTTGTTCACAAATATTATTACAGTAGACAGTGAGAGTAGGACGGGAAGGAGGAGGAGGAGAAGCCGGTCATGGCATGCAGGTGTGAGTTTGAAGGGTAAAGGAAATGAGAAATCTGTGTGTGGAGAAAGGAGCCTGGCCCAAATGGCTACTCATTCATTCATTCGTTCAACAAAGTTTGCTGCTTACAGCTATGTGCCAGTCCAGGGCATGGGTACTTCAACATGATGGCGATACATTTTTGGCTTTCTGAGAGCTCTGGTCTAGGAAGCATGGTATGTACTCATCCCACTGGATTTGGCAGCACGTACAGGTATGAGCACTCTTGGGAGCATTTCAATGGCCTGGGGTAGGAGCAGGGCAGATCTGTCTAGGGAGGTGTGAATGGACATGTGCTGTGCCTCCCCCTCCCCACGACTCCCCTCCCCGGAGACTACCAGGCCTCTTGGGTAGGTTGATAGGGTTCTAGCTGACAGTCTAGCTGACTTTCTGGGTCTCATTTTGAAAGAAATTTTTTTGGGGAGGGAAGATGTAGATACAAGTCACGTCTGGTTGTTTGGATTGTAGGTGAGGAGAAAGCAAAGGTCTGGAAAGTCCCTGTGGTCATCTCAGCACGAAGGTCATGGAGAGGGAAGGAGAGGTCTGTGTATAGGAAACGAACAGAAACAAATAGCAAAACAATAAAAGTTTCAAATGAAAGGCAGCTGTCTTGAGGGGGTTGAGGGGATTAGACAATTGGGCCTGTTCGGAAGGCAAAGTGCTCAGAACCTTCATCGCTCAGATGTCAGTGTGGCCAGCAGGGCAGGGGGGCTGTGCTAGAGAAGGTCAGGGGAGGGTGGGGGGCAGAGGCCCAGGGTGGGCAGAGGCAGTTCTACCTACTAGGCCAAGGAGGAAGGACGTCGCATGAATCCCTGCAGAAGGGGTCGGGGCAGGGGTGAGTGGTCCTTGGTAGAGCCCAGGACAACGCTGAGGACGGTGCTTTACATTTTTCCTGGGGCAGAAAGGAGCTTGGCTAATCAAGATAAAGACAAGCCACAAAGACTAATGAGACCAAAAAAGCTTAATTTTCCTCCTTCAAAGTTTGAAAATGAAATTATGAAGCTACCACCTGAGGAACTAAGTGACTCTTTGAAAAGTCATGAATCACATAAACCTGTCAGGTAACACTGGACTAGACGCCCAACCCCACTAGTTTCCGCTGAGGAAACTGAGAGGAAATGACTTTAATGCCCAACCACACAACTGACCAACAGGGCAGGGATGCCTGGGCTCTAGAAGGCCTAGGGGAGGGGGATACATATGGAACTAAGTGGGAAGGAGGAGGAGCTTCTCTGTGTATATTTACTATACCGAAATGACTCAGTCAACCAGAAAGCCAGAACTAAGTGCCAGTTCAGTGGAAGGCATTGTGAAAGATGGCAAAGTGCTTGCTTAAGAGCTTTCCACTCTTCTGAGAAGACTGGCAGAGAGAATAATGAGTTCCTGGGAATTCAGCTGATGGAGAGACTACTGTGGTGGGCATGGTCTAGGAAGGTTTTGAAGAGGAGCTGGGATGACACAAATCTGTGCGTGCGTGCGTGCGTGTGTGCGTGTGTGTAGGGGGTGGGAGTAGCGGAGAAGAGAGAGTCCACAAGGCACTCAGTGGCTAGTGACTTGGAACACCATGGTGGGACTTCGGTCGGTGATGCTTGAAGATGCATGGTTGATCTTGCTGCTGCGTGTGGATGTTTTCTCTGTAAACATGTGGGGCCAGGCCAGAGGCAGCAGAGTGGAGTGACACAATCCCTTCAGCTGAGGTGGTAGAAGACTTAAGTTCTCACCATCTGGTGTGACTGACTTTCTGCTGGTCTCTTCAGGGAACTGGGGTGTCTTAGCAGGCAGATGTTTCTATTCCAGCCAATTGTAATGGTGTTGCCCAGGTAGCATCAGGAGAGCCTTCCAGCTCTGAGGCCAGACTTGACTAGGAAAGGGAGTCAGGTGCCCACAAATGGTTCGCAGGGTTTCCTGGTCCATGAGGGGAAAGGGCCCTCATCAGACTCCCTCAGCTCCTTGTCACCTTTCTCCTTCAGCACCGCCTTGCCCCTGGAAGGCCGTGAAAGCAACGTCACTCTGCACTCGAAAGCTCTCCTTATTTACAAGATATTTGGGCACGGATGGAATTATTGCACCACAAGCCAATTTCTTCACCTCTCTTAAAAATTTTATCAGGTAAAGCAGCATGCTGAAAGATCTCCATGCTACTGAAGATTGCAAAACCAAAGTGGAGATTCATCTGCTCTTAGAATTCTGTCCAAAGACCTTTCCATCTACATTCCAACCCCTTTCACAGCCCACAGCATGCCCACCCCTGACACCCAGAGAGCCAGGCAGCTTTATCACGTTCCTCAGGCCAAGGCTGGTCCTGACAAATAACTCCCTGGCAGGCCCTTCCCATGAGAACTTTCCTCAGGTAAAACCGTGGTGAAACCTCATAGATGCCAGCGGTCTCTGACAAGAGGAAAACTGAACTCAGAATTGTCAAAACTAACAAAACCCAAGAAGGCCAGTTACATACCCAAACTAGAGTAATAAATGTTTCCTGATTAGTAGAGGGTCTTATGGGATATGTTTTAATAAGGAGATTAAATTGGATCACAATTAACATTACTTATGTATACAATCAATATAGTCTTTTCATTAAATCAGACAGAAATTCTACTTTATCATCCTGTTTGCTTTGCTGATATTGGTTAATCAAAATCCTTTTTATTCAAAGATGTGGCTTAGGTAAATTTTAATCCAGACATTCAATTATCCAAATCACTGACATTTTCCTGTTCTCAGAAAAATGCTCTAGGAACACAGGCTGCTTGTTCCCCTCCTACCTTGGCTGGCAGAGAACTACAGGGTAAAATGTAGAAAATTGGCAAAACTCCATTTTCAATCCATGTTGAAAACTGGGATCAATCTTCCTTCTCTTTCTCCCCAAAATAGAAAGAAGAAATACAAGAAGCCCTTCTTTATATAAAATTGGATCTTAACATTCTCCAGTGGGGGGGAGGTGGCAACTCCTGGATCCCAGATGAAAAGGGCCCAGTTTTCCCAGTGAATAATCTGGGACAGGGAAGTGGAGGTGAATGGTTTTCTGGAACTGGAAGAGACCTCCCCAGTCCCCTCCCAGGGGACAGAGGGAAACCTCTCGGGTCAGGGATCTGATCAACAAGAAGCAGGAAGACGAGAGAGTTGGGGAGGGAGGCTGGGAGGGGGAGCTGGCAGCACACAGCCCCTCTTACCTCCTACCTAATCTGGGGCTCAGCAAGGCTCCCCGGGGTTCTTTCTATCTTCTCCAAATGCCAAGAACAAGTTGAAAGAGGAAGAACTAGGTAAGAAGATCATGAGCTCCAGACTCACAAGTGTTTATTGATTGATTCATTCACTTATCATTCAAGAAGTATCATGTATCTACTGTGCATCAAGCCAAGGCCAAGGTTGGAGGTGTGGAGGTAAATGATTCACAGCTGCTGTCGCCAAGAAGCTTCCAGCCTAAGGGCCCACGAAGAAGCTGCCTCTCACCAAGTCTTAGAGCTGTGGCTGTATTTGTGTTCAGGGTTCCTTACTCTCATTAATTTACTGTGCCAGCCTTTCCCAGTGGATGGGGAACACCCGTATCTGACAGGAGGACGGAAAGCAATATAACCTGCATAACCAGGAGAACTGAATTTAGTAGGGGCTGGGCCTAGGGTGTGGCAAGCGAGAGGCCTAGGGCACAGCATTTGTGGAGGGGTCACTCTCAGGGTCATGCTAGTGCTGGGTCCGCCTAACACTGGTGGGTGGACAGATGTACAAGTCATTAAACTCTCTGAACTTCGGTTGCCCATCTGTAAAACAAGGACATGCCTACCTCATAGATGTGCTGAAGCAATTAATAATATAATATTTACAAAATGACATAAACATGTCATTTTAATCAAAAGTAATGATTGTTTGTAACCGTTTTCATGAAGAACAATGGCGTCATTAATAACTACAACCAAAGCATGCTTTGTAGTAGTTGCAACCCATTATATTGGGAATGGACTATAGAAATAAAAGGATCTGGTTCTATGCATTAAAAAAAAACTGGTTAATTATAATATAGTAGTTAAATATAGTAAGATCTTGAGCGATGGACTCAGGAAGACTTGAACTTTTTTAAAAGATTTTATCTATTTATTTGAGAGAGAGAGAGAGAGGAAGAGAAACAGAGAGACAGAATCTGAAGCAGACTCCCTGCTGAGTGCGGAGTTTGATCTCATGACCCCAAGATCATGACAAGAGCCAAAACCAAGAGTTAATTGTTTAACGGACTGAGCCACCCAGGCGCCTCCAGACTTGGATTTTAATCCCAGCTCTGTCACCTACAAATATGGAAGCTAGCCTCTCAGGTCTCCCGTTTCCTCATTTGTGGGAAGGGAATAATAAGGACCCGTAGGTTTGCTACTGAGGACTCCATGAGGCTATTTGTGTAGCGCTCAGGTTGTAGGCCTCGGAGGGCTTTCCGTAGATGGGAGTCGCTGTTTCATGCTGGTGGCAGCCAAGCCAGTTTGTGCTGGGCCAGAATGGCTCCTGATGTACCTCATTTTTTCCATTTCCCTTGGCTGAGCTCATCTTACACTACTCTGCGTCACAAGGACGTTCTTCCTATGGGCTTGGTTTTAGGAATAATTATACTACGTATTGTGCCTTTCCTAAGTTTTTCCAGAATTCTAGCTGTGGTATGAGTGCCCAGAATGAAAGGCTTGAACCTTTTCCTTAAAAATAGGAACGAGGGGGTGCCTGGGTGGCTCAGTTTGTTAAATGTCTGCCTTGGACTCAGGTCATGATCCCAGGGTTCTGGGATCAAATCCCACATCGGGCTCCCTGCTCAGCCGGACTCTGTGTCTCCTTCTCCCTCTGCTTACCGTTCCCCCTGCTTGTGAGCTCTCTCTCTTCCTCTCTCAGATGAATAAATAAAATATCAAAGAAAAAGAGAGGAATGAGGAACTACATTAACAGAATCAGGTTTTTATCCTGTTAATTTAGTGAGTTCAGTATTTACCTTAAATATTACTTTAAATCGATAATTTCAATATGTATTGCATTTTTAATGATCTATCTATTTATTTATTTTTTAGAGAGTTGTGGGGCAGAGGGTGAGGGATAATCTTAAGCAGGCCTAAGCCAAGTGTGGAGCCCACTGAGGGGCTTGTTCTCACAACCCTGAGGTCATGACCTGAGCTAAAATCAAGAGTCTGACACTTAACTAACTGGGCCACTGAGGTGTTCCTATTTCAGTATTGATTTTAAAACTCTATTGTGAGGGGCACCTGGGTGGCTCAGTGGGTTAGGCCTCTGCCTTCGGCTCAGGTCATGATCTCAGGGTCCTGGGATCGAGCCCCGCATCGGGCTCTCTGCTCGGCAGGGAGCCTGCTTTCCCCCTCTCTCTCTGCCTGCCTTTCTGTCTACTTGTGATCTCTCTCTCTCTCTCTCCCTCCCCCCCCCCGTGTCAAATAAATAAATAAATAAATAAATCTTTAAAAAAAAAAAAAACTCTATTGTGAAACTGAAAGTGAAAAAGAAAGACACACTTTGCTGCTTTTCTTTTGCTTCTAGCTGAAAGCTGGAGGCATGAACTGGGCTGGTGACACAGAGAGACACCTGGGGCTCTGGGAGTCAGGCTTGGAAAAGAAATGTTGTCTTAGCCCCAGAAGAAGGAGGTGGTTTGGACTAAGGGAAGGCTATGATCCAGGCTCCAGAAGGGGTCAGACAATACATCCATAGGTTTAGGGAAAGACCTAATGGCTCAGAGAGGATGTGAGCCCCTCTCTCAGCAAGCACTTACTGAACACTCAGTGGCACCATCAAAACTACAGGTAACATAGACGCAACCTAGACCCCTAGCCTGAGTAGCTTCTTTGTGGAGCTTCTAAGTAGCTGGTGTGAAGGCAACAGTGTTGCACAGAGATTAAAGGAACTTGCTTCCACAACTTGAGCATATGGAGATTCACAGGTGAAAATGGTTACAGCTTATCAGTTTGCCTTTTTCTGGTCCTACCTCATTCTCTCATCTGTAATTTATCAGTTCCTATTGGCCAGTGCCTTAACCCAGCTTCTGGCTTAGAATAGCCCTTAGGAAAATGTTGTGAATGGATGAATAGATGAGTATGTGGGCCCTTGAGGCATGTCTTAGCCTTGATTTCCTAGGAAAGGGAATTTTTTTTTTCATATCATTAATTTTACAGTTGTCTGGTCGGATTCAGTCAATGAATGAATCTTCAAATTTCATGATTGATTTTTCTCACATTTGCATATTAAATAGGGCCTAATTGATATGAATCTATTTTTGTTTTTTTAATTGTTTAAATTGTTTATTTAAATTCAATTTAATTAACATATAGTGTATTATAATAAGTTTCAGAGGCAGAGTTTAGTGATTCATCAGTTATATATAACATGCAGTGTTCATTATATCGCGTGTCTTCCTTAATGCCCATCACCCAGTCATCCCCCCACCCACTTGCCCTCCAGCAACCCTCAGTTTGTTCCCTATCGTTAAGAGTCTCTTATGGTTTGGAGGGATATTCTCTCAGTTTCACTGAATGCATTTCAGTGCTCAAAAGAGATCGGAGGTGAAGACTGGGATGTATGCTGTCAAGATTCTTGTGATAATTTTCCCCTTGAATTTAAGTTTAGAAATAAAAGTGTCTCTAAAGGTGGATTTAAATGCTTTGGATTTGTAATTAAAAACTACTGTTAAATAAACGTGCTTCCTTTTTGTTTTTAGCAATCAGTGTGCTTAAAACTGAGAGCCCAATCGTGCTAAACCTACCTCAGCTCCTGGTGATGCCAGGATAGGACCCATAAAAAGCCAGGTCTAGCCAACGATGGCCCACAGACCGCGTCCCTCTTGCCCTGGGGATTGTTCACACTTTCCCACTGTTTCCCATAAGACCTTTGGCAGGTCAAACATCGCATCCTTCCATGCTTCAAGTTCTATGGGAAATGCCATTTACTTTTCCCGTTTCCCTCTGTTGCTCTAGAGAGCTATATAATACTGGTGGAGGAGGCCATTAGAAAACAGCCAGAGTGTAAGGACTGATGATGGAAATTTACAAAGAGGGCTGATCCCTACCTCTCTCTGGCTTGACTTCTCCTGTTGCAAAGCTGCACTTCAACTAGCCGCACTAGTGGATTCCTAAGGTGCTTTCTCTAACTCCCTTTGACTCCACATCACTGTTTCACTTCTCGACACCAAGCAAATTCTGATACAGTAAAATTTTCTCCTATCTGGAGAGCATAGAGCCCAAAGTCTTCAGCTTTGATCACAATCGTAAAATAAGTCAGTCCATCATAAACTGCAAATGGGCAGGGTTTGGATGGTTGTGCTCAGCAGGGAGTCATAGCACTAGCAAATCTGAGAGGAAACTGAAAAGAGATGCAGTCATTTCCCCAAGGTCACAAAATAATAAGAGAAGCAGAGATCCAAACCCAGGCCTTCCCAAATCCATGCTCTGAAACACTTTGCCGTACTACCAACTGGAGAAGAACATTCAAGAGGGTCAGTGATGAGATAAAGGGCCACCCTGGGTGATGACATCACACATTAATTAAACACCACTTCTTCTTGGCCGTAGCTGGACTCCTAGAGTACCCTGAGGTGCTGCCATCAGAACCCAGGACACAGAGTCACCTCCAGTCTCCAGGAAGCCAAGGGCATTAACTGAGAAATCCCAAGTGGATTTGCCAGTCAATTTAAAATTAGAACATGTAACAAAAATCTTGAAAATAAGAAATGCAAACGCTTTTTTCTCATGGTTGTATTTTAAAATTTTATTCTAAGGATATAATCAGGGATATACACAAAGTTGTACATACAAGATGTTCATTTCAGTGTTATTAATAATATAAAAAAGTAGAACTAAACCGATGGTCAACAAGAAGTCCGAGTAAATTATGGCAGGTACGCAGAGTGGGTCTTAGCCCCTGTTGTAGAAGAATATAGACTGACAGGGGAAATGTTTCTTGCAATGTTACTAAAGGAAAAGATAGGTTACAAAACAGTATTTTTATTTCTGAGAATTATATTAACAGTATGAAAGAAAAATTTGGGTAAACAAAACACAATGTTCAGAGTGGTGGGATTTTGGTTGATTTTTGTTTTCCTTCATGCTTCTCCATGTTCTCCAATTTTTCTGTAATGAGCACGCATTATTTTTGTAATCAGAAAAAAATGTCAAATAAATGCCATTTGTTAAAGATACAAAGCCAAATCCTGCCCTCCAGCACTCAGCTGAGGACACCCATGAATAATGCTGCTTGATGCCCTCCGTCTCATACAGGAGCTCTGGCCACACAATTGTTGAAGATACCCGCCCCCTCTGTCCTCTTGAGGACTCAGGACTGGTCCAGAGGGAGCTGGGCTGGAAAACAATATGAGTGTCACCTTCCCTGTAGGTCCATGCACCTGGTCTGATTTCATGCCCCAGACCCAGTCTTCCCAAAGAAACTCCTTCTCCCACCCAGAGTGCTGCTTCACGGAGTAGGCTCTCTTGTTCCCCCCTGCCTGAGGGGTTCTCACGCTGCAGGATGTGGTGATAGTTAGCACCAGCTTTTCCAGGGGGTTCCTGAGGACCTCCCGCTGAGGAGGCTCGTGGGGGCCAGGGCATGCTTGGGTTTGCCTGAATTTGCACTGGGTAACACCCAGGCTCTGCTTTGCTGCATTTTCATGAGTAAATAACAGGTAATCCTTTTTGAAGGAGGTAGGATTTAAATCACATGTTAACAGCCATAGACCCAGAGTGAGCTATTGGCCATCTGCACTCCTCTAGGTCCTGCCTTGCTCAGGATATTGTAGGTAATCGGTTGGACAGGCTCAGGGTTGTAACCAGCAGGCTGTAGGCTGAATGGATCCTTTTGAAGGGCAGCTGAGTTTCATTTAGAAATGCTGTCATTTGCTATGGAACGAGTGCTACGCCTCTGGTTGGGCGCTCTCTTGCCTGCTGCTGTCACAGAGAAGATGCCCAGCCTCAGGAGCACAGGCTCAAGTGGGGGCCGGGTTTGCAGCCCAAGCAGGAGCCGAGGAGAAGGGTGGGCACTCGGAGCAGGAAGAAGCTGGGAAGCAGCTGCTTTCACAGTGCTGTGACGGGGGAAAGAAAAGTCTGGAATGGACCAAAGCCCAACTGCTTCTGCTCTTCTGAACGACTGACCCGAACTTAGTCAAGTGCGTCTGCAAGCGCTCAGAGGGCAATGTTCAAAGCTCCACTGTGCATGTGTTCCCTTGGTCTCCTTGCCTTTCTTTTCCCCTCTTTGAAATGAAAAATAAAGCCACCTGTCAAAGCTGGTGATATGTTCAGACCTGTAACCCACACAGATTCAGGAAGACTTCAAAGTAGAAACTCCTTGGATCAGATTTCATTTCCCTGCAGATGGTAAATTTATGCCCTGAGCTCCCACCTTTGGTCTCACTTCTGTTCTTTAAGCCTCTGAAGAGAGTATACAGTGGTCTTAGGTGCAGACTAATGAGTTAAATGCCACTTATTCTCTCAAACTTTACAGACTATCTGGATTTCAACAGAGATGAGCTAAGATTAAGCTTTTTAAAAAAATTTTAAATAGACTCTGGGAGTCCTGGAAGATAGAAGGGGGTCCTTCGCCAATAGAAGATAAATATACTTTGATACTCCACCTTCCCTACTAGGGTGTCTGTCAACCTTCATAGTACTTGGACTCTGGGGTGGGGATAAAAATAGTGTAAACTCATAGGGTACTTGTGAGCTAATTTAGTTCTATTTTTTTAAAAGATGTTATTGATTTATTTGAGAGAGGGAGAGAGCATGAGCACAAGCTGGGGGAGTGGCAGAGGGAGAAGCAGGCTCCCTGCTGAGTGAGGAGCCTAATGTGGGGCTCGATCCCAGGACCCTGAGATCATGACCTGAGCTGAAGGCAGACAGTTAACCGACTGAGCCACCCAGGCACTCCCAATTGAATTATTTCATGCAAAGGGGTAAGAATACTGCCTGAGACAAAATGTCACATATTTGTGTGAACTATCGTTTCCCCGAGGAACCAGACGTGGAGGAGGCTGGTAAAAGGAAGGTGAGTCCATATGCTGACCATTCATTCAAAACTCTCTTTATCGGGGTACCTGGGTGGCTCAGTGGGTGAAAGCCTCTGCCTTCGGCTCAGGTCATGATCCCGGGTCTTGGGATCAAGCCCTGCATTGGGCTCTCTGCTCAGCAGGGAGCCTGCTTCCCCTCTCTCTCCCTGTCTGCCTCTCTGCCTACTTGTGATCTCTGTCTGTCAAATAAATAAATTTAAAAAAAAAAAAACTCTCTTTACCCATTAACTAGAGTAAACTCCTCTGAGAGCCATGATCTGGCCCCAGCTTAGAAAAGAGAGATAGTGAGATGTACAGTGGTTTTCTTCCTTGGCTATTTTGTTCTGGAAGGGATGGCCTGTCACCTCCTTAGAGAGGATCCACCCAATCCTTGCTCTGTCTGTCATCTCTGAAAGTCTACAATGCATGTATTCTGGGCCATGCAGTCTGGCCCAATATTGCACTGCCTATAAAGCTGGTGTATTTTTTTGCTTATCCCACAAAGCTTCCTTTACTGCTACCCACATGGCTTCTTCGCTGTTGTACACATCTGTCAGTCTCTGGCTTTCATTCATGTCTCAGCTAAGAAGCACTTATAAAGAAAGGAGGAGCTATGGCTTGGAAGAGATGTTGAGTTTACTTGGAACCTTCTCCCTCATACTTGGGACAGGGCCCTCCAGGTTAGTAGATCAGTGACTACATGCATACTGCCCAGGTGACACTCAAATCGTCTTCCAGCCCTGCTCCCTCTAGCAAGGGAGGGTCTGTTGTCTCCTGCGGACAGAGCACTCATTTGCTTTCCAGATCAGTGACAGCTGACCCAGTCGGAGAGCATGTTTCCCCATGGTCCAAGGATGCTGCTTTGTGGACTGCAAGGTTCAGGCAGAGATCAGGCCCGTGTGCACTCTCAGGGCACAGGGCTCTTGGGCCACGTGCTCAAGATGCCTTGCCTCTCGCTCATGATCTGGTCCTGTCTGGTCCCTCCTCTGGAAGATAAATGATCCAGATGGAGTCTGGTTTGATACTGAGTAGGCCACCATGGTCAGTTGGCTGCGGGTTAAGAAGTGTCCCGGGAGTGAGCACTTCCCGGTTGCCCTCTTAGACTAATTAAGGAGGTATGAAAGAATGCTTTAATCTGTATCCCAAGTAGACTTCAGGTCTCCCATTCTTCCCACCTTCTTTTCCTCTTTCCGTGTGGCACTTTCTGCATGGATGAGAACCTTGTATGTAAACACCTTCTTTGGACAATCACCATTACCACTGGACTTCCAGCCAAGAATGAGACCATGCAACAGACATTCCCAGGCTACAGCTCCATCCACGATCTTGGGGAAACAGAGAGAAAATAGCTCCTATCCGCAGGGAGCTCACAGTTCTGTGTGGCTGACAGATTCGTGGAGAGAGAATTGCCAAGAGCACCGAGACTGTTGCAGTCGAGGGATCCATGAGACGTGGCGGGTGGGCTGCGTTCTTGACCGGTTGCTCCGTGCAGGAGAGGGGAGTTCCTTTCTCATGGAAAAGCAAGTTCCCCTAGGGACCCTGATCTTCGTCAGATGTAGAACATCTCCTCCTTTGGGGACTGATACCGATGTTAGCCACAGCCTTCCTTCACACTGGCAGAGAGTTTCAGAGAGGTCTCGAGGCTCCACACAGAAGCTGAGCCTGGTTCTCAGAGCCATTTCTCCCGGCCTCGTCAGCTCACTGCTCAAGTTCCTCAGCGGCACCTGCTTCACTTAGATGATATCAGAAGCCCCTGAGTTCCTTTCTGCTAGACTCCCTACCTCCTTATGCTCAGGTTCATCTTGGGTGAAGTCTTCGTGGCCTGCCCATCCATTCTCAACCCTTATTTTGAATTTCAAGAGTCACTGCCCATCCCCCTCATGCGGCAATTGCTGCTTACACCCAGGTCTGTCTTTGGTCTCAGGGTCTCGTATTGCCGGCACTTTAAAATGCTGCTGACATTTTCAACACGTTTGCACATAGATTCCCCCCTCCCCTGCCACCATGTATTTGGTTGCCCCTTACAAAGTCTCTGATACTAGAGTATACATGGTAATGACTCAAAGGTTTCTGTTAATTTTCTGCCTTTTATTTTCCCATCCGTGCATAAATACTACTTGACTGTATTGCTCTTCCAAAATGAAGACAAACTTCTCACACACTTACACACGTGATCATGAGAGTGGCTCCTCTTTGTTGAGTACTGACTACATGCCAGGATATAGATGACTCGCACACATCCTTTTATTTTAGCACGTATGATAACTTGCGAAGTAAGTGTTACTATACTTCTGTTAGAGGTGAGGAAAGTCTGGGGGCTGTTGTAAGAGTCTGGATGGAAGAAGGGAGGCGAGTCTATATACTGACTATTCATTCAGTCATGGTCTTACACCCGTCGTCGTGTAAGCACCTCTGCCAGGGGAGCGGTGGGTTGGAGATCGGGGGATGGTGTGTGAGAGGAGTTATTTTAGGACTGATGAGCTCCCTTCAAGTTCACAATTAACTTTTTTTTTTCTCTCTCCTTTGGCAGTGTTAAGCTTTAGACAGAACCTGGTTCAAATAAACTGATGACAAAAGGAGGGTCGCTTGGACTTTTGTACTCATCATGTGACTCAGGTACTCAATATGGATTTAGCACAGCTGTGTTTTTAATAATCTAAGCCAGATTAAAGGGATCCATGTTTGAAATGTGTGTTTTATTTAACAATGTGTTACTTGTAGCACTTCAGACACACGTGGGTTTCTGAGGTTCTGTTGAGGAAGCTGCCCGAATGTTTGGTGTGCTAGGGTTTTCACAAGATTTGTCTCCTCCAGATCTTATAAAAAATGAGCTTTAGTAGCTCCCATGTCCCTCAAATAAATGAACACTAATCAACTCACACAGTTCAGTTCATTTAATTTTTAAAATAACTCCATGCTCTTTTACTTTTAAAATCTTAAGAGATTTCCTGAATAGATCATTACCACCAAGTTGGTACGGACTTGCGGAGGCCGTAAAACAAATAAAGTCATTAAAAATAATTTGAACAAAAGGAGTAACTTGATATTATGCCATCTACATTTGGTTTAAATGACGTTTTAAAGTTCTCTTTCATCTTACTAAACAGATCTCTAAAAGAGAAAAAAATGTGATTAATAATTATCCTCCATAAATCTTATGATAACTATTATAGTCTTTGGAGAATTATGAATCCACATCTGGAAAAAGTATTTTATATGCTACTGCCTGTAAAGCAGCAGGCCATGCATTTTACAAGTGCACGTTAGTAAGTAAAACTACGGTACGGTTTTTGGGTTCATCATTTTCCCCACCAAAAGAAGTGTAAGCCTAGTTTATTTCATTATAAAGAGCGCTAATAAAGTTTATATGATGCTTGTTTTCCTCCCTTACTTTGGTGCTGATGCAGTTTCCCTAGGTTATTTGAAATGAGCTTTGTATCAGAACTCAGGGAAGCCTTCATTATAAGCCGGGTCGTTGGTCCCCTCAGAATCAGTGCCTGGGCAGAAGCCAGCTGGTCAAGGGGGTGGCAGAAACATCACAGGAGTGAGCTAACGCCATAGAAGCCACAGACTTCACTTTTTTTTTTTCTTTCCTTCTCTTTTTTTGGCTCTTGAATTTGATTCCTTTTATACTGTTTGAAATGTACAGGTCTCATGAGCTAGTGATTCAAAATGCAAGATCGGCTCATTTTTGGAATTAGAAATTTGATTAAACTTAAACATTTGTTAAATAAAATGAGTAAAGTACTTTGAGAGCCAACAATGTCCCTTGGAAATAGAAAATGTTTTTTCGTTTCCAAGCAGCTGTTTGCAATAAGAAGTGGCTGGTGAGTGAAAGGGAAGGACGCCATTAAGCGAAGGCAACCCCTCCAGAGTTTTATGGAGCTCTGTAGTCACGTGAGCGCCATCAGTGATAAATATCACAATAGAGGTTGCAATGTGCCTGGTTTTATTTCCATGTGGATCCTTGAATACACTTTAACTCAAGTCACAGAATCCATTTAATGACTGACCATGGAAAACCACGATCCTAGTGTGCACAAAAGCAACCTTAGTGAAAAAAGATGTAGAAATCTTATTTCTAGAAGAATAACCTACAATAACCCATAACAATAACACCTGTAAACCAAATTTTCTTTTGTTTGGATTTCAGAAAAGCAGCAGGCTAAACTTTACTAAAGTTGATACCAGGTTTTCTGTCTCCAGAGAGCTTTAATGCATTTATCTTTTGGGCTTCATTTCCAAGCCTTGAGTGACCAGATTAAAGGCCTGAGATGCTGTTGGAATGGGGAGGGCCATAAAGTTCAGCGTCCAGCCCCCTTACCTCACAGATGAGGAATCTGAACTGCTGAGTGGGAAAGGGACTTGTTCCAGGGCCATAACAAGCACAGAGAGGACTAGGAACCCATGTTCACCAGACTGGGGTCTGCCAGCTCCTAGCTACTCCAGTAGACTGACAATCTAAAATATTTCTAACTTAAAATGGGGGTAGGTTGGCCCATGAGGAGTGGGGTTTCTGTTCCTTTCATCAGATCATCAAAACACATCTCCTGGAGCCTCATTTATTCCTCATTTATTATAGAGGTAATTGATGGTACCACGCGCAGTGTCAGACGAACGTCACTTGAAGACTGATAGACAGACAATGTTAGTGCACTTAGGGCATGTGGAGAAATAGTTCTATTGTTTGAGATTTCTAGACTTATTTCCACCAATAATTAGATGTGTGAGCTTGCGTAATTCTCAAAACAGTGTGTATCTAAATCTCTTCAACATTTAAATAAGATCGGGAAAGATGATTGCAAAATGACCTTTTATGTATATGTTAAGGAATTAATCCAAGATTGGCTTCAGAGTTGTGATGAATGACAAGATTATCTTATATCTGTTCCAATTTCTATCTAATGCTATCTAAATGTGCTTGTATCAGTTAGACCTTCCAATGGAACAAACCAGTCCAAAACGTAGAGCCTTAAAGCAACACCCATTTACTTACCTGCTGATCCTGTGGGCTGGGCTCACTCTCGTGTAGTCAGGATTATTCCGTTTCTGGGGGATAACTGACCGCTGGTGGTTGGGGTGGTGGAGGCATGTGGGCACTTGGTTTCTCTTCTCCTGTAGGCCAGCTTGAGCTTGTTCATATGGTGGTTGCAGGTTCTAAGAGACATAATAGAAGTAACCATGGTCTCTTGAGGCCTGAACTGGGACTGGCACACCAGTTATTTCCACAGCACCTGTGGCCAAGTCAGACCCAGCAGATCCATGGGGGAGGGGAGATAACCTCTAGCCTTCATTGGGAGGAATTACAAAGTCACAGCATAAAGACAAACTGACGTGGATACAGAGAAGAATGGGGGATTTTAGCTATTTTTGTAGCCTACCGGTGTGCCTAATTCTTATTATTGAAAAACACTACGTGCTCCTTGAATCAGCAGTGCTAAGAATTTTAGATTTCATGAACCAGTAACAGAGCAAAACAAAACAAAACAAAACAGTATAAGGAATCTATGTAAATATTAAAAAAAAAAGGGAAATTTTGGTTGTAATAAGTAAGAACACGTAAAACCAAATGCCAATCATCTTCTATCCCCATTATATATATAATATCAAGGACTTCATGAATCTCTACTTCTAGGAGCATCACGTTGAGGCTCAGCACCCTGGCTTTAGTCTTCTCTGGACGGCTGGTAGGAGGAATTGGCCCTCAGAGAGTTCGGTTCCTACCTCAGTACTGCAGTCAGCACCTGGGAATCCTTGATGAAACCATTTACTTGGCCAAAGCAGAGTTTTCTCATCTGTAAAATGAGACAGACACAACACTTTTTTCATTGTCTTTTTGTGAGTATTAAATGAAATAATATTTGTATTTCAATTGCTGCACCCTCTGCCAGGCTCATAATAACTGTTCAACATAAGACAGTTGATTATTGGATGATTGATTTGGTTTTTAAAAAATGTTATTGATTTTTACCTACACCCCTTCTCATCGCTGGGTCAAGTAGGAAATGCCACAGCTTTCTTTTTGTTTTTAATTCTGATTGGACTTAATACAAAAGCACAAGAATACAATAGATATGAAATTCCAGCCACATTTCATGAAAATGTAAATGAATAGCTATAATGGCATATCTTTCTCACAGATACTCAACTGGTATCAGTACCTCCAGAATTTCATCCTCATTCTGTGCATGGCACTTCCCAATCATGCGTGTTTTATATTGGGGTAAATAGTTTCTTGGGGCTTGCTTGATACCCTGGGAAGTTTTGCGGGAAGTGATTTACTAGCCTTTCTTTTGCAATGACTAACTACCCCAATAACTAATATGCAAAGAACCACTTATAACGTCTCGAAGAAAAGGCTCCCATTTACCCTTTTTAATATGCTGATCTTACTCTTTAATTCTCTCAGGAAAAGAGATGAAGAAACACCAGAAAAATGTGATGACCTAGGTTTGTGTGAAGCCATCGTTGAAGGGAAGGAGTAGGAACGGTTTTGTGTAATCCCTCCTACCAGCTGTTTCTGAATCTATACCTTTTTTACTCGTAATTTTCATCTAACAGTCCCTTAGCGGCTATTATTAAGACGAGATCACATGCAGAACTACTTCTTGGTTGCACATTGGAGTTATAAAAATTTCAATATGCTAGAACTAATCAGGCTTTAAGACTAAGACAAAATGATTTTTCAACAAGTCTATTTACATCATAGCCTGTCACCAACTTTTTTTTCCCACTGCTCTTCCTATCCAGTTGGCTTCCCCAGTCTACATCTGAGTGGTTTCCATTTTAGGTAGAGAGAAAACAATGAATGTCAGTGCTTGTCCCTACTGTACTTGGTCGTCATTGGGCTATATTTACACCGGTGATAAATATGGTACTTTTCTCCACAGTGGTAGGATTGGTTTCCTCACCTCTGCAGTCCCCACCCACCACCCCCCGTCTTAATCCTATGACATGCCAAATGGGTCCACAACTCCGAGAAGGTTTGTGAAGCAACTGGAGAGTTAATTCTTTCTGTAGCTCTCTTACTATTTTTTTTTTTTTTAACGCATCCCTAAAGATGTATTCTTGCCAAAAAAATAATCTCAAACTTTGCTCGAGCCAAAGAAACTGCCTCAGCGGCTTGCTTAATTCTGTCAGTGTTCATGAATCCTTCTCACTCCTCCATACATACCTTTATACCTTCGTGTTGAAAAATGCTGTGCGAGCGTCTGTGCACATGTGTGTCCCCGAATTCTTATTTTCTTTTGAGGTCTGGTGTCCAAGCTTGTTATTCAAAGTGATGGCTAATGTGATTTCTGTACCCCCTATTCATCTGGAAAGATGACATAAAAGTAGACCAATTGATAAACCTGAGAAAAACAAAGGGAAGGAGGGTGTTATGAATAATAGCAATAAAATGAACTTCCCTACATTAAACTGTTAGTTCCCTGAACTTTATTTGAAAAGCCTGACACTAGGAACTTGAATGTTCACCACTCGGTGTCTCTCTCTTGCTCTTCCTCTCTCTCTTTCTCTCTCTATTGGATTGAGAGAAACCTGTGGATTATAGCAATCATATATGTCTGACCCTTCATTTGGATTTTTAAGCTATCTTTGGCAAGCATAATTTGGTACCATTTTATTTTTTCACTCTACTCAGAAGGATAAATACCTTTGTGATGAGGTGGCATGCAAATCCCTTGCCATACCTTAAATACTGTTCTCTTTGAAATGGAACCGACCTCCATAGACTGGAAGGGAAAGAAAACAAAAATGCCGCCCTGAAACAGAACCCAGAATCTAAAACCCGTCATTCTCTTGAGGGTTGAAAATGTTTCCCTTCAAATGAAATTAGACTTGTGTTTCTACCATTATGGTTTTAGCAATGGAAATCTGATAAGGATGGCTATTTCTCTGTTTCCAGATGCTTCCCCAGCAAACTGCCCACATTGCTGAGCAGCGATTGTCTAATAAAGTTAGAGCCAGTGACATTTCTTCTGATGAAACCAATGATGGCTTGTTAGACTGAACCTGCACATCTTCTGAAGTTTGATAGCACAACTCTAGAGAGGTACAGGTGTATGTTTTAAAGTCAAAGTGTTCACATGTATGAGATAACTGACAACTTTTGAAATACATATCCGGAGCTGTGGGTACAATTTGCTAGGAAGAAACAAAGAAGAGCTTTGTACGTAGAACAATAGGTGACAAAGGTAAAGGTTGTGTTGAGTGCCAGTTGAGAGTTCTCAAGGCTGCATTGAGTGTTCATGCAAAAAAATAGAGGAAGAGGAGGTTAGATGGATGCAGTAGACAGCTTCTGGCATGGCTCCTGGTGATTCCTGACTCCCAGAATTCATGCCATCCCCTTAAAACTAGGCTGGACCTGGTGACTTGCTTTTAACAAATAGAATGTGGCAAAAGTGATGGGATGTCATGTTCATGATTCCGTTATAAAGACTGTGATGTGCTACTTGCTAGCCCTCTCTCTCTGGCTTCTCTTGTAACCTTGCTCTGATGAAACAGGCTGCCATGTCATGACATGTCCTATGGAAGGGACCATATGGCTAGGAAGTGAGGACAACCTCTGGCCAACAGCCAACTTGAGTCCCTCGTTGCGGTAGTGACAAGCAACTGAATTTTACCAACAACCATGCGAAGGAGCTGGGAAGCAGGTCCCTCCCTGCACAGGCCTTCGGATGACATTGCAGTCTTGGCAGAGACCTGGATTGCAGCCTGTGAGAGGGGGGACCCTGTAGACACTGTGCCCAGATTTCTGACCGACAGGAGCTATGTGAGAGTAATTGTAGTTTAAGCCTCTGAGTTTTGGTATAATTTAGTAGGTAGCAATGAATGTTGTATCAGCCAGGTTTCTCCAGAGAAACCAAATAGAGGAAACACACACACACACACACACACACACACACACACACACACAAACACAAACACACACACATGTGTGTATATATTTTCATGGAGAAAGAGGGAACAAAGGAGGTGGGGGGGATGGAGAGATATCATAAAGAATTGGCTTGTGAGGTTATGGAGACTGATAGTCCATCTTCACTGTGGACCAGCCAGAGGAGACCCAAGAGAACCATTGATGTCCAAAGGCAATTTGCTGGAAGATTCTCTCTTGCTTGGGGAGGCTGATCTGTTTGTTCTGGTCATGCTGTCCAGTATTTGGTTGAGGCCCACCCATATGACAGAGAAAAATCTGCTACCTTGAAGTTTATTGATTCAAGTAATTTCGTTCAAAACACCCTCAAGTTGACAAATAAAATTAACTATTACAGATGTGAAGTCATGCCTTTAAGATGTCTTTCAGAGAAGCTGGAACTTGGTAATATCCTGAGCAAGAGAGAACTCATCTCAACACTTCCACAGGCTGTAGTAGGAAAAAAACTGTATTTGTGGGAGATAAATCTGACAGTGTTGGGTGACACTTACAAAGTCAGTTATATCTCAGCTCTCAGACCATTGTAGATGATTTTGAGGACTTTGGAGCAGGTATATGTACATTTTAACCAACTGGTAGAGAGCAAGTACCCACGTGGTGTCCACTTAGATTACAAAAGAGCACAATACTAGCATCCCTGAAATCCCCATGTGGCCCCACCTGATCAGAACTATCCTCTGTGAGTTTTTATAATATATTCCATAATCAAAGAAATTTGGAAAATGTAACCAAACTTATGGTTATGAATATCAGTGGAACATAGAATGTATACTGATTGTTTTAGGTGTATTAAGATTTCCCTTCTCAACTAGATATAGTCTCCTAAGAGCAAGGGGCTCGTCTCATGTTCCTTGTGGGGACTTGTAGCTTTCAAGCACAGGCAGGACCACCGCATGGATGCCATGTTGGTATTCACTCATGGTTATTTGACAACTGGGTATGGGATCAGTCTTTCATGTCTCAGAATTGTCAGGAGGTAAGATGTTTTGCTGAGCCCAAACATCCCCCCAAACCTTTCATCTTTAGGGAAAATTTGTCTATCTGTAAAGAAAGAACTGAATGTAGCCAACCTAGGCTATGTTTTGTGTAGACAGAGTTGGAATGATTGGGGCTCTGAGATTTTTAGAACTGTTTAAAGATTACTGCTAGTTTTCAATGCTCTAAACTCAGGGTCTAGACTTGTGGCTATGTTATAGAGGTTAAACAGGCATCTTTATCAGAGTTTAATTAGCTGTGTGTTGTATGTGTATGTGTGTGTGTATGTGCAGGTGGGGAGGGAGAGAAAGAGAGAGAGTCAAAGATCAGGGCCAGTTCTGAAGGTCACACAAGTACAATGGAAGCCCACTATCCTGCCTGCAGTATTTCACCAGGTGACGAAATTTCTAGGCTCTGCAGAAAATATATTCTGAGTTTCTTCTATAAATGTAAAGTGTTCGTTTCACTGTGGCCTGTTGGCACTAGGATTCGGTCTGTCAAGGGCATAACAAAAATGGACATCATGCCTTGAAATGCCAAGAAAAATAAATGCTAAAAAGGAGCCCATGTAGGCTTAAATATGCAAACAAGCCAAGGGCTCTTGCCCAGCAGCAGGATGGGGGGTTTGGGGGTGCAGGGAAAGGGGAGCAAATCAGAGGACTGCAGCGTGCATGGGGAGAACACTTGCACACCAGGCAGTGAGGGATTTGACGCATGCGTCCAGTTGCAGGTTTAGTTGAGATTAATGTGCCTTGATGACCAGTCCTGTCCTAAAGTTTCCAAGAAGAATCAGATTCTGATGCCAATTTGCCTCAAAACAGATGGGCAAGACTTTTCCATGGGGAAAGAGCACCGAGGTGAAATGCCACATGTCAGGAGAAGGTATTTCAAACTTAATTTGCAACAGGCAGAAATGATAGAGAAGAATAAACTGGCCTTCAGAAGGTTCTGGGGAGAACACTGAGAAGGACCCCAAAAGTCAGTTCTTAGAAAAATTGTCCTCTCCCACTGACCTCTTAGGTTTCCAAAGTTCACCTGTTGTGAAATGCTAGTATTTGTTGCTGGAAGAGGACACCAAGTGATATTTTCATCTTCTGCAAAAAAATCTCTGTTTTCATGAATTCAGTGTGAGACCAAATATGTCATCACTTGTGCTCAGTGTTACAAAAGGGAGAATTTTTCAGCTGTCTTTATTGGAACAGAGCATGTTTTCACACTACTTGATGTCAGTGTCTCCCATTTTAAGCTCTTGTTTTTATTGGACACATTGGATTGTTTCAGCCCAAATTGCACATATCCGAAACCCACTAGATTGTAGGCCAGATGATCGGGCCAGAGCATAGCCACTTATTCCCAGATTCATGTCAAAACTGATTGAAGTAGAGATCCAAATATTCCACCTGCATGATCTCATCTTAACTCCCCGGAAACTCTGCTCTTTCCCAAGATGGTATTTGTTGGTTATAACTATAGGTTCTATTTTCACTAAGTCCAAATTTGTGCTATTTAGAACTTAAGAAAAAACTTTATAACTCACAGAACTCCTAATATGTGTGGATTACCACCACTGAGGCTGCATACATGTGGGCTGCAACTGGGAGAAGGACAGAGTAAGGTCATACCGGCTTGGGGAGGGGGGTTGCAAAATAGATGGAAAGCATTAAAGGTAATTAAACGTTTCAGTAAACGTTTGGAAAGAAACAATGTCAGAAATGTTGCTGGGACAAATGAATAACTGGCAAGATACAAAATGGAAACAAATTTCATATTTAGCCTCAGGACTAAAATATATTAAGATATATTAAGATATATTAATGATATATATAAATGATATATTAATAAGTTGGATATAAAATATAAATCATATAAGTCTTCCCTACTATAGGATTCATCACTCATAAGTATTCATAATTAATAACTATTATCTTAAATTCTTAAGTATTCTTATACACTTGCTAAAGGTAAGTATGATACAAAGAAAAGAACACCGGTCTTAGCTTCAGAAAATGTGGATTTTAATCTAATTTTATATGAGCTGTGTGAACCTTGGCCAAGTGACTTAACTCCTCTGTGTTTAAGTTTCCTTAGTAGTGCAATGGAGATAACAATAGTCATCTTACCATCACTGATGCAATGACTGATACAAAATATGAGAAGCACTTAGTGCTATGCCACGCACACAGAAGGCACTTCATAAATAATTGTTATAAGAAGGAACAAAAACATGAGCTTGGCATTTGTGTAGGAGGTCTGTATGTGATATGTACATACAAATGGGAAAAGAACGGATCTGAAAGAGGCATATTAGGGCTGGGAATGTAGGCACAATGATGACTAAGGGTAAACAGGGTGCTGGGCTTCTCAGAATGACTGTGTCTTTCTTGTCCTTATGAGCTGTTCGTCCATCCCAGTTCCCATTATGATACACCCCTACCTCTCTGGACAGGAGTCTTCCAATGCCAGCTCATAACTGAGTTCAAGCAAAATGACTTTTGACTGGGTCAGAGTCCGCTGTTCTGAAAGCGTTCCTGGGGAAATATCTGGACCTAGGCTAAGGGAAGGTGGAAGGTGGTACGGAAGTGATGGTCAGCCATGGTAACTTCTATTTACCTCCACTGGCAACCTTCCTAATGTGCTGTGGACAGCTCGATGTGAGGAGGGCCTTTGTCATGGAGGACTGAGGTTCAGAAGGTTGGAGGAGAGTTACAACCACCATGCATTGCATTGTGAGCTCAAGCTGGAATTTAAGAGCAGAGGCTCTGCCTAAAGAAATATTTTTCCATTGTCAGCAAGTGCTTCTTCTCCTAGTTCTGCCCTACACACCTTTCCATTTGGGGGGTTCAATACTTCCTCATTTTGCTTTGGTTCTCCAGAGTTTATCCAACAGATACTTATTGAAACCTGCCATGTGTGAGACCCACTCTTGTAACTGAGGGAAAGCCATTGATGGCTCACTTCTTCAACCCATTCTCCCATACAGTGCTCCTTCCACTGACCATTTTGCCATTTTCCTTAAAGGTGAATTAAACTTACCAGTCTTTATGAAGTGACAAGCTTCATAAAGCTTGTGGACTGCTCTGCTATGAGCATGGGAGAAGATAAAGGAGAGGCACAGAATGGACCCCATGGTTTCTTTCCAAATTTTGGGGGTCTTCCTGAACCAGCTTGGTTGAAAAGCTTTTCAGGAGGCAGTGTACTGGCAGAGGAACTGCCAAGGAGAGATGGGGGGAAGAACAAGAAAGTAGGCAAAGGATGCTGGCCACTATTTCAGACATTTAAGCAAGACTAAGAGTCGGGGTGAGGAGCTTGAAACAGGAAGGAGGTGAGCAGGAAACCCCTCTTATGTAACATTTGGTGTATGTTCCAGGGGGATGATAGGTGGCTGAGTAGCAGAACCTAATATATTCTACCTGTAAAATGTTAGCTAACCTTGTTTTAAGATGGTAATAGGTACATTGTCCAGAAGTTATTTTTTAGACTCATAATTACTAGATGACTCATACAGACTAAAATTCTTCTAGAAATTTTATTTATTTATTTATTTATTTATTTCAATTTTTAAAATTTCAATTCTAGTTAGTTAACATACATGGTAAAATTGGCTTCAGGAGTAGAATTCAGTGATTCGTTACTTCCATACAACAACCAGTGCTCATTACCACAAGTGCCCTCCTTAATCCCCATCATCCATCTAGCCCGCCCCCCACCCACATCCCTCCAATCAACTCTCAGTTTGTTTTCTACAGTTAAGTTTCTTATGACTTAAATTTTAGAAAAGAAGTAGAGTCTTCATTGTTCCAGACTTGAAGGAAGACTTTCTGGGGGAAGATTCAGTTAGGGTTTGGTCTTGAAGAAGAAGTGAATCTTGGGGAATCAGCAAAGTGAAGGAAGCTGACTGAGAGGCAGCCCAGTCTCTCAGAACACCAGGCCCCTCTTTACTCACCTCTGCTTAAAGCTCCTTTGATCAGCACCTCAGAGACAACCACTAAACACTTTCTGGAGCCCAGGGATGTGCTCTTCCCATCACTCTTGCCCTTCTAGTTCTTTTATAACAGGTAACACCTAAATCCTTCCCTACCCCTCAGCTCCTTCTCCAGCAGCTCCAGCACAGGCCTGCTGCTTCTCTGGACTTTGTTCTTCCAGATAGCCTACCGGATTGTAAACATCATCTAGAAAGCCTCTTCAACCCACAATTCCTACTCTTTCATTCAGAGAGCACAGGCACAATTTTGCCATTGGGTACCGGATGTTTTCCTTGGCCTGCACTGTTGCTGTACCATAGGTCTACAGGTCATGGATGTCCAAGTCACATGCTTGCATTCAATCTCTACAACAGTACCCAGATGCTAATAGGCAGGGCAAGTGTTAGGAGTGACATTTTAGAAAAGGGAGGATTGTGTTGTAGGAAGCCTTGCGTGGGTCACAGAGACCACTTAGGGCAAAACACAGATCTCCTGACTCATGCTTTGGTACTTCTTTGCTATGTGGTCCTGCCACCATTATCCCTCTTATAGGCAAGCCTGACTAAAGGGGCAGATCCAACTATTGTGCTCATATTTCAGATGAATTAAAAACTGGAGAACTGACATAACTTGCTCAAAGTTACGTAAGTGGCAGAGATGGGGTTTGAACTCAGGACAGAATGAGTGCAAAACCTACTCTGATAACCATCATGTAATCTAGCCACGGTCAAAGGAAAGGATTTGTTCCTTGTGACTTTAAGGCAGAATATACACTCATTGATGGGAAACAGAATCTCGTGCTTTGTCTCAACGGAAGGAGGAACTTGGTCACAGAGGAGTGTTGAATAAGGAAATGAACAACCTTGTGAAACAGTGAGTTTACATAGACACTCCACTATTAATGGAGTGTCTGTGTTGTTGGAGATGCTGCAGAATAGAGCCCTGCTCTATTGGAATAAGTGTTTCTAAGGATTCTTTTAGTCTTGGCATTCTTAACTTCTTTGAAGTTAGTGCTGTAAGTAAAAAAGCTGTATTTAGAAGTTCTCTTCAAGCATCCTTGAGCTGGGAGATAGAAAAATGGTCTTCACTTTCAGAGCATTTCCTTAAAGGTTGAAGGAGTTTTGGCAAGCCTTACAAATGCCATTTGTGCCACCGATGATACCCAGTGTGTCCCCTACTCCTGTTCTCTTTCCTCCCTTTCTTCTTCTTCCCTTGGAGTCCCACTCAATCAAAACTGACACTTTCCCTCTGTTTCCCACTCTGAGTTTTCTAAAAACTCTTTTAGAAAAGAATAGAAAAGCAGCAAATTTGACTCTTTGTTGTGTCCTTAAGATTGGGCTACCTGAGCAATTGCTCATTTTTTATTGTTTGGTTTAGAGTCTGAACTAAGGTGATTCTTAATCTCTGTGTTGCAGGGTAATAGTTTCTAATATGTCAGCTCCGTCCTGCTGAGTGTTCCATCAACACCCTTAACCCAGTTATCTGCAAGGGCTTTGACCCCAGACGGGGAGTCTCAGATGGAAGCCAGGACATTGCTTCAGGACCGGCTATGAAAAATGCATGTAAGATAGAAAAATGTGAATTATGTGTGAAACAAACAAAAGCACCAGGCAACATGGAATTTGTGTCAACAAAAGCTTGCTGCAAGCTGTTGCTTGCTTCGAAGGGGGAAGTAGACTCTGGCGCCCAGGGAACAGTAGCAGGGGAAGGACTTTTGCACAAGACGTGCAGAAACAAAAGGGGTGAACTGTTCTGGCTGTAATTGCTTTCAAGTTCTTAAGCTCTCCCCTCTCTTGCATTTGTTATGCAGCTGGGGAAGTTACTGATTACTGAGTCGCCGGAGCCATGAGAATGGGAATAACTGACATTTATAACATTTTGACATACTCAAGAGCAGAGAAAAATAGTCCAAAGGGTGGGACCTCCAGTTGACTTTCTTGTTGACTATAAACCAACTCCATGACTGGATTACTTGAGTGAATCAGGGGATGGCAAGGTTCTCAGGGAGATTCATGCACTGGAATGTCTAGCTCATGTTCCAATTAAAATATTAAATCGGGTGATATTAAACTACACAGACTTTTGCTGCCACCAACTGAAAATGTTATAAGGACTAGTTTCCAAGCTAGCTACAGAAATCCAAAATTATCATTCCCTCACTGAGAGATATTTCTAGGCAAGAGACAACCAATATGCACATTTTTTTAAAAAGCAAATTATCTTCAGTTATTTAACATGATTACCCTGTTCCTCTCTGGACCACTGCTGGAGACCCAGGCATCCAAGTGCCATAGGCTGCTATGTCAAATATAATAAATAACATTCCAATTATGTTTGGGGTGGGGGCCCTGCACACAGCTCAAAGCTGGCTCGCAGCCACCCTTGCTACCACCAGAACTGCCTTGCTAAGGTGTTCTGGGAGAAAAGAGCCCTGTGCAGTCCAACTGGCAAGACTTTTGCATAAATACATCTCCCTTTACAAGGCTGATGAGATTTTGCAGCCTACAGGCTATAGCCTCAACCCAAATCCATGACCACCGCACACAGTCATTCATGTGGGAGGTACCACTTCTTGCTTGCACTTCTCCAAATGGCTCCTGGGGCTCATTGCAGCCTTTTAAAGAGAGATTGAGGGCACTACTCTGCCAGGCCCACTGAAACAAGGCACCCTAAAATAGAATTTGATGTCGTGGGTGGGGAATATTCAGTTTAATTCCAGGCCGTTTAATTCAATACGTATTTACCGAGTGCCAGTTATACATCAGGTTCTGTGGACCTGCCTGTGGCCTGGGCTCATTGCCACCTTCTCTCATCTCCTAAATCTTGGTTTCTTCATTTATTAAATTCTTATGGATGACAATAGAGTGCCCTCAGGATTCCTTAAAGCATAAATGAAAATGGGTGTGTGGTATGCACCCAGCCCAGACCCCGGTCCAAGGTGGGCATGCAGTAAACAGCAGTGTTCTCTTATCCTCCTCCCCTTTCTGAAAATGCTCAGAAACAGTAACCCATCAAGCCTCAGGTATCACTCCAGACAGGAGCAGGAGATCTGTAGAGAGTGTCTCTTGATGAAGATCTTCTTAGGGCTGTATTCCTACATGGAAGCAGTTTATACTATCAACCTCATAGGGTTACAGGGGAATTGGGTGAAACACTGTCTGAGGAATGCTTAATGGCTGTTTAGGGACTCACGGATTTCCTGCAAAGCTGTTACTATGATCTGTCTTTGTCTCTTCTTGGCTTGAAACCTCTTGAATTCTGGAGGTCCAGTGGACCCTCTTTACCTCTGTCATGGCTTCTTGGCTCCCTAGAGTTTGGATATGCCTTTATTCATTCCACAAACATTTACTGAATAACCTGCCAATTGCCAGATGCTTTGCTAAGCCCGTGGGTCACAAGGACAGATGGGATCACCAAAACTAGTCACACGAGCAGGATCCCTGACCTCTAACAGCTTATAATTCGGTGAGGAAGCCAGAAAAGCAAACACATAATTTCAATACGATGTAATAAACACAGGGGCAGAGGTCACCATGGGGTGAAGCGGGAGCCCAGAGTAGGGACCTGCACCGGGCTGTGGGCTTGGTGGAAGGGGTAGCCAGGGACAATTCCGGCAAGGACAGCTCAGGGACAAATGTTTCTCCATTCTCAAGACCTTAAAAGTATGACTTACACTTGTGTCCCTGAAACATCAATGGGCTATAACTAGTGACCCAAAAGTCTGAATTCTGCCATCAGACTATGCTTGAAAGGCAGCCCAGCAGGATGGGAATTCTGGGGGTTTTATTTCATGGGAATAACCAGGACCCCTTCCTCCCCTTGACCCCAGAGCAGCATTTTCTGAGCTCTTGTGTCTATACCCCAGGTTCTCCTCAGTTTTTTGCTGTAGGCCTCCCCTGTAGGACACCCCACACAGCTGGGTCCCCAGGGTGGCTTTGAAGAAAGCCTGCCCAGTTCAGGGACCAAGGAGCACACCCATAAATATACAGACAATGCTCACAGGAAGACTCGGAAGGGAAAGAACCCCAAGACTGTCTACTTCCCTAATGTCCCTGTGCTGCCACTTTAATACAAGGAGGGACCGAACAGCATGGTGATGAGGACAAGAGAGTTTGTGATGAACTGGGTAGCAAGTGATAATCAAAGTTCTAGAAAGTCCATGGCCCTCCATTTCTGGTTTCTGGTGTAGAAAATAATGCTCTGCAATACCAGTATTGGCTTCTTCGCTAATGCCTTTGACCACAGAGCAGGAAATCTTCCTCGTCATTCCAGAAACATTTTTAAGAACCCTGACTGAGAAGCCTTATGCCTCCATCTCAGCCTGGGGCTGAGCTGGGACCTGGGCATGCCCTGTGTTGGATTTCCCCTGGCCGTTTCTTCTCACCGTGTTTTTCTCCAGTCCTTAACATCCCTGCTCATTTCCTGTCTCATCTTGTTCTCCCCCAGGAAGCCCTGAAAGGGGCCCCAAATTTCATAAAAAGTCAAACCGCTAGCTCAGCTTCCAGGATTCCTGAAGAAGCAAATATTAGTTTCTTTTATGAGCACATGTTCATTTTTTAAAAAGACTTCATTTTTTTAGAGCAGTTTTAAGGGTACAGCAAAACTGAGAGAAAGGTACAGAGATTTCCCACAGCCACCTGGGCATAGTCTCTACACGTGCACCCCCTCCTCCCCGTGCCCCCCACTGTGGTCATCATCCCACAGCACAATGGTCCATTTGTCATACCTGTTGAACCTACATGGACGCGTCATAACCACCCAAAGCCCAGAGTCCAGATTACAGTTCGCTCTTTGTGTTACATGATCCATGAATTTGGACAAATGTATAATGACGTGCACCCACCATGTTAGTATCATACAGAGTGTTTCCATTGCCCTGAAAATCCCCTGGGCTCTGCCTAGTCATCCCTCCCCCACAATCCCTGGCAACTGCTTACTGTCTCTATAGGTCTTTTCCAGAAGGTCATCTGGTTGGAATCATACAGTATGGATCCCCTTCAGACTGGCTTCTTTCACTTAGACAATATGCATTTAAGTTTCTTTTTAATGTTTTCTCATGGCACATTCAGTTTTTAAACGTTTCATACATATGACGTTAGACCCCAGGAAGCTGGTCTCTGTCCACTTCAAGACATCAGGGACACTCAAGGTCATGAGAACACCTTGATCAGACCCGTGAGTCAGAACCTGGGGGTGAATGGGTGGGCAGAGGTTGGCTCAATCTCCATGTCACAGCTGAGGGATCTCCTCTCCCCGCTCTACTCGGTGCTGAAACTGGGTGCAAGGAGAGAGTAAACGAAGCTATTTCCTCCCGGAGGAGATTATTGAGTAATTGAAAGGGGTTATTCAGAAGGGCCCTCCTTCCAGTTTCCATTATTAATCGTCATAAACAAAGGAGCAATAATGGGTGTAGCAAAAGCACAGCAATTTTAGGGCCAGTTTATGTACGTACTGCGTTGAAAAATCGGGATAGCCCTTTAACGTCCAGTTCTCATTTGACTCCACAAGAATGTTGGTATATAGGGCAGGGATGAGACCAGCGTTCCCACCTTCCAGGTGAGGAGCCCAAGTCTTCTGTGGCTGTGCGGCAGAGTGAGGGCGAGAGAGTTGGTGGGCACAGCAGAGCCCGTATTCCAGTTCGGGTCTCTGACACGAAGCCTATTAAGGTTTCTAGCGTGTCACTGATCCAGCTCACCTTTGTTGAGCAACTACTGTGCTGTGCATCCCGGCCTGGGGTGAGAGAGGGAGGGTCCCCGAGGGGCATGGTGAAGCACACACAAGTCCCTCAGGCGGGGAGACCCATGCATGCTAGTCTGGCTGTGGGGCTCAGAGGCAGCAGGGACCCCCTAGACTGGGGCCCAGGGTAGGCCTTAACCCAGGCCCTGAGCATGGTCAGGCACTAGGCGGAGATTAGGGGAGTGGTTACTACCTGGCAGGGTTTGAGGCATGCGCAGTACCACAGGGCAAGCGTGACGCCGCACGACGTGAGCACGTTACCACGTTCAGACGGACGCAGAGAGGTTCGAGAAGGACATGCGGTCGCCAGGATCTCGCGTGAGTCCCGTCAGTGCCCCTCCTGAACCTTCCGTGCTCTGTGTCTCGCTCAGGGTGCCCTAGGCCCCAGACGTGGCACATTTGCCGCGTCAGGGAAGGCGGCCACGAGCGAGCGTGACGGGAACTGCTCCTCGCAGGCTGCTGGCAGGAGCCTCTCTCTCTCTCCAGCCCCTTAGGAGGAGTTCACGCGCCCGCGCCAGCTCCTGGGCCTCGGCGAGGCTGTGGGGGGCGGACCGCAGCTCCGCAGCAGCTCGCACAGGCCTTTCATCCGGCTGCTCCCACATGTGAAAGGACACTGAACAGAGATTGTCGGAAGGCCTGGCTTGGGGTGGGGGAAGGGGGCCTTGAAATTCAAAGCCAAGGCCCTCATATGCTCTGCACCGTGGCAGCTCATCAGTCCTCCCTCTTCTCAGCAGCGCGGGAGCCCGTGCGCTCCTGCTCTCCAGCCTGGCAGGGGCATCTGTTCGCAATGAGTAAAGATGGGGTGGCAGAGGCGGGCCTGGAAGTGGGGGCCGGAGGAAGGCCTGCCGAAGCCATGTGTGTGTGCTCACACCCAGAAAACCACAAGCCTCCTGGAAGCAGGACCTCACGAGGACCCCCTCCGTGTTGACTTGGTCATCGGGAACAGGTGACTGAAGGATGGAAGACTTGACTTCTCCTCGGTGGGCCTCAGGGTCCTCCTTTCTTCCATAGGAGGGGCTCAGGCAAGCAGAAATCTCAGGGCCTTCCTGGGGCTGCTTTCCTGTGTCTAGCAGGGAGAGGCTCGCCAGGCTAACTGTGAGAGCGAGCGGGTTCTCACACAGGGCGGGGAGCGCTGTAGAACTCTCCAGTACCCCTGGCCCATGAAGAAGGAGGCTGGGTCCTCTCCCGTCTCCCGAAGGGTGAGGACGCACTTTGGAAAGGCTCCCTCCTGCCCATCAGGTAGCATTCACTGCACCTAAGGCCTCCAGGACCTGACACCTGCTTTCCCATGATTCCCGTCAAACTGTAATAGGTTCTTTCAAGGTCATGACCTCCAAGGAAACAAGGAGATAAGAAGAGTGCCCGGGAGGCCTCAAAGCCAGAACTCAGAGTGACTAGAGTATTTCTGGAAGGCTGGACAGGTACAGTGGTCTTCTACAGAGAGAGAAAAGCAGTTCTAATTTTTCTTTTTAGTTTTTCTTTTTAACAGGTCATCCTCTAGGAAGATATTTTAAGGAGCTGGAGGCTCCTTAAAAGTCCCTTAAGAACAAGAAATGGGAAAACAAAGTGTCTTCCCCCATTCCTTCTTCCTTCCATGGGCCTGAGGGATAAGGGTCCTGGTGTGGCAGGGCTCATGGCCACTGCTGAGGCCTGCACCAGTTCCTACCAAGAAGGACAATCAACAAACCACCTCACCTTGGACTCCCCATGCTCTCGTGCTCTGGTGACTAAGTGATGAGAGATTCTGGCTGGTATTTCTATTTTAAGATCCTCCATTGGCTTGGAGCAATAGGTAGGTTGGAGATAGGAGGAGAAGGAAGAGGAGCGATGTAAGATTAGAGAAAGGGTTTTGTGGTCCAGAAGTCTTCTATACCTGTCTCAGAATAAGGGGCTCTATCCTCCGGAGGTAGATTATACACAGGGGCTGAAATAGGACACAGGGTAGGTGTCCCTGGTGTAGAGGGAGGCCCATGAGAAGGGGCTGTGTCCACAACGCATTTGTGTCAACCTCCACTATGCATTCTATGCACAGCTAAGGGGTCATCTTTGGTGAGCAAGTCAGGTGTCTTGTACTCCTGTTATAAATTCTGCAAGCTGGGCCATCACTGACCCACTGTGTGACCCTGGGAATTAGCCTCTGAGTCTCCAAGTTCTTTGCATATCTGTAAATTGGGAATTCCACTGCCCAGACCCCTCAGCAGCCTTGGGGATTAATGAAAGCCTTGTTCACAAATGTCTTGGAATCCATAAAGGTTTAGATCGATAATTAACAAGAAAGAGAAGGCATAAACATTTCAAATATATATCAACTCCCAAATCTGTAACAGCCAATAAGTCTAAAAACTGAGTGGCCACAATTTCCCTCAGTGACAGGCAGCCCATGCACTTTCAAAAGTAATTCTACAATAAGCATAAATTACCACTTGGGGAAACCTTCCCTGTATGCCATGACTACAGATTTATTAAGTGAAAATGAAACCTTTAAATAAATATGTGGAACAAAAATGTATTTCCCAATCTAATCGGGCCACAGAGGCAAGAGTTTTTAAAGTGCTCTGTAGCCTGTAGAGTAGAAAGCTAAGTACATTTTCTGAGAAGTCACTTGGGCGAGTCAGTCACTGCCACACAATCTCCCTTCCTGTCGAAAAACTCGGTCCTCCCAATCTCAGCCAAGAGCAGCAAGGGCGCACGAGACCCCAACGACCTTTCACAACCCCTCATGGAAACAGATTCTGAGGCATCCTGATGCCCTGAGGAGATCATGATTTGGCATTCCACCAGATTCTGAACCAGCAGACGTTATCTATTCACCCTCCCAATGCCACGTTCCTGCCGTGTTCCTGCCACGGTGTCCTCCCCTGAAGGGCAGGATAGTCAACAGGATTAGTCCTGTTGACTAAGTAATCCTTGCAGGAGACCAAGGGGACCCAAAATATAAGGTGCGACAGATACATCACAAGGCTGGCCAGACCACAAATGCTTGGTGGCACTTCCTGTGGTATCAGTACCACTGGTCTCTCCAGCTGTCCTTCTGGTCCTTCCCTGTCCTGGAGCTTCCTGGCTCTGGGTCTGGGCCCTTGAATACATTCAGTCAATCCTAGTCGTTGCCAGCCTTTTGACAAAGAAGGATGTGAGGACTCAGGCCTAAGCCAATCACTGTCCGGTGTTCCCTGTTAGCAAGAATTTGTTCCTAAGTGGGCAGGAAACATACTTTGAAGTAATGAGATGTAAGAGGACATTTTCCAAGGGCTTTTGGTAAAATTTTCCATGATCAAAAAAACCCCTAAAAACAAAAAACAAAAACCACCACCACCTCACCACCAAAAACACCCCCCCCCCCCCCAGGAAGAGATGTTCTCTTCCTCTGGCAAAAAGAGGAAGGATTGCTGTTGGTAGGCATCTGTGCTAGCAAAGAGAACCAGCCTCAGGATAAAACAGATCCTGTGGAAGGGAGAACAGGGATGAAGAAGAAAGAGGTTTTTGAAGACCTCAGAAAGGGACTAGGCTAATTTCTTTTTCCCTTAGGAAGTTCACATTCTAACATGAGTGTCGGGTGCAGTAAGAGTTGGGGTATTTCAGATTGTTGATGCTCCCAGCCTGTTCTTGGAGAGGGATGTCAGGGTTGGAAACAGTGCAGGTTGCGTTATATTACTGAACACAATTGCTACAGTTAACGTACTTACACAGTATTTAGTCAAGCATTTTCCGTTAATGTTCTTGAGAGATATTGACTTGTGATTTTATTTGTAATGTCTTTGTAGGTTTTGGGCTTAGGATCATGCTGGCAGTGTTAAGTGATTTGGAAAGTATTTGTCTCCATGTATTTTTTCTTTAAAACTTTGTATAAAATGTGTGTTATTTCTTCCTTATGTTTGATAGAATTCACCACTAAAATTATTTGGTATTTTATCATGTAAAGATTTTTGATTTAAAAAACCCAATTTCTTTATAAAGTGTTATTCAGATTATTTTATCTTGTACCATTTTGGTAAGTTATATATATTTTTAAAATGCATCCATTTTGCCAAAAATCTTTAATTTGGTGGTTTAAAGTTGGTCATCATATTATTTTATTATCCATTTCATATCTGTAGGGTCAACAGATATAACATCTTTCACTCACAATATTGTTAATTTGTACTCATCTTTATTCTTTTCTCAATATGATCAGTCAAAGTATTTCTCAATTTTGTTGAATTTTTTTCCTTCAAGTAATTAAACTTGGGGTTTCATAGTTTGGTATTTTTTCTTCTATTTTAAAGTTAATTGATTTGTTTCTTCTATTTTAAAGTTAATTGATTTCTTCTATTTTAAAGTTAATTGATTTGTTAATAGTTTGGTATTTTTTCTTCTATTTTAAAGTTAATTGATTTGTTCCTTCAAGTAATTAAACTTGGGGTTTCGTAGTTTGGTATTTTTTCTTCTATTTTAAAGTTAATTGATTTATTAAAGTTTGGTATTTTTTCTTCTATTTTAAAGTTAATTGATTTATCCATATTTGTATCTTCCTTTTACCTGGATTTACTTTGCTTTTGTTTCTAAGTTCTTTTTTTTTTTTTTTTAAGATTTTATTTATTTATTTGACAAACTGAGCAGAGAGCCCGACATGGGGCTCGATCCCAGGACCCTGAGATCATGACTTGAGCTGAGGGCAGAGGCTTAACCCACTGAGCAACCCAGGTTCCCCTGTTTCTAACTTCTTAGAGAACCTTAAGTCATTGATTTTAGATCTTTCTTTAAATCTATCTGTAAATGTTGAAGCTGTATGTTTTCCACTAAACACTGATTTAGCTGAATGCCAGTTTTAACATGTTGCATTTTTATTATCATTGAGTTTAAAATATTTTGTTACTTCATTGTCCTCTCTTTTTTGACTAACATTATTTAAATATGTGCTATTCACTTTCCAAGTAGTTGGACTCTTTAAAGATGTTTTATTCATAATGATTTCTAATTCATATTCTAATTCATAATGATTTCTAATTTAATTTTATTATGGTCAGAGAACATACTCGGTATGATTTCAAACCTTTTGAATTATGTAGGGTCTTGTTTTGGGACCCAGTATATGATCTATCTTGGTGAACATCTTAGATACATTTGAAATGAACATGTATTCTCCTGTTGTCAGTGGTAATGATCTAAAAATAATAATTACATCAATGATATGATTACTTTTATCTAGTTATTATTTTAATAATATGTATAATGTATGGTATTTATATATTTATATAATATATTATATACTGTAATTAGAATATAATATAAATTATATACATAAATATATAAGATACATAAATAAATATTTTACAATATTTAATAGTTATATATTATTTATTTAGCTATTAAACTGTGATTATGAAATTGTCTATTTCTCTTTTTCAAATATATCTCTCCATTTATTTAGATCTTCTTTGGTTTCTTTTTTTTTAATATTTTGTTTATTTATTTGAGCTAGAGTGAGAGTGAGTGAGAGAGAGAGCGAAAGAGAGGGGCAAAGGGAGGGGGAGAAGCAGGCTCTCCAATGAGCAGGGAGCCTGATGTAGTGCTCAATCCCAGGGTCCTCAGGTCATGACCTGAGCGATGGGAGATACTTCACGGATTGAGCCATCCAGGTGCCCCTTCTTTGGTTTCTTTTAAATAATAATGTGTGGTTTTAGCATACAAATGCTGCACATATTTTGTTAGATTTACATCTAAGTATTCAATATCTGTAGTGATTATAAATGACATTTTAAATTTAAGTTTCCATGTATTCATTGCTCATATGTAGAAGTACAACTGATTTTGAATCATATCCTGGTATCATATCCTGTGACCTTGCCAAACTCACTGATTAGTTGTGGAGTTCTTTCCTATAGATTCCTTGGATTTTCTCCTATTTCTCTTTTTAATTATGCCAGTTTTTTGCTTTATGTGTTTTGAAGTTGTTTTATTAGCCACATAGAGGTTTGTAGTCATCGTGACTACCTGAAGAATTGACTCTATCTGGTACTCTTTTTCTCCAGTAATATTCTATTTTGAAATCCATTTTATTTGATAATAGTACAGACATCTTTGTCTTCTTAAGCTTACTGTATTCCAAGTATATATTTTTCCATTCCTCCACTTTCAAACTCTCTCTCTTTATATTTTTTTTATTATTTATTTATCTTCTTCTTCTTATTTTTTTGAGAAAGAGAGAGAGAGAAGTTGGAGTAGGGCAGAGGGAAAGGGAGAGAGTGGCGAGTGGACTCCACACCCAGTGTGAAGCCTGACATGGGCTTGATCTCACCACTCGGTGATCTTGACCTGAGCTGGAATTAAGAGTCAGATGCTTAACTAAATGACCCACCCAGGTATCCCTCAAGCTATCTCACTGTATATTTGATGTGAGTCTTACATTTTGCTTTCATGTGTAAAATTTTCATCAGTTTTTTTTTTTTAATCCATTCTAACAGTTTTCTGCCTTCTGCTTAGTGTTTTATTCATCAACATTTAACACTATTATCAAAGTTTGGTGTAAATCTATCATTGTATTATTTACCTTCTCCTTATTTCAATGTTTTTTGTTTGTTTGTTTGTTCTTAATTCTGTTACTCCGTTCTGCCTTTTTCTTTGATTATGGGTTGATCTTTGATTTGATTATGGGTTGGTTTTTTTTTTTTTTTTTTTTAAATTTATTTGACAGACAGAGATCACAAGTAGGCAGAGAGGCAGGAGAGAGAGAGAGGAGGAAGCAGGCTCCCTGCTGAGCAGAGAGCCTGATGTGGGGCTTGATCCCAGGACCCTGGGATCATGACCCGAGCCGAAGGCAGAGGCTTTAACCCGCTGAGCCACCCAGGCGTCCCTGATTATGTGTTTTTAAAAATTTTATCTTAGTCTATTGCCTTTTTAGCCTTACCTTTTGCCTATTTATTAGTGGATTATTAAGGGCTCTAGGATTTAAAATATACACCATTAACTTTTCACGGTCTAATTAGACTATTTTTGATATATTTTATATGTATTACATCTGCATATATTATAAATGCCACATTACAATGTTATAGTTTTTTTATGAGACTGACGCGCTAGCTACTGTGCTAACGAGGCACCTTACAATGTTATAATTTTTTTAAATTGACATATATTATTTGCCCCAGGAGTACAGGTCTGTGAATCATCAGGCTTACATATTTCACAGCACTCACCATAACACATATCCTCCCCAGTGTCCTTCACCCAGCCACCCTATTCCTACCACCCCTATGCCCCAGTAATCCTCAGTTTATTTAGTGAGGTTAAAAGTCTCTTATGGTTTGTCTCCCCCACAATCCCATCTTGATTCATTTTTTCCTTCCCTACCCCCGACAACCTCCTGCCCTGCCTCTCAAATTCCTCATATCAGAGAGATCATATGATAATTATCTTTCTCTGATTGACTTATTTTGCTCAGCATGATACCCTCTAGTTCCATCCATATTGTTGCAAATGGCGAGATTTCGTTTCTTTTGATGGCTGCATAGTATTCCATTGTATATATATACCACCTCTTCTTTATCCATTCATCTGTTGATGGACAAATTGGTTCTTTCCATAGTTTGGCTATTGTGGACATTGCTGCTATAAACATTTGGATGCACGTGCCCTTTTGGATCACTACATTTGTATCTTTAGGGTAAATACCCAGTATGCAATTGCTGGGTTAATAGCATAGCTCTGTTTTCAACTTTTTGTTTTCCAGAGTGGCTGCACCAGCTTGCATTCCCATCAACATGTAAGAGGGTCTCCCTTTCTCACTAACATCCGTCGTTTCCTGACTTGTTAATTTTAGCCATTCTGACTGGTGTGAGGTGGTATCTCGTTGTGGTTTTGATTTGTATTTCCCTGATGCCGAGTGACGTGGAACACTTTTTCATGTGTCTGTTGGCCATCTGGATGTCTTTGCAGAAATGTCTGTTCATGTCTTCTGCCCATTTCTTGATTGGATTATTTATTCTTTGGGTGTTGAGTTTGATAAGTTCTTTGTAGATTTTTGGATACTAGCCCTTTATCTGATATGTCATTTGCAAATATCTTATCTTATCCCATTCTGTCAGTTGTCTTTTGGTTTTGTTGGCTGTTTCCTTTGTTGTGAAAAAGCTTTTGACCTTGATGAAGTCCCAATAGTTCATTTTTGCTCTTGCTTCCCTTGCCTTTGGTGATGTTTCTAGGAAGAAGTTGCTGTGGCTGAGGTCAAAGTGGTTGCTGCCTGTGTTCTCCTTAAGGATTTGGATGGATTCCTGTCTCACATTGAGGTCTTTCATCCATTTTGAGTCTATTTTTGTGTGTGGTGTAAGGAAATGGTTCAATTTCATTCTTCTGCATGTGGCTGTCCAATTTTCCCAACACCATTTGTTGAAGAAACTGTCTTTTTTCCATTGGACATTCTTTCCTGTTTGGTCAAAGATTAGTTGACCATAGAGTTGAGGGTCTATTTCTGGGGTCTCTATTCTGTTCCATTGATCTATGTGTCTGTTTTTGTGCCAGAACCGTACTGTCTTGATGATTACAGCTTTGTAATAGAGCTCAAGTCTAGAATTGTGATGCCACCAACTTTGGTTTTCTTTTTCAACATTCCTCTGGCTATTTGGGGTCTTTTCTGGTTCCATATAAATTTTAGGATTATTTGTTCCATTTCTTTGGAAAAAAAAAAAAGGATGGTATTTTGATAGGGATTGCGTTAAATGTGTAGATTGCTTTAGGTAGCATAGGGATTTTCACAATATTTGTTCTTCCAATCCATGAGCATGGAATATTTTTCCATTTCTTTGTGTTTTCCTCAGTTTCTTTCATGAGTACTTTATATGTGAGTACAGATTCTTTGCCTCTTTGGTTAGGTTTATTCCTAGGTATCCTATAGTTTTAGGTGCAATTGAAAATGGGGTCGATTCCTTAATTTCTCTTTCTTCTGTCTTGCTGTTGGTATATAGAAATGCAATTGATTTCTGTGCATTGATTTTATATCCTGACACTTTACTGAATTCCTGTATGAATTCTGGCAGTTTTGGAGTGGAGTCTTTTGGGTTTTCCACATAAAGTATCATATTATCTGCAAAGAGTGAGAGTTTGACTTCTTCTTTGCCAATTTGGATGCCTTTAATTTCTTTTTGTTGTCTGATTGCTGAGGCTAGGACTTCTAGTACTATGTTGAATAGCAGTGGTGATATTGGACATCCCTGCCATGTTCCTGATCTTAGGGGAAAAGCTCCCGGTTTTCCATCATTGAAACTGAAATTCTCTGTGTGTTTTTCATAGATGGCTTTTATGATATTGAGATATGTACCCTCTGGTGGCGCCTGGGTGGCTCAGTGGATTAAAGCCTCTGCCTTCGGCTCAGGTCATGATCTCAGGGTCCTGGGATCGAGCCCCGCATTGGGCTCTCTGCTCAGCAGGGAGCCTACTTCCTCCTCTCTCTCTGCCTGCCTCTCTGCCTATTTGTGATCTCTCTCTCTCTGTCAAATAAATAAATAAAAATTAAAAAAAAGAGAGAGAGATGTACCCTCTATCCCTACACTTTGAAGAGTTTTCATCAGGAAAGGATGCTGTACTTTGTCAAATGCTTTTTCAGCATCTATTGAGAGTATCATATGGTTATTGTTCTTTCTTTTACTAACGTATTGTATCACATTATTTGATTTGCGGATGTTGAACCGATCTTGCAGCCCAGGAAAAAATCCCACTTGGTTGTGGTGAATAATCCTTTTAATGTACTGCTGGATCCTATTGGCTAGTATTTGGGTGATAATTTTTACATCAATATCAAGGATATTGGTCTCTAATTCTCCTACAGTGTTATAATTTTATTTTAACCTGTTCTGCATTTCTTAAATAATTGAAAGAAAAACTGTCTTTTTATAAAAGCCAAGATATTCACCATTTCTAATGGTAGTTATTTCATCTTGAATATCTGAGTTTCTACCTACTTTCATTTCCCTTCTATCTAACATACTTCTTCTATATTCTCTTGGGTTTATTTTATTTTGTTTTCCTGAAACTGCCTTTATTTACCTTTCATTCTTAAAGGCTATCTTCCCTGAGTATAGAATTATTAGTTGGCAGTTTCCCACCCACCTCCAGAACCATAAAATGCTGTTCCTTTGTCTTCTGGTCTCAATATGTTTGAATGAAGTCACTAAATTCCCCTATATCAAATGCGACTTTTTGTCTTTATATTCTTTTGAAATTACCTCATTAGTTTTCAGCAATTTTACTATGATTTACTTAGGTATGGTTTTCTTAATATTTACTATGCTTGAATTTTTCTGCATTTCATCATTATATAAATTTATGTCCTTCACCAAATTTGTAAAAAACGAGTTCATTGTTTCCTCAAATATTTTCTTCTGCTCCATATTCTCTTTCCTTATCTTTTGAGACTCCAATTACCCATATATTGGGTCTTTTAACATTACTCCACATGTCTTAGAAACTGCCCTTCCCTAACTTTTATTTTAGTTGTTCTTTAAATTGGATAATTCTATTAATCCATCTTCAGTTTCATTGACTCTTTCCTTTTTCATCTCCATTCCACTTTTATTAGATAGGAAGGTTCTCCACAGAAACAGAACTGAGAGAGAGAGAGAGAGAGAGAGAGAGAGAGGTTTGTGTGTATATGTAGAAGGATAAATAGATAGATAGATAGATTATTTATTTATTTATTTATTTTAAGGAATTGGTCCAGCCTTTTAGGCTGGCAAGTACAAGATCTCCTAAGTGGCTAAATGGGCTGGCAGGCCTAGACACCCAGGTAAGAGCCAATGTCACAGTTCAAGATTGAAGTTCATCAAGCAAGACTGTCAGGCAAGCCATCCTTCTTGTTGGGGGAAGTTCCGTGTTTGTTTTATTAAGACCTTCAGCTAATTGGATGAGTCCTTTTCACATTATGGAGGGTGATCAGCTTTACACAAGGTTACTGATTTATATGTTACTTTCATCCCAAAAACACCCTCACAGAAACATCTATAATAATGTTTTGACCAAATATCTGGGCACTGTAATCCAGCCATGTTAACACATAATAGTAACTATCATACTACTGTTATGTCTGGCTAGTGAAATTTTTATTTTAGATATTGTAATTGTTAAACATAGAAATTTTTATTTCATTCTTTATATAGTTACTATTTCTTTGATGATATTTTCTATCTTTTCATTCATTGTAAGCATTTTAAAATATCTTATGAGGCATTATTATAGTCGTGGGTTTAGAATCCCTGCGGGGTTATTACACCACCCTTGTCATCTCAGGGCTGATTTTCATTGATAGTTTTCTCTCCTGAAGTTGAACCACATTTTCTTGATTCTTCATGTCACATAATTTTGGATCACATCCCGAGTATTGTGAATGTTATATTGTGGAGATTATGGGTTTTTAAATATTCTTCCAAAAGAGTCTCGATTTTTTGTTTAGTTAGAGAAGGAACTTGGTTTGAAGGAAACTGCAAACTCTTATCATTTGGCAGACATGTTTAAATCTCAGTTCCTTCCCTTTTTAGCTCAGACACACACACATGTACATGAATTAGGGATTGACCAGAGACTTATTCAGAACTTAAGCACCACATTTGTAATTACTTCTCTTTGGTCCTCTTCGTTTTGGAAATCCCCCTTCACTTCTCAACTCTCTTGTTGCTCCCATTTTTTCCTCTAGTTCCTCTAGTTTCAGGCCAGAAAGACTTGAAACAGTCACTAGGGTTTACCCTCTGGCTAAAAGTTGTGATAACAGGGAATGCACACAGTGTCATTCCTTTTTGCAAATGCTAATTTGTCTCCAGAATATTGCTACTTTTGTTCTGCTCCAGTAATTGTAGGTGGTGGTTTTAGTTGCTGTTGTGTGTCTTGCCCAGAATTTATAGTTTTAGTACCATGAGGGACCAGTCTAGTGGAAGCTACTAAATTATACTGGCAACAAACATCTTATTTTTGAAACGATACTTTTGTTGTATATATGTTGACTGAAGAATTTTTTAAAACATTTCAGCACTTTTAAGATATTTTCACTTTGTCATCTGACTTCCATGTTTCTGTCTTGTTATCACTCTTATTACTACTCCACTATTTGTATTGTGCTTTTTTCTCCTGTGGGTATTTTTTAATATTTCTCCTTTATTTTTAATTTTATAAATTTGAATATGACATTCCTAGGTGATTTTTTTTGTTATTTTTTATTTTACTTGGAATTAGCTGTACTCCTTGTATCTGTGGATTAATTTCTTTTACCCATTTGAAAAATTCTCGGCCAACATAACCTCAAACATTTACTTTCCTTATTTCCTCTTTCTTTTTTCCTGAGATTCCAAGGATATCAGATTATTTGGTTTTTGTCCTCTAGATTTTGGATGTTCTGATCAATTTTTTTAAAAAAAATATTTCTTAATATGATTGTCTGTTTTGTGTTTGTTGGGTTTGAGGAGTTCTTTTTAGATCCTGGATATCAGCCTTTTGTCTGTATTGTCATTTGCAAATATCTTCTCCCATTCCGTGGGTTGCCTCTTTGTTTTGTTGACTGTTGCCTTCGCTGTGCAGAAGCTTTTGATCTTGATGAAGTCCCAAAAGTTCATTTTTGCTTTTCTTTCCATCGCCTTTGGAGACATATCTTGAAAGAAGTTGCTGTGGCTGATATCAAAGAGGTTACTGCCAATGTTCTCCTCGAGGATTCTGATGGATTCCTGTCTCACGTGGAGGTCTTTTATCCATTTTGAGTACCCCAATGTTTATAGGAGCAATGGCCACGGTCGCCAAACTGTGGAAAGAATCAAGATGCCCTTCAGCGGATGAATGGATAAGGAAGATGTGGTCCATATACACTATGGAGTATTATGCCTCCATCAGAAAGGACGAATACCCAACTTTTGTAACAACATGGACGGGACTGGAAGATATTATGCTGAGTGAAATAAGTCAAGCAGAGAGAGTCAAGTATCATATGGTTTCACTTATTTGTGGAGCGTAACAAATAATATGGAGGACAAGGGTAGATGGAGAGGAGAAGGGAGTTGAGGGAAATTGGAAAGGGAGGTGAACCATGAGAGACTATGGACTCTGAAAAACAACCTGAGGGTTTTGAAGGGGTGGGGGGTGGGAGGTTGGGGGAACCAGGTGGTGGGTATTAGGGAGGGCACGGATTGCATGGAGCACTGGGTGTGGTGAAAAAACAATGAATACTGTTACACTGAAAAGAAATAAAAAATTGAAAAAAATGTAAAAAAAAAATTCTTTTTCTCTTCCTTCTTCTCTTCCTCTTCTTCCTTCTTCATATAGTATCAGGTGACCTGACCTGTCTTCAAATTCACTGATCCTTTCTTTGTTTTATGTAGTCTGGATTCCTCCTTTTTCATGTAGTAATTTTTATGGAATCTTAGAATATATAGTCTCCTTTCACTTAGCATAACAGATTTGAAGTTAACTACATTATTGCACATATCAGTTTGTCCATTCATTTTTATTGCAGAATAGTATTCAATCATATGGTATACCACAAGTTTGTTTATTCATACCAGATGATGAACATTTGAGATGTTGCCAGTTCTTGGCAGTTTTGAATAAAGTCTCTGTAAACATTCACACAGAGTTTTTATGTAAACATAAGTTGTAATTTCTCTTGAGTAAATATCTAGGAATGGGATGGCTGAGTCATATGGTATGTATGATAGTCAAATTTGTAAGAAACTAAAATTGTTTCCAAAGTGGTTTGTACGATTTTACATTCCCACTAGCAAAGAATTAGAGTTCTGGTTACTATAAAATCTTAGTAGTACTTGGTATTGTCAGGAAAAAAAATATATATATAGCCATTGTTGTTGTTGTGTAGGTTTTTCAGAGCTTTTATTTGCTCTAATGGCTTATGAATGCTGAGCAACTTTTCATACGTTTATTTTTCACCATTTCTTTGGTAAATGAAAATAACTATCCTAGGGTCATAAAATGAATTGAGAAATGTTCTCTCATTTTTTATTTTTTAATAAAGATTTCATTTATTTTTTGAGAGAGAAGGACAGAGACAGAGACAGAGAGCATGAGTTGGGGGGAGGAGTAGAGCAGAGGGAGAAGTGGACTCCCTAAAGAGCAGGGAGCCTCACCTGGAGCTCCAACCCAGAAACCTGAGATCATGACCTGAGTTGAGTCGCTTAGCTGATAGCCATGCAGGCAGCACTCATTTTAGATTTTCTTTTTTTTAAAGATTTTTATTTATCCATTTGACAGAGAGAGATCACAAGTAGACAGAGAGGCAGGCAGAGAGAGGGAGGGAAGCAGGCTCCCTGCTGAGCAGAGAGCCCGATGCGCGACTCGATCCCAGGACCCTGAGATCATGACCCGAGCCGAAGGCAGCGGCTTAACCCACTGAGCCACCCAGGCGCCCTCATTTTAGATTTTCTTGAATAGTTTGTGTAACACTGGCATTTCACCCTTAAACATTTGATAGAATTCACCATTGAAACCAACTGGGTCTGGGGTATTTGCATGTGTGTGTGTTGGTGTGTGTGTGTGTGTGTGTGTGTGTGTGTGGTTGTGGGGAAGGTTTCTTAACTACAACTTAATTTATTTAATAAATATAGGAATATTTAGGTTAGCTACTTTTTCTTTGCTGAGTTTAATAGTAGATATTTCTCAAAGAATTTGCCTATTTTGTATAATGTATAGAGTTTATATATCTATATGGTTGATATAGTATTATCCTTTTAATCTATAAGCTCTCTTTTATTACTGAAATTAGCAATCTTTTTTTCTTGTTAAATCTGGATAGAGATTTTTGAATTTTACTGATTTCAATAAACCAGATTTTTATGTCATTGATAGTTTTCATTGCTTTGCTTTTCTGATATCAAAATTTCATCAGTTTTTGCTGTGTGTGTATGTGTAAAATTTAATAGTTGTCTTTTGTAATAGTTGTCATACTTGAGTTTGAGTGTATTTTTTTCTTTTTAAATGCTTGCTGAAGTAGTGCCTCAAAAATTCTTACAGTGAAGGACTATAACTGTTAAACTATTTTGTATTTTGTGTAAATGTGTATGTCTTTCTGTTCCCATTCCAAAATATACTCTTGTATATAAAATTCCAGATTTGGCTATCTTCTTGCAGCATTTTGAATACTTTAACCTACCATTTTCTGCCTCCTGTCACTCTGTTGTTCAGTCTGCTCTAGGTCTTACTGTTGAAACATGGTAGCCTATCTTTTTTCTCTGGTTGCTTTTATCATTTTTCTCTTTATTCTTAATCTTTATGATACCTGCATGTGACTATTTTTTTTTTTTTAGTTATTGAGATAAAATGTTAGTCTACAAACTCATGTGTTCTTCCAGTTCTATAAAATTTTGTCTTTCTGTTTTCTTACTCTTCTATTCTCTTTATTTAAGATACACATTTGACAATTTTTAAAACTCTGTAGCTTTTATATCTCTTAATTGATATCCTAGTTAAATTCCTTTGCACTATTTTCCAATTCCTCTTTTGCTGTATCAAGTCTGGATAGTTTTATGTCTTTCTCATCTAAGTGACTCAATTTTCCACCTCCTGTTCTTGTTCAATTTCTGCCCACTTCTGTTTCTTATTTTCCTGTTTGTTTCCATAGAAATTGTTCCTTTATATCCTTGATATTCCTACACAACTTTATTTTTAAATTTTCTTAAGCTGTTCTATATAATTAATTTCATATAAAGAGAACAGCTTTTCAATCTGAGAGTATTTGGCTGTCTTTCTTACCATAAGATAAAATTGTGCCTTTAACATTTTCATCTTAGATTAACTTGAAAGCTTACTCTGCCCTCTAGATGCATCCTTCTTATCCTATAAAGTTTGAAGTTTCCGAGCCGCCTCATAGCTCTACTGAGACCATACATGAGCTCCGGGTCTGAGGCACCTCCACATTCCATTCCTGTGGCACTTTTATGGACATGACAAATGCTGTCACTCAGCCAGCAGGTAGCTCGGTTCCATTTCTGGCATTTGTGCTCTCCTATACCCCTTGTCCTATGAACCTGAGCTCCAGGCAGAATAAACCACAGCTTCTTTTGGCCTCGTGTCCTGGTGGGAGCTGCCTCTACGGCACTTTACTCCAGGTGCAGACCCGAGCTTTAATCTCCCAGTTCGTGTGGAGTACCTTTAATCTGTTTTGCCCCATGGATTACTGGCCACCACTGCTTTGGTTTGGATCACAACCCAGAAGTCCTGTGGCTTCAGCTCTCCTCACTGCTTCGCATTTAAGTTCTCTTTCAGTCTCTGGTGATGTTTGTTAAGTTTTTGAGCCTAAGTCTCTCTTTTCGGATTTCTCTTTTTATACTTAGTTTATCACTGCTATGTCTTTAAAGCCGACAGAGGGTACTAGACATACACTTAATATCATCTCTATCAGAAGTTCTTGTCTTTTTATAAGTAGAGATTTGAGACTCAGAAGAGGGAGCTGTCGGATTTAAGGCCCTAGAATGGGCTTGTCTCAGAGTATGAGTGGGTCCTCTGGTCTCCCACCTCCAACCCCCAGGACCTTTTCACAGTCTGCAGGTGCTCAGAAATTGCCCTGAAGGGCAAGTCTCAGTGCTGAGCTTCTTCCTGCTGTCTTGCGGAAAAGGCTAGGAGGCAGCTGCTGGGGAGAATCCCCTGACGTCTCCTGAGAAGGTGGAGAAGGTGTTTACCAGATTTCATCACCCCCAAATTCTTACCTGACTAAAAACCTTTTCTTTCAGCAGGCTGTCACAGTCCGAGGGAAGCACACCACAGTGTGTGATACCACACACCGCCGATGACCTTCACATTCAGCACAGCGACTGAAGCCCTAGAAATGGTGTTTTCCCTTTGGAGGCAATGTGACTTCCTTATAAAGAAGAGATATAAAGGGAAGCTATTGATTTTTAATCCAAAATAGGCAAACATTTAATTGTGTGCTGCACAAACATAATACAATTATCAGTCGAAAAGTGTCACTCAGGTGAAGAAAGAAGGCCTTCCGTGTGGTATGTGGTATGTATAGGACAAAAAAAAAGTAAAACCTGGCTGCTGAGAACAGTCACCTGATTGAACACCCATTCCTCATAATATTCCGGAGCTGTGTGAGATTACGGGCTCTTTGATGAAACTATTTTACGACTCAAAAGTCTGTAAAGAGAAAGCTATCAAGCAAATTCCCAACTGAAATCAAGATTTTAAAATTCAAACTAGAAGGTAGGTATTTTTTCCACCTTTTCATTACTTTAAAAATTAGCTAGAATATACTTTCAGTCTCTCTGGCCTAGCAAATGCACTTGAGGTTGAAAATGACTCAAGGTTCTCCTCATGTTCCGATGGGGCTGCCGTGATGCCCCGAGACCTCCTGCAGCTCCGTGCTGGTTGCATGTCCAGGAGGCTCCTTTCTCCCTCATTTCTATAATTCAGAGTTCCAGATGGAACCTGACATACTCAGCAAGTTGCTTTTCCTTGCAAAACGTGTACTGGGAGACGATTCAAGTTCCATGCACCTCTCACCACCCAGCAGTGGTATGAGTGGGCATTCTGCCGACCGAATGCCGGAAGGAAGGTAGCTGCAGATAAAGGGCAGCCACAAATCTCAGAAGATTGTCATTCCTGAGCACAGCTCCAGGAAGGGGTTATTTCCCTTGCTATGTCCTAAGATTACCGTGTGCAGCAATGGACCTATGTGAGCTGGCCAAGGGGGGGAGTGTTTAAAGGATCAAGGCAGAGTTTGTCTAATGCTTTGAAGATAAAGGTGAAGACAATTGGGCAAATTCCTATTCTTGCAAATGATCTAATAATTACTGTAATAATTATCCTCATCCAACCATAGAGCAACAATAGATATATTCGAGAACATTGAATTTCATGAAGTATTGTGCGTCCCTCCGCGGCGGTCGGGCTCATTGTGAGTAACAGTGCTGATCAAATAACGGAGAGCCGCAAAGCCGCTCTCCTCACTCACCGGGGCTCACGTTGAGCTCCCTCTCTCACACCTTGCAATCAAATAACAAACAATAGCAAATACACTCCAGGAGGCTGGAGGGAGGCCAGGGAGGCGAGAGGGCCCCACTCCCAGGTCCTCTGGCTCTGCCTGTCAAACGGTAAGTGAGTATCTCCAATGAACCAGCTAATATCTTTGTGTTCAACTGACAGGCTGTTTTGACATTATTAGACACAGCCAAACAAAGGATGAAAACCAATTGGTAGCCACGTTTCACAGTTCCTGGTTGTAGGCACAAAGCAATCAAACACACCTGCCAGAAAGCCTGAAATGTGGGCTTTCAGCCCGGCGTTGTTCAAGATCCCCACCAACCCTCCCCTCCTTTATGAAGTTTTTCCAGCTAAAGTAACCGTGGGACGAGTCCCAGCCCTATCCGAATTGCAGGGTGAGACTCCTGTTTTGCCCCAGCCCTCATAAACAGGTGCTTAACCTGTTTAACCCCAGATGGCAACAGGCCACCACAGTCAGGAAGGTACAGGGAATGATGGGGGGATTCTTAGGTATAGAACATGCTAGAACTTAGAGACCAGGCCTGCAGGTGGGAAGAAAGGATCAAATATCAGGAGGTTTAATCCTCTGCGGGCTCTGTGTTCAACCTAATTTCCACATCCCAGAGCTTGAAAGCCTTGACACTTAACAGGTTAAAGAGTTTTCGGGCAGACAAGGTGGTACTACCTTACATGATGGGAAGTAAATTTTGAAAAGTTGATGGTGTAACAATGGATCCAAAAGAGTTTTGAATCAGTTCAGAGATAATAAGTCTATCATGTATTAGAAAAGAAGCTGTTATGTTCAGGTATCTACCCTTAATCCAGGTCTCTACCAATGGACCTCTTGATATCCTAATTAGAGAAAGAATCCAAGCTGGAAGGATGGTGGTCCTGGTGGCCTGGTGGCATGTGTCTTTTCTCTGATGTGGCAGGAAAATTCAGGTTTGACCTGTATCAGCTCTGCCTGAGACACAGGATCCTGCCTTCCTTTCTGCCTCCAACCTTTCTGGGACACTCTTACTGGAACGTAAGTATGGGTCTTGCTTCAAGCACGTCTCCATCTACTGTAGGTCATCATTAAACAGTCAAACAAATGACCAGTGAACTTTAAAAGTTCAGCAACTAACAGGCCTTAAAGATACAAGGAAAAAGGAAAACAGGGATAATTTTTCCCCAAGCACTGGAGTTTTAGACCTGGAGTAAAATCTCATCTGTGTCTCCTAGAGTGAGTCACATAGGACTTCCTTAGGAGTTAAAAAAAAAAAATACAATAATACCATTTCTCTTAGCTTATAGAGTTAACATGAAGGTAGAATGAGGTGATCTTTTGATTTACAAGTTTTGCTTTTGGTATATTGTTTGAAAATGTCTTTCTATGCATGGATGATGAAGATGGTCTTCTACCGGGGTGCCTGGGTGGCTCAGTGGGTTAAAGCCTCTGCCTTCGGCTCAGGTCATGATCTCAGGGTTCTGGGATCGAGCCCCGCATCAGGCTCTCTGCTCAGCGGGGAGCCTGCTTCCTCCTCTCTCTCTGCCTGCCTCTCTGCCTACTTGTGATCTCTGTCCGTCAAATAAATAAAATAAATTTAAAAGATGGTCTTCTACCTTGTTAGCAGTTTAAAGTTTTTGCTTTTTTATATTTGGGTTTCTTTTTTGGTGCGATTTAAACAATGTCATTATTTTTGTCCCTTTACGGATAGCCTATTATACTAATACCTTTCATAAAAGGGACTGTCTTTCCCTAGTGACTTATAATGTGATTTTTACTCTAATGCAAATCACTGTTAATGTGCAAGTTTGCTTCTGGGCTCCCTCTTTTGTTCACTTGTTACCTTTCTTTTAGGCAAATATATCACTTTTATTATTTCTCTAGCTCTAAAGTTTGTCTTGATTTCTGGTAGGAGAAATTCTTCCCCCTTCTTCTCTTGACCTGCCTCCTTCTCCTCCTTTCTCCTCCAAAGATGTTTGACTCTTCTTAGATATTCCTATTCGCCTCTGTACTTTAGAAGTTATTTGAAAGATTCCATGTCATAAAAATCTTGTTGGAATTTTGATATGAACCCCTTTGATATGCAGGTTAATTTGGGGGAGAACTGGTATTTTTACAAGATTGCATTTTCCAAAAGTGAACATTGTATTTTCATACATTTTATCCTGATTGGTTTAAGGTCCTTCAAGGGAATTTTAAATTTTATCTTTGTAAATATTTCACACATTTTCTTTGCCAGACTGATTTCCAGGATCTTTAATAATCATATTTTGATTGGTTCCTGTCAAGGATGGAAAAAATATTAATTTATATTTGCTGATCTTGTGTTCAACACACTTGCTTGTATAAATCAATATCTCAACTAGAAACAGATGAAACACTCAGGTTGATTTGAGAAGAGTTTAGTGAAGGGCCTGTTTAAAGAGGTGTGGGCTGGGTATCACCACGGATAATCACCGTGGATTAAATACAGCAGCCTGGGGCTAGTAATAGTAAGTCTCAGTCCTCAGTCCTCTCCCTGAACGCCAGAGGAGGGAAGAATGTCTGGAACAGGACATAGGGAGGTCCCCAGAGGGGGTCTGCCTGACGAGTTAGGACATGGGTGGAGGGGATCCACTGGCCAGCAGCAGCTACACAGAGTTGGGGAAACAGTAGCCTGGCTTTACTTTCCTCTGATAGATCTCCTGCCTTGCCTCTGCTCTCCCTCTCACCACTGGCCAGATCTGTCTGGAGCTCGTAGAAGTTAGTGCTACGGAACACAGAGAGAGTGGGGAAGGGTGTGGATGGGTGTGAAAGTACAAGTGAAGATAACCCACATGTTGCCAACTTCAGTTAGTTTTAATAGTTTGTCGGTCAGTCCCGTTATATTTTCCAGATAGAGATCTGTGACACCATCAGATATTTTTCTCTATTGATCCTTAAACACTTTTTCTTGTCTATTTCACTGTCTAGGTCCTCCAGTGTAATGTAAGCTAAAGATTACGACAGTGGGTTGGTTTGTCTTGTTCCTGATTTGAATGAGATCACTTCTAAAATTTTACCAGTAAGTAGGCTGCATGCTTTAGTATGGATTTTTTTTCTTTACTTTTTTTTTTTTTTTAGTAAGTTAAGTTGGCTACTTTCTGATCCTAGGTAAGGATTTCCTGTTGTTTAAAAAGATCATGAGCATTCTGAACTCTAGATCTGTCATGTTACCAATGTCCGTATTGATTAGGTCTCCATCAAGATCAAAAGCTTTTGCACAGCAAAGGAAACAGTTAACAAAACCAAAAGACAACTGACAGAATGGGAGAAGGTATTTGCAAACGACTTATCAGATAAAGGGCTAGTATCCAAAATCTATAAAGAGCTTATCAAACTCAATACCCAAAGAACAAATAATCCAGTCAAGAAATGGGCAGAGGACATGAACAGACATTTCTGCAAAGAAGACATCCAGATGGCCAACAGACACATGAAAAAATGCTCCACATCACTCGGCATCAGGGAAATACAAATCAAAACCACAATGAGATACCACCTACCACCTCACACCAGTCAGAATGGCTAAAATTAACAAGTCAAGAAATGACAGATGCTGGCGAGGATGCGGAGAGAGGGGAACCCTCCTACACTGCTGGTGGGAATGCAAGCTGGTGCAACCACTCTGGAAAACAGTGTGGAGGTTCCTCAAAAAACTGAAAATAGAGCTACCCTATGACCCAGCAATTGCACTACTGGGTATATATACAAACGTGGTGCTCCGAAGGGGCATGTGCACCCGAATGTTTATAGCAGCAATGTCCACAATAGCCAAACTGTGGAAAGAGCCTAGATGTCCATCAACAGATGAATGGATAAAGAAGATGTGGTATATATACACAATGGAATACTATGCAGCCATCAAAAGATATGAAATCTTGCCATTTGCGATGACGTGGATGGAACTAGAGGGTATCATGCTTAGCAAAATAAGTCAATCAGAGAAAGGCAACTATCATATGATCTCTTTGATATGAGGAAGTGGAGATGCAAGGCTGGGGGGGGTTGGGGGGAGGTAGGAAAAGAAAAAATGAAAAGATGGGATTGGGAGGGAGACAAACCATAAAAGACTCAATCTCAAAAAAACAGACTGAGGGTTGCTGGGGGGAGGGAGGACGGGAGAGGGTGGTGGGGAAATGGACATTGGGGAGGGTATGTGCTATGATGAGTGCTGTGAAATGTGTAAACCTGGCGATTCACAGACCTGTACCCCTGGGGATAAAAATACATTATATGTTTATTAAAAAAAAATCATGAGCAGATTGTTATATTTTAACATACATTTTCATACCCCTATTAAACATATTTCTCACTGTGTGAATGTGGTAAATCCCATTATTATGTTTGTGTGTGTGTGTGTGTATGTGAAAAAAAATACCCTTGCATGTCTAGAATAAATTCTACTGGTTATGATGTATTTAAAAAATATATACTGCTATTTTTGATATGTTAATATTTTGTTTAGGAGAATCACATCTATATTCATAAGTGAGATTGCCTATAACTTTCTTAATGATCCTGTTTTCAGATTAAGTTTATACTAGCCAAATGAAATAAGATACATATGTTTTCTTCTCTTTATTCTTGTAAATTTTGAGTAAAGTAAGAATTAGCTGTTTTTTGAAGGTTTGATAAAACTTCTTGATATGGCATCCTGGTTTGAAGGGTTGTATGTTTTTGACTGTTTATGCCATTTGTTTAATAGTTACACATGAATTTGGGATTTGATGTATTTTGAGTCAATTAACATTTTACTGTATTTTCAAATTATTGATGTAATATTATGCTGAATATACTTTAATGATGTCATTTAAGTTTTATGTTTGGTTATGACATAATTTACATTTGTCATATTGTTTGTATATATCTGCTTGCTTCCTTTTACTTGTTTTCCCTGATTAACCTTACCAGAAGTTCTCTCATTCATTTCCTCTGTCCTTCTTTATACCTTTCCTGCTTTCTGCTATTTCAGTTATCCTTCAGTTATCAATCATCTCAATAATTTTTTTTATTTTATAAGTTTTCTTCTTACCTCTACTTTTGACTTTTCAACACCAACTCTGGATTTACTCCTTTCCTTTTAAGCTAAAGGTATATAATTAGGTCTTTTTTTTTTTTAAGATTTTATTTATTTATTTGACTGACAGAGATCAGCAGTAGGCAGAGAGGCAGGCAGAGAGAGCAGGGGGGAAGCAGGCTCCCCGCTGAGCAGAAAGCCTGATGCGGGGCTTGATTCCAGGACCCTGGGATCATGACCTGAGCTGAAGGCAGAGGGTTTAACCCACTGGCCACCCAGGTGCCCCTATAATTAGTTTTGATATTTATTTTTTTCTAATACATAAAACACATAAATGAGAGACTGTGGACTCTGAGAAACAAACTGAGGGTTTTGAAGGGGAGAGGGATAGGGTATTAAGGAGGGCACGGATTGCATGGAGCACTGGGTGTGATGCATAAACAATGAATCTTGGAACACTGAAAAAATAAAGTTTAAATAAAAAATACACTAAAAAATTAATTATATAAGACTTCACATTTTCCTCTGAGAACTTTTGAGATGCCAGATGCCCCATAGAAATAGTTATATGACCATGACTACAACAGCTCTCATGGAAGCTATTTGTAGGTATATATTGCTTTCTTTGTAATTCAGTTCTAAATATTTAAATTTCTATTACAATATTTTTCAGCAATATTGTGTTCTCAAACAGCCAGGGTATTTTCTTTTCTCTTTTTCCTCCTTCCTTGCTTTTATTGGCTAGATTATTTTCTTTTTTTCTATTTCTTCCTCTTAGAGGTTTGAAAATCATACATTTTATTGCTGTCCTTTTGGTTCTACTATAAAATTTCTTAAATTCATACTTCAGTCAACAGAGTCCAAGGTTAATCAATATCCTTATCTTCCTTCTGAACCTCTTTCTTGTGGGCATTTCAAAATTTAATCTGGTTTGCATTTAAACTCTCTCAAATACATTATTTTTATTGGTGGTATTTTTAACAGTTAATGCTAATTTAGATTTACCAAAATGTTTTGCCTTTCTTTCTGCTCCACTGATTTTATACCAACCATTTTCAATATGTCGTATCTTCAGTAAATTGATACATCAAGGTTACAAGGTTCATTTCAGGAAGAGTGTATACCCTTCACAGGGTACACATAAGAATATCTCCTTGATAATCTTTTTCTTTTTTTTTTTTTTTAAAGATTTTATTTATTTATTTGAGAGAGAGAGATCACAAGTAGGCAGAGAGGCAGGCAGAGAAAGAGAGAGAGAGGAGGAAGCAGGCTCCCCCCTGAGCAGAGAGCCCGATGCGGGGCTCGATCCCAGGACCCTGAGATCATGACCTGAGCTGAAGGCAGACGCTTAACCCGCTGAGCCACCCAGGCGCCCCTCCTTGATATTCTTTTGAAAACCACTTCTGTTCCACAGAAAGCATCATCGTGAGTCAGCTTACAAGACAATGTGGATTTGTCTTACATTTGCTCGATCAATGTCAAACCTCAAAAATCCCAACTAACTAGGAAAAAAAGTCTGTCAGAAATACATTCCATATAGGAAGGAGATGTCATTTTGTGACCATTCAAACCCCCATTTCTCCTTTTTCTCCAGGTGTGGCATCAGATGTCAGCTAACAGAAGTCTCCAGGTTTAACGGAATGAAGAAGAATGATGTGTAAGCTGTGTGTGCTTTGAGTAAATACGGTACTTCTGGATCATTTGAAGCCCTTTTTCCTGTTGACTCTGGCTGCCGACAGGATGGTCCTTCCGTTTTCAGGATCAGATCTGATGTGTGGATAAGCTGGTGATATACTTGAGGATTTTGGTAGTCTTCACATATAAACCGAATACCTCAGCCTCTGTGTGTGTGGGGTGTGTGTGTGTGTGTGTGTGTGTGTTAGAAATCTCTATTTTCCTCATATATTAGGCCATTCTTTAACTAAACTGTGCTACAGATACATTGTGCCCCTAGCCTGAGGAAAAGAGAAACAATTTGAGGTTTGATTTTTACAGCAATGGGTTTTCTGACACCCCAGTAGCTGAATAATTTGGAAGTTATTGTGGCCTTATAACTCAATACATCTCCAAATCTAAATGTACATGTTAATGGATAGGACTGTGTGTTTAACACTTGCAATGTAGACAGGAGCTAACACAAAAAGCATTTTGTTTATTGTAGGCAAAATATCTGGCTTCAGCTTTTCATTCAAATTGTCATTTGTTTCTAATTGTCAGGGTTATGTAATAAATACTCTGTCTGCTCTTTAAAAAAATGAACACTGATAGTGCATTTAATATAGCTTACATGGTAAACTTTCAGCTCTTTTAAAAACCCTGACTCATCTTTGCTCCTGCTTTCTTCTTCCCTTTGTGTCTGGTGTGTGTCTGGTGTTAGAGTAATATGCATCCTTTCTTTCTTTCTTTCTTTATTTTTTTAAAGATTTTATTTATTTATTTGGGAGACAGAGTGAGAGAGAGCATGAATGGGGAGAAGGGTAGAGGGAGAAGCAGACTCCCTGTGGATCAGGGAGTCCGATATGGGGCTCGATCCCAGAACCCTGACAGCATGATCTGAGCTAAAGGCAGACGCTTAACTGATTGAGCCACTCAGGCACCCCTGCATCCTCTTTTAGACCATGAACTCCCTAGAAACAAGGATTGATTTTATTCATTTTTGTGTTTCTTCTGGAATGTTACACAGGGTTTTTACAAGCAAGGGGGGATGGCATTAATGCTGGCTCAATGAGTTGTTGAGTGGACATTATTGTCCCTTGTAGCCCTGGCACTTTGGCTCAGGATCTAGGGATGATGGAGGGTGCTTTATAGAATGCTTCCTGCAAGTGATGGCTAGCATCCCAGGTGGCCCGCCACACATGCCCGAGGAAAACTTCCTTCTCCCTCTCTCTGTCCTTGCTAGGATAAGCGAAAGGAAAGGGCTGGTGGCAAATTTGCATGTTGAATGAATTTATAAACACATCATATATACAAACTCTTACGAGTTCTGTGTCTGAACATTGCACACCTCCCTCCCCACCTAATTATATTGCATAAATCTGTGAGTGAAAAAAATGGAACGAATCTTCACAATTTCTCTGAGTATTTAGTCACCACTGTATTTTATATCAGCCACACTCTTTTCCTTGGCAATGTGTCTGCATTTCTGTGCATTTACTGTCTGGACACACTCGTTCTTAATACTTAAACAAAGTCTTAGCTAGGCATATGCAGCCACGGTATTAATGGGAGGAAAGTAGGAGCCATTTACAACTGGCGCTTGTCCAGGAGACAGACACAGTCATGCCAGTGACAAGAGGAAACGGAGTCTTCTCCGCTTTAAACTTTGAGTGCATAATGAACAGGGAAGTGAGGAAGGGGGGCACTGCCCGGGCAGAGAACCAGATAAGGTGGCGGGACCGTTCCCAGTCTTGCTTCTGCCATACACCTCGTAAACTGATAACTTGGGGTAGAATTTCCCAGCCAGCAACTGAAGAAGAAGTGGGTTTTATAGCAAATCGAGACAGGCTGACAGCTCCCAGTAAACAGAACATAGGTCTTCTTTGTAACCTGGATAGGAAGTCGCCGTCTGCCTCCCCGTATCTTGTCTCGGGCACAGATCTTGTGCTAGTGTGTCAGAAGTTGACCCACAGAAAATAATAATGATAAAATTAATAGATAGGTCACATTTATTGAACGCATACCAGGTGCCAGCAACTGTGCCCAGTGCTTTATAAAGATTTTATTTACTTATTAAAGAAAGAGAGAGAGAGAGAGAGAGCGCGTGCACAAGCAGTGGGAGCAGCAGGCAGAGGGAGAAGCAGGCTCCCCACTGGGCAGGGAGCCCAGTGTGGAACTGGATCCCAGGACCCTGGGATCGTGACCTGAGCTGAAGGCAGATGCTTAACCGACTGAGCCACCAAGACTGGCCACCAAGCCTGCCCAGTGCTTTATACACATGAATCTCATTTCATCTTCTGTAAAAGTCCCTTGTACTTATTTTGATTTCACAGATAATAAAGCCAAAGCTCAAAGAGGTTAAGTTATTTTCCCAATATCTCTCCAAATAGTCATGGGCAGGGCTGGGGCTATGAGTCAAGCTTGGTTGTATCTGGTGAGAGCGCCTGCTCTTCACCATCTTTCCTGTGCTCTCCCACTCCTCCAGAACCCTGCGATACAGCAAAGTAGTGTGCTTCCTTGCTGAGGCGTCTCATCCTGCTGGGCTATGAACTCCCTGGAGACAGGACTCCACTCATCTCTGTATCCCCACCACCTAGCGTGGTATCTGGTGCGAAGAAGGAACACAGGAGATGTGTGATGAATGAACCAGTAAGTCAATGACACAAACATTTGGTAAGGGGCTTTTCGTCAAAGACCCCTGATTGCTGCTTACTGGTAATCTGTGCCCCAGTAGGGAAAATCATGTCACATAGTAGGATTTAAACTTATTTTTATTGTTTTTATTTTTTTAAAGATTTTTATTTATTTGAGAGAGAGAGAGAGAGAGCGCATGCACAGGAACATGAGCAGGGGGAGGGGCAGAGGGAGGCATAGAGCCAGGCTCCCTGTGGAGCAGGGACTCATGTCTGGCTCGATCCCAAGACCCTGGAATCATGACCTGAGCTGAAAGCAGACGCTTAGCCAACTGAGCCACTCAGGTGCCCCTAAGTTTATTTTTAGATAGAGATGACAAATCAGTTTTCTTGGTGAAACAGTCGAGAACTAAAAGCATCAGGAGAAGGAAACAAAAGGTTCTCTTTGGGAACAGACAATTCGACAGAAGACTGCAAGATCATGGTTAGGAACTTTAGGTAGTCAGTCTGGCAAGGTGAAGCTCAGAGAGCCTCACCTGTCTTGTGTTTCAGAGCCTAGAGTAAGCTGTTTCAATGCCAACTGACAGCCCCCTCTCGGGGTTTAAGTCAGCTACCAGCTGGCTGGGTTACGGCTGCTCCAAACCTAGGTTTCATTCTTTGAGACCATACCAGGCGACAGATATGGTCTCTGGTTGCTCCTTCAGAAATATAGCTGTCACTTTGCAGAGCACGTTGGAGAAAAGCTACACCCCATGCAATCAATAGGTGTGCTCTGTTTGTAAATGCTGAGCTCAGAGCAAGGAGCAGGCAGCTTCAGGCTGGCTCTGTGGAACTCCCCAGTGCATGGCACACAAGAGGATTTGCACACACCCAAGCCTCCAGCCACACTAGTTAACGGTTCTCACCAGCTCCTTCGAGAGGGACCACTAGGTACTGAGGTCAGTCTGGAGTGTGTGCTTCACCTGCTGTCAGCCATAAGGACCCAGGGTAAACTATCAGGTTCTCATAGGACAATGGATCCAATTACAGCTTTCCCCGGCTATCCAAAAGTAGACCGTTCCTCTGAAAACTTTCATAAGCCGAAATGGTGTAAAGCAAAGAAGCAATTCCTATTCATTTATATAGAAAAAAAAATTGAGTGTTTCCAGACCCCCAAAATAACCACTCTAAGGTTTTTGATACCGTAGGACATGTATTGCTGAGGAAGGCACAGAATCAACCCAGATGAAGGGCAGATGCTCACAGACGCCGTCTGAAGCCAGGGTGGCTTGCTGCTGAAACGCTGCATGGGGTTCCCGGGGATGGAGCTTGGGGGGGCCGCCCCGCTGCTCTCCTCCGTGTGCGCTGCCTCTCCCCCTCCTCACCGCAGAGCAGACGCTGAATGCGATTTTCCCTTTTCACCTTTTTTCATAAGAGCAGATCCTTTTCAGATTTCTTTTAGGTAGCAAAACCAGGTGCGAATGTAGGTCTTTTTGTAAAAGTGACGTGGCGTTATCACAATCTTTTGAAAAGCAGTACTAGTATTCTCCACTAAGCTTTGAATTCAAGGGTAGAAAGCTTTTCCGGTTATGAACTGAGTGGAGTCCGTCTGTTTACTGGAGGAGCCAAACCAAGCAGGCAGCCCTTTTTGCAAGATGCTCTCTGAATGCCTGACATGCTGTCAAAGACGTGGGAGGATGCAGAGTCTGGGTTTTGTTTTTTCTTCAGATTGCTAAGAGGTCAGGTGTTTTGGGGGGTGGGTAGCGGGTTCGTGTGGAAACTGTGGACAGGGTTGCAAAGAGAGGCATGCAAAGGTCTAACTGCCCTCCCTCCCCCCGCCCTCCCAGTCAAGTCGTTCATCGCTGTGTGCAGTCCTGGGCTGTCCCGGGTGTGCCTTTGAGTGATGAATCTCAGATTGCTAGAAGATGTCCCCCCCTGCTTCTGTACTTAGAATAATACATGCACATGATACCAAACGATAGAAACTGTTGATTTCGGTAGTTTTTAAGGGATCCGGAAGCATGCCTGGGGTGAACTAGGTGACCCGGGAAGTCAGTTATATACCTGCCCTATGTGCTGGCTGGTGTCCAGCATTTCCCAGGGAAGCCTGGTAACCTGATCTTTTTATAAAGTTAATTTCTTAAAAGGCATGTAGTTTTACAGAGGGAGCCTCCTTTTCTGCTGTGGAATGCTATCAAAGTGCAAATTTCTATGAGTGTATTAGTGACTCATAGGCGCAGCGTGAGTCCAGGGCAGGCGAGATGTTTTCCCATCAAGTCACTGAGCAAGTGTAGGATTTGGGTGCAGCAGGGATGAGAATAAGGAAGCCACTGGTTCTTCTTTCCTGCAGAGTATATATAGATTTGGTGATCATTCGTCTCCTCCTTCCCCCTCCTCCTGTCCCCTCCACACACACGTGTCCGCACACCCTGCCGTGCACACTCGCACCCAAGCAGGGTGCAGACATCCTCTCCCAGTGTACAGCCCCGAGGTTTCCCACAGCTGGAGTGGGGAGCGCCACCTGCGTGGCTCTGCTTTGTGTCGGCCGCACTTGCGCGGGCAGGCCTGGTAACCATCTGCGTAGGCAAGGCCCAGGCCTGGCCTGGAACCACCAGCGCAGCTCCTGCAGGCCCAGAGGAGTCCTGGACACAAAGCAGGCATCCTGCCGTACCTGAGAGGGCCTGCTTCATGTCCCCGGTTCTTTCACACAAGGAAACCGATGTACACGTTCCCCTTCTTTCTTAATATTCATGTTTCTTTGTTTTCATAGCTGAGTCATTCTGGGAGGGATGAGCTGAGGATGGCTCTAAATTAAGTGGCTCTGTCACTGATTCCTTCCCTCCCGTCCTCCTCCCCTTCCAGCTTGCTTGCTTTCTCTCTCCCTTTCCTTTCTTGCTTTCCTTCCTTCCTTCCTCTCTCTTTCTTTCTTTAATTCTTTCTCTCTCTTCCTTCACTCCTTCCCTCCTTTCCTCCCCTCCCCTCCCTGCACCTCCCCTCCCCTTCCTGCACCTCCCCTCCCCTCCCTGCACCTCTCCTCCCCTTCCTGCACCTCCCCTCCCCTCCCTGCACCTCCCCTCCCCTCCTGTCTTCTCTCTCCCTCCTTCTTTTCTTTTTCTTTCTTCGCTCTCCCTCCCTCTCTTTCTGAAACTGCTTTGTGTCAGGCTGTGTGGACACAAACCTGCACAGAACTCTAGTCCTGCACTTGAGGACCTCAGAGTCTAGTGGGCGAGACAAATAGTGACTCATAATTGCAGCCCAGTGTGATGAGAACTCTTAGATGGGTGCATGGAAAGAGCCTTTCAGGCACAAAAGAGAAGCTACAAGCTTCCTCTGACAGAGTTTGGAAAGATTTTACAGAGGACTTCGGATCTGAGTTGGGCATTGAAGAATGGACAGGAGTTTGTGGACAGGAGAAGTGGAAAAAGGTATATAACCATAAGTAAGAAATCACAGTGCTTCTTAGAAATGGCAGATCGGGGCATAAAAAGCAAGATTAAATTATTCTACAGTAGAATTAAAAACCAATAATGGAAAGGTCTCAGGAAAAGTCCTCAAACACTTGGGAATTAAATAACAAATCCATAAATAATTTGTAAACCAAAGAAGCAATCAGAAGGAGAAAAGGAAGAATTTGGAACTGAATCAAAATGTATATGCAACATTAAAATTTGCAGGGGCTCTGTAAGCAATATTGGGGGAAGAACTTACAGCATTCAGTATCTATATCAAAAGAGAAGAGTGGTCTTAAATGATTAAGCTTAGTTCCTACCCCAAGAAACTAGAAAAAGAAGAAACTGAACACAAGTAAGTAGAACAAAAGAAATAGTAAAGATCAGAGCAGAAGTCGGTGTAATTAATATCAGAGAAGCAAGAGGGAAAATCTGTGAGACCAAAACCTGCTTCTCTGAGAGGAATGATAAAATCAACAACCTCCAGTCAGATTGGTGAGGAAGAAAAAAAGGGAGAAGACACCACGTAGAAATATAAGAAATGAGAAAGGTGGCATTCACTCTAGATCTTAGAAAGTCAACTAGGGTATAATATGAATAGGTTTATGGTGACAAAGACACAAACTACCAGAGCTCAAGACAGAGTAGATAAATGACCCTGTATCTGTTTTAAAAAATTGAGTTTCTAGTTAAAAATCTGCCCCCGAAGAAGACTCCAGGACAAGTTTGTTTCACTAGTGAATTCTACCAAACATGTAAGATAGAAATATTACCAATTCTGCATATACTCTTCTAGAAAATTGAAGAGAATACTAACAAACTCACTCTAGGAGGCCAGTATTCCCTTAATATCACAGTTAGAGATATTATAAGAAAATACCAATAGTACCTTTCATGAACATATTGTAAAAATTCTAAACAAAAAGTTAGTGGGTTGAACATATCATGACTAAATTAATTTATCCAAGGATTGACTTATGTTGAAAATATTAACAGACTAAGAAAGAAAAAAGATCTCAATAAAAACATTTAAAGCATAAAAAAAAAAAAAACAAACCCAACATCCATTCCTGATAAAAACTCTGTCAGTAAACTAGGAATTGAGGGAACCTTCTTCTTCAGTTTGATAAAGGACATTAATAAAATAATCCACAGCTACCATGATACTTACTGGTAAAAGACTGAATGCTTTCTCTTAAAATCAGGAAGAAGACAAAGATGACACTCTGTCCACTTCAGTTGAACTCTGTACTAGAGATTCCGGCCAGTTCAGTAAGGCATTCGATGCAGAATATTTGATATCCTTTACAAAAATCTAGTAGAAGTAGATTTTACTGAGGTTGAAGGGAAAAAGATCAATATCCAAAGACCAATTGTATTTCTGTATAGAAGCAGCAAATAATCAGAAGTTTAAAGAAAAAACAATGCCATTCGTAAGAGCAGAGACATATGGAACGCAAGGGGATACATCTGACAAAAGACGTGTAAGATCTGTACACTTACAATGGCGAGGAATGTCTGGTGACGTGTCAGATACCAACTATCTGTAATTGATCTACTGACTTAGTGCCATCTCCCTAGAAGCCTTAGCAGGTGTTTTGTCAAAATTCACAAGCCGATCCTAAAAGGTATAATAATGCAAAGGACTTCTAGTAGCCAAAATAGACTTTTAGAAAAGAAGAAGTTTGACAGAGAAAGAATTTGTGTAGAAAAATTATGACGCTATTTGTTGATACCAGACCATGGCAAGTCTTGAATTAGACTTTAATTATTTTAAAATAAGTAATCCACACAAAACCTTGCACACACATGTTTATAGCAACTTTATTCATAATTATCGAAACTGGGAAACAATCAAATGTCCTTCAGGCCATGAAGGTATAATAATCTGAGGAATATTCAGACAACTAAATCCTATTTAACATCAAAAAGAAATGAGCTATCAAACCATGAAAACACATGGAAAAAAGCTCAAATGAATATTATTAAGGGGAGGAAGCCGCTCTGAAAAGACTACATACTACATGATTCCAACTCTATGACACTCTGGAAAAGATAAAACTCAACAGGCAGAGAAAGATCAGTGGTTGCCAAGGGTTTGGGGTGGAATGAATGAAGAAGTGGCACGCAGGGGGGTTTTAGGGCCCTGAAACTACCCTCTCGGACACTGTCAAGGCAGACACATGGCATTTTGCATTTATCAAAACTCTTGGAAATGTACAACAGCGTGAGCCCTGATGTAAACTGTGAACTTTAGTTAATAATACTGTATCAGTATTGGTTCATAATTGTAACAAGCGCACCACATCAACTGCAAGATGTTATTGGCGAAATCTGGGAAGCATGTGGAAAGGATCTGGGAGAACTCTTTGTACTTTCTACTCAGTTTTTCTGTAAACCTGAACCTTCTCGAGAAAAGGAAGGTCTATGCAAAAAAATTTCAGGGGTCGTTATTTGCAGCAGCATCGTCATTGGAATCGGAGCTGTGTGGAATTCAGGTTTGGCCGGACGGACTGGAAGGGAAGACCAAAAGCGAGCACATCAGCTAGGAGGTTACTGCGCTAGTCCAGGAGGAAGGCTGTCAGGGCCTGGGGAGGGTGATGGCAGCCAGAATGGGGAGTTAGAATAATGTAAAAGGCTCCGAAGGGAGACTCAGGAGAGTCCACTGACGGTTTAGCAGTGGCAGTGAGGAGAGAAGTGAGAACACACAGTGCTGGAAAGAAGAGTCGTGTAGGTTTGCAGACTTCTGAGCCAGTCTTGGCTCTGGATCTTGACATAATTGCAGGAATGCCCAGGAGGCGTTATTGTGATGCTGGGGCTTGAGACTCAAGAGCAAAACGTCTGGAAGTGTGCAGTCCAAAACCTTAGTCGTTAAACCCACGTGGCTCTGACGCCCGAGAAGTGTGGCTTGTCTCAATCGAGATGTGTTGCGTGTGTGAAACTGAGTGCAAAAAAGGCTTAGAAAAAGAAAACCTAAAATGTCTCTATAATTTGTATACAGATTACGTTATTTGAATTTCACCTGTTTATTTGACAAGCTGCGGCTACTAGAAAGGTTAAAACTACACATGTGGCTCACGTGATTTCTCTGCTCGGCTGCACTGGTCTTGGGCTTCACCAGAGGCTTTTTATCCAGAACCATCTAAACTTTGCCCCGTGGGGAGAGTCCCCACCCTCAGAGCCATGCCCCACTCTAGGATGCGAGGAGCGGAGCGAGGTGGAGGAGTCAGGTGGGGTTCCCGGGGTGAACCTGGCACAATCTGGGTCTCCTTAGGAGTCCCTTTGCCCGCCACTTGAGAGGATCCAGCCAAGCACTACCTGGCCTGGCCGTCACCAGCATGTCTAACAGAGATCATGAACAGAGATCATTTCTAATCGTCCTTGCCTTCTCTGCCTTCACACAGCGATGAGCAATCCAGGTCTGGGTCTGACCCAGGTGGCTGCATCTCCTGCCTCACCCTGCCCTGGGACTTGGCAGTGAGAGAAAGCCACGACTAGGGATGGCCATGTCCTCCTGAGGCAGGGCTGATACCCGTGTGGACAGGTGCCCTCACCGCAGGGGGAGTGAGCCTGAGCTCCTCCTGGTTCCCATGGCTCCTCAGGCTCTAGCATTCTTTTCTGTACACCCCCGCCACGCAGGACCCGGAGCGCACATCCCTGACAATCGACCTGCTCCAGGGACACCACGCTGTGCCTATATCCTGGCCGTCCCCTTGTCATTTGGCTTCGTTACGTTGTCATGTTCACTCCTGGCCTTTAGGTAAGGATCCATGGACGGTCCACATCCCCTACCCACAACCAGGGAGCCTCAGAAACCTAGCCATCTGCTCGTTTCCCTGAGTCCGTGCTTACTCACCAACACTCAGTCCCGCCCCTTTTCCTCCACTGTCATTGGAGAAACCTGACATCCTGAGTCTGGTACTTAATCTTTTTTTTTTTTTTTAATATTTTATTTATTTGACAGACAGAGATCACAAGTAGGCAGAGAACCCGATGTGGGGCTCGATCCCAGGGCCCTGGGATCATGACCTGAGCTGAAGGCAGACACTTAATCCACTGAGCCCCCCAGGCGCCCCCTTAATCTTTTATATAATGACCCAAACCAGCTTTCCCGATGCCCATCCCATGTTCTCAGCAAGCAGGGTTTCTTCCTCTCTCTAAAAATACGCTTTCCCCACAAAGAACAGGGAGGGTGGTGGGGCGCCATCGTGGAGAAGCTGGGATGGCCGAGGCAGAAGTGGGCTGACGCGAACAGCCATGTCTTTGGAGTCTCCCATTAGGTCTCAAGTGTTCATGTACATTTTACATTCTATTACACACACATACACTTAAATCATCATTTAGTCAAAATGTTACCCCTGGAAGATATTTCATTATTTTACCCTGGATCCTTATACCTCCTGGCAAAGCGCCCCCCCTACCCCACGCCCCGCCCAGGACTCCTAGGAGTAGACAGTCCTCGGTTTCAGACAAAATAGGCAACAGGAACCTATTTCACCAGCCTGGGTTCTGCAGGGAGGGAATATACCGCTTGAGTTTCTCTGGGCCCTAGGAGCTGCTTGGTCTCTCAGAAGTTTCCATGTATGTGAACTCCTTATAATGACTGTAGCTGTATTCAAGTTTCTTGGCTTCCGGGCAGTGTCTGTCCGTGTCTCCTTCTTTGTCCTTAGCTGCTATGCTTTCTCACACACTGCATACGCCGTGGGGTTTGAAAAGGCAGAGACCAGGTCTCCCCTGTTCATAGCTTATTCCTCTAAGTTAGAACAGCGTTTGGCATAGAATTGGTGCTCCCTGAGGCTCTGTTGAGTCAATGAATGTTCAGGTGAAAACAGGGTTGGTGTGTCTATCAATATCTCAAGGACAGGATCTGCCTCCCATGTCCTTGTGTTTCCCTTTGGCTCTTGTGCCTAAAGCTTATTTGTGTTTATAGAAGGATGGTGGATGCGATGGATGGAGAGTTTGGAAATTTGATAGAATGACCCACCAGCTTAAGGTATTTTCTTTACCAGTTATTGGAGTGAACCATCTTACATTTGATGTTTCACATGAGGTTATGTTTTAAAGTAGATCTGTGCTTTGTTACCACGTACCTGTTGGGGGCCATTGAGAGCTGAGAAGTACGGACTTTGGAGGGCTCTGTGTGAAAGGGTCTGGGTGGCAAGGGGACAATGGGATAGCCACTGCTAACAAGGAAGGACAGATGCTCCCCTCATCAGCATTGTCAGTGACTGATGGGGTCCGTCCAGCCTCCATGACTTTGATGCCTTTGGTGGGGGGCATGTCAGATGGTACACTTACCACGAGGCTTTGTAATAAGGTGACTAGAGAGATGGTATAACCGTGGAGTAGAAATGGGATTTCCAGACATGAAAGTCCCTTTGACATTCAGTGTACACAGTGGGGAACTGAGAGGTATTAGAAAGCAGAACGGAGACGCATGAACAACACACACCCTCCTGAGCGAAAGGAGGTATTGATTAGTGTGAGTGGGAAGGATGGGTGTCCTACAAACTCAGTTCTCATCAGGAGCCTAATGTTTGCACTGTCATTTAAAGCACTTTTCATACTTTTGGTTCAAGAGTTGCTGTCCTGTATTCAGCGATTTCTGGAAATGGTGGGGAAAGTGATTGGGGAAGTACAGAAAGGGCCCATGTGTGTCTTAGTATGTTTGAGCTGCTGTAACAAAATACCATGACCTGTGTGGCTTATAAACGAGGGAAATTTAACTGCTCACAGTTTTGGAGGCCATGAAGTCCAAGATCATGGCACCCACAGATTCAGTGCCTGGTCAGGGCCTCCTTCCTAGAAAACTCTCTTCTCATTAACATAGCAGAAGGGGCAAGGGAGCTCTCTCAGGCCTCTTTTATAAGAGTACAAATCCTTATTTAAAAAAAAAAAAAGAGTACAAATCCTTATGTGGGGGTGCTGCCCTGCAAATCACCTCCCAAAGGCCCTACCTCCTAATATCATCATGTTGGGAATTCAGGTTTCAGCATATGAATTTGGGAGAGGACGGCACAATTACTCAGACCATACCAGAATGGATGTATGGCAACCTGACATTATTCCTGAATAAATTCAGAACTGGTTATAGAAATTGTCATACTCCATAATGTATTTGTCGTTTTGGCTATAGGAGAATAGAATGGATGAGTGAATTCAGAAAGCCAATCTTAGAGGACACCTACCCACTGTGTGTAGAAAGTGAGGAGCATACTCAGGCCAGACCCAGGCCTCTGGGTTCCTCCCATGGCCTCCTGTGGGTGGGGCCCTGCATGCTTAGCTCCACCAGCCTGCCTTTCCCGCACTGGTTTCATGTGGCATGACCATTCTTCCCTAGGCATTGTCATTTACTATCACAAAATATCAGTTGACACCATAAAAAAACCAAATACCCTATAACTTTGGTATTTGAAGTGTGGCCTGAGGACCAGTGGCCCTATGTCATCTGAGAAGCTCAGGCTTCACCCTGAATTCACAAATCAGGATTTGCATTTTACAAGATTCTCTGGTAATTTACAACTCTGGCACGTTACAACTTGGATACGCCGCCCTCTAATATCCGTCACTGGGCCGCTGCTTTATAGTGGCCATCCTAGTCTCTGAAATTCAGCTTCTTTTGTCTCAAATTACATCCCTAAATCTGGTCATCAAACTTATTTTTTTCCTCCCATCTTAGAGATGGCTTTTCCTGTCCACTGCTGACAAAACCTGCTTTACTACCTGGAGATGAGCCTTGTGCATTCAGAGAGAGAAGAAAAGAAAATAGCTTAGTTTAACTTTCTTTTTGTCCATTTAATTTCATATGGGACACATGTGATTTGTTTTTATTTTCCTGAAGATAGCAGTTCCTAAGTTCCTGAAGTTCTAAGTTGTGAAACAATGGTTGCCAGTCTTCTCAAAGTTGGGCATATAAGAGCGAGATTATAGTTTTGATTCTGATGTTAAGAAAGTAACTTCCCAAATGCTATGAATGCTAATATTTGTGATTTATAAAATCAAAAGGTCATTTATAAAATACGCTTATGGGCCTCTTGGGGAGTTATTTATTAGGCAACCTTTTGTAAGACCAAGATAGGAAGTTTCCGTCCACTGCCGCCCCTCCCCCCCACCCCCGACCCCTGCACAGCCAGGTGTGACATCCCACGGGGTGAGGTGCCCTGGTCAGTACACCAGGAAAAATGGGAATGTGCTAAAAACAAACAAACCTATCAGATAATTAAGGTGGTCTTGGCTGGGGATTTCAGTTTGTAATGTGACATTGTTACAATAAACAGATGGGAGTGAAGAGGGGCTTGATTGACCTTTTATAGTTTCCAAATGTTCACCAACAGTTCTTTAGTTTTAAAGAACTCGTGGCTTTTCAAACTATCCAGGTTGCTAGTAAGTTTCCCTACAATTGTCCATTTAATGATGAAAGAATTCAGGTTTCCAACTAAGATTTAGATTCAAATGCTGCCTTCAGCCTGTACTAGTCCTGTGATTTAGACAACTTGGCTGTCTCATCTGTGAAAGGCGGGACTTCATGACTAATATGTAGAATAGTGAACACAGAGAAAATGAATGCAAAGTTTCTGGCATGAGGTCAGGAATCGGTAGCTGGTAGCTATTATTACCTGGCTTTGAGGATAATGCTTAGCAGATAAACATACAAGAAATAATTTGTGAACTCGCTTCCCCCCTGAACTCATCTTCGTATGATGAGGGACAGATAACAGTAATAATCTGGGGAAAGGTCTTCTCTTGATAACTTGATTTTTGAGTTAATTTACATAAGCTGTCCCCAGTTTAAAAAGGGGATCTTGTTCATTGTCAAAAAGATAGATTTTAGAGTGACATTTAAAGAATACAATGAGTCAAATAGGTGTCCATGGACATTCTTAAAATAGACACAATGTTTCTATGAGATGATTTCTGGTTCCAACCTAGAACTCCAGAGGAGAAATGTATGTTTCCTTCCCGTGGAGGTCAAATATTTTTCTTATCAACGTTTGGGGGAAAGTATCTCTGATCTCAGCATGGGACAAATGAGACATTTATCTGCCCGTGTTAGGTATTCATATCCCAGCTGAATTGCTATAGGGCAGATGAGCTAGTGGTGTGGGACTCGGAAGATGGCATATAACATACAGAGAGAGTTTGGGATAAAGTGTTATAGGCAGGTTAGCATGGGGACGAGGAACAGAGCTCAAAATGGGATGTTATCCCTTAACCACCAGGGAGGCTGTGGTCAGCCTAAAATTCAGGGACCTAACTAAAGACTAAGTAAGCCGGGTTCCTCTTTTGAAGTCCAAGCTTTCATGTGGAAAGAGCCTTAGGTGACCAAGAATGACCCCTCCACTAGAGGCGCTAGAGGTCACTTAGTGTATTCTGTGTCTATTCAGGGTATAAGCACAGAAAACGCTAGGAGGCAGGAGCCAGATAACTAGAAGTAAGCACATGCAAAGTCCTCAAATCTGCCTCCTCATGGAAGAAGAAAACCCCAACCCCTTCCATGAATACTCCACCCCTTACCTTAACCTCCCCATAAGGAGACGAGATGTGGACCTCCGGGGCGGGAGGATCCCTCTGAGAGTCTGCCCGCACTCCTGTCTTGAGCGTGTACTTGTGCTATCACTACAGGGTGGCTTTCACCTGCCTGGCTTATCTGTGAATTGTCTCTCAGGCAAAACCAAGAACCTCGGTCGCTGGCCCTGAGTCAAGGTCTCATTCTCACCTCTCTGGAGACCTCCTTGGGCCCTACAGGGTAACAAAAGGACTAGGAAAGCAATATAGCCTGTCCTGCCCTTGACCATAGTGATGACCTCAAGTGCACACTTAATATTTATATTATGTGCTTACATGTTCTATTAATTAAGCATTCTATAGCCTCATTCAAATAATGCTCATAATTAAGTGTTAGGACATTGACTGATATTTTTTAGGTTCCTATGTGGTAAAATGCAGTTTGTGAAGTTAACATTCATGGTTGAATACAAGTAGGCTTTGGGCAGGAAAGAGAAGCACACTAAAAATCCGTGGGCTAGTTCTTACAGGTTGCACTAAAAATGAGGCTCACAATGAAAAAATACACATTTCTAAATTGGTGAGTAATCTCCACTTATCTTACTTTACAATAATAAAATGGAAACATTGTTCAAGCCATTGAAAATTTTTCCCCAGGAACTACTTATCACATGATTGGCTTTGTCTTTATTCAGTCCTTCATAATGGACACTTTTTTTTTTTCTCCTTGAGTAGTTTTGCTCTGCTCTTGAAACGATGAAGGATATTAGAAAATTAAAAAAACATCTTTTCATAGCTCTTTTTGTATGATCAAAAAGCAGTGTTTTCAGATTGAGGAAGCATTTATAGGTCTTATTACTTTCCAACTTCATATTCTACATATTTTGGTTTGGTTTTAGAAATATCTTTTAGGAATTAAACTAGATTTTTTTTTTTTTTTCCTACCAGTACATCCACCACCCAGCTTGGAAATGAGGATATTGACAAAAATAAACCATGTGATTCTCCTGCCACATCACCTTTCTCTCCCCAGTTAAGGTAACAGTCATCCTTAATACTGTGTTCATGCTAGTTTTATTTTTTATTTCAATACTACAGTTTAACATTTGACAAGGAATAGCACAAATCATATTTTATGACACTCTGAAAATAATTCTACATCTTCCATGAGGAACTTGCAGTCAAATAAGAAAACTATGTCATTTGCCATCTAGAACTTGGGTGACTGGCCAAACATTACTCAAAGAGGACACAGTTAATAACGAGTTACATGTGTACTTGTCTTCCCCTTTGTGCTGCACAGTGAAATGCCAATTTCGAGAGACAGAACATGGCCCTTCTTGTTCGCCCCCTATTATGAGTAATCAGATCAGGAAACAATGATTGGTTCCTTACTAGTAGATAAACACCTCTTACTAAAGATCAAAACAGCTTGCATTTGGGAAATCTATTAACCATTTTTTTTTTTTTTTGGCTACAGTTGTTTTTATGGAAGTATAGTTGACATACAAAGTTATATTAGTTTCATGTGTACAACTTAGTGATTTGACAATTCTGTACGTTACACAGTGCTCGCTATGAAAAGTGTTTCTACCAGCTGATGTTATGATTGTTTTCTATGTTTGTTATCTACTTGGCTGAAAACCTAGTAGGCTTTGTGACCTACTAAATTTGACCTACTAAATAATAAACAGTAGTCAAATTTTCAGCTCCTAAAACCCCTTTTTCTCATATTCACCTTTGGGGAACTTCCTGGGATTTAATTTGATAAGTGGAAGAGTTGCTTCTGTAACCTAAGCGATTTTGGTTACTGATGAAAATGAGCTACTTGGGTGATTGAAGCAAAAATCTACCAGTTACCAACTGTTCTGGTTTCTTTAAAGTGTTCTCCTTTTCATCAGATCACCAATTACTGAGAAGTGAAGTAATGATGTCAGGCTCTATCACATGAAATATGAAATATGTGCATTTGCTTTTATAGGAAAAATGATACACTGTATTAGAAAGCACTCAAAAATATATTACCAAGGAGCAATTTTAGAAAACAGTCTCTAGTTATAAAACCTGTTTTAATATATGTACCTTTTCACCATACATGTAACGAGCTGAATAAAATTTTCCACATAAGAAATTTATTGCCATTTCATCCGTGGGGAAAAGAAAGGACAAAAAAAAAAAAGACAAGAATTAAATATCTTTTTTGTAGAAAATATTTTTCAGTGACTTTTAGCCTCTTACCTTATTGCAGAAAATTGAGATATGGATCGAAAGAGTGAGATTGTTAGTTTTGTGTGTCAACTTGTTGATCACAGGAGGCCCGGCTATTTAGCTACATACTATTCCTGGGTGTGTCTGTGAAGGTGTTTCCAGATGAGGTTAGTCAGTGACTAAATAAAGCAGATTGCCCTCCCCAGTGTGGGTGGGCCTCATCCAATCTGTTGAGGGCCTGAATGGAACAGAAAAGGAAGGTGGAGGGAGGGAGAACTTGCCTCTCTGTCTGATCGCTTGAGCTGGAACGTCCGTCTCTTCTCATTCCCTTAGTTCAGGACTTACACCATTGGATCCCCTGGTTCTCGGCTTTTAGACTCAAACTGAACACTCCACCATGGTCCTTCCTGGCTCTGTAGCTTGCAGACAGCAGATCAAGGATCTTCTCAGCTTCCACATCATGAGCCCATTCAAAGTAACAAATTTCTTCATTTATATGTATTTATATGTATCCTATAGTTTCTCTGGAGATCCCTAAACAATACAAAGGGATTTTAGAATTATTCTTGCATCTTAATGGAAGCCTTCATTAGAATTTTTAGTCTGGTTTAACATTTCATCATCTTCCATAGAATTCTCTTGAATGTCAACTACCACTGTTCAGATTCCATGACAGGTGTGACAGGGAATTCTCCTGCCAGGTGAGATAGAGAGGGACACCTGAGGTGGCTCAGGTGAGAAAGGAGATTAACCTATGGCTAAGCCGCCGATTAATGTTACTATTTGAAAAATTAATATATCAGGATTTGGTGTGTTTATTTTCTAATTGGAGAAAAATCTGCTTTTCAGTCCTCACTTCTAAGTAAGAGGTAACTTCATTAAGTTCAACTCCAAAAAACTCAGTACTGAATCATCACAGCGAAAGCATCAGGCCGTGCAGCTTCATGGGAACTTTACATCCTGACAATCGTATTTCTAAATTGGGGCCTTTTTTCAATGCTCATTCATCATCACCATTCTCTAGGCTAAGCCTGAGATGACAGAATCTCACAAGAATTTGCCATATGTACTCATCAGCTATTTGAAACGCCATGTCCACACAGGGAGGAACACTGATAACATCGATCTGCTTTTGCCCCAGGTGATCGTAGACAGTAGTCACACAATTAACAGTCGTTAGGATGTCCTAGGTTGGTCATTTTGCATATGCTTGTGCTAATCCAATGCATCACATGCAGCTAACAAACTTGAGAGAGCTCCATGAGCCCTGAGCTGGGCCTCCAGGTCCTGCACTCCTGCCTGTCCCACTTGGGTGTTCCCACCACCTCCCAGCTCCCTGTTCTTTTATTACACATCCTCAAAAAGTGTATAGTCTGATTTTTGTTGTTGCAAAGTTATAAAAATATGTCTCATGGGCTACATAATCTTCTGAGATTGACTTTTCACTTAGTTATATACTGCTGTGATTTATCCATATTATTGCCTATAAATATAGTTCATTCTTTTTAACAGCTGTAAAATATTCCATGGTGTAAATATACCACGTTTTATTTATCCATCATACTGTTAAAGAGCCCTGCAGCACTTCCCATTTTCAGTCTTATAAGCAATGCTGTTAATGAACATTCTTATATATGTCTCCAGCATATATTTAAGAGTAGCTTGTGTACACATGCAAACACACACACACTCACACACACACTCACATACCCAGGAATAGAACTGCTGGATTAGTAAGGGATCTGAATGTTAGGTCTAACAAGATAATGATAACTTGTCTTTCAAATTTGTTGTAGCAGTTTACATTTCCGTCAGCAATGTGAAATGGACTCTATTGTCACATTCTCTCAAGTACCTGACTTCTTGATTTTTGTCATTGAATTATTGGTTCTAAAATGTTTTCTCATTGTGATTTTGATGTGTATTTTCCTCATCCCTAATGAAATCAAATGTCTTTTCATGTATTTATTGGTTCCATATGACTCCTCTTCTATAAGATACTTATTCATTTCTTTTGTCTTATTTTTTTTTGTAGAAGTTCTAGATTTTTTGTGCTTATGCGAATATCAGTTACATGTGTTACAATAGATTCTTCCAATTTATATTTAACTTTTTGCATTTTTAAAAAGTGTTTTGTTACAAAGAGATATTTTAATTTTAACATAAATTTATCAGTTTTTTATTATTAGCTCCTTTAGCTTTTTAAGAATTCCTCCTTCTCCAAAGATAGCTCTCATGTTATGCCAATTATAATAACTAATGTGTTAACGCATCAATTACTGTGTTACACATGTGAGCCACAGAAAGCATGTAAGACACTGTCCTCGAGAAGCTCTCAACCTGGTGGGGCAATAGGACCATGAACAGATAATTATGTGAAAAGTGATCAGTCCTGTTTTTTTTCCTTTTTTTTTTTAAAGAGATTTACTTTTTTTTTTCCCCCAAAGATTTTATTTATTTATTTGACAGAAAGAGATCATGAGTTGGCAGAGAAGCAGGCAGAGAGAGAGGGGGAAGCAGGTTCCCTGCTGAGCAGAAAGCCCAATGCGGGTTCGATCCCAGGACCCTGAGATCATGACCTGAGCCGAAGGCGGAGGCTTAACCCACTGAACCACCCAGGTGCCCAGTCCTGTTACATCATGCAGTATACTTGGACAGAAATCCACCCCCCGAAGGGAAGATTCTGTATGGTGTATAGCTTAATGTAGTTTTGTTCACATTTGCCCCCCTAACTTGAATGCAGCAGGTGGGAACATCTCGTCTACTCATTTATCTATACAAATATTTGAATACTAAAGAGGAATTTTTAAGCATGAGTCATATACAGCAGATTATAAGGCACATTTTATGCGTCTGTTTTTTTGTGAGTCTGAAAATACCTTCACCCTCCCCCCGCCCCCAACTAAGATTCTAGGGTGAACATTTGAATTATAAATCTTCAGCTGATTCTGATGATCCAAACTGGACCATCCTTGGTATGCGCTGTTTGCTCTCGTTCCAGTGGACCGTGTGTTTGATTGGATGTCCTCTTCTTGCCTCATCTTGGGATACTTACTACTAGTCACACCAAATCGTTAGCTTTTGCCAATGAACTTCATCAAAGTGTAGCTTCTGAGCGTGCAGCCAGTTGTCCACTCATGTCTATGGATGGCTTCCATTTCATCCAGTATGCTCTGCAGAATGTAAGATGCCTTCTTTCTTAGTAAAATGGCTGCGATGCTCTACCTTTTCTCCCCTCTAATCTCAGAATTCTCCAAATTGTTTGAATACTTTCTGCTGGCTTCTGCTGACTGGATCACTTATGTTCTGTCGGAGGGGAGGACAAGGTGTTAAGTCACCTCTAGTGGGATGTTCCACTTCTTGCTTGAAATTGGATCTGACAATTGATGCCCACGGCACAGAAAAAAAAAAAAAATGCACATGATGCTGCAAATTTGAAATATCATTAAACTTCCTCCTGCCAGCAAAATCTCTAGCATTATATACAACCACATCATGTCTGGATTTCCTTTGTGTTATACTGGGAGAGGGGTAAGCAAAGGTTACCCAGAAGAAGGGGGAGGCTCACCTAACACACGCAGGGTAGTCAGAGAAAGTGTCTTGGAAAGGATGAATTTTAAAGGGTCAGTAAGAATTAGCTCGATGAAGGAAAAAAAAGGAGGACGATAGTAACAATGCAGGGCAAGTATGGTGGAGAAAGACTGTGGATCTTTAGAAGATAGCTCATTTCCCTTTGTGGCTCAGAAGTTATTGATATCATCACCCAATTAAAGTCCTTGGTGTGGCATATTTGCCCTTTGGCATGTAGGGGGTTCCTGCCACCATCACCATCACCACTAGAAACCACGCTGGGGATTAGCACATATAAATATGATCTCATATACAGTCATCCAAAGTGACATATATATCAAAATAGATCATTTCACACAAGGGACAAAGGGCAAAACTTAGCCACAAATTGTGTGCCAAGAAGGTGGTTTTCCGCAAAAATCCTCTAAGTTCTCTTTCCTTACCAAGGGCAAAGTGTGCAAATGCAGGATCTTGCCACATGTTTCCATTCGAGCAGATGGCAGAAAGGTTTGTCTGCAATGTGGAACTTGTTAAGGGAGGAAGGCCTTCCTGATAGAGATCAAGAAGTCTGCTTAAACTTGCTTAGTGACGGAATGGTTTGTAATCCACTCATGCTTGCGAGTAGAATGCCTTTATAATTACTTGTAAGTAGATTGAGAGCCTCCAGCATCAACTCCAGGGAAAAGACTGTTTGTCCGATGCTTAGACTTCTGCTGAGCACTCCAGACAATACATCCATTCCTTGTCCGTGCCATTGAATTATGTTTTACATCTACATCATCTTCATTTTTGTTGCTTTGATGGTGAAAATATTATTTTGCCTGTCTGTGGGAAAGGCATCAAGGGGCATAGAGAGGTTACTTTGCTTGATGGTCCTAATGGACAATAACATCAAGACCAACCACCATGAAAATGTGAACACCATCCCCACAACCCCAGGTGCAATGCTGTATAGCTGAGGATACACTAGGTTTTTCCGTGGTAACAAACATTCCCCAAACCTCAGTGGTTTAAGACAGAAAAGTTTATTTCTCTCTCATACAGAGTTTGTGGTGCAAAATTTTCCAAGGCAGCTGTCTTCCATGTGTTGGCTCAACACAGGGTACTTGAATCTTATGGCACTTCCATATCAACACACACTTCCACAATCTCCTGGGCAGGATGAGAACTGGATGGTCCCACACTAACAGTTACATGTACATGACCCTGTCCTGTCCATAATGCATTGGTAAGAACTAGTCATAAGACCCCACCCAGAGGCAGCTGGGTTAGGAACTTTAATTCTCCGATATGCCAAGAAGGGGAGAAAATTAGATAAAGAAAAGTATTCACAGTCTACTTTATTTTTATTTTTATTTTTTTTTAAGATTTTATTTATTTATTTGTCAGAGAGAGTGAGCACAGGCAGACAGAGGCAGAGGGAGAAGCAGGCTCCCTGCTGAGCAAGGAGCCCGATGTGGGACTCGATCCCAGTACCTTGGGATCATGACCTGAGCCAAAGGCAGCCACTTAACCAACTGAGCCACCCAGGCATCCCACCAACTGAGCCACCGAGGCGTCCCTCACAGTCTACTTTAATGTGGATTGTTTCCAGTTTGCAAAGCAGCCTTATGCCACAAGAATTAATGGCTTCCTTTAACCATGAGAGACAATGTGGTGTAAGGGCCGGAGAACATGGGTTTGCAGTCAGTCCTGGGTTCCCGACACATGACCTACAGGGGCCCAGGCAAAACAGAATCTCTAACCTATTTGCTTTCTTCTTTCTTTCCTCTTCTCTTCTCTTTGCTTTTTTCCTCTCCTCTCCTCTCCCCTCCCCTCCCCTCCCCTCTTTTCTTTCTCTCTCTCTCTTTCTTTCTCTCCTTCTTTCTATAAAGTGGGATAAGATTACCTACTTCATAGAGATGTTTTGAGGTTTAAGTGTAGTAAATAAAACAAATTGCATGGTTTGTGCATGTGCTCACCTACATCTGTTTTAAGCGAAACATGAGTTCACACCGATCTCTCCAACTCTACCCCATTACTCTGTAGATCATTCCAGCCTTCTTCTGCCTCTCACTCCAACAGTGAGAAATCTGGTTGCCACCATTATCATTCTTACCTGATTGTTCAGTTCCAGCATAGATGTATAGTGGCTTCGGAATTGTTAACCCCTACCCCTACAGGGCATGGCTTGGGTCAGCTGGAGTACAGCTCCTTTTATTTTAGTCTCACAGATGCCATTTATTTCCAAAGTCACTGAGCTCAGCCCCTTTATTTCCCACTCTTCATTCAGTGAGGTCAAGTTACATCTCTTTTCAGTCTACGTTCTGTTTTAGTACCACTCCCCCATCACCCACTAAATGTTGTAAATTTAAGTGCATTCGCACTCACTATTTGTGCTGGAAACTTCTGTGGGCTTGACAAATGCATAATATCATGCATCCACTATTACCATTATCACACAGATTGGCTTCCCTGTCTGAAGAAATCCCTCGTGCCTCATCTCCCATTTTCCCCCTCCCAAACAGCTGACAGCCTGTGATGTGTTTATCCATCTTTATAACTTTGTGTTTTCCAAAATCTCGTATAATTGGAGTCATACAGTAGATCACCTTTCCAGACTGGCTTGTTTCACTAAGCAACATGCCTCTATGGTTTTGCATTTCTTAGTCACTCATTCCCTTTCATCACTGAGTAGCATTCCACTGCACAGATGTGCCGAGGACATCTTGGTTATTTCCAGGTTTGGTGACTGTGAATAAAGCTGCTGTAAATATTCACTTGCAGATTTTTGTGTGGACATAAGTTTTTTTTTTTTTTTTTAAGATTTTATTTATTTCTTTGACAGAGATCACAAGCAGGCAGAGAGGCAGGCAGAGAGAGAGAGAGAGAGAGGCGGGGAAGCAGGCTCCCTGTTGAGCAGAGAGCCCGATATGGGGCTCAATCCCAGGACCCTAGGATCATGACCTGAGCCTAAGGCAGAGGCTTTAACCCACTGAGCCACCCAGGCGCCCCTACATGCATTTTTTTTCTTGACAGTTGTACATGATGTACTGGGTAGAAGGAACTGATTGATGTTAATGGGCCTTTAATGATGTGGTGGTAATATGTTGGGGGAGGGGAAGTGGTCCTTAGACCTATGATTGGATCTCAATCTTTCAGTGAGCCCATGCCTCTGGGCTATAAACTTCACAAGTGTTTCTCAGTTGTCCTTCCCGCCCCCCCTTCCATTTAAATGGAAGATTAGAGCTGACTGGAGTTGACTATTTCCCTTCCCCCAAATCAATTAGGCTCTGATAAAACCCCAGCAGGTTAGGCTCTGGTTAACTCGTTTCTCCTCTGCGCAGGCTTTGTTCAGGATATTAGAGTGATGTGGTGTAATTCAGGATGGTTTCTTTCCCCTCTCCCTTGCTGGAAGCCTGAGGGACTTCTTTGATATTTACTGTGAAAACCTGATTGAGCTCCTGAAGGTAAATCTCATGAAATTGTGACACCCTCTATGGCCCTTCTCCCTGGAGTTCTTAGCTCTCAGAGTTGTCTACATGGAGCCTCGAGCAATTCATCAATTGTGGTTCATGCCCTGGAGCTCCTACCCAGGCACTGGTTTCTGCACAGGAATCACCATTCTGGTAAGCCTTGACTCCCTGCACTTTCCCGTCTGTCTCTCCAATCTTTGGGGCTGTGGTTTGCCCTGTGGCCTCCCCTTTTCTGTGGATTCAAGAAGTGTTGTTGGTTTTTCAGTCTGTTGGGCATTTTACTTGCTAGGATGGAGTGGTGACTTCCAAGTGCATTAAGTGTGGAACCTTCCGAGTTCCATTTTGATCCCGTTAAAAGAAGCTAAACGGTCTGGAGGAGCACAGACTTAGTTCCACTTGGATTCCTATTTCAGTGCTTGTAAGCCCCCTCTTGATTCCTGATCATGGAGGAGGAGGTTGAAGGCCTGAGAGTGGAGGGTGTGGTCATAGTGCTAGGAAGGGGGCGCACTTGATGTCCTTGGGGGGGAGAGTAGCAAGTGCTCCACATTCTTGACTGATGATAAAGTGTGACTGGGAAAAGGTGTTTTACATCGACCTCAAGGATCTCCTCTTGATCTCTGATAATTATGGGATGAAGAAGGTGGAAAGAATTCATTTATTCTACGTGCAGGATGTTCATATCTGTGTTAATAAGTGAAATCTGTCTGTAATCTTTTTTGGTTGTCATGTATTGAAATCAAGGTCATCTTAGCCTTATAAAAACAAGTTTGAAAGAATTTCTTCTTTTATGATTCTCTGGAACAGTTTGTGTGAGACAGGAGTTTGTGTTGCTTGAAAGTTTAGTAAAAGTCATCTATAAAACTGTCTGAGCCACATGGTGTTCATGTTTGGGTTTGTGGGAAGGTGAAGGTGTGAAAAGATGGGGGTAGTGGGATGAATTTTTTAACTCTCAACTTAATTTCTTTAATAGATATTTAGTTTATCTATTTTGTCTGATTAGAATCAATAATTTACTATTTTTTCTATAAAATTATTTATTGCATCTTAGTTTTCAAATTTAATGGCATGTAAGTATTTCCAATATTCTGTAAAGGTTGGAAAAAGTCTCCATCGTACCTATAGGTATATTCCTTTTTAAATTTTTTTTTAAATTTTATTTATTTATTTATTTGACAGACAGAGATCACAAGTAGGCAGAGAGGCAGACAGAGAGAGAGGGGGAAGCAGGCTCCCCACTGAGCAGAGAGCCCAATGCGGGGCTCGATCCCAGGACCCTGAGATCATGACCTGAGCCAAAGGCAGAGGCTTTAACCCACTGAGCCACTCAGGTGCCCCTCCTTTTTTAATTTTTATCTTAACTAGTTTTGGGATGGATTTGACTTAGTCTTTTAAATGTTTTCATTGTTGTTTTTCTGTATCTTATTTTACTTTTCCATATTATTTCCTTGTCCAACTTTTTTAGCTTATCTTAAATTGCACATTTAGCATATAGGTTTCAAATCTGTATTATTCGCATAAAGATAAAATATATATACATTTGCATAAACCTACACACGAGTGCAGATGTGTACACCCTCTAAGTACTGTTTCAGTTGTCTCACATAGATTTTATATGTGATTATTTCAGCTTCTGTCTTTCAATTTGCTTTTTATTTCTGACAGCTGAGCATTTCTCTTTCTTGTGAGCTCTCATATATTTTAAAAACATTTCTGTTTGCAATATTTTATTTGTGGAAAATGGGGTTCTGCTTTAGGTCAGCCTACTGTGTTGCTGGAATTGGGAGACAAATATACATCTTAGATTTTTTTTTTTAAAGATTTTATTTATTTATTGACATAGAGAGAGACACAGCTAAAGAGGGAACATAAGCAGGGTGAGTGGGAGAGGGAGAAGCAGGCCTCCCGCTGAGCAGGGAGCCCCATGTAGGGCTCGATCCTAGATCCTAGGATCCAGGGATCGTGACCTGAGCCAAAGGCAGATGCTTAACGATTGAGCCACCCAGGAGTCCCCCTCTTAGATTTGATAATGATTTTCTTTTTGTATTAAGAGGGGAGAAAAATAATGCAACATTAATACTGAAATTTCCTTTTTTTTATTATTAGTTTCAGAGGTGGGATTTAGTAATTCATCAGTTGCATGTAATGACCAGGGCTCATTACATCAAATGTCCTCCTGAATACCTATCACCCAATAGTCCCTTCCCCCAACGCATCTCCCCTCCAGCAACCCTCAGTTTGTTTCCTAGAGTTCAGCATCTCTTATGGTTTGCCTTCCTCTCAATTTTCCTCTTTTTTTTTTTTTTAATAATTTTATTTATTTATTTGACAGAGGAAAGATCACAAGTAGGCAGAGAGGCAGGCAGAGAGAGAGAGAGGAGGAAGCAGGCTCCCTGCTGCGCAGAGAACCCGATGTGGGGCTCGATCCCAGGACCCTGAGATCATGACCTGAGCCGAAGGCAGAGGCTTTAACCCACTGAGCCACCCAGGCGCCCCTCAATTTTCCTCTTATTTTATTTTTCCATCCCTTTTCCTGTGTTCTGTTTTGTTTCTTAACTTTCTGAAAAGCAAAAATAAGATCTGTTAAGTCAAAGAGGAGAAATAAATGAATTTATAGGCAGGGATATTTTCTTAATTAACTTTTTAGGTTTTTTTTAAAGATTTTATTTATTTATTTGAGAGGGTGAGAGACGGAGACAGCGAGAGAGAGCAGGAGTGGGGAGGAGAGGAGGAAGTAGGCTCCCTGCTGAGCAAGAAGCCCGAGGCAGGGCTTGATCCCAGGAGCCCGGGATCACGCGATCTGAGCCGAAGGCAGAGGCTTAACTGACAGAGCCACCCAGGCACCCCAAGTTTTCAGTTTTAATTCCAGTGTCGTTAACATTCAGTGTCCTATTAGTTTCAGGAATGCCACACCAGGTATTCATCCTGGTAAGGGGACTCGGAATCCTCTCCACCTATTTCGTCCATCCCTGACCTACCTGCCCTCAGGTGACCATCAGTTTGTTCTCTGCATTAAAGAGCCTGTTTCTTGGTTTGTCTCTCTCTGTCTCTTTCTCTTTTCCCTTTGCTCATTTGTTTTGTTTCTTCAATTCCACATATGAGTGGAATCATATGGTACTTGTCTTTCTCTCACTGACTTATTTCACTTAGTGTTATACTCTAACTCCATCCATGATTTTGCAAATGGCAAGATTTCATTCTTTTATGGCAGAATAATATTCCATTGTATATATCTACGCCACATCTTCTTTATCCATTCATCTATTGATGGGCACTTGGGCTGCTTCCATAATCTGGCTATTGTAAATAATGCTGCAGTAGACCCAAGGGTACACCTATCCTTTGAATTGCTGTTTTGTATTTTGGGAGTAAATGCCCAGTAGTGTGATTACTGGGCTATAGGGTAGTTCTATTTTTAACTTTTTGAGGAAACTCTGTACTATTTTCCTCAGTGGCTACACCAGTTTGCAATCCTGCCAACAATACAAGAAGTTTCCCCTTTCTCCACATCCTCACCAACACCTGCTGTTTCTTGTGCTGTTAATTTTAGCCATTCTGACAGGTGCGAGGTGATCCTTCATTGTAGTTTTGATTTGTGTTTCCCTGATGATGAGTGATGTCGAGCATCTTTTCATGTGTCTGTTGGCCACCTTCATGTCTTCTGTGCAGAAATGCCCGTTTATGTCTTCTGCCCGTTTTTCATTGGATAGTTTGTTTTTTGGGTGTTGAGTTGTACCAGTTTACTATATATTTTGGGTACTAACCCTGTATCAGAGATGTCATTTGCAAATATTTCCCCCCATTCAGTAGGTGGCCCTTTAGTTTTGTTGATTGTTTCCATCTCTCTGCAGATGCTTTTTATTTTGATGTAGTCCCAAGAGTTTATTTATTTATTTATTTTTATTAAATTTTTTATTTATTTTCAGCGTAACAGTATTCATTGTTTTTTCACCACACCCAGTGCTCCATGCAATCTGTGCCCTCCCTAATACCCACCACCTGGTTCCCCCAACCTCCCGCCCCCTACCCCTTCAAAACCCTCAGGTTGTTTTTCAGAGTCCATAGTCTCTCATGGTTCACCTCCCCTTCCAATTTCCCCCAAGAGTTTATTTTTTATTTTACTTTACTTGCCTCAGGAAACCTATCTAGAAAAATTTTACTATGGCCAATATCAGAGAAATTACTGCCTGTGCTTTCTTCTAGGATTTTTTTTGGCTTTGGGTCTCACATTTAGTATCTAATCCATTTTGAGTTTATTTTTGTGTGTGGTGCAAGAAAGTGGTCCAGTTTCATTCCTTTCATATAGCTATCCAGTTTTCCCAGCATTGTTTGTTTTAGAGGCAGTCTTTTTCCCACTGTATCTTCTTTCTTTCTTTGTTGAAGATTAAGTAACCATAGAATTATGGGCTTATTTCTGAGTTTTGTATCCTATTCCATTGATCTATGTGTCTATTTTTGTGCCAGTACCATGCTGTTTTGATGACTACAGCTTTGTAATATAACCCAAAGTCTGGGATTGTGATACTTCCAGTTTTGTTTTTCTTTTTCAAGATTGCTTTCACTATTTGGAGTCTTTTGTGGTCCCATACAAATTTTAGGATTGTTTGTTCTAGTTCTGTGAAAAGTGCTGCTGGAATTTTGACAGGGATTGCACTAAATCTTTAGATTGCTTTGGGTAAGATAAACATTTTAACAATATCTGTTCTTCCAACCCATGAGCATGGCATGTCTTTCCATGTTTTCCATCTTCAATTTTTTTCATCAGCGTTTTAAAGTTTTCAGAGTACAGGTGTTTTCCCCCTCTTTGGTGAAACTTATTCCGGGTATTTTATTATTTTTCATGCAACTGTAAGTGGGATTAATTATTTATAAGTTTTTAAAATGATAATTCTAAGGCCCAAATCATTAGTCTTTTCAACTTTAAACTGGGAATGAATGATTCTTTACTACTTCATCGTCTTAGAGTAAAATGAGAATACTAGAGGAAATACTTTAAAAAGTAGGCACAGTGTTAGAATATGGCATATGAATGTTAAGTTTCTAAGTGTTTGGAGTAAAATATAATGTAATGTATACGAATGTGTTATGTAGACCTACAAACCTACATCCACATTCCTGATTATTATTTGTAAGTACCAATCTGCAAGAAGAGTTATATAATTTTTTTAGGCTTTTATGGTCTAACCAAAGTAATACGTTCCAACATGTCGTAAGCATGTTAAATATTCAATTAGGTGATCTCAAAGGGTGAGTACCTGGAAAGCTTTCAGGTTGAATGGTTTCAGGTTGAATGGAATGGAGAGCTTAGTGTTTGAAAGGCATCTATCTTTTCTCTTTAAGTATTATCTCAAGGTGCCATCTTCTTTTTTTTTTTTTTAAGATTTATTTATTTATTTGACAGAGATCACAAGTAGGCAGAGAGGCAGGCAGAGAGAGAGAGGGGGGAAGCTGGCTCCCCGCTGAGCGGAAAGCCTGATGTGGGCCTTGATCCCAGGAACCTGAGATCATGACCTGAGCTGAAGGCAGAGGCTTATTAACCCACTGAGCCACCCAAGCACCCGCAAGGCACTGTCTTTTAAAGATTCCATACACCGTTCTCTGTACTTGCTTTCTGTTATAGGATTTCTTTTATTTAAAAAATGATACTAACTCATTGTTTTCTTGGAAATAGTATATAAGTGATCATTAAAAGTACCACTGAAACACAACATGTGTACATAGAATAATGGAATGTAGACTTTTCAATTTCTCTTCTTAAATAGAGAAATGTGTCACTAGATATTAAGTGTTTTGACTAAATTCTAAACCATAGCTGTCTTTGTTCCTTGAGTTCAAAGTTCTAGTGAGAAAGCATCTTAAAACTGAATTCCTTTCGTAAGGATAATCTAAGTGAGAATAGTTAATTAGTCCCTTTTGATGTTTAGAGATTATTATATCCAGAATCAGATGTGTACTTATGATTTCTGTATATGTGGATATTACCACTTCCAAAATAGTAACACACTGGTAATTTGTTTTCTTGGTAGTAACTCATAAATATCTTCCAATTTATGCTATTCTGTTCTTACATTTGGGCCCAATTTTTTAAGTATTTCAGATTACATTTCTTATGGTGTCATAGCCTTTATTTCAATGCATAAAAAGTACCTATTTATGTTTAGTCTAACTATTCATGCATTCATCCATTTACTAGTAAATAAATAAGGGTAGAAAAATTGTTATCCTTTGAGGTCTGCCCCTAATCTATGTCCTACATGAAGCCTGTACAAGTCATTTTGGCTTACAGAAGCCTCTCTTTTGAGTACCTGATGGGTCTCCTTGGGCGCTGAGTACAAGTCTCCTTGGGCACTGAGCACACCTACCCCATGCCCTCTCCTGAATGATGAGGCAATTTCCACATGTCTGTGCTGCATCCCACGTAGATGGAAGGAAGCTTGAAAATTTTAGACTGATACCTCCCTGAGAGACTTCAAATAGAAAATACTTACAAATGTAGACCAGCAGGGTCTCCCTGCTCTCCCTGAGACTTGGCCATTATCACCCTGATCCCCTCCCCACAGTCTGTGTGCCTTGGAGTACAGTGGCTTCTCCATGCCTGCCTGCAGTTTCCCAAGCCTTAGGTTTCTGCCACAAGCTGTCACTCCAAAACTTGCTTACTCTGAATTCTCTTTATCCACACTTAAGCTTGGCTTTATTTTTTTTTAATTTTTTTTTATCCTTTTAATAGTCAGCCAAAGAGGGGACCCCTCCAATCCTTTCTCCCTGATAATATTCCCTAAATCTTGTCACCTCTGTGCCTTCTGCAATAGCCCCCCTTCCCCGACATATGAATTAAAAGGTGCAATATTTTTCAAAAAGTGTAATTTTTGGTAATAAAATAATGATAAACCAGATTACCTTACAGCTTTGATGATTAGATAACTTCAATGGAAAGCAAATTTCCTATTCTAAAATATTCCCTTGTTCATTTCTGCGGAGCTGTCTGCTTGCTGCTACATTTTTCTCTCCTTTCCTGACCTCTTCCTCTACATCACAACACTCCAGCTGCCTCTCCACCATACTCTCCACTTTACCAAGCAGAGCCCACTCAGCATCCCCTGCCCTGAACATATGTTCAGGGTCTGACCTATCTGTTCTTGCTCAAAAACATATTAATGTGCTCAGCTAGACAATGGTGAGACTTAAGCTTTTTCTCCTCTCCCAACCAGTTTCTTCCAGGGACAAGGACCAGGGCAAAGATATTCCCTTTATGATATGAATTATATTACCCCTCCTTCACCAAAACAGATTATTTCTCCCAAAGTGGAAAATGAATAGGTACCAAATGTTTCTTCTGGAATAGTATCTGCAGATGGCCAGGACTATATACTTATGATAATTCTTCCTTCACTAACTAGAGTAACACTTCTGATCTTGGTGTCCTAATTCCAGGGAAGGAGATATATGTGTGTGTGTGTGTGTGTGTGTGTGTATTTATATTTAATGTATATATTCATATATATACATTATATATATATACATACACATACATACATACATATAAATATATATATTTATATATATATTTATATAAATATACATATATGATCATGATAAGTTGTGGAGTTATGGCTATGACATTTAAGATTTTATTTTTTTTTAAGATTTTATTTATTTGACAGACAGAGATGACAAGTAGTCAGAGAGGCAGGTAGGGAGAGAGAGGAGGAAGCAGGCTCTCTGCGGAGTAGAGATCCTGATGTGGGGCTCTATCCCAGGACCCTGGGATGATGACCTGAGCCGAAGGCAGAGGCTTTAACCCACTGAACCACCCAGGCGCCCCTGGTTATGACGTTTAGAGATAAGTTTCCTGGCAGCCACAGCAACAAGGAAAACATGATGAGCTTCATTAATAGAAATACAAAGGAAATAGACTCATTCCTCAAGAGACACACATTTTCTGGTCTTTAATCACAAACAATAATTTGCAATTAGGTATATTTGTATTCTTGACAGTAGCTTTATAACAAATTCAGGGGTATTTTCATACATCATGTGCTTTATTGAGCCTGTCATAAAAGCCAAAGGCATGGTATCATCACACATCTTGGTGAAATTCTGCAGTGACTGAAGGGATTGATTCGAAAAGCCTGGTGACTACAAGAAAGAAGGTGAAGTTGGACTCAGAATTAGTACCACTGAGACACGACTCTCTGACGGAGGCTGTTGTACACTGGAACCTTGCTCCATTTGCTAGAACGTATGCTTCAATCTGAAAAGAGTGTCTAACTTCTATCTTATTTCACAGTGTAAATTCTTGGGACCTTAAGCGTTCAGCCCAACAAGTTCAGTTCCAGAATGTTCGGGTTCTGAAGACAGTGTAATATTGAGGTGACAGGGTTCTCAGTTGGAAGTTCTAAGAGCCAAACTTACTAAAAAACAAAAGCCCCACACAGCTGTACCACTGATAACCTTTGAGGTTCCCGAATGGCACGTTTAGGACAGGAGGACTCTTGCAACAGGAGCAGCTCAGTTGTGCTCTGTGTGCCCTCTGTGTGGCCCACCAGTGGAGGCCTCTCGTGCATAGCCAAGGCTGAGCTCAAGCCCGCGCGTTCAGCTAGCTCGGTGGGCTTGCGTGGAGCCTCGCAGGCTGGGAGCCCCTGATGGGAGCAGGCTGCCTCGGCGCTTACACAGCTGTTAGGCTCCTCATGTTCTTGGGCTGGCCCGTCACATGTGTGGCTTCAAAATGGTCAAACCTCAGGCCTCAAATAATCTTTTGTTCTGCTTTTCTGCTTTGTATGTTTGACTCAGTAGCTTTGTTTATTTTCTTAAAATATTTCCTTTTGGTTTGTGTTTCTTGGCATGGCCGAGCTATGGTTTTTCTAAAGGCAATCTTCTCCCGACCCCCTTGCCGTTCATAATACCACACCCCCAGAAGAGTGCAAGCTGTTACCGTCCCTTCCAGATCCTGGGGTTGGAAGGGCACTCAGGACCATGGTGCCGCCTCCTCTTCTCCTGAAGGGCGAGTGCTCATCGGGGACACTGCTGGGTAGGGCTCACGTCACTCTTACTTCTGGTCCAAAGGATGTATCCAAGCCAAAGAATCCCATATGCTCTTCTTCCAACCAAGTGTTTTTACCATTGATATCAGCACTACCGGTTTTCTGAAATTACAAGTCTCTTGACCTCATCTTTGGGGTTCCACAGCTAGGGAACCCTTTAAAAGGAAGCCAGGCAGAAGGATAGGTTTCCCTCTGCAGCCCTAACACAGCCTCAGGCTTTCTTTAGGCAGATCTACCAACCTTTTTCCCCCCCACCCCGAGGAAAGACATAAAACCATCTCCCTAAGATTGTCAGCATTCCAAAGCAACTAGTCCTGCGGGTTTCCTGCATGCTAATGGCCACTGCCCTTCCCTGGAGCTGAGCTCCAGGCTGGAAGCTCTTGGCTCTCTGAGCATCCCCTTCAAAGAGGAAAATACCAGCACCTCCTGAACCAACAATGAGACATGTTTGACTAGTGGTGATGAAATGTCTTCTACAAACACTCCCTACCTTACCCACCTCCCCTTTCCAGGACTGATTCACCACTGAAATATTTGTGTCACCCAAGTTCAAGTAGATGAAACCAAACCCTTTGGTGCTGGCAGTTCTCAAGTGCCATAAGAAAGCAGCATGAACTTCGTGGGCAAGGGAGGTAATTAAATAAGCCAAAGCAAGCAGCTGGTCTCCAGCAGGCCGGGCCAGAACTACAAATGAGCGCTGGGCCTGGGCCTTTCTGAGGCAGATCACTAGTGCATGCTGGGAATCCATGTTGCACAGTGAGTCCCCTCCCAGGAGTTCCTGGCCCTCCCCAGCCAGAGTACATACTTCAGCAGAAGAAGGGATAGGACTCCCACTTTCTCATGTGCCCCACCAGCAGCACACTATGAATTCTCATTAGCTCAGGACCCTCTCCCTCGGAGCCTGAGACCCTAACTCAAATGTACTTTTATACTCTTGTACAGGGACAGGATATTTTACCTATAATTCAGAATAAGAAAGACTGGGGTGGGGGGGTACTAGTCTAATTATTTCCTTGGGAAAAGAAGGGAAAAAATAATATTGAAAACACTAGAAACAGCCAATTTATCTACATATCATTGAGAATATTGTCAGCAGCTGGAGTGCCAATAAAAATCAATGTTCCCCACTCGTGAGCAAACACTGAACCCAGGCGTCTCTGTGAGCAGAGACCTGGCACCTGGGGTGCCTAGTCATTGGAAAAGACTATGCTGGGAGTCATGGCCAAAACTTCAGAGATAGAAGTAAGAGGAATTATGGGCCTTTCCCACAGAAACTTAAATTTTATATCCCCTGAATTTTATGTGAGATATAATTATTACCTTTTCAGGGTAGTCTAAAATTTTAACTTACTTATGATAGTCTAAAATTTTAACTTACTTATGATAGTCTAAAATTTTAACTTACTTGTGATATAGCAACAGTATATTGTTTTTATTATGTGGTCCTGAATGTAGCTGAAATTATGCATTGGGCTGTTATTCTACTGTGGATATTATACAACATTTACATTATTGGATGGAAGTAAGTAGATGGCGATTTCCTGAGCTAATGTCTCAATGAACACTGTTCTCAAGGCTTTATTTAGGGTGATATAAAACAAAACTTTGTTATGTGTGGAGATTAATTTTAATGACTACTGATAGCATGAATTTAGAACTTTTTTTTTTTTTTTTTACTTTGGAATCTTTAATAAATGAGTATGCACTGTGAGTCTCCGACTATGCTGCATTTCCCAAATTTACTTTACAAAGTGATTTTCCCTTCTTTTTCTAGAACCCTTAACTCTTAACATCTTATGAAATACCGAGCTTTGGAACACAGTTCAGTAAATATTGCGTTAGGCAGTATTTCCTGTGCCTTGAACTAATGTAGCCAGTATAGTTTAGACTAGAAAGTGCTAGAAGATCCATAGAAGCAACCTATGTTGTTTTAGTAATATTCTTCATGGCCATTAAGTTCTGTTTTAAAACCAGCACCTGAAGAGAATTCAGTTTTACGTGGACTGTCTGAAGAGCAAGAAAGTGAACAATCTGGCTTCCGCTTTCTTGGCTTTAGGCTGCTCTGGTGTCGTCCTTGTCATATTTTGCTCTTGGATTAGAAATGCTTATGTGGCCAACCTGGGAGGCTGATCACCTGGTCACGGAATCTAAAGTTACATTTCTAAGAAACTCTGCTCAGAGTCCTAAAGGGCTAGTTTACCATTTCACGGAAAAATGACTTAGAAGATGACACTGTCTCTAACGAAAACTCAACTCTCCTACCTCATAGACGTTTCAGCTGTTGTTCCCTCATTCAGACTTTGCCTTCCTTATCTAGGTTGGTCTGAATTGGTGAGGTGAACCTGTCTCCAGAGCTGTGACATGAATATGGTGTGAAGAGAAAAACCCTCCCTCTCCAGCATTTCAGTACGTTTTGCAGCTCTCGTCACACCTCCTCAGGTTACTGCTAAATTAGTCAAGCCGCTGGCACGAGTTTGCTACTCAGAGCAAGGCAACGTGTCCTTTGTTGAGTTGAGGGGCAGCTTCTGGGCTCCCTTTAATCTGATTGTTTTAATTCAATTTAATCTGGCCAGTAAATATTTTTCTTCAGCTGCAGAAATGTGTAAACCAACTAAGTAGTTCATAATCTATGTATACAGTTAACAGAGCTCATGCTGACCAGTGCCATGGGACTTGAAATAAATTTGCTTTTGCTGGGCAGTCACTACAGTTACCCAGACCAGAAAGCAGTTCATGTGAGAGCAATGACAGAAATCACCTCGGTGGCAACTACCATGTATTGAATATTTGCTAAGTTCTTGTAGCGTTTCATTATCTTCATGAAACTTGGCAAGGTCAACATTGCTATTCTCCTTTCACAGATGAGTTAAGTGAGGTACAGAGAGCTTGAGTCTAAGCACCCCCAACCCCTTCCACTAGTTGGTGAAGCTGGCCTTCAAACCCAGGTATGGCTGGGGCCAATACCTTTTCTCTTGCTATTACACTACCAGCATTCTATGAAACTGACCCGTATACTTTTAACCTTTTCCGTTCTATGGCTAGAGAGCCTAGATGTGATGCAATGGATTTGGCTGAGAAGATTTTAATTTTTTAAATTTTTATTTATTTCTTTCCATTTTTTTATTGCCAAAGTATCTCAAGATCATGATCCAATTGGAACTTTAAAATTTCCTCAAAAACTCCCCTGGAGACAGAGGAGGAGATGAAAATTCACACCTCCACCAACATTTAGGACAAACATCCACACTTTATTCAGAACTGGGACTCACGTGCACAACTGCAAGACCATGAGTCTATAGGGAAAAACAGAGTCTGAGGCCTGCTCATGCACTGTTGCTAAGAACAGCGGAAACCTGCTCTCTCTGGCGCAAGGAGTACGATCGTTTCCTTCTTGCATGGCCAGTCAATTCAGAATTATCAGATCTTTTTTATTTTTTTAACTATATAGTTATTAGAGAGAGAAAGAGTGAGCATGAGCAGGAGAGACAGGGAGAAGCCGGCTCCCCACTGAGCAGGAGCCTGACATGGGGCTCCATCCCAGGACCTCAGAACCCTGGGATGATGGCCTGAGCCGAAGCAGATGTTTAACCATCTGAGCCACCATGTGCCCCAAGAACTATTAAATCTTTAGTAAGACTCAAGGCCTCTCTACTGGGGTTAGTGTTGGAGGTAACCAGGATGCTGTGAACATGGGTGTAGTGGGGTGTAGGTGGGGGGAGTGTAGGTGGGGGTTGGTATGGGTGGGAGGCAAGATGGGGGAGGAGAGAGGTAAGTAAAAGCATGTCGAACATTTTACATGTGGAGAGAGTCAAAAGATGGCAGTTCTAATGATAATTGCAATTTATTGACTATACACATAAAATGATTCCTTTCCTAAAATAGGCTAGTAAATTGGTAGGACTCAGAGATTAGAACACTTAGCAAAAGAGCATATATACATGTATTTTACTGGTTAAGAGGATTGATTTGAGGTAGGAAAGAATTGAGTTTGAATCTCATTCTGAGTCTTACTAGCAATGCAACCTTAAAAAGTCATTTACCCTACGTGAGCCTTTTCAGTTTACTGAGCTAATAAGAATGGCAATACCTATTTTGGAGGGATATTGAGGAAATGAAATCAGGTATTACACAGAGTATGCATGGCCTGACACACAGCTGGTATTGGAAACTGGTAGCAGTATTAACATTTGAGGCCCTATTCCTGTGTTACTACTGCACCACGAAATAGTCCTGCAAAGTCAGTAGAAGATGTGGAGACTTTCCACAGCTACCAGCAATAGGGGCTGGTTTAAACTGAGATCTGATTACTCTTCTAGTTAATGCTCTTTCAATTATACCTCCCTGTTTTGGCTTGAGCTTGTTAGACTGATAGATGTATGTTTAAGAATATGTTTGAAAATCTCAAAAACAATCATTAAAAGAATTAAAAGCAAATGCATACCTACAAAAGTGCTGGACAAGATAAGAGCAAAGACCTCAAAGGTGAAGAACAAAAGAAATAGAAGATGTAAATGACAGATGCAAAGCACAAAGAATGGCGACAGGAAGATAGCACAAATGAATTTTGAAACTAGAGACAAATGGTTTTAACATCCTATGGAAAGACTCAGCCTTCTTTGGGGAATAAAAATAAATTATTAAAATAATTGTCTACCCTTGGTAAGGGACAGGCTTGATGCATAATACCACAGAAAAGATCAGAATGGTAAGGGGGCAAATGTTTGTCTGGTAAATGCAAATATAACGAGAGTGGAGAGACTTGGAGGTTGGTTTTGGGTCTATTTGGTTATTCTAAGAATGGTTTTCCAGAATCACCTTCTTTCCCTGTTTCCAGATTGGAGTGGGGCAAAAAAGGAATTGGCTTGCTATTTGCAAGGCAGAACTGAGTCATTGCTCTCCGAAAGCCATTGTGGCTACGCAGGAGGGCAGATAGATGGAGAGGCACGAGAGGGTTCCTGCTTGTTCTCACCCTTGACATCCCCCCGCCCCCCCCCGCCCCCATCCATTTGTTTTAGCCCATGTCTGGCTCTGCTGACCAATCGCCTCTCGAGGCCTCTCACGGGAAGCTTGGTGGGAGACCTGCAGAAGAGGGAGTTAAGCAGAGGATTTAGTTTTACACACACTTTTCCACCCGCTCCCCTTCATGGCCCCGCTCTGACAGCTCCATGTTGCTGGCCTCCCAGATTTTCCTGCGCGCAGCGTTCAGGTACCCGGGCCAGTGCTTCTGGAGAATTGGTTAGTGGTTTTCTCTGCTGCTCCTCGATTCCTCCTTCCAGACCCCTACTTCCCCAGCGTCTTCCATAATTAGATAAAGACTTCTTTCTATCAAATCCTTGATTTTATAATACTCAGAGAGGTTCTGCTTCCTGATTGAACCCTGAAAAATAGAGATAGGAGTATCAATTTTATGCACAGGATAATTTCGGCAAAAATACTGACGGGCAGATATGTGTTCTGTGCTTGGGTCTTGATCTTAGAAAGGTGACTGAATGACCACGTGGAGAGTTCAGTACCACTGAAAGACGAGTTGAACGTTGCTCCTAGTTCCCCCTAGAAATGGGAGGCATGGCAGGACACGCAGGACCACAGGATGAACACCAGATCATAGGAACAAATGATCGATTTAGACCAGAACCTTTAATGTGGGGAAGGCTAGAGCACCTGGGTGGCTCAGTTGGTTGGGCATCTGCTATCAGCTCAGGTCATGATCCCGGGGTTCTGGGATCAAGTCCTGCAGTGGGCTCCCTGCTCAGTGGGGAGTCTGCTTCTCCCTCTGCCCTCTGCCTGCTCATGTTTCTCTCTCTCTCTCTCTCTCTCTCAAATAAATAAAATCTTAAGAAGAAAAATGTGGGGAAGACAAGACAGGGCAGGGTTAACACTTTAGGATTGGCTAATTTGAATGATTTTGGCAGGTTCTAAACTGCAGAATGATCCCTAGTTGCCTAGTACCTGGCTGGGGGATGATTAAAGCAGAGAAATATCGCTTTGTGGGGTAGAAGGCCAAATGGAGGAAGTAGGGTTCTGATTGGTTAGTTTACATATCAAAGGCACGTTCCTAAAGATGTGGTGTGTGTGTGTATGTGATATACATTATAATATGGTAAAATATATGTATATTTGTCACATATTTATTATATATTTACATAAAAATTACATTATATAATATATTATATATAATTACATTATGTAATACATAATATAATTATGTATTATGAAATATGGAATATATATTTTATATGTACATATGAAATATGGAATATTATTCAGCCACGAGAAAGAAGGAAATCCTGTCATTTGTGACAACATGCATGAACCTGGAGGACATTATGCTACTTAAAATGAGTGAGCCTGGCATTGAGGGGTAGAGAAACAGGGAGAGGGTGGTAAAAGGGTACAAACTTACAGCCATCAGATGAGTAAAGTCCAAGAATCTAATGTAGAACATGGTATTGTAACTCATAACATTGTACTGCATAATCAAACTTTGCTTAGAGAGTAGGACTTAAATGTTTTCGCTGAAAAAAATAAATTAAAAAGGAACATAAACATGAGGTGATGGATGTATTAATTAACTAAATGATGTATACTTCATGATGTATACATATTTCAAATCATCACAGTGTACACTTCAAATATCTTAAAGTTGTATATTTCAGTTAAACCTAAATAAAGCTAAAATTGAAAAAAATAATTTTAGAAAAGGATATTCCTGGCTGAATCCTTTACTGTCACTAAGAATTGTTAGCCCCTGGGAGGGGCAGTCTTTCCCATCCAGAGAAGTTTTTTTTTTTTAAGAAGTTAAAACATCATAATACACAGAAAATTTTAAAAACATTACTAATACAATATTACCCTTTAAAAAAGCCAGGGCCCAAATCCACCAAATACGTAGCAACAGTTGTTAATCTTTATTCACTGAGTATCATAATATTGGATATATAAAGGAAAATCAATTAGAAATACAAGAAAAAATGGCCAGAGGTTGCTTAAGTAATCACAAACTCGGTCATAAAGAAAATCACAATAAATTCCAAAACATATAAAAGAAATTTTATAGGAGTAATTCTCAGACAGTGCAATGAGATCACAGGAGTCCAAATGAGTGTGAATAGAGATCAGACTTACCAATCATACTCTTCAGATCTTCTGTATCTTTATTACTAATTTTATCGGTTTGGAGGCATCCAGATCTGGGTTTATGTTAATATCTTGTGAAAGTACTGGAGAGGTGTAATTAGTGAAATTTAAGACTTGGGAAAGCAGTGTCATTTAAGAAGGACTAGCATCGTTTTCTCCTCTATTGATTTTTTCTGACTTAGTCTCTAAGGACTTAGTGGGAGTAAACGCCTTTCTATTCCGCAGACACACCAAGTTACCCAAGCCTCTTTGGTTTGCTGGTATTTTCCTATTGGCATGGAAATCTTGCTGTCTCACCAATTCCATCCACCACTTCAAAAACTCTAGAACATCCTTTTAAGATACTCTTCAGTTATGTCTATGTAATTCCTGATGGTTTTATCCTATAGATCTCTAAGAGAGAACTATCTTATAGTTCTCTTATTTATTGTGGTTAATACTCCATTTATTAAATCATTCCATAATAAGTTCTCATAGTATTATTTATCTCTTTATTCATATGTGTGTGTGCATGTGTGTGTGTAAATCTTTAAGTATCTGCCTTCTTTAGGGTATACTATGATACCCGTAGTTGGACATGAAGGTTGGGGAGGGACATGTGTTTTAGTATTCAGAACAGTTCCTGGTCTATGGTATGGCTCAAATATTTGTTGAATATAGAAATGGATGAATGGATAAACATTTCTGAAGTGTCTACTAGGAGGCAAAGCTTTCAGTAAATTATCCTCAAAGTGTCAAGTTTATATCTCTTTTTTCCCTTCTGATCAATGGAATCTCTCAGCTGATTCAGTCATGGCGGTCTACAATATTACCTGCTCTTACCTGGTAACAGCCTCCCTGTTGCTTCTCCTGCATCCTGGCTCTCTGACCTCTAGTGCATTCTCCACACAGCGGTCAGAGTGGTGAGCTCTAGAGGCAAAAATCACATCATTCGCCTCAATACTTTAACGCTTTCTTTAATAACACCTGTATTCTTTAAATATGTAAGGAGGCAACCATACATCCCAGCTCACCTAGGACAGTTCTATATATGCCAACATCCCAGCATAAATCTCACTTCTACTGCCAGGATGCCCGCTGATGCCCTGGGGGAAGATGTCCAGTCCTTGGAGCTATCTGGAAAGAGTGGCTTGAAGACTGCAAGGCATGGCCATGTCGCCTGTGCTTGTTACTGATGGGGGTGAGTTAGGGTGGATTAGTTGCACGCCCTAGAACTCCTTTTGGGTTATCTTGGTCATTTTTTTTAAATCTGTGAGAGCCTTGTAGCTAAGTAACTGAATGATAATGGCGTCCTCTTGAATCTTGGAGCTGACCCCAGAGTAGTTTTTGTTGACCGACAGGGTGAACATCACATATTGCATTTGAGCCACTTAGTCCAGCCCTGACAATGCCCCTAAAATTTCCACTATGTGTTGTTCTGAAAGTTTATGATGTTATTTTTGACATGATTCCTAAACATATTGAAGATGAAGACTGATGGCTACCGTTCATAAGACACCGGTATAAGTGCAAAATATAATTTACATGTTTTTTATTTAATTCCCACATTGACAGCATGAACGTTTTAGTCTCTATTTACAGACGAAGAAATTAAGACATTAACTTTATCCAGGCATGGACAATCCTGTGCTTCCTGCATTCAAAGCTAACACTTGGAGGCATACCTACTTACGCTTAATAGAAATAGCTTGTCATCTGGTAAGCAGATAAACAATTGCCAGATAAATAATGATCAGTTTAGGTTGAATCTACAGAGCGCGAGACATAAATTTGCCTATTAGAAATAAAATTTCTGAGCAAAGAAACCATGCATCTTGCCTTGGGCACTTGGGATTTTAAAATACAAATGACCAAGCTCCTGACCTATAAGAATGGCAGTTTTGTCCATGAGACAATTTTCGTAAACAAACATGGCACTATTCTAGGTGTGTAGCTTGCCTGGTGTTTGGCATGCAGATAGCAGTAAAATATGTACTATTTGAATAAATGAGATAAAGTGTGCCTGAGGAAAAGAACATATGAAAGTGCAAAGATCAAAGGGAGCAGAGAGGAAAGCACTTTCTCCCTGGGATGTGGGCAAAAGCATCACTAAAGGAGTTACATTGAAATGGGCTTCTGGAAGGTATGGATGAGTTTATGAGGAGAGGAAGGCAAGAGGAGGGCCTTCTGGGCAGATGTGGGCAAATGTATGGAGCTAAAAATGAAACCATGGCATGTTCAGGAAATGGGTAGGAGTTCACTGATTCAGAATTGCCTGGGCAAGGTTTTATCTGCATGATGAGAACTCACAACCTTGACAGCACTGCTGTTCATGACTCAAGTTGATTCATTTTGTGAAAAGTGCGGTCTTAATATCTCGGGCTGAATTCCGAGAGCCTGTGGGCTGGAAGTTGGAAGAGACCAGAGCTGAGATGGACGGATGGAGTCTGATACCATGAGCCCATTCTTGTGAGACTCACAAGATGTCAGGCATTGAAACTACTTGTCACTGAGGGAGCGGAGCCTCCTCTCTAGGGAGCATTCCGCTTGCCCTCTCTGTTCCAGCAAATAGTGCACAACCCCCTGACCGTCGGGGCCACTCTTCCCTGCACACACAAGTCTTTGGAAGGTCAGAGTCTGGTAACTGCTGTGTTCTCAGAGATTAACACGGGTACTTCATGGCCTGTGTGGGGCTCAGAGAGCTGTAGCACTCCCTTGAGGGAAATAGAAGGGGCACAGGGTACAGTCCCATAATTAGGCGGAGAAGTTTCTGGGTGTAGTGCTGTGTGGAGGAGACTCGGCAAAGGACACACAGAGAGACAAACAGAAAAGTGACAGACATGAAAGCGCTTCCTGTCATTTTTTTCCTGAAAGATGAAGATTGATCTTGAGAACATGAAGATATTATAATAAAACTCTCATCCCTGTAATAGTGAGGGTGAGAAAACCTATTAAAGTTTGTGTGAGAGAGAGTGTGTGTGTGTGTGTGTGTGTGTGTGTGTGGTATCTGGCTACTGTACTTCAACAATAATTCCTCTTGACATTATACAAGGTCAGCAAGTCACCTCAAGACCACCCTGCTTGAGGATTTTCTCTCCGTGCAGGGTTGTATGGACTCTCTCAGCTGAGAAATGTCACCCAGCACCTTTCATATTTATAGTGACTCATAAACAGGAAACCAGTCCTGTCCATGACATTGTAACTTTTTTTTCATATCTCAAATCCTTTTATGAAAATGAAAAAAAAAATCCAACCACCAAACAAAACTATAGAACTTAGCTGCCTTACGCTTTCTGAGCCAAAATAAGTATTGCCAAATTAGTAAGGCATACTGAACAAATTAAGCGCTAAATGCAAATTTATCGACTGAAATCCAATGGCAGAATTGCCAAAGAGCTTACAGGGGTGAAGTGCGGCCCTGTAAGTAGGTGTTTGTGTTGGCGAGTCTCAGCAGAGAGGCATGGGAACAGTAATAGGGAAAGAGAGCATTTCTGTTACACCCAAGATGAACAGTTTGTTTTAGAAAGTTCAAGTAAACAGTGTCTAACATATATTCACTGAATTCAGAATCTCAGTTGCTACCAAGAGGGAGATGAAAAAAAAAAAAAAAAAAGCTGGCAGAATTTCTCTTAAAACAGCCCTCATTTGAAAATGTTCAAGTCAGCCTTGTAAATCATTGGATGAGACGGAGACATCCTTCCTCGTTTCTGAGCCGTGAATAAGTCCCGGCCGTTCTTCACCAGGGCAGACAAGAGCTTTCCCCTTAAGGATATTTCAAAACCTTACACAGCGAGAAGATTGATCTTCATGTTTTCTAATGCCCCAAGTGGAATGTGTAGGATGTATCTTTCTAAGTTGCGAGCATTGTTTATGATGCCTCGGTTTTCAAAGTTGCACGTATATTGCTTCACGAAGCCCAATGACTGATTTAGGAGGGGCTGCGGGAGAGAGTGGCTGTGACTGTAACAGCTTCAGTGTTTTCCTCCTGACCTGACCGTTTTTTTCTCCTTCCCACTTTGGTCAGGGTCTCTTATCCCCTTTTCCTCCTTCCTTCCTTTGTTTCTCTCTTTCTCCCTTCCCTTTCCTTTCCCTTCTTCCCTCCCTCTTTCTTTCTGTCTGTCTGTCTGTCTTTCTAAGATTTTATTACTTATCTATTTGAGAGAGAGAGAGAGCATGAGCACAAGTGGGGGGAGGGGCAAAGGAAGAGAGAATCGTCAAACAGACTCCCCACTAAGCGCGGGGCTCGATCTCATGACCCTGAGATTATGACCTAAGCCAAAATCGAGAGTCAGATGCTTAACTGACTGAGCCACCCAGGTGCCCCTCTTATCCCCTTTAACATGAAACTAAGATGCACATTTTTGTTTGCATTGAGCGTTCCTCCTCCTCCTCCTCTTCCTCCTCCTTCTTCCCTTTCACCCCCTTTCTTTATAGCATTGCATCTGCAATGCAAAAATCAAGTCCTGGTTATGTTTATTTCATAATACTACCTTTGATGAGATTTTATTCCTTAAAAGTTTAACACAATTTAATAGAAGTTTAATTGATATGTAATGTTATATTAGTTTCAGGTGTACAGCATAGTGATTTGAGTTATATACATTACAAAAATACCTTGATAAATGTAGGTACCATGTGTCATCACATGAAGTTACTACAATATTATTGACTATATTCCTGGGATGTTGGTTATTTTTTTTTTTTTGAAGATTTTATTTATTTATTTGACAGACAGAGATCACAAGTAGACAGAGAGGCAGGCAGAGAGAGAGGAGGAAGCAGGGTCCCCACCGAGCAGAGAGCCCGATGCGGGGCTCAATCCCAGGACCCTGGGATCATGACCCCAGCCGAAGGCAGAGGCTTTAACCCCCTGAGCCACCCAGGTGCCCCAGGATGTTGGTTACTCTTTAGTGAAGAGTTCCCACAAGCTTCCTGGGGCTTCCCACAATGCCTTGTCTCTTTGATGGTTGAAGAAACCAGGACACAATAAAAATTGGGAATACCATAGAATACCATAGTGTGCCAACACCGGATGGATATTTAGAAAGCTGTATTTTATAGAGGAAAAATTAGAGTCCCAGAGAGAAAGAGAGAGAGATCATAATATGTCCAAAGTAACACAGTGAATAAGTTCCAGAGAAATTATTAGATCAGATTTTCTTTATCTCTTGACTCCTAGCCAAAGGAGTCAACACACCACTACATACCACGCCCCCTCCCACATACTTACTGTTTAGAGGTCCTTTCTCTAGATAATACTCTCTTCCCCAGGCCAGCGACATAAAGTAGCAGAGTTACATTTCTCCTTCTCCAGGCTGTTCTCTTGCTCAAGGAAATCCATTGGTCCTCCACTGCAGAAGAGGTCAAGTATAAACTCCTCAAGCATTTTGGGTTTTGAAGCAGAGGGTAGTCTCGACTTTGGTTGGCCAAAACAGGAGACAAGCTGAGAATTGTCTTGTGGCAGAAAGATGGCAAAAGAATTGCAAAGCAGAAATCGCCCCAGCTGTGACCCCTGGAGGAGGAGAAATATATAAATATTTAGTGGGTGGAAATGAAAATGGCTTATAAGTTATCTTTTCCTACGTGACATTCCCTAAGAAATCAGCCGGGGTTACATTTTTTAAAAGAATCTAGATAGTCAAAGAAAATGAACATCAGCTTGGTGTAATTTATTTGCATGGTGTAATTTCAGTTAACTAGCTGTAACACACAATCAGCTGGTAATGCCTTTGGTTCACAGACCCACACGGCAAAATTGACAACCTCATATATGCAGCTTAATTTACCTGGGACACTCTGAATTTATCTTAGATTCCTCTCTAGGTCAAAAGTCTAGGTTAATGAGCATTCCTACTCGTACTCAGAACATCAGAACATATCCCTGAAATGCAGCATAAACATGAATTATTAACAACAATGACAAAGTCCTTTGAATTCATTTTAACCAGAAATGGCATAAAAATAAGTATAATAATTTCAGAACATTGACAATATGTTAATCCCTCAAAGAAAGTAAGCAAAGATTACTGTTATTACTCCTGAGTTTTTGGTTGTCTCCCTTGATTAAATATTAGAACAGGTCCTGGTTCTTGGTGTAAGAATCCATAGCCATCATCAAGCTACTTTCCTCTTGAGTAAGGCTATTCAGTGCAATGGTCTACTCCAGGGGCCAGTTCCCACCATCAAGGGATTGGGTGGTCCTGTGAAATAGAAACTACAGTGTGTTATCACGTATCGGCTAGTGGAGAGTTCTGTTGAGTAGATGATTTCTAATATGTACATGTTTTGGTAATTAATAGTAAGTAATTTTACTCTTTTCCCATGGGCTGACCTGGCCCAGAATAGTCTTAGGTTGGCTATTCCTACCTCCAAGGAGAAGATTCCTCAAGCCGGGGATGTTAAATTGCTGCACATACGCTACCGAGAACTAGAGATTGGAAGAGACTTGGTTATTCAGATAGATATTGACAGAGATGCTGTGGCCAACTTAGAACCTGTGCTTACCTTGAAGTCTGTCCCCTTGGAAGCACAGAGAGGACACAGCGGTGTTGGGGACAGTTTTCTAAAAACAGGACAGCTTTCTAAAACTGTGATCAGGGTAGAATGGCTGGATGTGGAATGGACTGGGCAATGAATCACCATCCTGGCCACAGGAATGACCAGCAGTCCCTGAGGAGTGACCTCCTCTTCAGTCTTGTATAATTAACAACCTTGTGCTAGGGCCCAAGGCAAAGCTTAGAGTCCCCAGAGGGCTCCGAGATCCTGTAGGAAAGAGCCAGGTTGCCACACCCTCTACTTTCTCTGCCAGTTCTCCTCTGGGTCTCCTTTCAGAACTCTCCTTCAAGTCTCTCTCCAGAGTTTTCCAGGGCACATGGATGCCATCCAAGCTCCTCATGTGAATCTCTGCAAACCACTGAATCCAACGCCTGGCATGTTTAAAGACTTAATAAAGGTCCATCCTTAATCTTGTTGTCCTAACATCATCATCATTTATTTAATCCTTATAACGTCCTTGTCAGTTCCTTCATGAGGAAAAACCCAAAGCCAATCTCATAACTGGTAAATAGATTATTTATAGTTTGTCTTACAGGACAAAATTTAAATTAACTGTACGTTAAAACAATCAGTTACATTTTATTTTATTTTTTGGTTTTATTTTTTTAAAGATTTATTTATTTTCGAGTGGTGGAGGGAACGAGGGAGAGGGGGAGAGAGCCCTCAGCAGGCTCTGTGCTGGGTGTGGAGCATGGAGCCCGGAGCCCTACGTGGGACTCAGTCCCAGGACCCTGAGATCAGGACCTGAGCCTAAACCGAGTGTCAGATGCTTAATCGGCTGTGCCACCCAGTCGCCCCTAGAACATCAGTTACCTGTTAGAGAATTCACTCAGCATGTTGGAAATACTCCTTTTTGTGGCCTCCATAGATTTTAAAGTTAAAGACCTCCACAGGTGATGTCGCCTGCAGATATCTGAGCCCCACATCAGGCTGCTCTTGCTGGGTGGTGGTCTGCCTTCTAAGTTTAGACCTCTCATATTTCGTACTATGTCATGACGTATTTGGGGACAGAAACCTCATGTTTATTTTTCTACCTTTTTCATAGTGTCTGACACAGGACTCTGCACGTGGTAGGCATTTAGGAACACGGCTGTGATGACTGCATGAGTGTGAAGGCCGCTGGAGTTTGGGCTGGACCAGTAGTGTCTTCACTGGGTGTGAAGACTGATAATTGTGGGGGCCTGTCCACAGTCATGCATTTCCAGAAAACTCCCCTTCACCACCCACAAAGACACGCTTGACACAGGTGAGTGTGTACCGATGCAGCTGCACACTCACACCCGTGCTCGAGTGTGCTTCCCTGTAGCCCCAAGGGCTGACATTCATCTCTTCTCTATCCCAAATCAGCATCCCTCCATCCGTGGTCACAGCCAAGTACACCACACACAGACACCCACGTGGCCCATTACAGGACGTTCCCCGTGCACACGCAAGTCTGTGTGCACCCCACTTTGAAGCTGCACCCGAGCATCAGGAAGCATCTGGAATTCCGCCATCATGGAAGTCACAACATGTCACAGGAAAAAAAAAATTCTCTCGATTCCCTTGAGACTGCAGGTTGACTTCAGGGTTTTAAAGGACCCCCAAATTGACTCTCCTCTGACTTTGCTTGGGGCTAGCTCCTGAACAATACACAGATTGTCTGGATCAGTGAGAAGAGTACACTGTGTTCTCCAAAGGCCTTGAGGAGTGTCTCTACGTCCGGAGACAATATTGCTATTGTCTCCAAAGCTCAAGCCTGTTGTTTTATCTTTGAGGAAGTTTATTCCTAGATAGAGATCTTCATAACACCAGCCGAAAATGGAGGCATTGACGGGCTGGCTCGCGTTTATTGCTGCCGTCTCAGAGAACCATTTAAAAGCTGGCTGAGTTGTTCTCCTCAGCAAACACAGCCACTTGCCCTGGTCAGGCCATCTGCCTTTCTAGAAAGCTCAGCCCAGTTACTGGCAGACCCCACAGAGCTGTAAAGGCCAGTGCGGAGGGTGAGAGTTTAAACTTTAACTGCTTCAGACATCATGGGACCATCACAAAAATGAATCAGAAACACCCAACTGAGAGCATTTTTCACAGTCACTGTGCAGATGACAGCAGATAAGAAATGTTAGTAAAGGTGGAAAGTTCCATACTGATAGCATCTTTGGCCCCGTGGATGGAGACACTCTTCGTCAGGAGGTCACTAGAAAGTTTGCATCACTGATTTCTAACCTACAGAAACAGAAAGAAAAATGTATCCAAAAAATCACTATTAGGAGATATATCCTCTGCTCCCTAACCCTGGTTCTGGAACGCTGAGCTCAGAGGGCCCCAACCCGAAGCCTGTTTTGTTTTTGTTTTTGTTTTTGTTTTTAACAGAGGAAGAAAAACCAAGAATGGGAAAAGAGAGGGGGACTTGCCCACAATGACCTATTATCATAGGGGCCAAATGAAATCTCGTGCCCTATATCTTGGGCTCTCCTTTTAGGGTCTTTAATTTCTGTTCTCCCCACCAGGCCATGCTATTTCCCTCTCTCATTTAATCCTCCTCCATGACCACTGGAAAACAGGCATCTTTCCAGTGCAAATGATCGCTCACTCAATCTCCTCCGGCACTTCAACTTTTAATTTATTCTCACTTTTGCTGAAATGATTTGTGCAGGGTTTTAGTTCACTCTTAATTCAGTAAAGGAGGAGTTAACAATGAATTAGTTTGTGATAATTAAAAAAACGTCTTTTATCCTAGAGACCTGAGGACTTCTAGAACAGGATTTTCAGGGTGGTAAAGGGAAAGAATCTTCTTTGGACTTCTCTTTGTCTGTCTCTGTCAGGTCATGTGGTTGCAGAACCACTGGCAGAAGCAGGAGTGGCTGGAGATATTCTGGGTGGGGGGGTGGGGCGGGTGTTTCTCTTGTACCAAAGACTGGGAACCAAAGGCCATTTCAATTGTTTAGGCATCTAGAGTGGAGAGTCGTATCAGTCTCCTGATATGGCCTGCCAGGCTCTGGTTTCTGGATAACTATTTGCTACCCGCCGTTAGAATTGGAGAGGTTCTTAGAGGCTACAGGATCTAATCCATTTTATAGGTGGAGAAACTTTTCTCCATAAATGGTGTGGTAATCAGAATGGTGGCCCTCCCCAAAATGTCCACGTCCCAGGACCTGTGAATATGCTACCCTCACATGGCAAAAGGGGCTCTGTAGATGTAAGGAAGTTAAGGATCATGAGGTGGGGAGATTATCCTGGATTATCCACGTGGCCCACTGTAATCACAGGGTCCTTAAAGGGGAAAAGGGAGGCAGGAGAGTGAGAGTTTGAGAAGGAAAAGGGACCATGGAAGCAAAGGTCAGGGTGATGTAATTGTGGCTAGGAGTCACCTGCCAAGGAATGTGAGAAGCCTCTAGAATCTTGAAACGCTAAGGATATGAGTTTTCTCCTTGAACCTCCCTGCTGGCACCTTGATGAACTGCAGACTCCTAAGACCCACTTCAGACCTTTGATTTTTAGAACTCTAACATAAATCCATATTATTTTAAGCTACTACACTTGTAGTAGGTTGCTGTAGCAGCAACAGAAAGCATATACAGATGGGGACAGGCAAAACTGGGACAAAGACATGCCCTCTTTCTTCTTCCTTCGCCTGGAAAGCTTTTCTCTTCATCCCCTTTCTTCACTTGGCCAATGCCGTGATCCCCAACCCTACCGAGGATGTGTTATTGAAGAGCCTCCCCTCAGATTTGGCTCAGAACCTTTCCTCAGCTCTCCTACAGTTCGCTGGATCTGCTGTGGAATCTTCCACATGGTGGACTGCAAGACTGAGTTGCTCCCTTCCCCCCAGCAGACTGTGGACTCCTTGAGGGCATCAGCTGGCCTCGTTCATCCTCTGATCACAAGCATCTAGCACAGGAGAGTCATGATCTGGTTTTGAGTGAATACATCAAAGAATAAACAAGAGCTCTTTTTCAAACACTCAGCATTTTGAAGCTATTTAGCAAGCATTAACGAATAACTGTGTATTTTCTCGGAATTTTTTCCTTGCTTTTGTTCTTTTTTTTTTTTTAGGCTCAGCCAGAAAAGTTCTGTAGATGAATGTGGAGATGGTAAATTCAAGAGGGTTGCCTGTGGAGTGACAGGACCCTGAGGACAGGCTCAGAATTGCTGATCCCAGGCAGGACTTGTGCCTTAAGCTCCTCAGGAAGGGGGTTCCTTAAATTTGTCATTGAGTTGTCCCAGCAACTTGGAAAATAGCTCCCCTATTTGAGGTGGTGGACCAATTTTCTCATACTTCCCAATCCTCAGACTAACCAGTTCATCTCCCCAAAGGGAAGCTTCCCCCCACCCCCAGGATGCTGAGAAAACACCAGTGACAAAGATCATCTGACTCATTGAGTGGTTCCAAAAATCTGTCCCAGGCTAATCGTGTATCTCTATTCACACAAATGAAGATAAGGATGAATGAAGACCTGTCACCTGCTCCTGGTTCTTGGTGCCACTGGATTGGGCTAGGAGTATAGGTTATTTTGGAGAGGATAGTCCCTTGTTTCCTAGGCTCTTGTATGGCACAGATGCATGACTCCTAAAGGGTCCTTTGGTGCCTTTTCAAGTAACTCAGACCCCCAGGAGACCATAGGCCTCCTTTGCCTCATGTCTTCAGTCTGGAGGTTGTGCTGCTGTTTCTGTCACCAAGATCCTTCACTGTAACCTCTGTGGGTGCGGCTCCTGCTCAGGGTGCAAAGGGTGTGCCTCATATGCCATCACCAGGAGATTCTCCAGATACTGGTTAGATAGGAACTCAAATTGCTGGCTGCTGTGTTCTCTTTACCAATATTTATTTCCATTTTTCAGATAAAAACACTTTAGCATGAAAGATAGCATGCTGATAGCCTGAAGTAACCTGCGGTGGGTACAGCCTTGTGAAATACTTGGCAAAGGAAATAAATACGTATTCAGCCCTTGAAACCAAAAGGTTTATTGCCTAGGAGGGGCTCCATGGAAACTCCTTCTTCATAAGGATAGTCTAAAGCAGTTATTTTCCCAACTTTGGTCTTTAATGTATTACTCAAGAAGGCAAGATTCTGGAGAACCTTGTGAAAAGGAGTTCAATGATTAGGTGAGGTTGGAGAAAGCTGCCTTTTATGTCTCTCAGAAATTTATAACACACCCTGAGAAAACCTACAGGACAGAAACCAATTTACATTTGTTTAACTCAGAATTTCCTGACTATTTCCACATGAAAATCCACCCCCCCCCGCCAGAATACCTGTTAATATATCACATAATCAGTCTTCTGTACCCCACATTTTGTGAAGCCCACATTTTGTAAAGCCCCATTTTTTTTTAACATCTTAATTTTATTTTTTTTCAATGTTCCAAGATTCGTTATTTATGCACCACACCCAGTGCTCCATGCAATACGTGCCCTCCTTAATACCCACGACCAGGCTCACTCATCCCCCTGCACCTCCTCCATAACCCTCAGTTTGTTTCTCAGAGTCCTCAGTCTCTCATGCTTTGTCTCTCCCTCCAGTTTACCCCAATTCATTTTTCCTTTCCTTTTCCTCATGTCCTCCATGTTACTCCTAATGCTCCACAAATAAGTGACACCATATGATAATTGAGTTTCTCTGCTTGACTTATTTCTCTCAGCATAATCTCCTCCAGTCCCATTCATGTTGATACAAAAGTTGGGTATTCATCCTTTCTGATGGCTGAGTAATATTCCATTGTATATATGGACCACATCTTCTTTATCCATTCATCTGTTGAAGGGCATTTTGGCTCTTTCCAGTTTGGCGATTGTGGCCATTGCTGCTATGAGCATTGTGAAGCCCCATATTTCATGGAGACTTCTCAGGGCTCCTTGGAGAGGTAGACTTCTTTATCATGCTTTCTAAATTCTGCATGTGTATCATTTACGAGGTCAGTGTCGACACTATCCTAGCTAACCCTCACCAACTTTGAGGTCAGTACTAGTCCTTCAACCAGTAGTTAATTAAATAATTGGTATTTAGTAGTTACATACTATGGGTATGACACCAGGGCAGGTTTGCTATTACCCTTATTTTACATGTTTAGGTGGGAAACTGTGGCCCATAAAAATTAAATAATCTATCTGGAGTGACATGACCCAAAATAAAATTCAGGAAAAAAGCCAGAAACAAAATTCAGTTTCTCTGATTCCCAGTCTTAGGTTGTCTCTACTTTCTTCAGGCCACAGAGAATTACACCTGCCATCCTTCTTCCAACATTGCTCTGGAAGTTCAGAATAGGGTTGCTAAAGAAGTCTTCATCATGAACTTAATTGGGATCTTGTCCTTCCTCATCTCCCACCCTGTGCTTTCCCTGCTTCCATCTCTGAGGTAGGGGCGGGAAGTAGGTGAGTTACCTCTTAAATAGAGAGGCCCACTCAGACATCATGTCCATGTGACACTCAGAGCCCCAGTGGCCATTGCATTTGTATATCCTAAAGGTGGGAGGCAAGATGGCTTAACTCAGGACCTTTGAATCCCCCTCTCCTTGGTTGCTAATGTAGGAGGTTCTCACCCACATATAGAGCTTTAGGACAATAACTCTAAGGGGTGCCCAAGCATGGTGCATTGGGTGGGAGGCCTTTGGACTCTGGGTTTCCTGTGCTGTGGTCTAAAACCTGTTCAGTCAAGTAGAATTGTACTGAAATCCTGGGGTTTGTGTTGGGAGCCGAGGGCCAGTTGTTTATTTTATTTTAAGAACTCTTGGTTGCTGCCTTTAGATGTGGGGGTGGGGGAGCAGCCTACTGTGTAAGGCAGTTGCCACCTTCTTCTCGGCATGACAATGTTGCTCTGTATACCCCACAAGGGCCCCTCAGGCAGAGCTACCGCATTCCAGAACTCTACCCAGCCAGATGAATAGACACTATTTCATCTCATCGGTTATCGAGACAAAGTCAGGGCTCTAGCAATTGTGTTCCTCTCTGTCCTATCACCTTTACATGGGGAAGACCCCACTAAGGCCTCGAGACCAGGACAGTCACAGTTTTACCAGAGTCATGGGTTAGCATGTTCACGCTGGCCTTTACGAAACACGTTCTTGCCTTCCTCACCTTTCAAAATGTGTCCCTGCTCAGTGCCCCACATAGTAAGAATGTTTCAGTGTCCCGCTGGAACATTTGTTATTGCCCAATCCAGCTCAACACCCCTTCCAGCCATGTCCCGAGAAGCCAGCTCTGAGTACTTGAAATAAAACAGAGCGATGTCCTCGAGCTGTAAATGCCTCCCAAAGACAAACGGACAGAACTTCATTGTTTCAGGGAAGAAGGCGCCTCACATAGTGGTCACATTGTGGTTACCGGGGGCCTGATGATTAATCCACAGAGAGGATGTGCAGGAGAGAGGAGCTGGCACCATTCCTGTAGACGAAGATTCTTTAACTTTTCATGTCTCTGACTGAACATGTGCACCAGAAACACAAGATTTCCATTGTTGAAGTCTCTTCGGTGACTTCATTTTCCCAGTTGTGAGTTGGCATGTAAGTCATTACCTTTTCTGTCTGCACAGGGATACTGTGTTCCTGAAACTTAAATGCTTCACGCTTCAAAATATACATTGTGTTGCTTATAATTCTACCTCTGAAGGTGAACACTTAGAGGACTTTATAAAGTTTCTAATTTAGAGATGGGCTAGGAGCAGCTGATGCATGGAGAAATGAACAAAATTAGATACTGATCAATATGCATATATTCGGTATAAATAATTGAATCATTTTTAGAATTCATTTTTATAAAGAACTGTGCAATGATTTTTTAAAGGCACTCCGGGAAATTCCAGCAGTATCTGCCAATATCCACCATGGTTCTTGCCGTTTGCGTGGTCACCACTGGGGAAGTGGACTGTCTCGGAATGGCAAAGCTGTGCGTGAGAAGCTGAGCAGACAGCATGATGGTGCCGATGGATGAAAATCCACAGCTCTGTAGCGTATTGGGCTGGAGACAGCCTCTCTAAGCTTCTGTTCCCTCATCTAGGTATGGACCAAATCTTAAGATACAAACATAAGATGCTCTTGCTCATAGAATTTATTAGATTAACCTCTTAAATACAAGTTCAGTTCAGGATGACATTGTGATTTTGGACTGTTCTGAAATGTTTTAGACATGGTCTCAGAGATTGTGCCTCTCAGGTCACTTCAGAACTCGTGGGATGAAGGGACAGCATGGTAGAGATGGGTACGGGGGTGGTACAGGAAGTAACTGGGAACGGATTGGCTATCGGAATGAGGGAGACATGTCTCAGAGAGTTCTTATTTATGTCTTAGGTGACTGGGTCTTTAATCCGTATCTTTCGCTGCCCAGTTGAAATGTATGCTGGAACCTTTGGGGAAACTCGGGTCAGAGGGCAGGGCCTCTATGTCCAGAAGTAAGCTTTCTGCCAAGGCGGCGTGAGTAAGCTGTCATCGTTTTTGTAACCTACCATCACACAAGGCAGGCCTTAAAGCTCAGAAGACAAAGCGGAGAGAGTTGTGTCCCTTTGTTTCGAGCTCAAGGCCTGTTTAAAGCCATCAAATGTCTCCTTGTTCCCTCATTATGCAACAGGGCATGTAGCTCTGAATGGGACCTTTTGTAAGTGGAAATTCCACAGTTCCAGTTGCCCCTGACTCTCGTTCATGCCAGACAACATCCTCAGAGACTTTGAAGTTGCCTGTTAGAAGGAAGCACTGCCTCACCCACATCTCTCACCCCACGTGCCTGCCCACAGTATCAGTCAGACTCTGGGGGAGCAGTGGGATGAGCTTCTGGCTACCAACGGGCAGGACCTGGAGCCAGGGGACCAGTGCTGCCCCACCACTCAGTTCTCCTTGGGTCTGGCATTGCAAGGACAGCACTTCTAGAAGCTCTGTCTGTAAGGAGGGACTGGCACATCTTGAAGGGAATCCCCCCAAATTTCCTCTGCATCCTGGTTCCAGAAACGGTATTCATGGGAGAGGCCCTCTTACCTGATGTAGACCCAAGCGGCCCTAGCCACATCCTGCCTGGTGTCAGACAGCAGAGCGTCCACCTTGCGTGCACCCCCTGCTCTCCTGATTTGCATGTGAACAGGTTTCTGAATAGACACCCATGGATCATGTGACACCTGCAGAGCCACACGGCTGAAAGCACATCCAAGCACAGGGATTGCTTTGTACTTAAGTAGGAGAGGAGAAAAGAGGGACACCATTTATTGAGCACATACAATCTAACTGGTCACTTGATGCTAAATTTCATTTAAGCATCACAGCAAACACCCTGAGTCCATCTCCACTTGTGCTGATGAGGAAACTGATGATCAGAGACTGTGAGGTTTTCCCAGGTCTTTATAGCTACTAAGTAGAGAGATGAGATTCAGACCAAGGTCTGTTTAACCCCAAGAGAGGCTCTTTCTTTTACAGCATGCTGATTTTCAGATCGCTTTCCCACTGAGCTCAATTATTAATAAGTCTGTTCCTGGGGCCGCCAGCCCCACATCAGAGATGTGTCTTAAACAGAGACTCATTCTGACTTGACTCCCTCTAGCTCTTTCTTTTTCTCTTTGGTGCTAAGGATCATTTCCCTAGCCCTCTGTAGATGTCCAGAGGCCTCAGGTTCTCCTTATTTCTCCCTCAGTTCCCCAACGACAATATATCTGAGATCCTTCATTGATGTTCTAAAGGCATAAAGGACATTTAGAGAAGGACTTCCTGTATAAACACTGTCTGAACTCAAAATAGGGATTTAAAACCATCATCCCAGGGGGAGACTACTGTAGTAGCAGAGTAGCAGCCAGGTCTCATTATGTTTTAGAATCCTGGAATCCAGCACAGTACTGCACCAATGCATGGATAGATGAATGAGTGGAGCTCTAAGAAATTAGGCCCTGTGGAAGGGCATTTGAGGATATCAGGGATTTTCCCTTGCATCTGTGAAATCGTACCATGTTGGCTGACACCCCATAAGCCTGTGCAGAATGGCAGGATCCCAATATGTTAAATTTATTTGTTTATTTATAATTTCATTGAGTGTTTATTGAGCACCAACTCTGTTAGGTTATGCTGGGGAAGAGAGCAAAATGCAGGAGCTTAGGCTCTGTCCTGAAATAATTCAACAATCCAGGTGGTTCCCCTGCAGAAACCAAGATGGCAAGGAATAGACACTTATCTCATCCTGAGAGATACATACAAGAAGACTTCCTGAGTAGGATGGCTTAGAATTGCTACTTGAAGGATGTAGTAAGACGTAAAAATTGGTAAAGGCATTTAAGAGAAAAAGCATTGTTTTTCTCTATATTCACACCAACATTTCTGACATCAGATATGTGGGTTTTTCCAAACCAAGCAATTCTCAAGTTCTCAGCAGTCACAAGTTGGGTGTCCTACAGTTAATTAAATTCCTATGCTAGCCGTTTGGAGTTGGCACAGACCACACAGGTTAAGGGCTCTATCCCACAAGACTGCCCCCTACTTCATAAGCCAATTGCAAGTCCTGGGTTGTCACCTGTACTTCTGACTGACCGGCTATACATGGGGGTTCCCACAACCCCTTCTGGGATTGGGTCATTTGCTAGAAAAAGTCACAGAACTTGCCGAAACAGTTTACTTACTGGAGGACCAGTTAAATATAAAAGGCTACATACAGCCCAGGAACAATAAGAAGGAAGAGAAGCATAGGGCAAGGTGGGAAGGGGTGCATGGAGCTTCCATTCTCTGGCCTCACCACCTTCCCAGCACCTCAATGTGTTCACTAACCAGGAACCTCTCTGTACCTTGTTGTTTGGGGTTTTTATGGAGGATTCATTACATACTCATGACTGCTTAAATCATTGGCCATTGGTAAATGGACTCAATCTCCATCCCCTGCCCCCTCAGGAGGCTGGGGAAGGGACTAAAAGTTACAACCCTGTAATCAGATGGCTGGTTCCCCAGGAGAGCAGCCCTCCATCTTTTGGAGCTTTCCACAAGTCACCTTCTTAGTATAAACTCAAGTATGTTTGGAAGGGACTTTTTATGAAAAATAAAAGATGTTCCTCTCACGCATATCACTCAGGAAATTCCAAGAGATTGGCAGCTCTGTGCCAGGAACTGGGAGTGATGATCAAATATATATTTCTTATTATATTATAATATAACTTTCCATGCAGAGGGAATAGAACAATTAAAATAGCAAGTGTGAAAAAACACTTGTTAGGGTATGGCTATAATAAAGAATTTCTGTGAGGGGATGGGAATGATCTTGAACAATCAGTGTCAGCTTTTCTATGTTAATGAATTTGAAACTATACTATTCTCTCCTGGGGGCATAGGGACAATAATACTTTACACACACAGAATGCTTCTGTGAGCAGTAAGCACTCTAAGTGCTTTACATGAATGAGCTCATTAAATCTTTGCTACCACTCCCAGTTCGGTACTCATATAATTCCCACATGATATATGAAGACCCTGAAGGCCAGAACACACCGATCATCCATGTCAGAGTTGGGATTGTAAACCAGAAAGTCTTTGAACCACCATACCCTTATGCCTCCCAGAGATATGATGGAGTGAGCTCTCCAGAAACCAGGGTTATGAGGACAAGGAGCTCATTGGCATAAAGGACAAATTATAACCTCAGGCCCTGGCTTGATTCCTATACTCACAAAGATCCAGCCCCAGATGACAGTGTCAAGATGGCAAGCGCCATTGTGCTGGCCTGGATGGCTCATCATAGGGGCTCAGATCTGTGTGTTCAACATTTAAGAGACATTGAATTTAGTGGAAAGAGAGAACACATGGAAAATGACCTCACTGGCTAAAGGCTGAAGTTGAAATGCCTGGCTTGAATTTTGGCTTTGCCCTTTCTTCTTTTCTGGCTGCTCTTGTGGCCATGTGGCCAAATCCCAAGGCCACTGTAGAGTAGCTTTCTGTGCACAGGGTGGTAGCTCCTGGCCACCCAGTGTTTCTACTTTCCTTCATGGAGGAATCCACTAATTTCAGTAACAATCTGCAAAATTATCCAAGAAGACCAAGGTAGAGATATTTCTAATGTGCAAACATGTTTCCCTGCTATGAAAAAAAATACTGGAAGAAAATGAAGTGATTCATTGAAAAATTTCACTGAAAGTTCCAAATAATCATTTGGGATGCAACATTTCTACATCAGTCCAGTCATATATTTTTTGCAAAGAACTCATATATCTTTTTTTCTCTACCAGTCCAGTGAGGTAAGCAAGTATTCTTTTCCTTTTTTTGCATGTGAGAAATCTGAAACTCGGAAAGTGACTAAGAGACCAAGCCAGGTTTCCCAAATCAGATCTTTTTGACTTTTGCTTCAGTACTTCTCCTTGTTGGTACTGCTTTTCCTAGTCCCCTGAATCCAAACTGAATGAATACTCTTTCTTCCACTTGAGATGATGCTGTTTAATTTATTTATCAGCAAGGACGGTGTTCTGCCTGCTTATACCAGTTTGACATTTTTATTGTTAATGGATAGCACCTTTCTGATTGGTCAATGACCATGCCATAGTAGTTATTAAATATTTTGATTATTGCTTCTGTTTTTATATACAAATTTAATATTTCTGCTATATTACTTCGAAAAGGGTTTATGACAGTTTATAAAAATACCACATACTAGTAAGATAACATCTATCAGAAGTAGGTAAAGAAGTAAAAACAAATAGCAGGATAGAAAGAAATTTGGGCAGGAATGAGACCAACACAAAAGTATAGACTCTTAAGTCCGAAACTCTTGCTGGAGTAGAAATGAGCTGCTTGTTGGATTCTAAACCTGCCAGGAGTGAATGGCAGAAGAAATACATATTCTTTATCATGCACTGTATCTTCAAGAAAAATGAAATGAAAAGGATATCTTACCACAAAATTGTCTTCCCAAGACTCTCAGGAGAGAGGACACTAATTTAATTAGTACTATTCCTGCAACATCTATGACATGGTCAGGACAGCAATGAATTTCAAAGTGCCATTTCCGTGGGCTGCTTGACTGAGAAGCCCAATTTCCTGCACTTGCCTCTCTTGCCTTGAGTTGTCTGGTGACCTTCTGAGATGATTTGTCTTGTCTCCCTGCTTAGATAATTTCTCTGATGTGTGACACTGGATCTAAAATTTCCTTGGAAAATTACCAGAAGTAATACTTTTTAAAAACGAGAACAATAAAAGGGATGAACTACCACTGAAGGGGTGGGAATTCAGGGTCCTGTTCCCAGATTTTACATTTCTTACCTGACTGAGCTCCTTTGTCGCAGGACAGGGAAGCCAAGTGTTGTCCATTGCCCTCTGACCTACCTGGTGGGACGTCTTACAGATGTGCCTGAAGTTCTTGTCAACTTCAGAGTGAAAAGTAGTCAATGTGATTCTTATACCCATTCATTGTCCCTCATTTATTTGTCCTTTTATTAGAATGTGTAGAAGGTCACTCACTATGTGCCTTACCCTGCAGACACAGAGATAGATAAGACGTACTGCTTCCCTGGAAGAGGTTATGCATAAAAGAAGACAAAAATGCCCATGGACAATCACAGCACAACACAGGAAGCTCTGCAGCAGAGATATACACAGTGTCTTAGGGAAAGAAGAGAGATGAGCCATCCAGAGGCCGGAGACAGACTCCCAGTGGAGGTGATGCTTAATTCCAGTCCTGGCACAAATCCCTCAAAGAACTAAGGATGAAAGGAGATGATTGATGGAGAGAAAAACACATTGATGGCAGAGCAGTGAGTATGTGTTTGGGCAACAGAGGAAATGTGAGGCCAATAGGACAGACTTGATCAGACTGTCTCACCCACAAACCAGTTAAGAACCCATGACTCTGGTTATTACATTTTAAAAGAAAAAATACCTAAACACATGAGTCATTTAAATTTTGAGAGGGAGTTCTATGGGCCAAACCTTCTCAGTCTACGTTCGTTAACACTCTGATACAGGTTGCTGAGGGAATGGGCCAGAAGCACCGTGCTGTGTGCTAGGCACACACAGGGGTTCTGATTACCATGCCTTGAAAGATGAGCTAGTGACTTCTCATTTCCCCACAAACATACACTCCCCCCCCCTTTTTTTTTTTTTTAAGTTCAAGCCACAGCATATGATGTTACGTCTCCCATGACGTACTTCTCTCCTTCTTGGTTAAAACGTGTTGGGCTTTGGCTTCATGTTTTGGTTTTGTATACACTCCACTCCATGTGATTAATATGCAGCTCACATAGCCAAGAAGGAACGTGCTGCCTCCAGTCCTGTCGCATGGGCACTAATCCCAAAGCCAGAGATTTTCAAAAACCATACCATGAGTTAATTTTTTTTTTTTTTCTAGCAGAAAGATCCCATTGCCAGAAGAGTAAAGTGCTTTAGGAGTTGCCGAGTGCCAGGTTCAAACTTTGCTTTGTGAGTCAATAAGCTGTCTTCAAAATGGGAAAAAAAAGTCAGTCTTCAAGGATATTAAGTGATGTGCACCATTGAGGCTGTGTTTAAAAAAATAAAATTAAATCCATATTGGAAGTTAACCTTTGAAGATTTGGGATACTTCATTCAAAATTTTGAATTTCATCAGTAGCAATGGAGTCAGTATAAATAGCAGGGGGTTTACTATACAAATTTAATAGACTTGAAAAATTTTAAAGTCCAAATGAAAGGATTGTAAATGTTCTAATAACACAGATAATTGACCAAATATATACATTTAATTTTTTAAAAATCATGGCACAGTCCTTTTTATTTTTATTAGGAGATCATTTTTTTCCCCAAACAGAAAAGAAGGTAGAACCTTTGTCTAAACTTCGCAAGAGTTCATAGACTTAGAATTGATGCTCCTATCTTTTGTTTTCTGGGATTGGAGTCATCCAAGCCAACTGGTAGACCTAATATTGGGTTTCAGGCAGTTGTCTGAGTTTGCCAGATCCCTGAAAGGATTCTGCCACAAGCAAATGCTCATTAGCCAGCTTCCTCACTGCAATAGTAATTTTCTTTCATTCTATTTAAAGCAACCCTCACTCATAACATGGTAAATGATTTTACACTGCACAAAATGTGCTGAAGTGCTCACATTCTGGCTGATCACAAACCACACAGGAATAGGACTTTACTCTTAAAGAGTAGTTTGTGCCTGCCTTGGGTCTTTGCTGCTCACTTTCGCCACTCTTTGCCAACTCAACATTCTCCAAAAAGTGTAAATCCTACCACAGGAAAACGAGGTGTAGAATATGTGCCTCAGTTGATGACATCACCTTCTGGTTGGGGCTGTAAATTGTGTGAGATTATGCACACAGATACTGGCTCCTAAGTGCTGGGTTTTATAGTTGTATATTCTGAACTTGAAAACACATCATCTGAGGAATGGAGAACATCCCTTCTGCCTAGCTGAGAGTTGTTCCATGATCTTAAGGGAGTGCACTGGCCCAGAAGTCCAATGAATAGGAGGTTTTACACCTGAAATTGCTACTGCTTTGGGCCAAATGCTTGTGATCACTTTATTATAGGTCTCAATTATACATAATTCTGATACACCAGCTAATGACTGCAGGGCCGCCTTCATTTAGTGACCTTGGGATCCCCAGGAAGGGCACCAAACTTGTGAATAACCCAAATTCTATCTTTATAAGACAGTTCATTGTCAATTTCCTGGGAAAGGATCACTGTTGAGGTCCCTTTGGTGCAGTGGTTATCTACCTGGGGTGATGGCCAACAAGACATTTATCAAAGTCTGAAGACATTTTTAGTTGTCATAACTGGAGAGAGAGGGTGCTGCCGGTGTCTAATGGGTAGAAGCCAGGGATGCTGCTAAGAATCCATCAGTGCGCAGGAGAGCCCCCACAACAAAGAATTAATCAGCCCCAAATGTCAATAGAGCCGAGGTGGAGAAATCCTGTCTTAATTAAATAAGAGTCTTATGAAAGGAGGAAGAGGAAAGCAATATGGGGAATCTTTCCCTTTGTGTGGGAAGTTGGAAACCAACAGCACAGAGAGGGACATGTGGTGGCAAACTTTTCATTTTGTGGCAGGTTAGCCCTGAATCTTTGCTCGAAAAACATTGTTGTTAGGATTTGTTGCTGTTGTCAAGGGCTCAGAATGAAATAAAATCAAACAGAATGTCTCTAGGCTTTACTCATGGTTGATGGAGAAGAAGAACAGGAAAAGAAGAAGTTGTCCTAGAGAATATAGAATGTAGGACCCAGATGAGCAGCCTGGAGGAAGCCCGGGGGTGGGGGTGGGGGGGTTCTGGCAGTTTCCATGGAGAAAGATGGACATACTGAACTGATTCCCCTAATTAGTTGGGTCTTCTGTCTTTGTAAAAACACAATTATCCATATTATCCAGTCAGTTGGGCATGAAATCCCAAACCAGCAGCATGTAGTCAGTCCTTGTCTTTCATGGTCTGGTGGGTGATCGATTTGGAATCTTCAGATATCGCAGGCAGGTCTCTCTAACACAGTAACAATGGGCAATGCATGGAGAGCAGCCATTATCCCAGGTATGTTCTCCAACAGTGGTGCCTATTCGATTATTTCCAACAAAGACTTGAACATGGCAGTTGTTTCCAAGGCTGTGATAAAAGGGCATTACAGAAGGCTGTGGAAAGCCAGACTGTGAGGCATGTAGAGAAAGTTTTGAAAGGGTGGTGCATTATGTTGAAAGTGCATTATGTTTGAAAGGGTGGTGCATTATGTTGCAGGCTTGCTTTCTTCCATCAACCACCAACACCTGCCCCCTCCCAAACATACGCGGTGGACGCCTAAACTTGTATACACCTCTATCAGCTCCCGAAAATTCTATCTGCAGTATCTGCAGTGACTCACCAACTTCTTGAATTAGACCCTGGGTTTACTCTCTCTTTGCTTTCCGTTTGCTCATTAAAAAAAAAAAAAAAAAAAATTGTCCTGACTTCTTTGGTGTTTTCTTTGCTCAGATGTCAGCTACATGAAGTCACATTGTTCCCACAAGGGGACTTTTTGCTTGTGCCGCTGCCTAGTGTTAACAGAGCGCTAATGCTGCTTGGCGTGAAGACGGCTAGTCATTGAGGCCAAACTTCTGAGAGGTGCAAAAGGCCAAATGTCAGACTGCCAATTAAGCAGCAAGGTGGAAAATTCTTGCCTCTCTTTTGGCTCAAATGAGTTGGTTGGGGGAAAAAATTAAACTAAACAGGCACTAAGAAGAAAGATTTCATTTGTTAATGGACTTGAGCAGTTCAAGACATTGGGCTACGATTACTGTCCTGTTCATAGCCACACATCACATTTATCACGCACACTCACAAGCACACACACACATACGCCATAAGAAACCCAGGAAAGTGTCTCTTTGGCTTCAATTGCTGGAGCTCCTATTTGGGAAAATCTGCATGAGAGAAAAAACCAGCTTGTACCCCAAGTTAACAGTTCAACCTCTCCCCACATGGCCCAATTAGCCAATCAATCCAGTTTCGGGGATTCAGAGTGAGTTCTAGAATATCTATTATTAGGAATATAGTAATCATACCTCCGCATTGTGCTTTCAGTGTTGCACAGAGTGTGCATGTGCACGATCCTGTTTGATTTGCATAATGCCCTTTATTCTCCCATTCGTTCATGGCCTAGCGTGTTGTGTCTGGCACAGGATTTATGGGATTAATTGGGGAGTGAAATTAAATAACTTGACTTGGGTCATACAACTTCTTTTTTTTTTTTTTTTAAGATTCTATTTATTTATTTGACAGAGAGAGAGATCACAAGTAGGCAGAGAGGCAGGAAGAGAGAGAGGGGAAGCAGGCTCCCTGCTGAGCAGAGAGCCCGACGTGGGGCTAGATCCCAGGACCCTGGGATCATGACCCGAACTGAAGGCAGAGGCTTTAACCCACTGAGCCACCCAGGCGCCCCTGGATCCTACGACTTCTAAGTGGCACAACTTGGACTTAAACCTGAGTCTTCTGACCTGCAGTCACAGACTTTTCAACGAATTACATGTTTCACTCTCCACTCCCTTTGCTAATTGGCCATTTAGCTCCTGTGCGGTTCGTGAGTGCAGCCCCCAAAGTAATGATAAGCTAATAATGGTTTTTATTTATCTCCTTGAAGTAGTCCTGCAAGGAGAGGTGGACTCAGCCCATTCGTTGGCATGTCTGGTGATGTCTGTGATTAGCAAGCCCCTTCTTCCCACTTGGGACAGTGTGCTTTCAGGTTTCTCCCAGTGACTGTTTTCTTCTGAGCTACTGCCTGTGTTTCTCAGCCTTTCAAGGATACCTGTAAGAAGTGTGAGTGGGTGGTTTTATCATATTTTACAGATGGCCAAATTGTGTCATGAGGCTGTAAACTGTCTTGCTTATAACCACATGCAACATTCCATGGCTCCACAGGCAAATTTTTTGATACATTTGTTACATGTAGGTTTTGCTTTTTTTGTGTGTGTGAGGAAAAATTAAATATATCACAAAGATGTAGACATTTTGGCTCTGTAGCCCTTTGATTTTCCTTGGACTTGTTAGTTTAAGGCCCCGCTAACTCAGGCTTGCTCTTAGCATACATACATCACCCTTTATTCCTCTTCAGCCAAACTAAAAACCCGTTAAATGGGCAGCTTGGCTCCCATTCCACACCTCTGAATCTTAGTTCTGAAGTCAGGGAGTAATATTTCTCTGTCTGTCACTTTTTTCCTCCCTCTGCCCCCCATCCATCCATCCATCCATCCGTCCATTTACCTATTAACTTACTCCACAAGTTTTCTGTATTTATTGAGTACATATTCTGTGCCCAGTACTACAGCAGTCCCTTGGGGATTCATCAGTAAACAAATGACCCAATGCTTGTATATGTGTGTGTGTGTATGTGTGTGCACATGCTTGTTCACGCAGGTGTGTATGTGGGTGAATGTGTGACCTAAGTCACCTGTATAATTATTATAATTCATGTACAAAAATTCTCAGTTGTGAAGTCTCCTAGACTGAAAGTATAATACAAAAGCATTTCCTAAGGATATCTTTGGTCCCAAATTTCTCTATGACTTTCCCATAATCTTCTCTCTATAACCTGGGAATTGCTTTTATTTTTAGGATCAACTCCTATCTTTTAACTTGGATGTGTCAATGGAAGCTAGGCAAACTTTTCTTGCTACTGGAGCCGTAATATAGACTAAACAGCTAACTCCTATACCGTAAACGTTGAAACTTCACATTTTCCTGCTGCCTCGGCATCCCCACAAACAGGCCACCGGGTGGGAACACACCACCAGGTGGGACCAGGAGTATCAGTATGATAAGGCTGGTTCCTGCCCCAAGTTCCCCTTCTTGCCCTCCCCTGTCAGTGACCTAGTGATTGTCACACACAGCAATAAAATCCTTTTGTGCCTGACTCCCAATAAAGACACTTGTCCACAGGTCTTCACTCTCTCTCTTGGCTCCCCATCTGCTTGGTTAACCCCCCTCTTTTGATGCTGCTCCTCCGTGTGTCTCCCTCTTGGTTTATAGTGTCCCTGTCTCTCTAGGACATATAAGTATAATACAGTGTGTTTTCCTGTGTCTCTCCTGTGTCCCCTTTTGTGGCCACACCTGACTCACCTTCTCTGATACCAGGCAAAATCTGTCCACATACTAGACCTCTTAGTCTCTCCTTCTCTACTCCCAAGAGATAAACATACACTTATATCTATAAACAAACAAACAAACAACTGTCCTGCAAAAATCATACCAAATCAAGATCTGCTTGGTGAATGATTCACTGCAGACTTTCTCTTTAGCTACATGGAGACCTGGGATCTCAGTCTGAGAGGGCCAGGGAGTTCTCCCACTTCCTACCAGTGGTCCACGTGGCCTCCCAGCACTGCCTTATCCTGGTGCTCTAAGGAGATTCTGACTGACATGGGTATCTTCCAGCTGCTCCGTCCAAGGGAGGCAGAGGACCAACCCCACTCCCCCAACCGTGCCTCCATGTCCCCTTCCATCCAGCCCCAGGCAGGCAGCTGGACTATGTTTGAGGACAAACCCTGGTACTTGGCTTTCTGACTTCTGCAAACATGCTTTCCTAACTACTTTGATTTCAGTCCTTTTCTTAATCCAACTTACTGGTACATTTTGCCTGTGTCCATCTCCCTTCACATTATTCTCTTTTTATCATTCTCTCCATATCTTTAGGTACCATCTCAATCATCAATGGTCAGACATCATTCACTTACTAAGAATGGCACAGCTTGATATTTGGAAAACTTTTACATATATTATTCTGTTTAATCCACAAAACTGTCCTGTAAGGTAGACATTGGTCTTACACATATTTAGAAAAAAATGAAAACTAGGGATCAGGGAAGTAAAACCCTCAGCTGTAGTTGGTTCTAGACTTTTTGGAATCAGACTCTACTAGAGCCTCCACACAGTTACAACAAAGATGGAAAGGCAGGCAAGGCTCCATCCACTGGGGATACTGGTGTCCTACACATGTTTTACTTCTTTTTAAGGCCTCTATGCAGCTCCTGGGGTTATCATTTCTTCTGTCTCAAAGTCCATATTGCCTTCAAGCATGGCAACTGATGAGATTATTACATGTTGTTATTCTATGATATATAGGTATATTTTATATATATATATATTTAGGTTATATTTTATTATATATGTGATATATATCTCTCTATAAAATTATAATTATAATATAATGATAAATTACTGAAAAAACTCGGGCAAATTTTTTATAATATACTATTTAATTCTTATGAAAAATTATGAGAAAAATATTGTCTTATTTTAAGAAGGTCAGGGATTGGGCAATTTTTCCAAAGTTATACCTGAAAAACACAGGAACCCTCATCTGACTTTTCCCTAAACTCCTCTTGTTACTATACCAATTCCCCTCATTTAAGTCGTGTGAGATGTAGGCAAAGACAAACTATGCTTCTGGTCTAGCTTGAATTTCTACACAGAGAAAGATTTGCTTTGTGATTGGTCAGAAAGGTGAGAGGAGCAACAGGGCATGGCAGATGTCGTGGGCATGTGACAGACCGTGGCTGGGGCAAGGGCAGGAGTATGCGGAGCTCCCCTCCTGCCATCTGCCGCAGGGTCCCCAAGATTAGCACAAGGTGTGGCAATGGGACAAAGGCTGCAGATGGCCACCTGGCCCAGGGCCTGGCTCCCTGACTGCCAGCCCACTCCTGCTGTGTGACTTTTGTCATTTGCTGCCACTCTCTCTGCCTGGTTCATGATTGCTGGGGGGCATTTCCGGCTCTTTCTCTCAATCTCATTAAGAAATGTGTAGTTTTCTACACCACCATTTGAGGGCTTGCACCGTGATCTGTAGGAACGTTTTTCTGGAAAGACTTTGCATGGATTTTCCACTGCCTGGTGCCCTCACTAGCAGGAAACTGCATTTTTTCCCCTTCCCGGTTGCGTTTGCCACTTACCCTACCGAAAACAGGAATTAAGACTTTAGACAGCTGCTTACCACATAAAATTTTCAAATGAAATATTCCTATTACATTTTCTTAGGGAAAAAGTTCACTTGGACAGATTAGCAAAACTAATGTAAATATGAAGTAATGCCAGGGTAGGTGTTTTGAACTTTCCATTTCGACTTAAGGACCCGTGCATTGAGGTGTCTGTGACACTGCTCTGTGTCACATTTGTGAGTAGGATGATGTTGTCATGCTCCCATAATGGCCAATATTATGGTAATGGAGATTGATGCCAATGTGGGGTAATATATATTTAGTCAGGTGGAGACATTCCCAACTGGTAATGTAACTGGTGTGGTTAAATAATTTACTCATATAAATAGAACAAGGAGGATTCAGCTCTTATTCTGGACACTGCTCCTACCTCCGCATGAATACTTGGTATTATTCTCTAAAGTCTCAAGTCCATTTTCACCCTGATGAAGAAAGCACCCAAATATTCTGACCGAATTAGTCAATGAATGGAACTCCAGCTCAGTCTTTCAAAAACACTTATGGTAGAGCTGGAGAAACTGAGTGCCTCAGCCAAGACATGGGAGGTTACATCCCTCTGGATGTGGTCTCCTTGGTCACAGTCCTATAGTATTGAGCAAAAGAGGTCAGTGGGACAATTGTTGGGACAATTCAAGAGGTGAAACTCACTCGCCTCATTCATTTGTATAAATACAAAGAGAAAGATCAAGAGATCAAGGGTAAGCTTCTCTCTAGTATTAACTCCCTATGTAGTCTGGAGGAAATCACCCAACTTCTCAATTTTCTTATCTGTTAAAAAGCTTAGGACTCCCTGCCACTGATTTCTTCTGAGTTGTTCAAATAAAATGATTCTGTTAAAGGGTAAGGAAGCATGAGACACTGTGAAACAATAGAGGTATATAAAGCGATGACGATTCGGTGGATAGCCAGAGTTCTGCAGAGCATTCGGACCCAGGCCAGAAGTGGGTAACCTCTCCCTGGTCAGCAGACCTACCCAGCGGTTCCTCTGGAGTTGTTTTCAGAAAGCGCTCCCTTTGCTGTCATAGTCCCCCCGCCCCCAACGCCTCTCCCAGCCATCGTTGGCACACTTGCCACATTTAGGGAACAGATACGTCTTATCAGGAACCTTCTTGGAATGTTATGGGAACATACATTTCAAGACAAAAGACAGAATATAAGAATCTTTACTGTCCATGAATGAAGCAAAAATGCTCTTGATAGACCAAGATGCCCGTCCTTGAAGGTCCCTTTCCCCATGCCAGGATGACCACAGGAGTCAGTCTTCGTGGCTAGGTTTTCCCCCCTTCCTGTGTGGCACGCCTTGATCCCACTGATCTTTACTTCTGTCTTCTAAATCCTCCCAAGTGGGCACCATTTCTAGAAGTTCCAGGGCATATTGCCTCATGGAGATGGTAGACTTCTTGTTTCCTCTGACTCTCCCATTCATAGCCATTTTGCTTAAAAGAAGCTGCCCATCCCAGTCCAGCCCTGTGCCAGGAGACTCCATAATCTGGAGAGTAAAGGAAGAGATAGGATCCTGCCACGAATTATACAGATGTTTGAGGGTGCGTTTACCAAGATGGCCCTTGCCTCTAAGAGAAGAGCCAGTGATGTTTTATATCTGAATTACTAAGAGTTTATTGCCCTCCCCATTTCACTTTGCTGTTAAGTACCTACTCATGTGAGTGAGAGCAAGCAGGAGAGGAGCTACAGGAGGATGGAGGTGAGAAAGAAGTTTTATCTCAATAGATGGAAGGCCTTCTTAAATGAGAAGTCTGTGGAATGGTATGGGTTACATGAAAAGCAGAGGTGACTCAATGCTGGAATAGTTCCATCAGAACTCCACGACCAGCTAGCAAAGGTGCCGTAGTGCCAATTTTCATTGGTGTAAAGGTTGCTGGAGAAGTTGCATCAGACATTTTAGAGGTTTGCTTGTAATGTTAAGCTATTTAGATCCTACAAATAGGTGCCCCGTGATGTAGTTCTCCCTCGAGTGCATGCATGTACATACACAGAGGAGCATTCAGAGGTGCTCCTAATCAGGAAGCCTCCCTGACGAGATCAAGTTCATGCTCAGGAGAGTGGAGGACAGTGGTAGGTACTCAAGGGAATCTTGCCCATAGGTAATGGCTGACTTCTTTGTCATAAGAGCAGGAACTCCTGGGGCAAAGAAGAAGGGGCAGGATAGAAGATGGGAGAAAATAACCAGGAGGCAGAGTTTACCTCTTGGACTTGTTAAAATACTGTGCAGTGGACCCCAGGAATCTAGTTCTGGAGCAAGTCTACAAAGTCAGTCTTCAAAACGTTTGCACAAAAGATTCTTAAGTAAGCTCATAAATGTGACACCAAGCAAATACTTGGCAAAATGCAGCCAAGTCATAAAAGGAGCGGTGGGGACCGTGCAGCAGCATCACCTGTGCTGGCAAAGGCTCGGACACAAGTCTTCTCGACTCCTAATTAGGGATCAGCTAAGTGACAGAGATTTCAAGTTTTATTGACATTTGGTCCTGAGCCAGTTCTTTCTGGTCTCTGGACTCTTGTCATAAAGGGGGACCGACATAAAATAGGCAAGACCAAAGAAAAGGCATGAACTTTTTATCGTAGACATATGAACTAACTTCTCATGGTAGATTCCGGCCTGATGCGAGTGTGTTGGTGCTGGGGAGGTGGGGTACTGGGTGCGTTTTCCCAGTCAGGGACAATTCTTGGCTTTATCCTGACTGCCCTCTTCTCTCAACTGTTTTGTTTCTGATTGAATCACTAGCATTCCCGATTCTCACCCTGGTCGGAAGCATTCAGTGCCAGGGCAAGCTGCGCTGGGGGAGCCCTCAGCCTGAAAAAATGTGTCATGGGCCTTAGTTTCCCAAGAGCCGCCTTCACAACGGACCACAACCCGAGTGGCTGAAACAGCAGAAATTCATCATCTAACAAGAATGGGCGTAGAAGTCTGGGCCCAAGGTGTCAGCCGGCTTGGTTCCTCCTGAGGGGTATCAGGGACAATCTGCTGCCTGCCTCCCACGTAGCTTGTGCTGGTTTGCTGGCAATTTATGGCATTCCTTGGCTTATAGAAGCATCATCCGTATGTCTGGCTTCATCTCTATGTGCTGTTACGTGTTTGTCTATGTCCGGATTTCTCCTTATAAGGACACCATCACGTTAAATGGAAGCCCACACTGATGACTTTATTTTAACCTGATTAACCCTGTAAAAATCCAGCGTCAAGCAAGGTCACATTCTGAGGTCCTGAGGGTTGGCACTTTAATCTATGAATGGGGAACAGGGGGCACAATTCAGCCGATAACAACCCAATTGCCAAACCAGGAGGGGAAGGAGCTATTTGCTGTAAATTAAATTTTCTTTAAACACCCAAGAAAAAAAAAAATGTATCTGCAAAGTCCAGGTAAAGACTGTCATCCCAGCTCTTCAGAAGATCCACTTTGGCTCATGTATTTTCGCATGTTGAGATGCTTGTTCTTCATCGCTCCCTGTATGAGGATGCCTTTGAAAAATCTAGTTTATAGTTAAGTACCAAGAAAAACAGGGGTCCACATCCCCCTTTCTGGCAAGAAGAACCACAGAGCTCACCATGTTTCCTCTTTTCCTTGGTTTGCCAGAAGTCCCAGAGCCAAATGTCATACTCAGTCTTGCCTTCTTCATTTATTTGTCCATCGTGGGTTGAGTCTGGTTTCTGTTTTGGGTTTTCTGCTTTCTTCACATAGACTCCATGTGCCTCCGAGCAGCTGCTTGGTGGCCTTTCTAGGAGAGGTGGACGCACTGTGACGCAGCAATAAGGCAACTCTTCATGTCACCGCTGCCTCTTGGGCCCAACTCCTGGACCATAGCCCAGCGTGATCTTCTCAATGGGGTTTGCCCCACGCCTTCCTGGATCATCTCTTTAGCCACACCTCCAACCTTTCCCCTCTCTGTTTGCCAGAGCGTTGGGAAACGGTGGTTTAACCCTGCTCACAGCATGGCACTCTTCACTCCCTTGCGTCAGATTTTATTGGAAGGGAAATTCAGCCCTAAGAATCCAATTGCATAAAGTACCAAAGCACCTTCTTTGTATGATGAACAAGAAAGAAGTTGCAGAAAGTCCTGTCTGTGCTTAAACTGTCTTTAGGGAAGACAGTTGTCATTTATTTGAAACAGGAGGAATCCAAAACAGAGAGAATACACACACACACACACACACACACGCGCGCGCGCGTGCACACGCACACGCAAGCTGCCAAAAAACCACTAACTCACTTCATTGTTCATTTTGGTCTCTGTGTATCACCTTAATGGATTTCAAAATCGAATAGTTGGTGAACATATTTTATTTGTGAATACCTCGTTGGGCCTCTGAAGCTGGGACACATCTCAGGAATTTTCCTTGGGGTTTGACATCTTTTGAGTCAGAACGCCGGGTTGTGAATTTTGGTGACAGGTGTCTCTGCTTTATGGGCAGCAATAAAATATGGAGGATCAGCTCACTGCATTAGGGACCTCAGTCCTCCGAGCCCTTGCTCTGCATCATGAACAAACTCTTCCCCTGGATCTTTCAGATCTAAATTGGTACTCAGCTATGCTTGCACCCTTTTCAGTTTATTTGTTAAAATTTTCAAATCATGTATATTTTTCAGTGAAGACTTAATTTAATGGGTCTCTAAGTGGCTTACTTTTATGATTCATCATTTGGAAAATTCTCTTCGAATGCTTTCATCTATGCAATATCAAAGAAGTTGTCTCTTTTAGAGTCATACCCTCCTCCCTGAGAATCCTTACATGTATTGTTATAGTTATTTTTCCTGCTCCTGCTTTTCTGTCACTTTGGCAAAGGTGCCTGCCAGACAGAAAGCCTGTGGAGCGGTGGGGAGCGCGGGAGGTGTGGAAGGCTCATCCTGTGGGCCGACCTGACTGCTTCCGGGCCCCCCGAAAGCCTTGTGTAGCCGGCTCCAGCCAGCAGGGTCAGTCCCGTGGAGGGAGGACCAGGCAGACAGGATCCCCCCAGGGGGACTGGCAGGAGAGAGGTCATCAGGGGAGCACTCAGGGTGCTGGCATTTTAATCTCTGTTTTGAGGTGTTTCAGGAAGACAAAGACAACAGTGCTTCAAATATATCCTGCACCTGGGGTGCCCGGGTGGCTCAGTCGGTTAAGCATCTGACTCTCGATTTCAGCTCAGGTTATGATCTTAGGGTTGTGAGATCGAGCCCCGTGCTGGGCTCCCTGCTCAGCATGGAGTCTGCTTGTCCCTCTCCCTCTGCTCCTCCCCCACCCCCCTCTTTCTCTCAAATAGATAAATAAGAGAAATCTTTAAACAAAACATTCTGCACTACCTCAAAGTAGCATTTGTCTAAAAAATATGGATAGTTCAACATATATCAGCATTAGACCTTATTTCCAGAAATAAAAGAGAAAATGCCTGTTTCTTGCTGAAATATAAACTGTTGTGGTGTGCCTTTCAGCCATGGTCCAGGGGCAGTACTCTAAAAATATCTTTATTTTGTTGTCATTCTTGAAAGATGATCCAGCTTGTTTAGAATTCTAGATTGAGCTCTGTTCCCTCTGTACTTCAAGGTAAATTGTTTGCATTGTTCTTCTACACCCATTGCTGCTGTGATGAGGTCTGCCATTAGTTGGACTGGCAATCGTTCGTAAGCAATCTTGTTTTCCACCACTTTTTACATTTTTTTTTGTCTCGTCTCTTTTTTTGTCTTGTCTCTTTTTTGTCTCTGATCTTTGGCATTGTGCCATTTAGATTTGTTTGCTACCATGTCAGGACTCAGTCTGATTTTTATTCAGAGTACTCATCTCTTTTTTGAAATTCTGGGAAAATAGAAACCAACCTCCCTCCCCCAACAACAGCAAGAACTAAATATTTTTATCATGAATAATGAATGACAAAATGTGGCAGAAACCAGTAATAAACGGATGACTTTCAAAAGCCCAGATGTTTGAAAATTGGTTGAAAAAGTATCTCTTGAATGAAAGCAGAAATCATAAAGGAAATTACTAATTGCAAAAGCTAAATAACAAAAGCATACATTGTCAAAATGACATCTCACGTTTTCTGTTTCATCTCATTTTTTTTCTTCTTTATTTCTTGAGTGGTCATTGCATATTATACACTGTATTTTGTCTCCTGGCATGTGCTTCTGGCTCTGAGATCGCCTTCCTTTTTGCCACCCTCCATCTTCCTAATCTCTCTGTTTCTTTCTGAGGGATTTCTACAGCTCTCGATTCCATTTTTAAATGCAAGCTTCAAGTTCAAAGGCAGGGATGCAGTGTCAAATTCATTTTTTTTCTAGTAGACCATTACACTGCAAGATTGTCTTTTTTTCTTTGTTTTAATTCTACGAGCATAATTTTCAAATTTAGAATTGGTACTGATTCCTTTTCAGTGCTATTCTTCCCCCCTAAAACATCCAGTCCTTCTCCCAGAGTGTGTTACCTTTTCTAGTATCTGAACATCCTTATTCAAATTCTCTCTCTGACCTCTTTGTTAGGTATAGATTTGTGGGTGTGAATTACCCCATTTGTTTCCTCCTCAGCCTTCTTCTCAGGGTGCTTGCTGAAGAGCAACAACTCAGAAATTGGATTGTCGGGATGAAATTCAGATTCCACTATTCGAGATCCGTGGGAGCTTGACTAAATCAGTTTAGTCAGGCACTGTGGGTGCCTCAGTTTCTTCATTGGTAAAAGGGAGATAATAGTTTCTTCCTCACAGCATTGTTACGATGGAAAAGGTAAATGTGTGTAAATCACTTTCAGATGCCTTGAGTACCGTAAATTATATTTATTTTCCATTGCCTAGGAATGAAAATTCTAATAAGTGCAGATTTGAGGGCTCATCCCGTTCCCCCTCACACTCCTCAGAAGTCTTTACATTATTTCCTGTCAGCCTTATAAAAAGCTGATTTGCTTTCTTGGCAGGTAACATAAATTTTTGTTTATGTTTTTTCAGTGCTTATAGACTTCTTTCATTGTCCTGAAAAAAGGCTATGTCTGACTATGGATTTCTTTTCACAAATTTCTCTCATTAAATCTCCTACTCTCTTGTCTCAGGTCCTTTTCAAATAAAGAAAGTTCCTTTTTGTGATACATTTCATTATTGTTTCTTGCTGTCATAAATTGAACATTTGTGTCCCCTCCTCCTCAGAGTCATACTTGGAAGACTAAGCCCCAGTGTGGGCGTGACAAGAGTTGGGGATGGAGGTAAGTCAGTCATGGTTGGTCGTGAAGCCCTCATGAATGCCACTCGTGCCTTTCTAAGAAGAGACACAGAGGCGTGCTTCCTCTCTCTGCTTCTCTGCCTTGTGAAGACACAAGAAGACAAGATGATTATCTGCAAACCAGGAAACAGGTCCTCCTCAGACCTGGGATTTGCCAGCACCTTGACCTTGGACTTCCCAGCCCACAGAACTACAAGGAATAAATCTGTTTAAGCGGCCCAATCTATGGTAATTTTTTACAGCAGCCTGAGCTGACTAAGACACTGCCCATTTGCTGTATTTTCTTCTTAATTTCTGAGTATCTCTTCCTCATCTATAAAATCAGAAAAATAAAGCCTACCTAGCAGGATTGTTCTGAGAATTACTCATGATGAAGTACATAAGGAGTCCTGCCCTTTGCTGCATGAATAAATCATATACCCACATTAATAATGCAGCAGGAAGGGGCACTTGCTGTTTGTATTTCAAATATTTTCTTATCCTAAATTCTGTCACATTTTGAGCTCTTAAACAACAGCAGAAAATAACCTAGCAGAAGGGCTGCACGGGGTAGACGATCCATGCTGGGTCTTCTCTTCCTTGCTTGAATTCATGCATTGACTTTTTAGCCTCTTTCCCCTATCAGTCTTGATTCTTACTTACATCTCTTTCTTTTCTTCCCCATGAGATGCTGTTTTGTAGTTTTGTATTTCATGTCATTAATTCAATTTTACCTACAATGCACTTTTTAAAAATTTTCTCATCACATTAAAGAAGACTGGAACATCTCTTTTCTTCGCCATCAGAGTAGTGTTTAGTGTCAGAAGCAGTGTCCTCTTGTGCCTCACTGAGCACACAGAAGAGAGTTTCTGAACATTGTTTTGGTGGTTTTGCTTCAGAAAGATGAGATTGCTTCATATCGGTATGATGTTTTCTTGGATAATGGATTCAATTTTATAACCTTCCCCCTTTCCACTTGCAGCTGTGTAATCAATAGCTCTTTCTAAATACAGTTTATCAAGCATTGTTTCCAATGGCTGAGTGTCGAGCTCTTTGAAAGGGAAGTTGGGAATTTGGCTTTAGAGTTTGATTTTTCAATGTTTTTGTAACTTTCTGATAGAAGAAGTTTAAACTCTCATGATATGAAATATTATAAAGTGTGGATTGGGTAAAATTTCTTTGTGATGTGGATTCTCTGATAGTCTTCTTTGGGTGATTTACATCAAGGGATACCCTATAACAAAGCAAAGATTTTCTCTTTTGGAGCAAAATACCAAATACTTAGTGGCAATAGTCTACCTGAGCCTATAACATATATTCAAAGGAAACTAGGCTCAAGAATATTGCCTCCATGTTCTATGCACCATGACTGGTGTATTATTTAAATTACTGTAGACTCTTATGAGGACACAGAACACTGAACTGTAACAGGTATGTGCTGTTTTCTCACGGGTGTAATTACAAACTTAGGAGATATTTTAAAAACTAAGTGTGCACAATAAAGACTTGGTCATCATCCTATTAGTTATTGGTACTATTAAGGTAAAGGGGTAGATGATTTCTTTTCTTGGGATTTAAGATGATATTCTTGAGGTTGGAAGATAGTTTACTTTTAATTAGAGAGACAGTGGTCAACAGTGTGCTCTTGAGAAGAGTAGGAATTTGTGAGTGTTTGCTCTAAGACAGGTTCTAAATCTCATGGAAACCCAAATAAAAAGGCTCTGGGCTCATCCTGCTTGAGGTGTCTGTGGTGCTTCCATATTGTGGAAGTGGAAACGTTTATATAAAGTCACTTCTAAAAAGAGACCATTTGGGGGGCACTGGGGTGGCTCAGTTGGTTTAAGCCTCTGCCTTTGGTTCAGGTCATGATCCCAGGGTCCTGGAACTGAGCCCCGTGTCAGGCTCTCTGTTCAGCGAGGGGTCTGCTTCTCCCTCTTCCTCTCGCTATCTCTGTGTCTCTCAAATAAATAAATAAAATCTTAAAAAAAAAGAGACCATTTTCTTTATGGATTAATTTATCTTTCGTACTTCCAAGAGGTGAATCCTGGGGCAGGAGCTCATACCTGACGTGCGTGACCATCCAGCATCACACCAGGCTTTACATACATGGAATTACAGTGTAGCATTGACACGCAGCAAAGCAAGAATGGAAGATGGTAAGAGATGTTGTCTCCAAGGCGTAATAACCTGACATTAAGAAAACTATTAAACATCTATTGGGGGCCAATCTCCATGCGAGGCACTTGAATAGATATTAACCATTTAGGAATTTAGATGTAGATGTTAGGTATTTAGATGTAGATGTTCACTGTTTACACCCTTTTATAAATGAGGGAGCCAAGGAACTTGGTTGAGTGGCCTTGGGAAAGTTGCTTGTCTGCTGTCGTCATTGTGGACTTGGCCCTTATTATGCTGCAGTCCCTTCTGTCTCTGACCCTCATGGCTCTAGCCTACCCCATGGCTTGCTAGTCTATCCCACATATGGGCCAGAGACATTGCTGGCAGACATTGTATTTTCCTTCACATTTATGTGATTGTGGTTTACAAATACACTCATTCTTTGAGAATGCCAAGTACTCTCTTCAGAATACACCAGAGTCCCATACCCCACTAGAAGTTGGCTCAGAAAATGCTCCAGAGGCTGCTCATGGCTGGCGTGGAAACCCCTTCTCTGAAATAAGCCAAAGAAAGATGCCAGCTTGCTCTGCAGGGGAGAGAAGGCCTCATATAGAGTGGGGCACAGGCATCCTGTGCTACTCATTCTTTAAGACCAAAAGTAATTACCAACACGCTGCTTTTGGTGCCAACTGTGGACACTGGCGTTACTAATCATTCATACCATGAATGGAACCTTCAGATTATTACCCAGAGGGATTAAGAGCAGCCAATAAGGCCACAAGTGCCAACTGTGTATCTCTGGCTGGGGTGGGAGCTTCGTATTCCCCGGGGAAAGGGCCAGGCTCCTCCCTTCGTAGAGGCTCTCATCTAGCCAAGAGCCTTACTATCAGCACTTTGTGGCATTCCCAGTATTCAAATAAAACAACTTATCTCATTCATCAACAGAATGTAGTTTCTAAATCATTGCTCTTAGCAGCTATCAGTGCCCTGGGGACTATTTCGTGGGGATGAGTTTGTGAGCCCTAATGATTCACTTACACTTTAAATGTTAAATACACTTACATGTAAGCTCTTGCAGAGGACACATTTGTACGACAGAATATGAAAAGAGTTAAACACTATAAAATCTTTGATGAGGCTATTTATTTATTTTAATAATGTAAGGAAGATCAAAACACTTGGAAGAGTTTTAAGAGTGTTCAAAGCCCACCATTCCTAGAGTTGAACTTTTTGTCTAAAGAGAGGTGGAAGATCAGGATTTCTCACCCAATTTTTCTTATGTAGTATAGTTTATGAGTACTTTCCTCTGGACAACAATGTAAGGACAACATGGGATACTTGCATCTGTGGCTTGTTTTCTTACTCAGAGTAAGTTTGCAGGGCACTTGCCAAACAGTCTTACAGGAGTCATAATAAAGTGGCATAAAAAATGGCTTAGAGTCTTTAAAGTGACAGAGTTTTGTCATGCTTGATTTAGAAAATAAGATGCTCTCCATGATTAATGAGCAAGGTAATTAACATTTCCAACACAAAAATACTCTTAACTTTACAGACATTGTTATATCTTATTGGTACCTTCTCCTTATCCTACAGAAAGATTGTTCAGGATTCCTAGTTCTACTGATCAAGGGGCCTGATGAATGTCCCAAGTACAAATATCAACAGTTAATAAATCAATTTTCTCTTTAATGGGATAGGGAAGCTAATAGTTCTGGTGGGGTAGTAAAACCTGGGTGAAGGAATCATCCAAACTCCATTCTATGTGCTAGTCAAGACAAAGTTTACTCTGAGAGCCTGTGTGTGTGTGTGTGTGTGAAAAATAGGCATGAATTGTGTTGTTTTTGCAATTTAATATCCATTTCAGTTCAAATTTATGGCAGAAAGAACTGTAAAGTTGCAAATAAAAAGCATTCAAAAGCAAAACATATCCAATCTCCATATCCCTCTATAAAAGCCTGGAATTCTCATCAGGCATTCTTCAGAAATGCTATCTAGACTTCAAAGTGTCCTTCAATCCTCCCATTGAATGCTAACCCCAGCCTTCAAGCTGCCCTCATTTCCGATGTGACAGCAACCCTACACCCCCATCTTGACAGGAAGATGGCCTCACTGTCGGGTTCCCCTTCCTCCCCCACCTCAGCTGGACTTTCCCTACCAGCTGGAAAGACTTTGTTGCTTTTCAGACAGTTAGTCAGAGCCCAAAGTTGTGACATTTTAAATCTCACATGTGGTTTGTGCACATTTACCAACCCCAATTTTAACCTTCCCTTCTCTACCTCTCTGCAGTGACTTTGACTTCCTATTATCATTCCAGTAATTAAGACGGTCACTCTCAGGTGAGTTTATTTTGCCAAATCTGCAGTCAACAAAGGCTAAGAGAGGAAATCTCATTCTGTATTCCAGAGAAGAAAAATAGATTCTGGCCTTTCAGATTAGAGATGAATGCGTGGGAGAGGGAAATAGTACTAAAGTGAAAAGATCACACTTTCCCATTTCAAGTAGCCTCAAATGTAAAAGCCTTGTTCAACTATTTAGAATTCGTGAGACTTGGGATAGGTTATTTCACTTTTCTGAGACTTTGGGTCCACATAGGTATAACTAGAAAAAATGTCTTCCTTATAGGGTTCTAGTGAAGATTAGGGATTATAAGTATCACGTGCCTTCTGACTATGGGTGCTACTATAGTCACAGCCTAGTGGTTATGGCATTAGAGTTGTAGATGGTGCTCATGGAGTTGTTGGTGTAACAGTGTTGTTGATGGTGGAAGTAAAGATGGAGGTGTCATTGGTGGTACAGTTGGTGGTGTTGGGATGGAGGAGGAAGTAGTGGTGGTGGAGTTGGTGAGGAATATAGAGGTCTTGATGGTGAATGATAGAGGTAGGTGGTGTTAGCAGGGAAGTCATGGTTATGAAGTCCCTAAGTCACATGTGGAAGAATCTCAGACTTCCAGGACAAGTGTAACGACAGGCTTCAGTTAACATGGCTACAGAAAAACTGATTTTCCTTAATATTCTAGGTAAATAAACTTTGAACAATGGTGTAAAATCAACATGCAAAGTGAAATGTGGAATCAGTTTTGGATGCATGAGATGCAAGTGTGAATATGAGGGACACTGAAAAAACAAAGTTTTTCACGGACAAGAAAAGAAAACCATTTGTTTTAAATGCTATGTTCACATCACTTGATGATGCTAGAGAAACAGGTCAAAGAATCAGAAAGAGATTTAACACAGACAGGCACACATATGCATCTCCCTATGTTCAATGAGCAATCTTAGGAAAAAGGTACCGCATTGCTGCCTCCACTTTAAAGATGAGAAAGCTAAGGCTCTGAGAAAGTTGGAGGCACTGTGGGAAGTTCATGGACTTCAGAATGAGACACATCTTGCACCAATGCTAAGTTTTGTATGCACCTGTTCTTTGACTTCATTTTTCATTTACCTCTTCAAACTGTAATTTTTTCATCGACAATAATGCCAATGACGATGTTGAAGAATTGCTATAGGGAATCAACAAGTTGTATTTTTTTATCTATAACAATGGCAGCTCCATATAAAAGAGTAAACATGATACTTATCATATAGAAAGCATTCAGCAAGAATACCTGCCTTCCATTCATCCATTGGCTTTTTCAATTATCCTTTCAATGTTTATTCTATTATCCAAGCAGTCCAGATAGACTATATGAGAAGTCAAGAAGTCCAAGTGAAGCCTCTAAGAATTCTATCAGTTGGGAATTTTAGGCTTCAAGGAATAGAAAACCTGACCTAAATTTACAAAAAAAAATTATTGTTTAATGTGACTGAAAAGTCCAATTTCAGACATGGCTGGACTGTGGACTTCATTGATGTCTATGACTCAATTTCTTTCATTTCCATTCAGCATACAGCTCTATGAGCTGGTTCCTTTTTTTTGATCAGACTCTCCTCTAATGATTTTAAGTTCAATAGCTTATAAATGTACACACTCTCATTTTTAAGTAAAGCACAGGGGAAAAGTTTCCCTCATAACTATCTAGTTCAGGACCTGACTTCTAAGCAGGGGGACAGACACAGTCCAGAACCAACCAGTTTTCCCAGTGAAATCAGTTACTCTGTTTAGCTTCAACCATTTAGTACTTGCCCCTGGAGTGTTTGAAGCAATTCCCCAAACTACACACATTGGAGAGGAAAAAAACTGTGTCTCCAAGAAAATGGAAGTTATTGTGTTATTAGGAGAAGGTTAAATTGAATCTGGGTGGCAAAGCAACAAGTTACCACTATAGGAACTAACACTGTTAGTCCTTAATTGGTCTTTTCCCCCATTATTCCCTCTCCACCATCCATTTTTTCAAAAGCCCGAAGCCCAGGAGTCGTCTTGGACATGTCCCTTGACCTTCCTGTCTCCCACTCTCTCCATGGCCAGTTTTTGTCAAACATACCTTTTCCCTCTGGCCTCCCATATGGCTATTGTTCTAGTAATACAAAATACTATTTGCTAACCTTTCTCCTAGTTAGTGTAAGATAGTAGCTTAAATGTCATGACTTTGGGGAAGACTTTCTTGATTTTCTGCTCGATGTATGATTCATCTGCTATGTTTTCAAATTCCTGACCCAATTTGTAATTATAAAAGAAAGTGAGTGGTCAAATGAAAACTGGAGCTCACAGTGCCATGGTCTACTTTTACTCATTATTCCCTTAGTGACAATCACAACGCTGACATGGAGGGGGTGGTGCTGCATGAACAATATGAATGAATGGATGAGTGAATGAATGAATGAATGAATCAATCAATCAATCAATCCACGTGTTTCATCCTGTATCATGGAGGTAGCAAGTGACCACTAGGTCAGGGTGAGATATTCTGACCACATATCTAGTGCCCCTTCTTCCCTGGGAGGAAGCATGGTGTAATCGGGCAATGTTAAACAGCTAGTCTGTTAGAGCTTTCTGAAGTGACCAGAAGGAAGGAGGGAGATAAGAGTAGCTGGCTGGATAAGGTGGAAAACTGACTGGAAAAGATGGGCAGAGCAGAGCAGAGCAGTAAGGGATTGAATACCAGTGAACCTGTGTTTGAGGGATTCATAGAGGGGTGTGAACCTTAAAAAAGGAAGGACCATAAGAGGTTGACTGAAGCTTCCCTTCCCCCTTTCTATGACAAAATCCCTGTGACACTGCTAGTCACAGGCTGTGAATGGCCACTTTCAGGATCTGAGACTTCTAATAGCATCCAGTCTAGGGCCTGTAAGAATGGCTTTTCTTCCTCAAACCAATCTGCAGAATCCTGTCCTCGTCTAGGACCCCCAGATGCTTTCCATTCACTCTGGAGTTCTTCTGGGGCCAAAGCGAATATCAGCCTCCTTGTCTGTGTCCAACAGGTTTTTCAGAGGAATGGAGCAGAAAGAGAGAGAGAGAGAGGAGAGAAAGAGAAAGGAGGGGGGCAGATTTATTTTAAGGAACTGTCTTGTGTGAATATGGAGGCTAGCAAGTCCAAAATTTGCAGGGTGGATCATTAGGCTGGAAACTCAGGGAAGAGCCTATGTTGCAGTTCAAGTTTGAAGGCTGTCTGCTGGAAGTATTCCTTCTTGCTCAGGGGAAGTCAGTCTTTGTTCTATTTTGGCCTTCAATAGATTGGATAAGGCCCACCCACTTTATGGAGGGTAATCTGCTTTATTCAAAGTCTACCAATTTAATATTAGTCTCATCCAAAAACCACCCTCATAGAAACATCAGGAATGATGTTTAATTAAAAGTTTGGGCACAATGGTCCCAACCAAGTTGATGTAAAAAATTATCACATTATCTAAGCCATTGATCTTAGCCAAAGTTAAAGAGAAGTGTTAGGGTAGAGTGTTTGCCTCTGTGGTATAAATAGTGGGAACTAACAAGATCTCTTATCAAAAATTGTCTTCCCTGCTTCTGGCCGTGTTATGTAAAATTCTACCATTGGGATTCATTCTTTCAGATTTATAAGTATTTTCATGTTCAAGAGCCCCTGTTAAAATTTACATACCTTGTGAGAGTTCTTTTTTTAAAAAAATATTTTATTTATTTGACAGAGAGAAATCACAACTAGGCAGAGAGGCAGGCAGAGAGAGAGGAGGAAGCAGGATCCCTGCAGAGCAGAGAGCCCGATGTGGGGCTCGATCCCAGGACCCTGAGATCATGACCCAAGCCGAAGGCAGAGGTTTTAACCCACTGAGCCACCCAGGCGCCCCACCTTGTGAGAGTTCTATCTTTATCTTCCCACACTTCATGGGCAAATTTTATAATTTAGCTATAGAAAGACAGAATAAAAATAAGAAGGTAGTTGTAAGGACTAAAGGAGATTCAAGTTTGGTTCAGTTCCTCTAAGTTGTGAGCACTCCAGAAGTAACAATTGCTTTTCTCGTTATCATTATTGTTATCATATATAGAATCTACACAATTTTGTATTAAATAGATTTTTCCATTTTATAGCTGAAAAAAAAATGGGCTTAGTTAGCCTTAGGGTAACTCCCAAAGTCATGCAGCTCGTCAGAGGCAGAAACAGGGGCTGATCTGTAGTCTGTGTTAAGGTCTTTCTTATTTTGGCTGTCTTGCTCTTCCCACTCCTACCCTTCCCAAACTGACCTTAATCCCAGGAAGATGGCCCAGATTGACTCTCCCCTAGCACACAGCCAGCCACGTGGCAAGTAGCCTCTAAGTACACAAAGGTAGCTCATACCATCAGTGAAAACCCGTCTGGGCCAAAACATGGGTGCCTGAGGGCGACACGGTGACTTACAATGGTGAGAGGTGGGAACCAATCTGTTTGCTGAGGAGACAAAGAATGCTAGAGAAACCATCACCCACAATTGTCCCCTGAGCACCCACTCAGGAGCCAGCAACCCCAGCTTCCAGAAAGTTAAGCACAAGGAGCCCAGCCCATAAGGTTAGGCCTGACAAAAGCTCAAGGTACCTTCCCAGGATCCTCTGGTCAAGACAGAACACTGAAGCCCCTTCTCTGAAGCCCTGAGGGAAAATAGATTCTTGCTCCTCCTGATGGGGCCAGACTGGTGTGTTTGGGTTGAAGCTGAAATGTATACCGCACATTTGGCTGGAGGGGAGATGAGGAGGGCTGGTGTGGTCAGCGGGGGTGCAAGGTCATTTCAGGGCAGTTAAGCTGGAGTAACCCGAGTACAGCAGGGCCTGACTCACTCTGGACTCAGGGAGCTCCCCATCGGGTGGGGACTGACACCTGAACCCATCTGTGGCTTTGCCCGGGCTGGCCCTGCCCTGCCCTGCCTTGTCCAGCTCAGCTCAGCCCGGCCAGGCCAGACCCCACTGGTTCCAGCCCAAAGGAACTAACACCAAACTGCAGAGCCAGGAGTTCTGAGCAGTGGCAGTGATGTCAGCGGGGGTGAGGTGCTGTGTGTGCACAGCTGCAGGAGGTATCTGCCCCTGGGTCCCTGTGTCTAAGCAGGATCCGCTGCCATCATGTGCTTTCTCCCTGACCTTCTGAGTGTATGTTGTGGGCATCTGTGTCTGTGTCTGTGTTCATGCCTACGTGTGTTGTTGGCTTGTATGTCTGGGTGTGTTTCTCCTAAAAATGAAAACATAATTGACATTGTTGTGGAATTTGGTTGGTCAAAGTACAGCAGTCCTTAAGGGTTTTAAAAACCTCTTTGTAATGTACAAGGCCTCATGCTATGGGATATTTAGGACACTGAAAAGAACCAGCCCTTAAACTCAGGGAATATGTAGTCAGCCTGGACTACACACTTTTCTGTGAGAGCCAGGCCTGTTGCCCAGAAGTGTTGGTATAGGGCCTAGAACAAGGCATGAATGTGGTCTTGGTGGTTTGGGGGCTGGAGACATCAGTCTGGGCAGGTTGGCGTGGGGATAGGAGAGGTGTGTGTCAGGGTTTGCACCTTCTTCAAGTAGTTTCTTACTTAGATATAGAAACTTTGTATCTTCCTTTTATGATATCAAAATTCAATATATTTTTAAAAGGTGTCAGAGTGATAGGGCAAAATTGCACTTCTTGGATTTTCTTCCCCAGAACCACCAGACTCCTACCATGAGTATTGGTAGTCCAGTATACTGCTTGCCATAGCCCATTCTAGGGTCCCCTCCCTGCCATGTGCTGATGACTGCTGGTGTCTTTTCCTGATGTTTAGACTAAGGATGTGATAGTCAGACAGAGGAGCAGTGAGGAGGGAATCATTCCACTTGGGCCAAACCATTATTGCCCTGGGAAAGGGGAAATGCCTTTGAAGAGGGAGGAACTCAACTGTGAGTGAGAAACTCAGGACTCTGAGACTTGGAGTCTCTGAGGATTTAACAGGAAGTTAGAAGAAAGAATGAGACATTTGTGAGGACTCCTTGAAGGAGGAAGAGAGGGAAAAAGGAGAGAATGGGAGGAGGAGGAAGGGAGGAAGGGAGAGAGAGAACAAAACACCAGATAATACTTTGATGACTAATTTGGAGAGGAGGCTTGGAGCCTCTTCCCACATTCCAAGTAGCTCTGTAGACTTCTTTTTTTATTATTTAAATTCAATTTGCTTAACATATAATGTCTTGTTAGTTTCAGAGGTAGAATTTAGTGGTTCATCAGTTGTATCTAACACCCAGTGCTCATTATATCAAGTGCCTTCCTTAATGCCCATCATCCAATTACTCCACCCCCTCCACCCAACTCCCCTCCAGCAAACCTCAGTTTGTTTCCTGTAGTTAAGAGTCTCTTACGTTTGCGTCCCTGTTTTCACCTTATTTTCTTTTTTCCTTCCTTTCTCCATATTCATCTGTTTTGTTTCTTAAATTCCACATATGAGTGAAATCCTATGGTATTTGTCTTTCTCTAACTTACTTCACTTAACATAAAACCCTCTAGTTCCGTCCATGTCATTGCAAATGGCAAGATTTCGTTCTTTCTGATGGCTGAGTAATATTCCGTTGTATATGTATAACACATCTTTATCCATTTGTCTATCAATGGGGATCTGGGCCCTTCCATATTTTGACTATTGTGGACATTGCTGCTATAAATATTAGGGTGCATGTCCCTTTGAATCATTATTTTTGTATCCTTTGGATAAATACCTAGTAGCGCAATTGCTGGGTCACGGGGTAGTTCTATTTTTAACTTTTTGAGGAACCTCCATACTGTTTTCCAAAGTAGCCACACAAGTTTGCGTTCCCACCAAAAGTACAAGAGTAGACTTCTATGCAACTAATGAATTGTTGAACACTACATCAAAAAGTAATAATGTATTATATGTTGGCTAACTGAACATAATAATTTCAAAAAGGAGTAGACTTCTTAACAACTCGGCTTGCACAGCCTGTGATGGTTCCTCTCTCCATATAACACACAACCCAGTAGTGGTGGGTTCAGTAATGACACAACCCAGCTCCCACTGCAGTGCACCCTGTGTTGTCCTCTGACAAACACCGAGGACGGACAAGTGCTTATGCAGTTCGGCTGCCACCTCGAGGAAACATCCCCTTCTAGGTCCACCACTTAGTATTGTGATGGCCTTTTACTTCTCCATGTAGAGGGAACTTCTGAAAAAGGATTTTTCAAGATATCCCCCATGGGACCTGAAACAGAGCCTTGGCTATTGAATGTACTCCATAAATACTTCATAAATATGTGATCATTTAGGATATCCTACATGGGGGATTTTTATTCAAGTCCCCAAATAGAATTTGAAACTTCTGCCATGAGACTGACTCTGACATTGAGGGAGCTAACCTTGGCATCCTTCCAACTCTTACTAATCCAACTGCCCACTCTTTTGCCATACTGTACCCAGTCATCTGCCAGTGACCATTCTAGTCTACTCCTGGTTTGGTTTATAAGAGACAAAAGGAATATAATCAGGCATGTGGTCCACACGATGTTCTATCGTACCCAACACCACTTTGGATTTGATGTGGGCAGGCCATTAAAAATTTCAGGAAGCCTGAATCACAAGTGGGCTCCCTCAGTTTGGTGAAGCTTCTGGAAGGGATGGCTTCATGACACTCACAGAAATTCCAGGGAATGCCTACCTTTCCCATGGCCAGCTACATTGTGCAGTAGCCAGCATTCTTGACCCATCTCATTCACTGGCTGATGGGTGAGAACTCAGTCTTGGGGTCCTCTGATCACTGTGCTTTAAGTGAGGAACCTCCCTGTGAATTTGGACCAAGCCTCCAACCACCCAACAGAAAAAGACCATGCCAAGAACTTAACAAAGCCAGACTGCCCAATGTTCCTCAGCTTCTTAGAAAGCAAAACGGCCCATCTCCATCCATCACCATAAATGGCCTGCCTGAAACACTGGTGTCTTCAGTCTCCGCCATAATATTTCATTCAACTACCCGTTTGTTACACACATCCTGAGAGCAAATAATGTTAATGTAAATAATTTGGGAAGCATTGTTCCATCTGTTGAAAATGTGCAGTAGTTGCTTTGCCCCTTGTCTAAACTGGGGCGGCTACTTTCAGGCAAGTTTGGGAGGTAAATGAACTGTCTGGATGCTTTTCTTGGCAGTCTCTCTTATTAGTGGGAGGTGGCAGTAACGAGAACATGAGGAAGACGGAAAGTGTTTACTTAAAGTCGTGGCCAAATGGCGAGGGAGAGTTTAAGATAAATCATAATCTGTCAATGATGACAACTGCAGACTGCTACTAGTTCACTCCTGTTTATGGAGCTTCAAATGCTGCATTTAGAATGTGAAGGAGTTTATTGGTAGACGTTGCTGATTGTTTAGACCTCAATGTTTGAGGCAAGAAGTAGCAGCCACCCGGACTGGGAATGGTGAAAGCACGAATCTTTTATTGGGTCCCTCTGGGTGCAACTCTGCCCAGTGAATGGGCACCACTGACTCCTATTCCCCTTCAAGACTCAGATCATGGATCAGCTGAGGTGTACTACACGTTTGTCACATGACAAGCAATAGCAGAGCATTATGGTGAAGGGCCAGATGCATACATGAGCTGGCTTCTTTGCTTTTCTGGTTGCTTTTCTTGTCTAAGGTAATTTTGCTTGGGGGTTGACCTTGGGATTTCAGCTTAGAGCCAGTGAACAGGTTCGTGTTTTGTTCATGTGAACAAAAGACCAGCATCTTTTGAGGTTAGTCAGTGTTCTCAATAGTTTTCCCTCAAACTTTTCTCTTAATGTATCCCCGTAAAAAACAAAATGAGCTCTTGTGAGCCTTTCATGTTTGCTTTACTGAACTGCAACATCTTCCTCTGTTCCAGCACTCACTCTTAGCAAGACACGGTATCAGTGGCAAGTTGCAGAGAATGAGTCTGTTCTGTCCTTACACAAAAGGCCTGTGAAGACCTGGAAAGAAGTCTTCTGTGACTTGTATATCCCTTCTTTCTATGTGCCTCTCAAACATTTATGAGATACCTGTGAGGGTCCCAATACAATGGAAAATGATTGTCCATATTATCAGAGGTATCAGGTGTCAGGAAGAACTGCCTTGTCAACAAACCACAGGGAAACATGGCCAGTAGCTTCTATACTGAGAGAAGCTTGTATAAATCATTGAGAAAGGCGTAAGTAGGTAGAGTTCAAATCCCTGAGAAAGCTGGGGAAGATGGTACTTAATCCAGTGTTGGAGGTTCATTGGAGTTTTCCAGATGCACAAATGAAGCTGGGATACTCCAGACTGAGGAACAGACAATGAAAGCACGCCCCAGTTCGAGAATTGCTTAGAAGCTCTATGCGGCTAGAACATGATTTACAGGGATGGTGGCTGAAGGTGAATAGGAAAATTAACTGTAAATTTTATAAAGATGGGAATAATTAATCGGTAAAAGGGAAAACAAACAACAACATGGAAAACAAAATAACTCCCCACCTCATTATTTCATCTGTGCTTTAACACTGCCTTTCTTTGATATTTTTTGAGAGACAAATCACCCAGGATTTCTCATAATGGGAGCTCAGTTGGGAGAAAAACTGATTTCGTTTTCAGAGAAAAATCAAGCTAAGATTATCTGGAATGTTTTATCAACAAGGTTAAAAGCCTAGGTTTTGAAGTAGGAGAGGTGGAGTTTGAGGAGGAAAGCGTAAGTCTCAGACATGACCACTAGCCTGGGAAATTAACTTGGGAAACGATTATGAGGGTGGTAGAAAGGGGAAGTGCCTTCAGGCATAGCCTTCTCCCAAACCCTTTCTTTCCCTCCACCCCAGCTGTTATGGTTTGAATATTATCCCTCCAAAGGACTGTTTGTCCTAACCTTCAGTACCTATAGATGTGACCGTATTTGGAAAGACTCAGCAGATGATCAAGATGAGGTCATGAGGGTGGGCCCTAATCCAAATGACTATGTCCTAAAAAGGGGAAATTTAGAAATAGAGCTAGGTACATGGGGAGAATGCCATGTGAAGCAGAGATTAGGGTGATGCCAAGAAACAATAAAAATTTCCAGCAACCACCAGAAGCTGGGAAAAAGGCATGAACAGACTCTCTATTTGGCTCTCAGGAAGAACTAAACCTGCAGACACCTTGGTCTCAAATTTCTAGCTTCCAGAACTTTGAGACAATACATTTCTGTTGTTTAAGCCATCCAGGTTGTACTGCTTTAATACAGCAGCCCCAGAAAACAAATTCAACACCAGGTTGCAGAATTGGCTTTGAAACAGCCAGGGGACAGGCAGGGACAAGGGAAGTGAGAGTAGGATGCCTGGTGGTGGGGAGTGAATAAAGATAGATGGGAAATATTTGTGAAACAGCCCAGAGGAGTGCTGTCCTGGAAGGGGTTGAACTTCATAAGATGATTTTCCAGACCAGGTCGATCTGTGTCAGATTAGTACCTGGCTTTTGGTTATTTTTCAGATGAAAACAGATTTTATGATAATAAAACAAATGGTTTTAAATCAAAGAGTACTGTAGAACTCAAATAAGTGCTTTATCAGGAATCAAAATAAGTTATTTCTTGACTGAGGAAATAGACATGTAATGTAGTTGTCCAAAGAAATAATATGACGTGGACTTTTGAAGCACGTGCTTCAAAAAAAGAAAGGGACGAGTATTCATTTTCTTTCCCCGAAAGCTTACGAGTTGTCTCCAAAAACCTCAAACTTTCTCCTTATCTTAAACAATCAATTTTCCTTCTTCTGCTTTGACACTTGTGTCTTGACATTCATGTCTTTCCTGCCAACACCCCCCCCCCTCTACGTGAGATCTTGCTCTGCTGGCACCATTGGCTTTGCCTACATCTACCTGAAAGTCCCCCTCTGCTCTGGGCTCAGAGAGTGAATAGTACTCTGATTCTCACAGCTCAGTTGATAGCTAAGACCTTAATAAAACTTTACCACAGGCCTGAGGGGAAACCCAAAGTAATATCCGTGTCCAAACCCAAACCTGGTCCTGAAGAGCCTCTGTGAGGGACGCCCCTCGGCACGTAAGACTAAACCAAACCTTTCTCTGGCTCTGTAGGAAGCATGAGCCCTCCCTCAGTCCTGTTGCAGGGTAATCTTACACCCTATGCACAAGCAGTTGTCTGACCCCCATGGAGTAGACGTTGCAATAGGAATACTTCACCAAAGATTGAACGGGATTCAGTCAATCAGCAAGTATCTACTGGATACCGACAACAATAAGCAAGATAGACAAACTTTCTGCTCTTGTGAAGCTTATGTTCTGGTGGGAGAAGGAAAACCAGAGGAAATAAGAGAGAGCGTTAGGGAATGCGGTAAGTGGTGGGTACAGGTACAGGAGCCTGGCACCCTACAGGAAGGGGGAAGATAAATAGTGTTTTTCGAATTAACAAGATGATGATATTATGCATTACTTATAATGTAAGTATCATCAGAACTGTACCAATGGGGATGTAAAGGAGGGAGCTTTTCTCTCCATTGTTTTATTCGTGGGTTGTAAAGCTGTGATTCTATACAGACTCATCCCCACTGGCCTTTCTCAGTCTCTCATGAGATTTTGTGCTCCTTTCATTCTCTTATGATGCAGTTCAGTCCTCTCGAAGTCCAAGAGAAGGGTTAAAATGAGTAAGATAACCACCTATAGGTGTCATCCCAGTATGAAATGTCTTTCCATGGAGATTTGTTGAAAATCAGTACAAATTCATGTGTGGCCTACTGGATACTAACTTGGATAAGTTATTAAAAAGCCAGCTCTGTCATTAACTATAGATCCTTGGGCAATTGTATTCAAACCCACTGTGTCCAATTTTCTCAAATGTAAAATTAGTTTAATAATACTTATAGCATTATTATGAGAAATGCATAATACATGAAAAATGCATGGAATGGTCCCTGACCATAATGGATGTTGGCAAAATACTGTTTGCTCATTTGATGACATAAGCATTCATTCATTTATTGTCCTGGAGATTGGTTGATTGAATGAATGGATGACCAACCCAAATCTATGTTTAAACAGAATCATAGGAGAAGAATAAATGATAACTCAACAACTAAGCTCTAGGCCAAATTAAATGTCAAGGGATAGTGATGTCTTCACTTTCTTCTGGTCTCAGATAAGGGAGCTGTTTCATCAGGAGACATCTGTGGTTCCAAGTGCACATCTATCAATGTACAGATGATACTAGGGTGAGAGCATTTTAATGCACACACCCATATGGGACGAAGATGCAAAAGCAGGTGACCAAGAGATACCATCCCATGATTCTAGGAAGCCAAGAAAACCTATGCTATTACCTGATATAACCCTGAGGTCCCATGGGATCTGGAGTGGTGGGATCTAACATGCAACTTTGTGCGTTATAAGAGAATAGTACCTGTCTTTAAGAAAAGGCTTGGGATTGGGTTTCCTATACAATGAATAGTGAGAAAATGTATATGGAATGAATGATAATGGTGTTATTGGAAGACCCATTACAGAATCTTTAGAAACCAGCTTTATTGGGTAAAGGATATCTTAGTCAAGTTTGGACTCTACTAGCTTTATAATCTGCAATATCTCACAGAAGCATCACAGGTGGCAGCTTGGAAATAATCAGCAGTTGCTTCTGGCTGTTTCTTGAATTCCCTTTCAGAGAGTCCCAACATGGTTGTCATATCTGAATCTGTCTCTATTGATTGATTTATCTCTTGACATTATCTCTTGACATATCATTTTTCCTTACCTTTCCAAATAGTTTGTATATTTTTGTTTAAAGCTAAACATTTTGTGTAGGGCAGAGACTGAGATAAATGATTCGTTATACACAGGAATGATTATACATTTCTTTCTGTTATGTGTTTAGCGTGGGAGTTTGAACTGATGTAGTCGAGAGTGCGGGTGGGTCTTGGGTTATATTGTTCCTGTGGTTTCTCTCAGTACACCACGGGCTTCCAGTGCCTTCCGTCATACTTTGTATCTCAGGGTCCCTGCTTCTCCCTCAGCTGTGCTGCTGGCCCTGAAAGGATTCCTGCACCTTCCCCAGAAACTGAGGTTTTCTTCCTGTTTCTCTTGCCTAGATGCCATAGATTTTCACAGGTGCCCTCCCTCCTCAACAGATTAAGGACTGTCTCACTTTGTCAGGGAGAAGAGAGAAAGGTCTAGGCATACACCACAAAGGACACTTCCTCAAGACATTAACCAGTCATTTTTTTCTAGTGCCCAGTGGGGGTCTGTGGAGAGGGAGGTACAGACAAAACTCCACTTATGTCTGTAGATCTAAGGAGGTCCACACTCTCTTACCAGTTCACACCTGACAGCCATCAATGTCTTGAAGATACTAGAGGACATCTCCTAACTGGCGTCGGACTGCGTCTACCCCAGATAAACAATGGTTCCTGTCCTATCTTTTCCTGCAACGCAGGCTCTCTGATGCAGTCAAGAAAAGGGAACTTGTAGTTTGTCTGGCTTTTGCTGTTGTTGTAGGGGTGGGGATAATAATCCTTCCAGTTTTTTTACATCCCAAGCAGAAACCAGATGTTTCTTAATAATAATAATAACCATACTATCTATATAGTGTGCTGTGTGAATATGGATTATATATATGCACTTCTACATACACATGAATATTTAGATGGTGGAATTATGCAAAAGCTAGAGAGCACATTCATATACATTTATGCATAAATCAGGAAACCTCCTTTTCTCTGGAACTTGTTAATGATGTCAGTCCTACCTCCATTATGGGAAGTAAATGTATTATATATTTAATGCAAAATATATGTACATATTCCTATAATTGTTTGCACTAAATTGTTGTTTCAACTCAGGTACCTAGCTACTTGGGGTGAGTAAGCATATGAATAAGGTGATTATGACTACTTAGAAGAAAGAATGTTTTCTTTGGAAGCACGTAGAAGTACTGTGTGAAGAAACTTATTTTCCTGACAGTATCAAGATGTCTTTTAGAGAATACTGCAAAGCGCATGGTGAACAATGCCTGCTTTGTGTCACTTGTGTACAGGAAATATAACTGAGTATCTACTCTGAATATTTCCATAAAGAACAAATTGTAATGACTAATAAGAAAAAAATCAAGCGATTTCCCAAACCTGTTCTAATTAATTAATAGTGCAATTCTGGTGTAATAAACTCAGATGAAAAAAAGATGCCAAACAGCATAGGCTATGGATTTGGACAACTCAAGATCACATTAAATAGCTATGAGATCTTGGTCAAAATAACTTTTCAGCAGCACAGTTTCCTGATCTACGCAGTGAGGATTGGGTATCTAATGCAGTGGGTAACTGTGATGATTGCAGGAGTTCCTACATAAATCTCCCTGCAGAGTGGAAGAGATTCACAATGGGAGCATTGACCCTGAGAACAAAGCTACAACTTAAAATTAATGACCTTTCTTTCTTTCCCAGCCAACCCCTGACTTGTGGGGGATTGGCAAAGCAGTCCCTTCATCCTCTTGTCCAATTTCTCACTTCTTTCTCAAAGAATAAGGTCCTAAACTAACTGGGCCAAATGCCCTGCTGCTGTTTGGGCCATGTTCAGCAGCAGGCAGTTCATCTTATGCTACAATTTCCTTACCCCTGCCGTCATATGGCCAGATCCATGGGAGCACCTGCCATCACTGAGCTCTTCTCCTTTTCTTATTCTCAGGGTTGAGGTAGGAACCCACAATCCCTCCCTATCTGTCACTTAGGGATTAGGTCCAAGATACCTATGTGCCTGATAGTGAGAGATTATTTTTTATCATAGAGTTATTTTTTATTTGTTGAAAACAAATTTTTCTTTTCTTTTTTGTTGTTGTTTAATAAAAGATTCTGTCTCTGAAATCCCTCCAGGTTAATTTTATTTCTTTTTCCATGCAGTACTTCTCTCATTTTTTATTTCTGTTTCCTCTTCCATGTGAGCAGCCCAAGAAGGTTAAGATTCCAAGATAAAGTACTGGATTTAGAGTTTGGGGATCTGGATCAGGATCTGAGAGTATGCCATGTGTCCTAGACACATTACCAGAAAGTTCTACATTTGTTTATTTGGCATTGTCCAGGCTAATAATAAAGTGTACTCTAATTTCCTATTTGCTGTAGTCCCTTTTATAGAAATAATTCCTTTGGGAACTTTATGGGGAGGAGCTATGCGGTTGGGGTGGGATTCCAATGTTCCTGGTCCCCATCCGCAGGAGACTAACGCCTAACATTACCAAAATTTTCCCCCTTTTTCTAAAACATCACTTTCCCTTTGAGGATATAGCCATCTACATGTTTTCTAGATTTGAGGGATGCACATAATTCTTTTCTGAATCTTTTATTCACTGACTTTCCAACACAGATGAAAGTTGGATATTAAGACAAAGATAGAGTTGGGAAGTTCTCACTTGTGATATGACCTTCCAGGGCTAAGAGGTCTACACTGCAAAAGGTGACATCAGGATCAGGTTTTCTGAGTGAGGACATGGTCAGGGAGGTGTCCCATGGGTCCCATTTTGGAGGTAGCAGAAGCAGGGTTTCCGGTGCCACATGCTCGAATTCACACAGAAGGGTCATTTCCACCATCCAGAAAAGGGAAGAGAAATTCCCAGGAAAGGAAGGATTATGAATAAATCGCTGTTCTTTGTTCAGAGTCCCGTGGTAAATATGGTAAATATGGTAAATATGGTAAATATGGTAAATATGGTAAATATGGCTGTTCTTGTTCAGGCAGGTAGCACTGATCTGAATCCTTCTGTGACACAGAGATCATCTATCTTTAGTCCTGTGTCTCACTAGATGGTGAACTCCCTTAGGTGAGGTCTTTGCTCAGTGGCTCAGGGAGATAAACAGCAGATGACCTGGAGCTTCTGAGATTAAAATCCCAATTTCTCTAAATTCTAAAGAATCTTTTCTAATTAAATACAATGAGTCAAGATGATTCAAACAAGCGTGTGGATTTTCTGATCACTGTTTCATCTGGGCTCTTCATTGGTGTTTTTTTTTTTTTCTCCTTACTTTTTTGATAGATTTGATCAAATTTATGAATAATCTTAGAATTTTTGTAGAAGCTGAAAGGGAAAAGATAACAGAAGTTTAAGACCGATCGATTTTAAATCTTAGTAGTTTTTCAGCAGAGGAGAAAAACAACAAGAATGCAATTTAATGGGAGACCAATCAAGTTCTTCATTTAATTCTTCCTTCTCCCCAAAGGGCCTGTGTAGAAATGAGCTATTTTTCCCGACAGCCTTATGGAAAAGCTGATTTTTCTCCTTACAATTTATAAGCACCACGAGAGAAGGGACCGCCTCTTAGTCCTTGGTATATCTCTGGTGCCTATCCTATGTCTACTAAGCAGTGGGCAAATAACAAATACATTTTGGAAAGGATATATGGATGGAATGACTGGTTGGCAGACTGACCTTGATTTCTCAATCCTTGGTTAATTATTAAAATATATTTGGAATTTTTTTTTGGGGGGGGTGTTGAGTTTGGTAAGTTCTTTATAGATTTTCGATACTAGCCTTTTATCTGATATGTCATTTGCAATATCTTCTTCCGTTCTGAAGGCTGACTTTTAGGGTTATTGATTGTTTCCTTTGCTGTATAAAAGTTTTTTTATACCATATGATTTCACTCATATGTGGAACTTAAGAAACAAAGCAGATGAATATAAGGGGAGGGAAGACAAAATAAAATAAGATAAAAACACAGAGAGAGACAAACTGTAAGAGACTCTTAACTATAGGAAACAAACTGAGTTTCCTGAGGGTTGCAGGAGAGGAGGTAGGCGGGGGAATGGAGTACCCTGAAACTAATTATACACTATATGTTAATTAACTTGAATTTAAATAAAAAATATATTTAGATTTGAAGCACACAGAGAAGGGTTGCCTACTTATTACAGGTGTGTCAATGGCCTCTCCTTATTTAATATCTTATCATTTTCTCCCCCGCCCCCGTCCCTCCATTTCCAGTTGCATACACCTGTCAGCTACCTTATCTTGAATAACTACATTAGACAGAGTACCTCTATGTATTTTTACAACCAAACCTAGAATTTCAGTGGCTTAACGAAACACAAGTTTATTTCTTGCTTCTGTGTGTGTGCGTGGACACACGCTTCGGAGAAACTTGCTCCTTGTCTTTTGTCTCTCTTTGTACATATATACATACATGTACATGCATGTACATATATGCATGTATATATGAACATATATATACATAGCGAGATAGAGAATTATTTAAAGACATGTAGAGAAGACAAATGAATGAGAGAGAATGAATGGAAAGATACACAATGAAATGCAGACAGTGGCTAATCCTGGATGCTAGAATTATAAGTGGCTTCTATTTCCTTGTTTATTTATTTTTTGAATTTCCAAATATTCTGAAACATCAGTATTATCAGAAAAGCAAAGCGATGAGCACTGGGTGTTTTACTTAACAATGGATCATTGAACCCTACATCAAAAACTAATTAAGTACTATACAGTGACTAGCTGAACATAATTAAAAAAAAAAGAAAAATTAGTTTTATTATTTTTTTAAAGAAGATGCTAGCACAGGAATGTAATAGAGGTGAGGCTGTGAGGACTTGGTGAGAAGAAAGGCCATGGGGGACCCAGTGAGCCACAGGAAGGGAATCTGGTCACAAAAAGAAAAGCAACAGAGAGACAGCAAAATTGATTGATGTCCTTCCCCTCTGAAAATTGTAGTGAGTATGTGGATGGCAGGTGTATCGCTGGTTGAGTTTTGCCTAAATGGACGATGAAATTCTATGAGCTCACAGGAAAAGGAAAGTCAAGAGATTCTAGGTTGTACAGCTGCTCCCTGTTGCTTTCACCACCACAGATTTTACATATCTGCCTCCTAGGGAATCTTGGCTCCGACCGCTGTAATGTAGAGAGCTCTGGAGAATGGTTCTAGCTCCCATAGACTGAAGTTCTGGATTTGACTATAGGAATGGTGTTTTAGAATGTGACTGGGTTCTATAACATGCTTACAAGAGTTTTGTGAAGAGCCTTTTGGGGGATTTCACCACTTAGAATAATGAAATCACAAATTTAATTTACCCTTAGAAACAAATGGTTTCATCTAAGTGTTAGAATCCAAGTCATTCTTAAGTGTGTATTCTAGGTATTCTAAAGAAAACACACCGCAAATTAAAAAGAAATAACAAAAGGGGAAATGCAAGCAAGGAATAAATACTTGAAAAACATTTCACTTCACTAATAACCGATAAATGTAAATTAAAACCAAAATATTTTGCATTTAAAAAATAGAATTAATCTTGGAACACTGCATCAAAAACCAATGATGTATTTTATGGTAACTAACATAACACAAAAGAGAGAGAGAGAGAAATAGAATTAATTCTATTTTCCACTAAAAGAAATCGGGGGTTCTTGGATAAATGGCCAATTCCAGAATGAGAGCAAAACTGGAATATGGTGTGTGTGTGTGTGTGTGTGTGTGTGTGTGTTGGGGGGTGGTGCTGGGGAACCAGAATATAAGAAAGGGCTAATAAAATGACGGGGATATGTCCGAAGAACTTCCAAATGAGGGCTTCCATTAGCCAAATCAGGGATAATTTCAGTATCAAAATGACTAATAAAATGTCGTGGATTATAACATAGTGAATATAGAAGAATCCATGTATTCATTTTATTTAAAATATATAAATGAGGGAACCTGGGTGGCTTAGTGGGTTAAGCCTCTGCCTTCGGCTCAGGGCATGATCTCAGGGTCCTGGGATCGAGTCCTGCATCGGGCTCTCTGCTCAGCAGGGAGCCTGCTTCCTCCTCTCTCTCTGCCTGCCTCTCTGCCTACTTGTGACCTCTGTCTGTTAAATAAATAAATAAAATCTAAAATATATATATATATATATATATATATATATATATATATATATATAAATGAGGGGTGCTTGGGTGGCAGTTGGGTAAGCATCTGGTTCTTGGTTTCTGCTCAGGTTCTGATCTCAGGCCCTGGGATAGAGCCCTGTGCTGGGCTCTGTGCTTAGCGAGGATTTCTTTCTCTCAGGATTCTCTCTCTCTCTCTGCTTCCCCACCCATTTGCACTCTCTCAAATAAATAAATCTTTATTTTTTATTTTTTTAATGATTTTATTTATTTATTTGACAGAGAGGGAGAGAGATCACAAGTAGGCAGAGAAGCAGGCAGAGGGGGAGGGGGAAGCAGGCTCCCTGCTGAGCAGAGATTTTTTTTTTTTTTTTTCCCAATGCAGGGCTCTGTCCCAGGACCCTGAGATCATGACCTGAGCTGAAGGCAGAGGCTTAACCCACTGAGCCACCCAGGCACCCCTCAAATAAATAAATCCATACACACACACACACACACACACACACACACACGCCAGACTGACTACATACACACATCCATACAAAATAGCAAAAAAAGGTTTTTTGTTAAAGTAAAATGGCAAATAATTAATGAGGAGGGGATTCTCGATTTAGAAAAAGTAGTATTTTGCAACAATCACAGTAATAATTATTTCAGACATGTATCAGAATGGATGCTGGGACCCATGGGCGAGAGTTTGTCGAGGCACAGGATATTTACACAGTCTCAAGTATCTTCTGTGGGTTACTCAGTAATCACAAAAGGGAAAGCTGCCTTCACAGTGGAGAAACATGGTAGAATCATTTTAACCAGGTGATTAAAGTTAATATCACCAAAAATAGGACAAACAGACGTTACTAGGTAACACTGTGAACAGAATATCACTTCTATGGGATACTTGCCAAAAATGCATAACCTGAATCTAATTATGAGGAAACTCAGAAAAACCCATATGGAGGGCCATTTTACAAAACAACCTGTCTGTACTCTTCAAACGTGTCAATGTCATGAAAACCAAAGACTGAGAAACTGTTCCAAATTAAAGGGATTAGAAAGACATGAAAAGAAACACAATACATTATTCTTGCTTGGATTGTAGATCAGTAGACAAAGTACTATGGAGAACAGTATTAGGACAATTTAAATACAGGGCTGTGTGTTCCATGGTAACGATTCCTCAATCTTAAATGTGCTTACTTTGAAAATACAATATAAGAGAATGTTTTTCTCAGAAAATAAAAATTGAAATATTTAGGGGTAAAGGGTCAGCAACTTATTCTCAAATGGTTCAGCAAATAGCAATAATAATGGTGATAATGAATAGTTTGAGATCATTCATGCACACATAACATATATTAATAATTGGTGAATATAGACAAAAAGCAACTAGGACTTAATTATACTGTTCTTACATCTTTTCTGTACATTTGAATTTTGTAAGAATAAAAATTCTAAAAAATCAGAATAACTAATGCTCATAATAGTATAATGAATTAGTTGGTTTAACATATCCCTGAAGGAAATGTGAGCTGACACAAGCTATCTATAAAAAAAAAAAATCAGCAATTATCAAGGGTCTTAAAATATCCATACTCTTAATTCACACCTTTAGGAATTTATCCTAAAAGTCAGTTATGAAATACAGGGGAAAAAACATTTGTTGAAAGATACTTACTGCTAGATTATTTAAAATACAAAATCTCCAGAAAATCAAGGCCATTAATTGAATTATGGTATATTTGTTAATAAAGCATCAGATAATCATCAAAAATATGTCAGCGATTTTATTCATGTTGGCAAGTGCCTGTGGTATATTATTATGTGTTAAAAAAGCCATACCAAATTATATATAATTACGATCCAAATTATCTAAAATAAGTTTTTCATAATAGAAATGACATTCACCAAAACCTAAGAGTTAACCATGACCATGGATTATGAGTCATCATTATAATTTTCTTTGTATTTTCCAAATTTTTCCACTTTGTTTTGTTTTCTACAATAAGAGAGGAGAGCTCTGAGCTCAGGCAAAGGGACCCCCAACCAGCATATGATTATTGGCAAGGCCCTTCTTGTCTCATTGTTCTTCCTTATCTTTGCTGTGAGGGGCTTTGATTGGAATACTTCTCCTCTATTCCCTCTTGAAGAGAAAACACAACATCCAACTTGAGAGCTCTTGGGGTGAGAGGCCAAAGCAGGCATTGTATAGAAAATATCTCTGAAGTCTTGGCCTGTCTGCAAAACGCATGTGAATTTTTTTCTCATCTTATTTTGTAAGATAGGTGTTGGTTTTAACAAAAACCAACAAAAGCTGTTGTGTGGACCCTAGACGTAGGCCATTTTAAGAGACAAAGTTCTCAAGAGATTTCCGTTTTCCTGAGAGTCTTATAACCTAAATGATAACAAAGCCAAATGGTCTTCAGATATAGAAAAAGGTAGGGCTGGTGATTGCATTAGTTCCCACTTTGGACTACTGGATTTCAAACTGAAATAAAAGAACAAGTAAAGTGTGTGCACTTTGAGTCGAAAAAAAAAAAAAAAGTTGTCTAGGAGAAGCAATCCCGTAGCATTAGTGTTTAAAAAAGAACTGTAACAACCAATTTGGATCTTCAGCAGATGTTTAAAAAAAATCCTACTGTGAGCCTCAGATGAAAAGAAGTTTTGGGAAGACCCAGAGTGCACAGGAGATGATGAACTTGTAGAAAAACAAAGCCCAGAGGAGTGTCTTTAATTGTGCACTGTGAGATTTACTGGGGCCCGACAGGGGTCAGACTTGAGGTCCTCCCTGTTCACAATCTATAAAAGATGATATAGACTGGTTAATTCTGCTGACAACACAGAGCCAAGGGAGGCCTAGTCATTCAATAACACCAGGAGAAAAACAAATCAGCCAAATTCAGAAGTGTTTGGGCTGAAAGTTCTCGGAAATTAGCTGATGTTAGTTTATCAACACTCACATTTGGGGGAGAATGTGTGACCTGCAGAGTAAGTGTAGAAGACCCATCAGAAGTTGTTTTTGGCTCGAGAAGGAAGACTACATTAGTGTAACTTGAATTCTTGGATTGTTTTGGACAATGCCAAGATCTGGGACTCAATTCTAGATAAGGCAAGTTTCCCAGCCTCCTATTTCAATTGTGTCACAAGCAAAGTGCAGCAGTCTGGGACAGTGCACACACATTTGTCGTGGGATGGAACACTTCCCCTTTCCTTTGCCTTTGGTAGGCCGGTCAGTCATTGGCACTCTGGCACAAGGTGGGTTCTTTACTACAAACAACCCAAGAAATCATGCTATATGAGTATTCTAGCTTTAGCTCTCCTTGCAAGTCTATGGAGGCAAAGCAGAAATGCTATCTTCTGAAGATGGAGTGGAATGCATCCAATTTTATTTGATATTGAGTACCAAATTTATCTCCCAAGTACAGAGGTTGTAGGCATTTCTTACAGGAGGAAAGGCCATTGAAACTCATATTTTCTTTTTCTGTTCTTCTCACTGCTTTTTATTCTTTCCAAACAAAATATTTTGCTTGGGGTTAACTACAGTGTTTGTTTCCATTTCGATATCTGGATATACCACCTGAGTTTGGAAGATCTTGTTCTCTATTAAACTATATTGTTGTACTGTTTGAACAAAGCTAGAAGAGTGGGGCCCTAAAGATGATATTTCAGTGGGGGTCAGGGTGCTTTAAGAGAGGAAGAGTTCCAGGGTCTGGCTTGTGTTCTTAGGAGTGAATTGTGTAAGTGAGGAGGAGAGTCTGAATTCGAATTAGCAAGGTTTTAGGATTGTGACTGGTGAAGTCGCCACTGCACCTTAGGACTTAATGTGTAGAGTAAGATGTTGTGTCAGGTTACAAGAGGTGCTAAATTATGAAGAAATGACCAACACAGAGGCTTACAGATGACAGCCATACATCTGAGGAGCACTTGACACTCAAGGAGGAGGGTATTCTCAAATAGGGTAAGAAAACAGTGGCCTAGACTTGGCCTTGTAGGTGTAAAAAATTTATTCAGTACCCCCTAAAACCAGTATCTAGGGGTCATATAAACACAAAGAGTCATCACCAGAGGTCTTTAGGTTTTCTGAGACCCAGAAGGGTAGGAAGAAGAACACTTTATGAGGGGTTTGAAGACTTAGGAGCTCTCTTATCAGGGAGTGGTTCTTCCCAGGAACACAGTGGTAAGCTCTGGGAGCTGGTTAGTAAAAGGGAGTAGGGCAAAGGCCACATTTGATGTTAATAATCACTGAGAAGAGAGGGCCACTCTGGGTGGTCCTAGAAAGCACCAGCAATTAGAGAAACAGAACCACAGCAGCTGGAGAGAAGCGATGGGGCTTAGAGAAATTTAGCACACCTTTTCAGCAGGTTATACTCTTGGTTCTCTACAAGGCTGTTTGGAAATGGGATTTCCATTTCAGGTGAAGTGCCTGATTCCTAAACATTTCCTCATTTAGATCATTTAATCCTTGTGTGACTGGGTCTTGCCACCTGAGGCTTGCTTTCTCTTCTAAGCAAAGTGGAGGAGGTTCACTCCAGTGACTTGAACACACGTCTTACATGATTTAGGGAATGCACACCATTTTGTGAGAGTGCTCTTCCTTTTCGAGCCATTCCGAGTTCTGACAACATGCTAGGGGTGACGGCAAGGAAGTTGTAGCACTTGGAAGGCCTCAGAAGAGGGAGAAGGAGCTGACTCCAAGAGTAAAAGGTTGAATGATCGTCAGGCGGGGGGCCAAGGAAAAGGGGAGCAATTCTGCCAATTCTCCGCTCCCCCCACCACGCGCTCCAACTTCCCATCTGCCGCCAAGACACATTTTATTTTTCTGACATGAAATATGTATATAATTCTAGCCTGATTTTTTTTTTTAAAGCACAAGAGGGTTGATTCTGTTTATGCCTCCCTCCAACTCCCACCCAGTACAAACATTGGCTTCCAGCCTGGTGGTGACGACAGGATCTAACAAAACAGAATCCTAGAGCCAGAAAGTAGATGGCCAAGTAAATATACCCCCAAACACTGACATTTTAAACCAAATAGGTACAGTGGTGGAGGACTTGGGTGAGGAGGCCCAGGCACGATAACTGCATGGGAACACAGCAGCAAACATGTAACAGCCGACTTTTTGCATAGAGGCTAATGTTATTTGTCTAGTCCCAGCATTGGGACTTCAGGTATCATCCTCTGCATTTAGAACCTGGTGGTTGAACCCGGGAATGGGTAGCCTCACTGAAACGGGATCTGTTTCAGGATGTTTCATATATGTCCCCAAAGTACATAGCTGGGCAAATTCATGAACAAATACGACTCATGTAAGAAAGGGGCACTTAACGCAAGTAAAAGGAATCAGGCAGTTGACAATATGCAAGTCCGTGAATTAGTGTGCCTGCATCATGGAGCCCTTGTGGTGTGCCAAGGCACGTCCACTTGATAATGGAGCCCCCATGCTTGGCACCTTGCAGCTCTGATCTCACTTCGTTTAATCTCCATGTGGCTGCATGTCAACTATGGGAAGAACATTAAGAAAAACATCACTCCCGTTGCAATAGACCGGGATTCATGGCATCAAAAATCTTGTATCACTTCTCATTTATTAAGGTTCCTAAACAATCATTAAATTTCATCCTTTGTTTCACTACTCCTATGAGAAGAGTTGTTCATTTCTGAACGTGTTCACTCCCAGCACCTCGCTCAAAATATGGATTTTTATTATGTGTTTTTGAATGAATGCCTCAGTGATGATGATTGCTCACTCTGTCAATAGCTTGATACTGAGAAATAAAAGAAAAATGAATTCAGCTTAAGTTCCAATAATTATTCTACAGCCTCAAAGAGCTACAGAGAGGATGCTTTTCGAAAACCAAAGCAAGGCCTTTTTCTATGTGGCTGCTTCTCTGTGTTGCTCCTCTCAGGGATGGAAGTGCGAGGAGGGTCATTCTTGTCGGTGTGACCGGTAGTTTCAGAATAGGAAATGGTACCTGCTCCCAGTGGACCGGTCTAGACCTCGGCAAGGGGGTTATTTGACACTCAAGGAGCAACAGAGGCTGAAGTGTATGGATCATTTTAGGGTGTGGGTCAAGCTGAAGCTGATTCCTTTAACTTTAAAATCGCTGGATTTTCCTATTTGATTATTTATTCTACAACTAGAGAATATTAAAATAAAATTAAATTTGCAAAAATATCCTTGAAGGGTTTTTTTCTAGATCTCTCTTTCTCTCTCCCTGCCTCTATCTCCCTTAACCCATAACTCTGTTAATGTCCAGGCCTGTCTTAGAATGGAGGTCTTGAGTGTCCTGTCACCAGTACTCTGATTGCCCAAGGTAAATTTAAAATCTAAGAAGAATCTTTACGGAGTATAACTCAACTCCATTTTGGTCATTATAAGACTCCATATCAAAAGCCATGCACTTGTGGGGATGTGCCTTTAACTCAAGTTCTTTTTAGTTAGAAAATGTTATTCTTAATAAAATTGGCTGGATGAATTTTGAGCATTTTTAATTCTTGCTTTTTGTCACCATGCCTACAGGATACACAGCCCCTCACTGGACTGCTCCCTGGCTAATCTCCTCCTCAGTTTTTGGCTTCTCATCTATCTATGTTTAGACATCTGAGCTCATCACCACACTCCCCTTTCTCCAACGGTTGTTGGGCTCTTTCCCATGCCCCGGCCTACAGCTATCCAGCAGGATTCTCGCTACATGAAGACGGTATCTCAATAGCAACAGGGCTGTTTCTCAGCCAGAATGAAAAGGAGTATCTATTGTTCTCAGCCAACACAGGGGATTTCTGGAGAATTGTAGCTGAATGTGAGATGATTCTTTTGGGGATGGATGGTCTAATACCATCTTCCAATTTTTTGTGATGTTCCCTTTTGAGATGCATTTTTCCCACCTAACACCATAGGTGACACTGTAGTGTTTGTATTCCACAACTCCAGGGCGGGGGGTGGTGGGGGGGCATTCACACAGGCTGCAGTGAGAACGGCATTCCCTTGAAGTTTGCAGTGTGCAGCCCAATAACTGTCCTGTGTATTCTTCGATGCATTGTTTTCTAGCACTGAAAGGGAGAGTAGAAATAGTCTGTTACTACTTCACATTTCACAGGTGAGGAACTGAGGCCCAACAATGGAGGGTCTTACGTATTTTCATACAACTAGGTATTTGCCGAGTGGATGTATGAATTCGTATATAGACTCCACATCTCCTCACTATAATCCACATTTTAAAGCTAATAGCACTTGATGAAGGATAAACTTATTTTAACCTATAACGTTATTTAAAGATAATTGTTTGATTAAATTTAAGACCTACCTTGGCCAACACAGGTATCTTCATTATTTAAAAGCCATTGATAGTTAAACTAAAATTAAAACTTTATTCCAGTATTCCCTGCACGAAGAAATGAATGCTATTCTTTTTTGGGGGGGAGGCAGGGAGGGACTTAAGGAGAGAGGGGAAGAGAATCTTAAACAGGCTGCATGCTGGGTGGGGCTTGATCTCACCACCCTGGGATCATGATCTGAGTTGAAAGAAAGAGTCAGAAGCTTAACCAACGGAGCCACCCAGATGCCCTAAAATGAATGCTATTCTTAAGGAGGGGGGAGTAATAGCATGGAACAAAGAAGTATGAGGTTATAAAAAAAGCACTCAAAGAAGAGCGACAGTGATTTCTTAAAAAAATATCCAACGCTGGGCAAAACCTCCTTTTCAGATGCTATTCACTAAATGGCATAAGATTTATCTTTGATACCTAGATTATTTTCTTTTGAAGATTTTATTTATTTATTTGAAAGGGGAGAGAGAGTGTGAGCACAAGCATGGGGAAGGGGTGGAGGGAGAGGGAGAAGCAGACTCCCTGCTAGGCAGGGAGCCTGACACAGGACTCGACCCCAGGACCCTGACTGGATCCCAGGACCCTGAGATAATGACCTGAGCCGAAGGCAGACGCTTAATCCACTGAGCCACCCACCCTTCCTAGCTAACTTACTTATTAAAAGAGAGGACTGCAGTCCCCTGCGCTAGGAAGAACACGGGGCTGGAAAGTAGAGGGCTGAGATGCCTAGAACTGGCTATTCTTGACCTCGACATGTTTATTGCCTTCGTGGGTCCTTGACCTGCCAGGTTGTGAAAAGAGGTTGGACTTGACGATCCCTAAGGTTTCTTATCATCTTTAATATTTTACAATCTGTTTTTCTAGAATTAGGTTCAAGGTAAAGGCATATAACTGTAGTAACCAGAGTGTCTGACGAGTATAAGACACCTAGTGTAGGATATCTAATTTTCTGACCTGTTGCCTGTATCTCCTTTTAACTGGATCATTCTTCTGTGTTACTCATAGCTAATATATGATTCTCTCCTTATAATCTACTAGATGGGGCTACAGTGAAATGTCCTGGTTCCTCCCTCCCATCACTCTCCCCTTTTCTGGATCTTGGAACTCTCGCAGCCTTGAAGCTTGCTGGCTCTGAGCTGGGTATTTGATTACTCGGTGTTTTCCTTCATCTGAGAATTCTGGTCCAGGACTCTCTGTTCTGTGTCCATCAGCTCCCTGCTCTCTGTGCTCCCAGGCTCTTCACTGATCACTCACTTGCACGGTTTCCCCTTCACGGCTTATCTTTCTCATCTGTTTCTTGATGCTCCTGTCAGTATATTCAAAATCAGGCCTGGTATTTCTGGAATTTTTCTACCAAAAATTTGTTTATTTTTTTCCTTTCTTCTTTCTCTCCTTGTTTGATCATCTGCGCCTTTCCTATAGTCTGACTGCAGCAACAATTGCAGGAAATTTATCAACGCGGTTTAAAATTTTTCTGTTTGTTTACTGGAAACTTCCTTTTCGCTCAAGGTCTTTCTATTCTCAGGAGGTGTCATCTTCTGCGTGGTATCTCTTGGTGTCTGAAGCTTCCTCATAGACCAGAACAAAACATGCCTCCGGGTGGTAGGTGAAATTTCTGAAATGACCTTCTCCTTCCCTAAAGGTCCTGACTTAGTTTTCCAAACCTGCGAATATGATGCTGTGTCATGTTTGTGATTTTGGGTTCTGCTGGATGGCACAGTTGCCCTTAAAACAGGGAGATCCTCCAGGTGGGCTTGATGTAATCCCATGAGTCCTTAAAAGCAGAGGGGTGGTGGGAGATCTGGAGCAGGAGGGCAGCTGCTCTGAAGACGCAGGGGCTAGGTGGGAAGCAGAAGGGGGGAATGCCGGTGGACAGATGAACCAACAAGGAGATGGAGACCCTTGTCTAACAACCAGTAACCGCAGGCAACTAAATCTGGCCAACAAGCTGAATGAGTTTAGGTTGTTGAGAGCCCCACCTGGCTCTACCTTGACTATCTGGTGGGACCCCAAGCAGAGAACCCAATTACCCTGTGCGCAGACCTCTGACCTACTGAAAGTGTGACATAATAAAGTGGTGTTGTTTCAGTTGGTCCGTGGGTGGTAATTTGTTACGAACAACAGAAGAGCAGTAGTCCCAGCTGTTTGGTGATTGGTGCTTCTCTCCTCCGGCTTCTGGATCCAGTAACTACAGAAGCTGGAGCTTTGGGTTCATTGAGTTAAGTAAGTCGTCTTGAACCCTGAGTTTTCTGAAATACTGAGGGTCCAGGAAGCTTCTAATTAATATTTTAAATAATGTTAATTATGGACACAGGCTTCCAGTTATGGAATGACTAAGTCATGGGAATAAAAGGCACAGCATAGGGAATACAGTCAATAGTACCATAATAACGTTGGGTGATGACAGATGGTAGCTATGCTTGTGGTGAACACAGTGTAACGTATAGAGAAATTGATTCACTATGCTTTATACCTGAAACTAAGGTCACGTTGTGTGTCAACCACACTTACATTAAAAAAAAAAATTGATTCTAATTTAGAGCTGCAATATTGCCTTATTTGAAGAGAATTGGGAACAGCCTGGCACAGAGTTTCTGTTACTCAGTTACCGGTAACTGAAATCTTCAAATTAGCAAATTATGCCCTAACCTCATTTAAGGACACAGTGGGGGGAAGAGAAGTGTGGAAAGAGGGTGTGGATGACAATGGACCAATGACATGAAAAATGAGTCTCTTACTGCAATTTTAAAAGTAAATAAAAACCAATTTGGAAAAGTAAAAGAAGGCTAGACTAGAATAGAATCAGAAATATCGTAGAGAAGTTGACGGATTAAACCCTGAGAATTTGATTCCAAGTGCTTATAAAATAGCCACTGCCTTTGGTGATAAAGGGAATTAGGTTGGAGAGGAAAAAAAAAAACTACATATTTAGATAATAAGGTTTGTCTTTTCTTTCTGTCTCACTACAAAGTGAGGGATAAGCTAGGAAACTGTAGAGATAAATTGTATTTTTATGCTGATGATTTGAATCTGTGGCCATTAAACACAAGTAACATAAGAATAAGATTAAAGATAAAAGAAAGACAGCTGTGAGAGACTTCCACATCAGACTGCCCCAAAGCTTTGAAATGCTCAAAAGGATTTCACCTAAAAAAGTCAATAAAATAGAGGTTCAAATGCCTTGTTAATGAATAAAATTGGAAGTATTCAATTTGGAAAGCATCTTCAGTGAAAAAGAAGATCTAAAGATGTCAAACAAAATCAAGTCTTAAATTTATGAATTTGGTGATTTTTAACTAGGTGTTTTCATTTCTATAGATCTGTCTCAGAATGGCATACCACTTGTGTAACAAATATCATCATTATGTAAACAAACTTATTTTTATGGAATTAAAATATAATAACATGCCAGTGTAGCAACGCTTGTGGCCCATGGGTCACAAGTACAAAGAATAATAGAAGCCATCTAGGAAACCAGGGACTTGAAAACTTCAGATGGAGAGAAATTAAGGGTTGTGTTCAGATGTTTCCCCGCTATTGGGCAAAGTCAAGTCGTGACGGCTTCTAAAAATAAATCTCTGGGTGGGTGTTCCCAGGTGGGGGCCGTGGCAGTCCCATGTCAATGCACTGGGGTGTACGATGAATGAGAGCTCCGGGGATGGCTGGCCTGGGCTGGATGCTTAGGGAGGAGATGAGAGGACCCCTGGGATCTGAAATATGAATACTAATGAGTCAGGTAAGGTGGGGAAGTGGGGAGGAGGAGAGAATTCCAGGCAGAGAAAACAGAACAGCAATTTATGTGGCTTGTGCTGCTTCTTAATGGCGCTAGTGATGTTGCCAGCCACAATGCAAATGATATTTTCCCACATTTCCCAGGTAAAAAGTCCATGTTTTTTCTCTTATGGTATTTTCAAAGCAGTTTGTTGAGATTTATAAGGCAGGAATTTATTACCCCAGTTTTAAAGATGAAGAAATCGAAGTCCCAAGGGAATGAAGTGGCTCTCCCAATCACAACTGACCACCTGGCACAAGCTGCAGGCAGAAATGCCACAAGGAAAGAGTGTGTCATTTACATGTATTTTACAATTTTTGCATTTTTTACATGTTATTTAACTGACACCATTAGGTGTCATCATTAAGACTGTCACCATTTGGAAGTATAGAAATGAGCGTAGGAGGGTTCAATATTTATCCCAAATCAACTGGTTAACTATGAGAACTAACTGTAAAAATACCTCCATGGCCTAGCCTGCCATTAGCTAGAATGATGAAAGACCCATTAGAGTGATAGAGCAAGTCCCAAATAATTCTCATCTTCTTGAGTTAGTCCCATGGGCAAATCAAGACAACTTAAATCTGTTCCACTGTAGGCTTCCTTCCTACATCACCACATCCAACATCGGAAGCTGCCTATGATTCCTTGTTGCAAACATCAAGGTATTATCTCAGCTGTCCTGTGTATATTTCAATGGTTAACAGCCATTGGCGAACACTTGCTAATAGAACATCAAATATCCATCTGCTTATTGTGCCAAAGGAGAGTTCCTTCAAAATTTTTTAGGGGGAAGATAAGAGAAATGAGAGAAAGCTTGACAGATGATGGGGGAAATGGGAAGGGGGAGCATGGGGGATGATGGTTCCAGGAATATGGAGAAACTTGGAGGAATGCCCAGAAACTTGGAGTGGGAGCTAGGGAGGGAGACACAGGGAAAATAAGGGAGGCGATAAAGACAGCCTCAAAGTGTAAGGAGGCCTTGAATGTCAGGACAGGAAGTTTGAAATTGATGATGGAACTGTGGAGGAGACAGAAGAGACATAGAGGGAAGTGGGGAGTGATGCTGTCTCAGGAGCCTGAGAGGCCGTCACAGGCATAGGGAGGCTGGGACTTTGGGGAAGGAAGGATTGCAAGAGGAGGGAGAATTTCCAACTCCCATGTGCCTCACAGATACATTTTAAAAAAGCACAATAAGGACTATAATGAGGAAATAAATGTCATAAAAATGTTTGATAGCAGATGGGACATAGAAACATGAAGAAATGCCAGTAACCTCCAGCCAAGAGCAATAAGGGAAAAAGTTTGGTCTAGCTGACCTCAAAGCTCTGTTCCAACCTTGCAGAGTCTGTAATTCTATGCTTTGGTTCAATTTATTGGTGCAATTTATTTGGTTCAGTTTATCGAATTCCGCTTGCATTTATTTGCCAGCTACCGCCTATGTATAAAACACGTGAGGTAGTGGAGGGTGGAGTGGGAAGGGGACATGAGAGTGAATGTAATCCCTCCTCTGAAGAAGATGTGTGTGTTCTGGGGAGAAGATCTTGTAAACTATAATGAGTAAATGAGCTCGGAAGATTATACATGCAACGGAAGCCCAGATGGGAAGGTGGACGAACTTAGTTATCTACGAATGTGATGGTTTTAGGGACTGGCAGAGAAGGTGAAACCATTTATTAGGGAGAGGTAAAGTTTGTCTAAAAGGGGTAAGAAAAGTGCTCTGAGAATGATAATTTTGGAGGCAGAATTTTAAGATGGTTCCTGATGAAACACACTCTTGTAAAACTCCCTGTCCTCGAGTGCAGGTGGGACCTGTGACGTGCTTCTAGCCAACAGACTATGTCAGAAAGGTGGATGCCACTCCTGATTAGATTATTTTATAGAGTTAGTAGGGTGATAATCATGCATTCAAAGAAGTGACTTGCCATTTGTGAGATGTCTGCTTGGCAAGGAACTTTGGGGCCTCAAGGACTGGAGAGTATTTCCCAGCTAACAGTCAACAAGGAAGCAGGATCTCAGTCCTACAACTTCAAGTGATTGTGGTTTTCCAAAAAAACAGGTGAGCTTGGAAAAGGGCCCTGAACTCCATAAAGGAGAGCAGCATGGAGGACACTAGACTGGAGTCTCATGAGACTCTGAGGACAGGATCCAGCTAAGACACGTCCGGATTCCAGATCAGCAGAAATGATGAGATAATAAAGGGATGTTCCTTATCTATTATTTTTTAAAAAGTTAATTTACTTATTTGAGAGAGAAAGAAAGTGGGGGGAGGGGCAGGTGGAGAGAGAGGGAGAGTCTTTCAGCAGACTCCATGCTGAGCACAGAGGCTGATGCAGGCCTCGATCTCATGACCCTGAGATCACAACCCTGCGATCACAACCTGAGCCAAAACTAAGAGTCAGACCCTTAACAGACTGCATCACCCAGGCACCCCAAGAGATGTTTTTGAAATCACCAAGTCTATGGTAATTTGTTATATAGCACTAGAAAACTAATAGTATGAGCTATCATGTCTGGCTGAAGCTCTTAGTATGTATTGGGGGTCAGTGGGGGGAAAAAAGGCTCAAAAGATTGTTTGGGATGAGACAATTCAGTCTGGTCCAAATTAGAATCTATGTAATGAATAGAATCTGATTCAAATGGGAACTAAATTAAATTCCAGTGAGTGGGATACTGTTGGGGACACTGTGTGAGCCGCCATGTTCTGTGGTGATGATAGGGGTACGGTTTGGGGAGTGAGCGGAGGAGTCAGCATAGAGAAGCAGGGAGCAACCAACACCGTACTAGTTTCCCAGCACTTGCCTGGCATGTGGCTGGAGTTTGCAGCCACGGTGATGACTTGCCCTGTGGCTATATCACTCCCTTCCAGGTTTGCAGTGTGTGTGTCAAATCACTGTGTTGTGCACACCAATTAATGCAATATAGTAAGTCAGTTATATGTCAATGAAAAAAAAAAGCCTGAGCACCTGCTATTAGAAGGCGCAAGGCAGGAGTGAATTACGGCTAGACAAAACTGTCATGGAATCCGAGAAGTAGGAGGTGGGCGGAAGCCTCAAACACATCTCTCCTAATCTACTTCCGTAATGAGTAGAGTCAGTAGCTCTACCAACAAATCAGTCACTACCATAGAAAGACGGGGTTGTTAGACCTTGTCAATCATGAGAAGACTTTCTTAATCTGAAATATAATTTCATGGAACCACTACTGTCGAGATGAGAAGTACCTTTACAGTTATTAAAAGATGAAAATATGAAGACCCAAAGGGGAGACAGTAATTGTCCAGTCTCCCAGCGTCACTCCATGCCAGACCACGTACAACCCGCAACAATCTACCACCAGCCTCTCGGGTATGGGCCGGACAAATGAAGGAGGAAGGGCTCATTTAAAGATGGGAACAATTAGGAGTGAAAAGTGGCCAACTTTACCTTCTGAATTTATATACAAACCTAATAATTGGCCAAGCCTGGCCATGGCTACTAGATAGAGCATCAAGTTTGCTGTGAGGGCGGTCACCTCTCTGCCATCTGTTTTTCTTGACTATTTCCATTCCCATTTATTTATGTTTCTTTATTGCATAACCTTATACCTTTCCTTGTAGAAAAGCACGGCCAACGGCAGGTTCAATAAGTCCTGGGAGAAGAGAAAAGAAAGGGAGCATATAATGAGAAGAAGCCTCAGATTTTTTTCCCTGACTCATTAACATTAAAAGCACTTTATCAAGCTGTGTGTGCACCCAGACATATTTTCCTGGATTGGAATGCTGTGGCCAGGCCAGTCCTACAACCACCCACCCGTTAAACACAGACTGATGTCCTGGAAGGAGGTCAGTGACTATCTCAAGATCAAGTCAAGTCCCTATAGCCAGGATGGCTGATTGGGGCCCTTTGCGTTCTTTTGTGGAGTCTGTCGAAGGCCTCACCTTATAGGAAATGACAAATAGCCGCTCACTAATAGCAGAATTTCCCCTGGGAGGCATTCCTGGGAAAGAGCATAAAACCACAATCAAATGACCATGCTGCTTCCCATGTTAAGTACACAGTGAGTGGTTCATGTGTGGGCTTTGGACAGAAGTCTAAAGCCCCAGATAGACGATTGGGCTGCTGGCGCCCCTAATGACTTCACTGGCCTTGACATGTGAGGAAGCAGGACATGTACCCATTAGAGGCAAATTTTTATTAGAGTGGCCATTCCAGGGATTATTAGCAACTTGTAAAGAATGTAATTACCACTTAAGCTGTATTCAGCTGGATACATTTTAACTCTAATTGAAAACAAATGTATGTTTTACTGTATGGTTGGTTAAGCCCCACAATTGTGACTGTTATCTTATTATTTGCCATTAATTAAACCAGCATGTGCTGGGATTTATTTGCAATTATGCAGTTGCATTTCGATGAAGGCTCAAAACAGACGTCTCTGTTTAGTGTTTGTTCTGCAGCAACCGGCTCAGCGTGAGCCACTGTGATTTTGGCCACAAACTTCTCACACCCACTGAATTGAGGAGATAAGATATAGGTGCACTTTTGTTTCCATTCTTTTTAGAGAACATTTTAAACTCATCAGATCCTCCTTACTCTTTTGTAACAGGGAACATGGCCACCTGAAATCTTGATGAGTTTCAGAAGAAATCAGTTTCTAGCTTCTTTTGATCATTAAGAGGAGTGCTTAGGGCTTTGAGCTCCTTCGAATATTGTGCCTGTTTTTTAACCACATGCAATCGTCAAGGACCTCATAGTATTTAGTAATTTTTTTTTTTTTTTAACCTCAGATTGGATGTTTCATTCCACTGTGCTGGGAAATTTGATTTTAGGAAAATCTGATCTAATTATATAACTTGCCTTCTGAGACTGCATTTCAAGGCCTAGATGTAAACATAAGAGCCCTGGCTCTAACTCTCCAGTTTGCTGTGAAATCAGGAAGTGACTTCATATCTCTGGACTTTAGTTTTACCATCCGTGAAACTGGGATAACAAACCTGATCTCATCTACCTAGCAGGGGTATGCTGAGACCACAGGAGATGACAGCAGTGGAAGGGCTTTAAATCTCTAAGGAATATTCGAGAGGTCAGGATCATAATGATGAGACTCTTCCTCTCACTTCAGATGCATGAGATTAGTCTCCACTGAACGCAGCAAAGCCTCCACACTCCTCGGATGTTCTATGATGTTTTCTGAAATGGCAGCCGTGGTTTCATGGTGTGCCCCTTAAGGGTTGCCGTGGTGCTTTGAGGACAGCCACACAGAAATGAACCGCGGCCACAGATGGGGCGATTTGTATATTTGAAGGGAAGTGCCCAGTCTTTGAGATGATGAGCTGCCCAATTACCTCCTGTACTCTACAGCTGTTCTTGTTTCCACTGGCTTGCCCTCATCCTCCTCCTGTGACCATCTAAGTGTTTCTCTCTGGGCATCATCCTATTTCATATTCCTTGTCATCATCATCCTTGTTGTCCATTTAAGGTATATCTCTGAGCTTCTAGAGGCTTAGCTACGCCCAAGCTTACCTCACGCGTCGTATGTTCCAGTGACCATGTGATACGGTAATGGGAGGTGTTAGCCCAAGGGGAAGTGCCTAAAAGAAAGACTAGCCAAGTCACAGAGAAGACAGAGCTCAGGGATCTAAATCTGTAATAAGGCTCTATAATAAGGTTCTGACAGAGGTAGGAGAATTTTTTTTTTAAGTTTTTTTTTTAATATTTTATTTATTTATTTGACAGAGAGAGAGATCACAAGTAGGTAGAGAGGCAGGCAGAGAGAGAGAGAGGGAAGCAGGCTCCCCGCTGAGCAGAGAGCCCAATGCGGGGCTCGATCCCAGGACCCTGAGATCATGACCTGAGCTGAAGGCAGAGGCTTTAACCCACTGAGCCACCCAGGCGCCCCGAGGTGGGAGAATTTGATTCCAAGACAACACACTTGAAGAAATCAAAGCTAGTTAAGTATTAAGTTGTGCAAGAATTACCATTTATAAAGTGAATACCAAATAAGCATGGGATACAGATCTGATCCTTATCTATCCAGCAGATCTGGCCCTTGTCTATCTTCCCACCTTGGTTTATCAGCCCCTCTCACCACTCTATTCAATAGATAATGTTGACTCTGCGTTTGAACCCCCTGAAATTTCCCCATGCTCTGAACATGCAATGTTTTTAGACCTTGGTGCCTTTTTACATGCTGTTTGTTGCCTCTGCCTAGAATATCTCCCTTCCTCATGGCAGGTCTGCCTCTTCTCCATGAGCCCTTTGAGAGCTGGAACTCATCTTATTTGCTTCTATATTTTCAAAATTCAGGTGTTGGCAGAGTGTGCATTAACTGAACATAGGTATAGATCACTGGTGTCCAATAGAACTTTCTGTGCTGATGGGGATGTTCTGTATCTGTGCTGTCCAATCCAAGAACCGCAAGCCACGGGAATCAAATCAAGGAAGAGGGGATGAATTGCTTTGCCTCAGCTGCAGAAGCCGTCCGAATATGAGACAACGCTATACGGCCTCTTTTCTGGGTGGAGTCATCTTGCCTTTGGCACAATCATTCCTACAAGGCCAGAGAAGGTACAGGGCAGCCAGGGAGACAGAGCATGTCTGGGTCGGGGAAGAAAAAGAGCACTGCAGGGTCACCAGCTGGAACAAACTGAAACTGAACACAGCTGGAGGTCATGCTACATGCTTTCCAGATGCCTCCCTGGAACCAGTTCCTATTATATCTCGGCAAAGGAGGCGCTCGAAATAAAAGTGAAATCACCATGGCTCCATGGTCATTTGAGTATGACCCTCTAGAACCACAGTGTCCATGCTGGGGGGGTACCTCAGGAGTCACCACCCAGAGGGGTTCCTACGGGTTCAGAAAATCCACAAGTCCCCTGAATTACAGGGAAACATTGTGCATATGACTATTTCCCAGAAAGATGACTCTCAGCATTCACAAAAATTTCTATGAGATTTATAAATCAAAGAAGATTTGGAACTGCTGTTCTATCTCATATCTCACCTACCATGTCCTGTATGAAGAATGTGAGGCTCAGAAAGCAGAAATGTCATTTCCCAGCTCATGCACTGAGTCAGTGGGAGGTCACGGGTGGGAGAGGAGGCAACCAAGGATATAGCTTATAGTTACTCATTAGAGACCCTGTCCCATTGGCCTGATTATCCTCAGCACCTTTGGAAGTAGCTGTTCCAGCTCATACTCACCTACTAGGTTCACATGAACCTTAACTTTTTTTCAGTCTTCACAATGTATCATGAGAAACTTTGTTATGCCTGGTTGAATACCGGAGCTAACGTCAGAGCTTCATGATTCCCAGGGGCCACTGGGAACCGTAGAATTAGCAGAAATGATCTGTGGACACTTGTGCAAACCAAATATTATCTGTGGACTAAAAAAATCGTGTTTCCCACATATGTATGAGAAACTTAAATGCCGACACTGTGGGTAAGAAACAAAATGGCGTGCGTGCGAACACACACACACACACACACACACAACAATGGGAATCGGGGCTCTAAGCTTTGAAATCTTTTGATGCCATAGGAACCCTCACACTCACATGGGTGTGAACCCCTGAAGTATGTTTCCTGCATTTCCCTGAGTCTGGCAATCTTGGGGAATGAGGTTGAAATGGATGTTTTCTTAATAAAATTATTGGTTCAAGTGCTTTCTCGAGTCCCCAAATCAAAGTTAGCTACGGGCATTTCTCAGGTGTGAAGACACCCCATTCTACAACAAGGATCCCTGATCCTGCCCGGCTTCCTCTGGTTCACTGAGGCTGCTGCCATTTGGAAGAAGCCCCTGGCCTTCTGACTTTTTGGATGGTGGGGGATGGGTTCTATCATTTTTAGGGATGTTAGCCTCATCATTGGGCAGATGGGTTAGGGTTAGGATATCTTCATCAAAATTGGGGATGATTGGGGTAACTATGTAGTCTGATGGGAAGATGGCCCAGGGTTGATTGGGTCACATACTGCCAACTGAGGGGCAGACACGCTGTCTCATGCAAGGTCCCAGAAGGCAACATGGCCAGCACAGTCTGCCTGGTTTACTACAATGAAGATGCCGTTTATTATCACGCCCTCTGCTTTGTTTACTCTCACTGGGGCTTGTCATCAATAAAAACTAGCTTATGGGTTGTGCAGTTGTGAACATTTAAAACGTACACTTTGGGACAGACCAGTTGTTTTGCATCATAGTTTTTCCCCTACAGACTTCAATTAAATTCTAGGCCAAGGAAGACCCAAGGGAATGGGACCACACACTGTACTTTAAACTGTGTTTGAGGAGATGATGGATTGTGCCCTCACAGTAGCCAAATTCTTAAAGAATGGTCCCTGCCCCATCCCCCTCACCCCCGCCCAAGACATTTCCACTCAGTGTTGTTTGTTTAGAATCTACAGACAGGAACCCCATTCAGAAAGTAGAGCACAGAGGGCCTCCTTCTGCCCGAGTGTCTCGGAAGTAGATGGGCAGGTGGCCCTGGTCCCTCTCTGTGAGGCGTATGACACGTCTCCTCATGAAGGTTCTGGGGTTGCTCCTCAAAAGATAGGATGTCCCCTGAGGGAAATGAGCACCATCAGGGAACCTTTTTTGATTGCTCCCTGTTATAAGGAACTGGGCTCACTGAAGAAACATAATGAGATCTTACTGAGGACTTGTTAACAGAACTGAGTGGCTCAAATACACCAGATCTTCTCCTCGGCCAAGCTTGGCCGTTTCACAACCCTCCCAGAGTTGGCATAGGCTCCAGTGCTCTCTGCCCTTCCCTCTGCCAATGGCCACCCCTGGTAACCTCATTGCCCCTTTTCTTCTCTGCTATGGTGCCACCCCCTCCTGTACCTTCTGTTCAGGTCCCTTCAGTCATCCATCTTTTGTCACAAATGGGTTTATCGATTTTTTTTCCCCCCCAGAAAGTAGTCTTGACAGTGATGTGCGGGGCACAATCTTGGGTATTTTGACTGCTGCTGAGAGAATAGTAAAGATGATGCCATGAAGGTGAGAGAAATGATGGGAAATGAGGATGAGAACTCCATTATCATCCTACTTTAGGATTCATATGGAAGAGACCCTCATTGTTTGCTGGGAGTCAAGCTCCACGTGTGAGAAGTTACCAGGACCCCACGTGACTGGAGTTGAGAGCGAATGCAGAAAACCAGTAGCATTTCACGTAGTGGGCTTTTCTGTGAGGGTGTCTTGTTCCTTAGGTGCTAGGCATTTGGGACAGACAGCGGCAGACTCCACTCCTATCTAGGGCAGGCTCTCAAAATACCTTGCTTTTAGATATACCCTGTTCAGGATATACTTCTGAAAAGAAAGGGAAGCAGCTTACAACATTTCTTCAATTTCTTAGGGAAAAGACTAGCTTTGGAAGGTTAGAATGATGTGGATTGGATGAAAAGATGGAAGAATGTCATAAATGCCAGGAAAATCTGGAAGATGAAACTTTTACAGATGCCCTAAAGATCTCTCAGCCCAGCAAAGCTGGCCCATGACTGCTATCTCCTTATCAACAGATGAGGTCTTCCTGGAACTCTTTCAAAAAATAGTTCATAGTGGACCAGTTGTTTTTTAACAATGGAATGGTGAGGATTTTTCAGTATAGACTGAACTTTTACAGAGAACATTTCTCAATGCAGGTTTTAAAAGATGGGTGATTATTTTGGTTAGCAAGTGTTTGGTGAACTGCTAAATAAATCAGTAACCCGATGTGAAAACAGATTTGGCTCTGAGTGCTAGGCCCACCCAGACTCAGATGGGTTCTGGAGCGGAAAGCTGCCAATTGGATTGAAAGGGAATCCAGTGCAGCAGTGTCTTTCAAAGTCCCTGAAAATGGAAATTAAGCTACAATCATAGCAGTGGAAACATACGTTTAGGTTCTGTAAAAAAAACACTTTTTATGACGATCCTAGAAGTTGAACACGTTTTTGAAAACACATCGGATTTGTTTGGCTGATTTTCCTCATTTTGGAATGAAAGAAATTTAGAGAAGGTAAAGGAAAACTTGGGTGAGACCCCAACTCCCTTCTCCATCTAACCATCAGTTTCTTCTTGCCTTCTTGAGATTCCCTTAATAGTTTTTACTTTAGTGTGCAGAAACTCTGAAGAGGCCAGGATAAAGTAGACAGGAAATCATCATTCGGCTGCATGTGGGCATCTGGGCTTTTTACTCCCTCAAATGGGAGCGTGGGCTGGTTTTGACTGAGTAACATGCTATGATAGCGAGTACAGAAGGTTTCTAGATGACTGAAAAATTCTAGTTAAATCTGGTCACCTCCTCGGAGGGTTATATTTTCTACATGTATTTTTCCATAGGAACAATAATAGAACTATGGTTTGATTCTCCTCTCCCGCTCCTCCAGGTGGCTATGTCTCTCCCTACATATTGTAAAGAACAGGAGAGTGCCTGTGATGTGCTGGTACCCAGCCCCCATGCAGACCACGATGGGAGAGAGGCAATGGTGCTTTAGGGAATCATGGGATGGAGGCTCAGCAGGAGAGAATCAGAAGTCTAAGGTAAAGGGCAGGGATAAAGGGACTACCTTGGGTAGTACCAAGGTTTTAGGTGTCGGGGTAAGATATCACAAGAAACTCCTCTTAGAAACCCTCTTTTCTAACCTACCAGAGTCATGAGATTTTTATTATCACACTGGACCCTGAGATAAAATTCTTCCACCAGGAAAAGAGGGATGACAATTTTATCAGTCATTAATTTTGCTGAGCACATTTGGGTTTTATGCCTAAAAACTGAATGAAAAAACAGCTGGTAAATGGGCTCTTTTTTTTTTTTTTTTTCTTTTTATCAGCAGACTCACATATGCTGTCTGTTCTCAACTTTCTGTTCCCACAAGAGTGTCGAATTTAGGTTGGTTTCTGTAAAAGACAGATCATCCTTTTCAAGGCTTTTGCTCACTATGAGATATAAACTACCAATCCAAGGCAAAGGTGGGACAAATGGGGGCGCCTGGGTGGCTCAGTGGGTAAAGCCTCTGCCTTTGGCTCGGGTCATGATCTCAGGGTCCTGGGATGGAGCCCCGTGTCGGGCTCTCTGCTCAGCAGGGATCCTGCTTCTCCCTCTCTCTCTCTACCTGCCTCTCTGCCTACTTGTGATCTCTCTCTGTGACAAATAAATAAATAAAATCTTAAAAAAAAAAAAGGTGGGACAAATGGGCAAAATGGGGAGTGAATGAGGGACAATCTGTTGGGAAGCTTTACTGTGGATGGTTCTTGGGTTGGAAGCCTTCAGGGAACTCTCGTAGTGGCTGGTCTTGAACACCCTCACTGCCGCCCATGGTGGCTTGTACTTCTGCACTCACACTCACCTAGGTTCCAGCAGTGAGGCCTGAAAATACTTGCATTTTTCCAGGATTCTCTTCTATAAGAGCAGAGAAAAGCTGTCCTGCTTTCACTCACATGTTCCTCCCTTGTCATGACCTCCAGATAATTCTGGCAATTGCAGGCTACCTCAAAATGTGGCTGTTTTCTGTTTGGTTTCTGGGTCAGGTCCAGGTGTGTTCGTGGAGGATTCTTTCCATTCTCCTCCTGGGGTATCATGGAATTCACAAACTGGGGATTCCTGGGTCCTAACAAAGTTATGTCAAGGAAGGGAAAAATAGCACTGGTAGGCAGTCACTAAATATTAAGTTGTTTCAATAGGGCTCGGTGTCAGAAATAGAAAGAACTAGACAATCCTGCTCTAGAGAGCCCACAGCGTGGTGGGAGAGCAGACATATAAACAGATGATCACGAAGCTGGTGGGGTGCTAGTAGACAGGTATGCACAGAGAATAATGGTAGTGCGGAGAATAAAGTCATCTCCCTTATGAGCAGGAGCAATGAAACAGTTGAGACCCAAGTTGAACTATAAAGAATGATCTGGGCTTCATCAAGCCAGGAAAAGGGTAAAAAAAAATTACAGACAGAAATCATAGCATATACAATACTGCAGAAATGGATGTTATGGCTAATCTACCACTGTAACTCAAGTGGGATAATGTGAAGATTGTATTTCCCTCTAAAATCGTTGCAATTTCCCTTCCACTTACTGGATTTGTTCGTTTTGAGTGACAGATAGATAGACATGGGGGCAGAGAGAGAAAGAGAGAGAGAAACAAGATCAATTTGCTGGACCATTGCTTGTATTACCACCACATAGAAAAAAAGATGAGAAGAATCTCCTTCAAAATCTTGGATTGGTGCAAACACCCAGCAACTTCTTATTGCTGAAATTGTGAAATTGGGCCTGGAATGGAACCTTCTACACCAAGCCTTAGTCACCGGGTCAGAGCAGTACCTCATGGAGTCCCAGAGGCTACCTAGCTCAGGATTCATTCCTTCTGTTTTCTCCATGCCATTGAGGTACCTCGCAATGGAGTTCTGTGATCTGGAGAGCGTATGAGCACGGGGTTATCTCATGAGTTTCCACTAGTACGTGAACTGTGGGAAAGGGGTTGCCACAGGGTGGATGCCATTGACTCCATGAAGCTCCCAAGGGAGGCAGATTTCTTGGCCCCCGAAGGTTGATAAAGGGTCCTGATCCTTCAGTAGCTTGTCCACAGAAGGACTCTCCCCGAACAACTGACCCCGGATGAAACATAATTTATGGACAGCGAAGCAGCACCAAGAAAGCACCTGGCCTCTTCTTGGATCCTGGACTCCGAGTGCCTCTCCCCGGAAGACTGCCTGACTGTGGCTGTCAGAGATCGTGTCCAAATTCTCATTTGAAAGGAGCAGCAGAGAGCCAACTGCAGGTGTGGGCATGTCCCTTCCTTCACCCACAGACCTTCGGGAGGAGGCTGTGCTTTCTGAAAAAAGCCTAATGAAAAGGATCAAGCTCACCCAGAGGCCCTGCTGTGTGGGAAGATTGCTTCCAAGAAGCGATTCATTTTTAGTTTAACAACTGTGCCTTCGGTCCCCACACAATTTATCTTCATGCAAAATCACATACCTGTGTGCCAGATGTGCACAGCTGTATGTGAGCAACTGCTGATCTATCTGGATCGCATGCCAAGTGCCTGTTTCTTTAAATTAGGGTGGGTTGGGATTAGGGCTGTGTGAAGCTGTCGTTTGGAAACCAGAAACCAGGCAAGCCGGGCTACATGGGGGCTGGAGCATAGCAGGATGATGAACCAAGGTTGAATTAGTCTTTTCCAGGACCCCCCAGAACCTCCCCCTTTCGTGACCCCTGAAACTCAGCCGCGTTCTGGGTCCGCAGAGGTTAGGCTATCTGGAGACTCGGTCCTGCCAAAGTGTGCGGCCCTTGTAAATGCTTGTGGTAAAACTGCAAAACCTCTGCCCAGCCCTCGGGAGCTTCTGGAGCAGAATAGAACTTGACATTTTTAGTTTGTGTTTCAGTTTTTACCCTCTGGCCTCAGAAGAGGCAAGAGCACAAAATACTCAATGGTCCTTGGAGTATGGAAGAGTAGGGGGCTGGGCTGAGGAGAGGGCCTTCTCCTGAGAAGCCCAGGGATCCACAGCACGGGCACACGTACGTTTCCCCTTGAGTCTTCCTGTCTCTCTTTTCATGGCCAAAGGGTCACCGCTGAAGAGATTCAGCCATCCTTTTGCCATTCTAGGACTGATTTATCTGTTTCCACTAATGCCAGGTGTGTGCCAGGCATCAATAGCAGGTAAACTCCTGGGCACATCTTAAGTGTTCAAATGTTAGCTGTTGGTGGGATTTTTTGGAGCTTGACCATTTCTTTCCAGTTTTCTTTGTGACCTACCAGATGCCAGGTACTATGCAGAAAGTCTCCGGTTAATCCCACAAGGCCATGAGGCAGGCACTCTTATTCCTATTTTACCAATAGGAAAACTGAGGCTCAGAGAGATTACAGAGCTCACTCAAAAATGACATTATTTCCTACATGGTGGAGATTCAGCTGAGTCTGATCTTAAATTCTGTTTTCTTTTCACCATGTTGCTATGGTTCCCTCTGTCTCGTGGCTGTTACCAGAGCCCAAGGAGAGGGCAGGTGTCTCTGTCCAGGAGTGCATTGCCTTTGTTCTTTCTGGCCATGACACTGCCCTTGTACCTGGACAGAGGTCCGCAGTGTGACTGCCTGCTTGTCACACCTCTCAGTTCCATTCCGGTTCTCCCACGGACAGGCCCCGAGAAGTCAGCCCATGATACACAGGCTCAGTTTGCATTTCAGCAACATTCTCTAAAAACAATAACCAGATGCAGTTTAACTCACATCGTGTCCACATAAGGAATCCATTCCAAGGAAAGTCAGGGGATGCACTGTGATTCTCAGATGAATGGCTCCACTCTTCCCTGGGCTCATTTTAGAACTCCAAGAAGAAATACCATCTAGATTAATTTTAGAGTTCAATCTCTGAATCCGGTCTCAGGAAGAATGCAGATATAATTTAGGCTTATAATGATGACCCCTTAGATTACAGATCATTCGTGGGTAGTAGCTCCTTCTAGACACCTGCTGTACTCAAAACAATTTCCTCTTTTCAGTTTTGAGAACTATTTCAGACTTTGCTTTCTTCCGAGCTACTTAGGAGAACCAGGCCACCATCCTGGGAGTACACCAGGATCCTCCAGGAATTACATCATTTATTTTTCAACAAAGATTAATTTAATTTGGTTTAATTTAACAAGAGTGTATGATCATCTATTTGATAACCAAATAGATGCCCTGACGTAAATTTCAGTCCTGGTTTAGCTCTCTTCCAGTGAGAAAAACAAAGACTCTCAAAGGTAATTGTTATACCACCTCTCCAAGGGGGGAAAAAGGGTAGGCTTTCCATTTTCTTAAACATAAAACTTAAAATCCACGTATAATAATAAACAAATGGTTTAAGGCATTTTATGTCATAAATGTGCTGCCATTATTTAGTTATGAATTTTCAGGTTCAGGAATTATGCTAAAACCCAAGGGTCATTATGGAATGTCTGTATATTTGATTTCCAAAGCTCCAGATAGGTTTTAATGTGTTCAGTGTTATACCACTGCACTCCCCGAGCTATTTCTGTACCCTCAGAGACACGTCCTAATGACAGGACTCTGTGTCTTCTGCTTAGTGAAAAGTGTGAATAATAGCTCCAAAAAGAATGTGTGTGTGTCTGTGTGTATATATATACACACGCATATATGTATGTATATATACATTTTAACTTTAACATATGTTCCCACATGGCCAAGTGATTGAACCTAATACAGTTAACAACTTAGGAAAGGATTCATTGAATTTTCCAGGTCTCTTCATGGCCAGCATTACTTTGTAAAGAGACCCTAAATGTGAAATAATCAACATGTTAAAGTAATCTAGATGTTTATGATTTGATAACTCTTTGGTGCATTGTTTAACAACATGTTTTCAATTTACTTTCCTTCAAATAGCTCCAAATAACCCCGTGATTTTGGATGATTGATTATGGGAATGCTGCTTTTACTGTACATCCAAGGTAATTTTAAAATTACATCTTCTTTTCATTGTTAAGGGGTAAAATCATTTGCAGGTCTTGACATGATTTATCAGAGAAAGGGGGATAAAGGGTCAGTCTTGGCCTCACTCTATTAGAACATTATTATGTTAGCGCAGAAGTAAAGCATTAGACTCCATGGAAGCCGGGTTCTCGTCCCCAGCACGCTGAACAATCAGGTCTGTGGTCGTAGGAAAGTCATCAGTGTCTTAGGACTCACCTTCCTTCCATATAAAACCCAGCAAAACAATTGGGATCAAAACCTCCCTTAGTGATTCTGATTTATGGTCACTGTGGCAAGGCCTAGAAATGTGTATTTTCTATTAAGAACCTGGGATATATAATCCGAGAAGTTTGGAAAACACCAGATTAAATGACTTCAGTGTCCAGGTCTAAAGTTCTCCAGCTCTAGAGCCAGGCTCTTCTGTGGTCCAGACACTTTTCTTTCAATACAGGCATTTAATTATGTACTGGCAACCTTAACTTTAACCGGATGGCGGATGTGTATTTCTTGCAGACCTGGTGCCCAAGCCTGTATGTAAATGACTTGTTTAAACCTCATTAGAACCTTGCACTGTGAGCGTATTAGTCATGGGTATTCATCCTACCTGTTACAACAAAATCCTCTATCTTGGTCACTTCACACATCCGACTTTTATCGTATTCATGTAAAACCCTCCTCCGTCTTACAACTGCCATCTGGAATGCATGTCCTTCATGCGAAAACGAAGACACTGGATCTTACCTCTCCTGACGGGAGGTGATGAGCGGCACTGCTTTAAGCCCGTGAGTTAAAAATCAGTCACCTGGTCCCGATCCGACTGGAAGGCTGGGGAAATGCAAAGCAGTGTGGGCAGATCTGAGAAACAGACTGTCTTTGACACAGGAGGGGATCTCAATATGACCGCTTTAAGAAACTGAGGCTCAGGAAACCAGTTCCCAGTAGGATGGCACTTGAAGAATGGCAATGATGAGAGTGTTACCTGGTATTTCGTTCAAAAAAGGAGGCATGTGTTATTCTCAATAGCCAAGATGTGGAAGCAACCTGAACGCTCATCGATGGACAATGGCTAAAGAAAATGTGGTCTGGATGCGCAACAGATATTCGGTTTTAAAAAAGAAGGGAATCTTGTCATATGTGACTTCATGGATAAACCTGAAGGACATTATGCTAAGTGAAATAAGCCAGTCACAGAAGGAAAAATATTGCATGACTACATCTATACAAGATATCTAAAACAGTGACGAAGACTGTAGAATGATCATCACCGGGAGCTGGGGGGAGGAGGAAATTGGGAATTGTTGCTCAACAGGTATAAATTTTTTCCATTTATCTTCTACCCTCCCTTCAAAATAAAATTTATGGAGGTAAAGGATGCCCAGCAAAAATTCATAAATAACAATAAAATATAAAATATTCTTTATGTTAAAAAGGGTATGGCTTCCAGCAATAAAACTTACAACTTACGTGTTTCCTTAGAAAGAAGAGGATTTTTCTTCCAAATAAATAACAAGAGTAATGATATTTTTGAAGTTGTCTTTGCTACTCTGTCTTCACCTGCTGAAAACAGAAGGAATCCTTCTCCCTAAAGCAGAAAGCGGACACGTGCTCCTACTAGAGGGCCATCAAGTCTGAGGGGACTTGGCCTGTGATCTGGTTTGAATGGGACTTGCTCACAACAATGAACTAGAAACCTCAAAGTATCAAAGAATCATCCTTTCCCCCCCTAGCTTTTGTGAGCAGTTCTAAGCACAGATTATTTCTTCTCAACTAAAAACCTGTGAAGTAACAACTTTGTCCATTCAAAGCACACCTGTTGTAAATAGATACTTTCTTCTTTCTTTCTACTTTTGACCCTGAGAAACCTCTCAATAATTCAACAAATAATTTTAAAGGCATGGAGAGATTCCAAGATCCGCAGAAACAGAATTCAGGAGGATAGGCCCTGTAGTGGAGGAGCAGTGCCTCCACGGCAAAAACAAAAGAGAACAACAATAAAACAGATTGACAAGTCACTGTAAGACGTGAAGCGAGAGCCGTCATAGTGGATGTACGCGCCGAGTAATGGAAGCCTAGAGAAGGGAGTTTCCTTCTGAGTTTGAGGAGTCAGGAAGGGCATCAGGGAGGCAAACTGACAATTCCTCGAGGCCTACAAAGATGAGGCATCCTTTGTCAGATCTGCAGGGTAGCCCGCACGTGGGAGAACCGTCCAGAGGAGGGGAGAGCTTGAGCGGGAGCACAGAGGTGGGAGGGTCTCGGCCCTGGGGAGAATGCAGTGGGCAGCCGATGCCTGTAAATCTGGGCTAAGGCCAAACGCCCAAGAGCCTAAATATCCTTGCAGAGGAGTTTGGACTTTACCCCGAGTCTGTTACAGAGACATCTGAGTTTTTTAACCCGGGGTCAAGCCTGTGCTGTCGAAATACCACTCCGGTGCCCACGAGAGGTGGAATTCTGCACTCGCACATCTCCGTGTAGCCCAAACGGACAGGAAATTGTCCCCCATTGTCTATTTTTCTCTACTAATCTATAATAATATAAAATTATGTGACTATTCAGAATACAGATGACATGCTTCCGCTTTTTTGACAGTTGGTGTGGCTGTGTGACTACGTTCTGGGCAATGGGACAGAACTAACGACCTGGCAGCAGCTCCAAGGTATTTTTTTTTTTTTTTTTTAATACAGCTGGCACGCGGTTGCTTCTCTTGTCTTCTTGCTGCTACTTAAAACGCAGATGTGATGATGATTTACTTGGGCCATTTAGATGGAAAAGGTCAATTGAATTTTCTTCCATTTGAATTGCTTTTCTACTTTTGTTGAAACTCAGCTGGGCTTATTTATGGAAGTGTATTTCTGGGTTCTCATTCTGCTCCATTGATCTATGTATCTATCTCTGCAAATCCCATGTTGTATTAATTACTGGCTCTATATGGTAAGCTTCAAGGTGAAGTAGAGTGATTTCCCCCCCACTTCATTCCTCTTCAAGATTCAAGATCACTTTAAGAGATAGATTTTACTTTATAACCTAGAATACACACATGTAGACACACAGATAAATATGAAACCCGTTTCGTGTAAATGATATATTGATCATTTGTGATGTGCCCTGATTCTTTTCTAAACTATTCTACTGAATTCTATTCTCCCATTAAAAAGTGCTGGTCATGACCCACTACATTGATTTTACAGCCCACCAAATGAGTCTTTCCACCCACCACTTCAAAGACACTGTAGTAGAAGGGAGTGGGGAGGGCCTACCTGCCATCAAGGCACGGTATCCCCCCACCCAAAATGGCAGCAAGAGTGAATCCGGCTTCCTTGGAGGTGGGACAAGCCATGGGGTTGCCTTGTTCACATGAGGTTTCTTTTCTAATTAGAAGAATGACTTTGGAAGAACGTACAGCCCGCTTTGGGGGTTTTTCTCACTCATGGAAAATCTCCAGTCCTTAAACACGGGATTGGTTTTCTCTGAAAATGGAAAAGCCACACAGCCAGAAATTTAAAAGCCCTGTAAACTCGTATTTGCTATCAGGCTACTCAGTGGGCCGATTCATTCATACATGCTATCTTCTGTCCTTCTCCCGCTCTAAGAGATCCGTTATTACGTCCATTTGTACACATGCGAAAACACAGCCTCGGAAAGGGGAAGGAATTTGTTCAGATTTTCACATCTGACAGGCAGCCCAGCTCAGACAGCACCCTGTGCCCACCTTCATCCTTAGCCCCAAATCTCATGCGTGAGGCTAAACTGAGGCACGCTGTTGTGCGCAAAAAGCAGAGCCTCTAAAGGAAGAATGGTTTTGTGGATGGTTCAGAAGATGCTTCTTTTTTTTTTTTAAGATTTTATTTATTTATTTGACAGACAGAGGTCACAAGTAGGCAGAGAGGCAGGCAGAGAGAGAGGAGGAAGCAGGCTCCCTGCTGAGCAGAGAGCCTGATGCGGGGCTCGATCCCAGGACCCTGAGATCATGACCTCAGCCAAAGGCAGAGGCTTAACCCACTAAGCCACCCAGGGGCCCCTCAGAAGATGGTTCTTAAGATGATGCCCTAACTCCGGGCCTGGACCTGTAACCCGAGGGCCACGCCCTGAGTTGGACGGGGCCGGCCCCGCCCGCGAGGACCTCAGGGAAAGCGCCTGCAAGGCAGCTCGGGGCTACGCAGCTGGTCTTCTACACGAGCAAGGAAAAACGACAATCAGGTTTAAGCTGCTGTTATTTCGGGTTTATGTTACTCACAGTTGAATTTAATCCTAACTGATACAACCACTATCCTGCAAGAACAGTGGCAGAAAAATATATATCACATATCCATCACATAAATCTACTTTTATAAGGGAATGAAGTCAAATTATTACCCGCAATAAAAAGGTGTTTCGCAACATGACCCAGGAATTTAGAAGTACCATTTGTTCCTTGTTTCTCCCCGTCTCGCAGACACGGATCCCTGTGGCCTCTGGGGACAGACGTGAGAGCTGGGTGCTCGAGGGCAAAGGTTTGGTGACCCAGGGAATGAAGAAACTCAAAGGACGATGCCTGGATTGTCCCGGTTTGGCCAACAGCCTCCTTTCTCCAACTTTGCAGTTGTCAGAAGAAGAGTTTTCCTTTTTTCCTCCTTTCTAAGCAAGTTTTCTGGGAGAAGGAAGGAAAAAAGACAATGGCAGAAAAATGGAATAGAAGAAAAATGGAATATAAACAAACTAAACTCTTCCCTGAGCAGAAAAGTTCAATTAAAAAAAAAAAAGAGAAGAGAAATGTAGGATTCTAATTTGAACCATAGCCCCATGTCTAATGCTTTTAGCTAAGAAAAAGAGAGAAAAGCGCAAGAAATCTGAGTCAGAGGGAAGATGTCATGGTGAGTTTCAATGGGATGAATTCCTTATTAATTCTAAAGAACACGATGCAACATGGATTTAATTATACAAGTCAACCCACCCACATTCCTCTCTTGCTTTTCACACACATGGGCTTCTGAGGACGATGAAAGGTGGGTGGGGAGAAAGGGAAAAGGAGGAAGAACACGGGGTGGCTAAGGCCATGCAGAAGGCGGCTCTCCTCCAGGACACAGCTGCTCTCGGCCTCCCCTTTTCAAGTGTGCAAACAGCGGGGGCTCGGCGACATCCCTGCCGCCGTGCCTGGGCCCCATCGGCCCCAGCAGGTCCATCATCACCTTGGCCTCAAGGACACTTCTATTTTGTCCTATTCACTGTGCAGGACAGATTCTTTAAATTTTGAGGGATGAAGAGAAGGAATATCACAAAGCGGGTAGATGGAAGCCTGGGGAAAAAAAAAAAAAATCTCAGCTGCTTTTCATTTCCTGTGGGATGTACAACCCAATCACACCAAGACTTTCACGAAGAACAAACAAGTCTATTAAAATGCCAAAGAGTTTAAATGGATCAAAAATTTAAAAAATTGATATTTTAGTAACAATTGTATGTATTTGAGAAGTAAAACATGATGTTTAGATACCCATCTCGATAGCGAAATGATTTCTATGGTCAGGCTAATGGACATATCCAGCTCCTCACATATTTACCTTGTGTGTGTGTGTGTGTGTGTGTGTGTGTGTGTGTGAGAGATGAGCACACCTGGAATCTACTCTTTTCACAAATTTTCAGTGTACAATACAGTACTACTAACCGTGGTCACCATGTTGTACATTAGATCTCAAGACTTACTCATCTTACATGATTGCAACTTCACTGAAAGAGCACTCAGTTTTCCCTACGTGCTATCTGGGACCTTTTACTTATGCTTCTATTGACAATACTCCAATCTCTGTACAGGTGAAAACACCCACAGTTTCCCCCCATTGTTTCTTCCTGCTTTTTCTTTTCACTTTCAGATAATATCCCACAGAATCCTAGCTGTTGAAGAGTCTCACTGGCCATTCTATGACTTTAGCTAATTACTTTGGGACATGTTGACTATTAGATGCAGGACATCTCATTTGGGAGAGAATTCAGTGGTGGAAGGGTGGGTCTACAAAGTCACAGGGCATCAGCATCAGAGTTTAGTTGAAGATTAAAAAAAATCCTTAAATAAAAATCAACAACAAAAGGTAGCCATTCTTCTAAGCAAAAGGGTTACACCACAGAGACATGCAGGCTTAGAAAAAACCTTGAAAGGCTTTAGGCAGGACCCCGTGAATGATTCCCAGAGCAACATCACCCAAGTGGCCTGTCAGGGTAGCTGCCACCTCTCCCATCATTGGCAAAATGGAGAACTGGCAAAGTATACTGGAATATGGCTCTAGGAACACCTAGTCTTAACCATAATCCAGGAATCCAGAAACTATCTCCAAAACTATTAAATTTAGAGCTACCCCTTGTCTGTTGCTTCTGCACTGACAAAACAGAAACAAAAACTGTTGGCCAGGCATGGCCTCTCGATACACATAAAGCTAGTGAAGGGACACTGACATATCTGCTCAAATCAAGGGTGAGGTCAAGTGGGGTGGGAGGGTAGCCAGATGTCTTCGTGACCACATGCACTCCATGCCACCTGCTCAATACCCTGGGAATGCATCTAAAACCTATTATCACGTTTGAAGCCCTAGTCTCAAGAGAATGTCTTTAAGTGTCCAGTCTCTACAGTATAAGAAAGTATATTTAAAAAGATGGCTTTCAATCATTTTTCAATCATGGTCCATTTTTTATAAGTTAAACTTATTTTGAGATCATTACAGATTCATGTTTAGTTGTAAGAAATAATACAGAGATCCCATGAATTCCTACTCAATTTTGATTGCAGTATCTTACAGAAGCATGGGACAGTATTACAACTAGGATGGTAACTTTGGTAGAATCCACTGGTCTAATTTAGATTTCTCAGTTTTACTTTGTGTGTGTGTGTGTGTGTGTGTGTGCGCGCGCGTGTGTGCTTATATGTGAGCTTAGTTCTCTACAATTTTGTCACATGTGTAGCTATATATCTATCATGACAGTCAAGACACAAGATACAAGACACACCTTGTTGTGCTGAAAATCTAGGAATGAGTATAAAGGAAGCTATGGATTATCTTGGATGGTGCCTAAGATGGTTTCGGAAATGATGTCTCCTGCAGTAAACTGAACAGGGTCCTTGTCCAGAGGGGCTCATAGTAGGAAGTACCATTATTATAGAACCAGGTGTCTTTTCTTTTCACCTTTTTTCTGGCATAAAGTTTTCCTCCTATGGGCCTCCTGTTCTGCTTCCTTTCTCCAGCTTCCCCTAAGCCAAGGCTCTCTCATTGTCTAAAGAGTTGGCTGCCTTGAATCTTCTGGGCTCCCATCCACTCTCCTAGAGCTTCAGAGTTCATTTTGTTTCCCATAAATAAATAGCAGTTTTCTGGTCCCAGCAAATTACACTTATAATTCTTGCCAAGAGCCAGGTATGAAGACTGGGAACTCTGTGCAGAGTGCTCCCTCCCATGCCCTAGGCTTGCACAAGACATGCCTAGAGGTTGCAGAGTGCTGGCACAGAGCAGACACGTAAAATGCTACTTATAATTTTATTCCTGCTACATCTTAACTTCTTCCTATATACCAATTTAATTTTAAAAAATTTGATTTTTTTAAAATTAGTAATTTGGTAATATTTGAGTGTTGACTCCCACATAAAGAGATAACTACTCTAAAATAAACTGAATGCAATATTGAGTTGCATTTCCAGATGAATGATGAAAACATCCTTGTGTTGGTGAATGGTCACGATTTTGTTAGAACTTTCTTCATTTTTAAATATCACCGTGTTTATTTTACCTTTTTTGTTTCATAAGTTGCCGTATATAATTTTGTTTGATATTATTATTAGAAATAGCAATTATTAAAGGCCTAATCCAAATTACCAACTAAAATAAAGCATGGTAAGAGCTTATAAGGACAATGGAACAGGATGCTATATGAAAATTAGGAGAGAAATGAGTACATGTAATTTTTTTTAATATTTCTATATACATTTTCTTTTTTAAAATTTAAAATCAGGTAATTAACATATAGTGTATTATTATTTTCAGAGGTAAAGTTTAGTGATTCATCAGTTGCATATAACACTCGTGTTCATCACGTGTCCTCCTTAATGCCCATCACCCAGTTAACTTATCCCCTCTCACCACCCCTTTAGCCACCCTCAGTTTGTGTCCTATGGTTAAGAGCTTCTTATGGTTTGTCTCCCTCTCTGATTTCATCTCATTTTTGAATACATGTAATTCTTAGTTTTGATTTTTATTTTAAGTATGTCTAGGGTGTTAGGTTTGTTACATGTTCCATTAACTATCTGAGTGCTTACTACGTGTTTGGCATTGTGCGAGGCTTATTGGGACTAGTGAAAGAAATATTAAAAGGGGGGGAAAACCTGGCTAATAAGTAGACTGGCTTTGAACTGGAAGAGAATCAAAGTTCAGAGGCCCTATTTTCAGACACTGTTTTTTTTTAGAGAGGAAATGTGCTTGATATGAAATAAAGAATTTCACCTGACTACCCTTTAAGTGGCTTCCTGGTAACTCATTTCAAGTCTTTCTGATGTTGGATGACTATACCCAAAAGTTTAGATGACCTTTTAAAAAGTCTTGTGAACAATTCTAATTACTGGGGAAACTATTCCTATAACTGGGAGATCTTTGGGTGGTGGCAAACCCAACACGGATAACAGTTGTCCCAATGACAAGAGCAGGTTTAGAGGCAGCAGAAGCAGACTATAGCAGCAGCAGCTACTGGGCTAGGGACCCGCAGGGACGTGAGCTACCACAATAGCTTCCTACCACTGCCAGAGTGCCTACTCTGAATCTGGAAGGTTGAAAGGTGCTTTATGTGCACCATGGCTGACCTTCATAACTATGGTCTGAAATAGATGCAGTCCACATTCTGTGAATGAGTCTCACTCTGCTAAGTCTCACTCTGCTAAGGAGTAGTAGAATCTGGACTTGCCTCTGAAGCCATGGTCTTCCTACCACACTATGATGTCTCTCAAAAGCAAGGACATTTGGAAGGACAGGTGTCTCAGGAACTTTGGGAGCACTGAGGTGATGAATGAGGCTGTTGCTCTTGTCATTCATGTCAGGATCATCTTCATGCTGGAATGGTCTGGGGATACTGGTAGGTATGCAGGGACTGTTGGTTGAATTAAATTGAAAAGAGTTTCTAGGGGCCCCTGAGAGGCTCCATCAGTTAAGTGTCTGACTCTTGGTTTTTGTTCAGGTCATAATCTCAGGGTCAAGCCCTGCATCAGGCTCCCAGCTCAGCTGGGAGTCTGCTTCTTCCTCTTCTTCTGCCCCTCCCCCTGCTTGTGATCTCTCTCTCTCTCTCTCTCTCTCTCTCAAATAAATAAATAAATAAATAAATAAATAAAATCTTAAAAAAAAAAAGAAAAGAAAAATAGTTTCTACCAGGTCCATGGCCTGAGCATAACATCCTCACCCACAGATATTTAGGAACCTTCTCTGTCCACTCTAAAATTTATTTCTACCATCCACCAGTGGATGGGTGAAGTTCCCAAAGTCACCTTTAAAGAAGAAAGTTACCTCCTAAATGTCTCCTTGATATTTTTGAGGGTTAGAGGGAGGCTAACCAGAGCTTATCAGCAGGGAATCAGCCCCCACAAGAAGATGAAAGAGTGATTGCAGTTCCTGATGTGATTTAGACAAGCCTGACTTAGCAAGCTGGGAATTTGAGGCTAACAACCACCACCACAGACAACAAGCTCATAGCTACTATGGCCATTCTCTCCTCCTCTCTTCTATGAGCACTTATGGATCACCCAGAAAACCACCTGCATCCTCCTTGTGTTTATACCAACCCTAGCAAATAGCTCTTCAACCACACCATTGATCAGGTCCCCTCCACCCATGCTACTTCTTCTCGGTCTCCTGTTGTCTACCTCTCAGTCCTTCCATGAGCACCTGTGGTCATGTGGCTTCCTGTGCCTACCCCTAGAATTAAGGACTGTTCTTTTTTTTTTTTTTTTGTAAATTTAAATTCAATTAACCAATATATAGCACATCTTTAATGTCAGTTGTAGGGTTCAAGAATTCATTTTTTTTTTTTAAAGATTTTACTTATTTATTTGAAAGAGAGTGAGAGAGAGAGGAGAGAGAGATCATGAGAAGGAGGAAAAGGTAGAGGGAGAAGCAGACTCCCTGCTGAGCAGGGATCCTGATGTGAGGTTCAATCCCAGGACCCCGGGATCATGACCCGAGCCGAAGGCAGACGCCCAACATACTGAGCCACCCAGTTCAAGAATTCTTAATTGAAGGTATCAGATTCCATGGTCTAACACTTAGGCATCCCTCAGGAGCCATTCTCTAAAAGCAGCCTGGATTTTAAAGTCACAATTCACATGTTGTTCCAGAGCTCATTTTTTGAAAAAAATTTACAAGCCTTTACAAATAAATGTTTGTGACCAAAATACAGGATGGAAGAAAGTTTTAGAGTCTTTATCATGAGTTGGCATTAAGTCATGGGAGCTGATAGTCTTAAGTGGCCAGGGATGGTATCACTTCTCCAGCCACTCTGCCAAATCTATCCAAGGGGGACATTCAGGAAAAAAAAAAAAAAAATCAGTTGTCAATTCTCAGAGCTTTCATATACTAACAAAGTGAGAGACCACAATTTTCCTTGTGTACATGCCATATTATTGCACTGGATATTTCTAGAATTTGGGACAAAAGAGACCCGAATTTCAGAAGCTCTGATAGGTTGTGGATCACTGGAAACTAATTTTACTCTCTTTTCTTGTTTCTTTTCTTTTTTTTTTTTTTTTAAGATTTTATATATTTGAGACAAAGAGAGAAGGAGCACAAGAGGGGAGGAGGATCAAAGGGAGAGAGAGAAGCAGGCTTCCTGCTGATCAAGGAGCCCAGCGTGGGGCTCAGTTCCAGGACCCTGGGATCATGACCTGAGCTAAGGCAGATGCTTAGCCACCTCAGCCACCCAGGCACCCCTCTTTTCTTCATTCTAAGTAGCCCTGGGACACATGGTGCACCAAGGAGATGCAGGGGAGTTCTCAGAGGGCTGCCTATCACACCGATGTACTTTCTTCCTATCCTTGCTACTCTTACTCTTCTCGGCCTTCTCTGCTTCCCCCTCATGACATAATTTGCTGTTTAATACATTCTCTGAGCTTTTAATTTCAACCATTTCATTTTTGTCTCTAACAATGAGCTGTCTTTTGAAATGGTTTCCTAATGTTTACTTTCTACTGTCTGCAGTGGTCCTGTATCTACATTTAATCCTGGGTGGGTTGAAAGGATGACAGGTTCTAGAGTTTTGCTTTTCCCAATCCAGCCTTAGCTTAGCAAGGCTGTTGTTCTTAACTTACCGAGTTGTTCCATGGATCTCAAACCCAGTTCCGATGAAGCATTGGTCTTCTAAATGGAAGACATCACCCTGTTTTAGTATATCCTCCTGGTTATATATGGGAGGGAGGAAGTTTGCAGACAAGACATGAGAAGGTTTCTGGGGGTGACATAAATAAGAAGGGGGCCCTGAGATGGTGTAGGAGTGCTTACCCTCTGTTGCCAGCATCCTCTCACCCCCATCCATGTGGAGTGACCTTGCCTGCCATATAAAAATGTACCAGCCACACTTGGCTCTGCATATATTTATAGTCAACATACATTCTGAACCCAGCTCCACCACTTTATATCCCTTCACTCAGTCATCACTTCCACTCTTCAACTGAAAGACTTTCTGTTTACTTATACCAAATAACATGATGGGAGATAAATGTTCAAATCCCTATTTATGGGCATTTAGAGATTGCAACACTGCTTTTACAAGGCAGCTATTTGATTCCAAAATGGATAAGCTACAAAGCTACAGTTGGCCTCCATCACGTCTGCAAAGGGACAGAGTCCTAAAGTTGGTTTTGCTCATAAAAAGCTAAACAATAACACACAGATCTGGAAGCAAATAGACCCAGAATGCACCCTGCAGAATGCTAGTAGGGCCCATTAGACTTACCATAGTGGAACATGAATGTTTGCAGGCCCAGTGTAGACTCACAACTTCTGAGAGTTGCCAACCAAGTGTACTGCCTAATCCAGCCTATCTGCAGTCACGATACCCAAGAAATGGTGTTAACATTTATAGAGGTTTAGGACAGTTCTATGCTATGCATGAGTTGTCAGTCTAATTGTCACAACATCCGTTAGGACTCATTCCCATTTTACAGATGAGGATACGGAAGCACAGAGAGGTTGTACCACTTGACCCACATCACACAGTTGAAAGTGGTAAAACTGGTATCAGATTCCATCCTTCCAGCTCCAGAGACCCTGCCCCTAGCTAGTGTGCTCTACCACTTCTCCAGGACCCAGAGTCCTGGCCAGCCAGGACTGGAGTCAGAGTTACTCAAGGGAGTGACTTCCGTTGCCTCACAGGACAGGGCACTCTTCATGCTCAGCTACACCTGCTTGTCCCTAACACCTCACTTTTGTCTTCATGCCACTCCCAGAGACATCCGGAGATTTGAAGACATTAATTGGTCCTCTCAAATGCACGTGAATATTACCTTTGTGGTTAGCGGAAGCAGCTCTGGCCTAATAGAAAAATAGAAGCACCCAATAATTAAACAATTTACTACTGTCCAGGCTCTACTAACAACATGAGTTTAACGTTGGATATCAAGTGCCTTAAGAATAATCTCAAGGAAATAGTAAGATATGCTGACAAATATTTATTTAGCTAATTACAGTGTCATTTATATTACCCACAAATTAGAAGTAACCTAAGTATCCAAAATAAGGGAATTTTAAAAAGTATAATTTAACCATACACTATTATATGGATGCATTAAAATTAATATTTTCTAATAATAATTAAGGATGGGAAGTTCTCAAAATGTGGTCATTTCTAAAAGTGGGATTAAAAAAAAGGAGTACCTGGGTGGCTCGATGCATTAAGTGTCTGTCTTCAGCTCAGGTCATGATACCAGGGTCCAGGGACGGTGTCCCAGTTTGGGCTCCCTGCTCAGTGGGGAGTCTGCTTGTCCCTCTGCCCCACCCCCTGTTCATGTTCTCTCTCGCTTTCACTCGCTCTCTTTCAAATAAAAATAAATAAATAAATAAATAAATAACCAAAAGTGGATTAAAATAGTATTAAAATACTGTCCCAATTTTGAAAAAAAAATGTCAAATGAAGAAAAAAAAAACCCTCAGAAATACATATACATAGAAAAGAACAGAAAGAAATGTGCCGTTCTACTAATAATGGGGTATCTTTTATCTTTCCTGAATAATCTGTATATTTTTCACATTTTCTAGAATTGGCCTTCGTTACCTTTGAAATCTGAAGGAATACATTGTCATCGTGTGTATTGTTTTTTAAATGATCTAAATGTGTCCAAGAATCATCTACAGCTGAGGATGGATTTGAAGACAGGGGAGAGGGGCAAATGACATTGAAATGGGTTGAATCCACCATCCATTTTGATCTCAGTGTTTTGGCCCCAAAACACTTTGAACTCCCCGATGCATTCCAGAGCTCAGTGGCCAGGGAATGAGAGCAGCTGTGGCCTCTCCCCTACAGACTCCATCTCGTTGGGGCTTGTAGTGGACACTGTCAGGGCTCCACCCATTTGGGGCTGTCAGATAAAATACAGGACACCCAGTTAAATTCAAACTTAGATAAACAACGAATATTACATGGAGCATACTTACATCAAGAAATTATCCTTTATCCGCAAATGAGATTTAGCTGGACATCCTGTATTTTAGCTGCTAAATCTGCCGACTCTACATGCAGACCCCATTCAGATTTCCTTTTCACTTTTTTTGTAAATGTAGAAATGTTCCCCTTCTCCCTTACTGGTCCCTCTAGAGCACTTCCTTATTAAATCACTCACCCGGGAATCCTGCTCAGGAGCTGTTTCTGGGGAGGCTGAAGTCAGGAGAAGCTTCTTTCCCCTTCCTTGCCCCATCTTTTCCTCTGTGTCTTCAGCTATCTCTCTGTCTCTCCTCTATGTAGTTCTCAAAAACTGTTCTTGTTTACTTTTTCATGGATTATCTAAAAAAATAAATATCCTCAGGATTTTCTCCAATGCACAAAAACATTACTAGTACAGGTAATAAGCACAGGATGAAACTTTCCCACTAGAGTCCCTCTGAGGGTTGGACTGGGCTCCCACTAACTTCTTGGCAGCAAGACCTGCCCATATTTCTACTCTGTGTTCCTCTGACCTAGGTCACTGGACCCATGGCTCTCCTGCTTTCTCTTCCTCTTGGAGTGTGGAAAATGCAGCTCCTAGCTCTTCTCTTCACACTGCTCTGGGATGTGCATGTCTCTGAGGCTGCCCTCTGACCCATCTGAGGTGAGACTCCTAGTCCTACTTGCCTGTCACTCATGCACACATGCTGTCCATGGCTTCTTGCTGAGCCTTGCTTTTTTCTCAGCTCTGCTCTTTGCCCTGGGAAATAGGAGGATGCCTTGGGATACCCAGACTTACATGATAGAGAGATATCTAGCCCCCCTAACCCCCACTCCCTCAGGAGCTAACCTAGCATGGGGAGTGGACAGGACCCAGTCATAGACCAATATCTGAATTATGACTTCCCTAACTCCCCTTTCCTTCTCAGTTGGTGAGATCCCAGATTGTCTGAGTTTCAGTGGAAAGGACAGGATCCTTTCATTATAGATCCTTATAAACACACTTGCTTTCTAGATCTTTCTGTCTTATTTCATAACATCAAGATTATTAAATTTAGCTGTTAAGAATCTGCTTCTCTTTCCTCTGATCCTCTTCTGACAAAGAGTCCCTGTGACAGATCAGACAGGTTGATCATGGGAGAGGGGACAGGAAGGGAAAAATATATTGTGAGTATCTTACATTATGCTGCCAGACTATACAGTAGGTCAGAAGATGTAGCTGAGGCAACAACAACAAAAAAATAATCCAACTAAAAAAATCTGCCAAAACTATGTCAAATCTAACTCAAGCTTTTTTTTTTTTTCTTAATGTACCTTCTGAAAATTGCTGTAGTCCAGAAGGCAGAATAATGTAAAAAGGCACCCTCTCCCAACATCTAGCCAGTGATGAACTAGTTTGGGAGTAAATCTGAAGCCTCAAGTAGCAATAAAAGAGAGGAACAGCTCCTGTAAACAGGCAACATTCACTGATGCTGAATTAGCCAACAGAGAGAGAAGGAACTATCAGGAGGCAGAAAGGAAGAGAGAAAAATAAGCTGCCACCAATTTTTAGGTTTGCAGTGGGCACGGAAAAAGCAGGGGCCATAATCCCTTTCAGATATAGCATGCTGGGGAGTTGCGCTCAGTGAAGAGAAGATATGACTTCCAAAATGTTGTTGTCTTTAATTTTCTCCATGTCACTCATGTTTTCATTGAACTAATTACTATTGACGGAAAAATCATTTGAGTTAGATTTAGATTATAAAGAGCTGGTTTAATTGGCTGGGTAGCTATGAACAGTTTTGGCTAAGCATTTTGGGGTAAGCTTAGAGAAGCTAAAATAACACAGAGGCATGAGATACAACCATCCATTTATTCATCTTACTCATTCACTGGCAGATGATTCTTGGGAACCTACACTGTCCCATTCCTGTCCTAAGCAGTGGAAAGTAGAGAGATGAATAAAAAATGATAAGCCAACAAGATGTCACCATGAGGTAGAGAAACTACATGGTAACTAGCTTTATTATATAAGATGGTGCCATGGTAAGCTATGTCATAGGAGGAGACCAACTCTACCTAGAGAGGAAGGGTATTGACTTCTCAAAGGAGATGCTTCTTTGGAAGCAGAAGAAAATCAAATGTATGCTTTGAAAGGAAGAGCATCCCTGAGAGTGAAAACAGACTTTAATAAGGAGCAGAGGCCAGAGAGAGCACAGCATGTTTAAGGAAATGACCCAACTTTAGTGTGAGATGACCTCAGAGGATTTGGGGGAGCAAATGGAAATGAGTCTGCAGAAGCCAGGTTGTCAGGGCTGCTCAGCTTGTGATGCAAAATTTGGACATTATCCTTTGATGATGGAAAGTCAATTGACTGTTTTTAACAGGGAAAGCATGACCAAACATAACACATTTTGGAAAGATCACTTGCGTGGTATTGTATTGAGACCATGCTGGAGGGCTGTCACATACTCTAGGTGAACTAAAATGGGGTCAGAACTAAATCAGTAGGAGTAGGGATGGAAGGAAAGGTAGGTTCAAGAGGTTGTGTGGGTGTGGAAAACTAAGGAGGTAGAACATGTATAAAGGAAGTGGGGGGGATAAGATGTTGTCTAAGGTTTTGGCTTGGAAAGGAAATACTTAGGCATGCAGGATTGAAAGGAGGTTTCCCTGGAATCAGAGGAAAGACATTCAGCATTAGATATGCCAAATTTGAGATGCCTGTGGGACATTCAAATGGAGATGTCTTTGTACTATTTGCCGTATAGGTCTGAAGCTCAGTAGACAGGTCTGAGTCAATTTATTACTTGGGAATTCAGTCTCTGAGGCTATGAATCAGCACTCTCTGGAACACTGCTATCTAAGGGGTAGAAAAGAAGAAGACTAGCCAGTGAAAGAGGCTGAAAATTATAAGCCAGGGAAGCTAGAGCCTGATTACCAGGAGACAAGGAAGACAGAGTATCAAGAAGGAAATGGTTAACTTTGCCAAATTCCATGGCAAAAACTCACAAAGGGCCGTTACTTTATAGTGTGAACAAAACATGACTGCCAGCCCCAGGGAGGCAGATTGTGCTCCAAACCATGGGAGAACTTCTGGCCATCAATATGTCTAGTAGTAGGCTGCTTGCAAATATTAGCTGAAGTCAGGAGTTTGAACAATTGAGTACCTGTCTGATGAGAGCTACACAACAGCTCACCAGGCAGAGGAGGTTTGCCTACCAGACAGAGTTGTTGTAAATAGGAGTCCACGTGATGGGTGGGAGATATATACATAGACAGACCTTCTAACATTTGGATGGTAAATATTGGATGTGAGTAGTTTTTTTTTTTTAATGAAATTATTTTGGAGAAATGAATAGTGAGACCCCAGGCCAGCATTTTTTTAAAAAAGATTATTTATTTATTATTTATTTATTTTTTGGAGAGAGAGACAGAGACAGAGACAGAGAAAGAGAGAGCACGAGACAAGTAGCAGGGAGGAGCAGAGGGAGAGGGAGAAGCAGACACTCCACTGAGCGGGGAACCCAACATAGGACTTGACCATGAACCCCGGGATCATGACCTGAGCCAAAGGCAGACACTTAACTGATGTAGCCATCCAGTTGCCCCTCCAGGCCGCCATGTATTTACCATGCTACGCGAGGTCATTCTTGTAAACTTTGTCGCATCGCCTCGTCCATAACCAGGGAACAGATTATCTGTTCTATCTACTCCACAGAGAACAAATGTTGTATTTTTTAAGTGTTTGGGAACATTAATAGAAAGAGAATAGTAATGAAACTGCCCAGGCCTGGGAGATCTAAGCCTGGCTTTGCTACAATTTTACTAGGTCAACTTAAGCAAACTTGCCTTTATGTTTATAAAATGAAGGAGATAGACAAGATGGTGTCCAAGATAACCTCCATCTCCACTGTCCTTCAGGTTATGATCACCATTTGCTTCAGCACAATCACTGCTGTCATCTTTACTTGGTACAAGGTGTATGCAGTGCAGAATGGGCTTTTAAAACACACTCAGCTGGTTCTCAGTGCGGTCCAGGGCTGGGCGTGGGGGAGGGAGTCCATTTTTGCCTCCACTTTTCGGATGACATTGAGGCTCAATAAGGTCCACTGTGACAGGCTAGGGGTCACAGAACTGACAAAAAGTGAACTCTTTTGTCTCCAATATCTAGGTTCTTTCTACCTCCTATAGTTTTGTGTGCTTACATGGGATATCATCACTGTTAAGGAGACATCTCTATTGCTAAGAAAGGGGTAGAGCCTGCCTGCAAAAGGCCTGAGGCAAAGTCCTGTCTCCAGCCCTTCTTTAGTGTGCAAACTCGAGAAGGTCATTTCTTCTTGTTGGCAGGTGCTCAATTTCTGCATGCATGAGGGCAGAGCTACCCAACCCTGCGGTGTCCTGAGGTTGTTAAGGGGGCAAAATGAGATGAAGGAAGCAGGCTGGAGAGTAGTATGTACTTGGCAGGGCTGTCTCTTCTGCCAGGCTTGCAGGCGTATCGTCCAGCTGATTGCACAGAAATCCCATGGCTTTCCAGGGCCATGGGGCCCAGCATGCCTGTGCTGTGAGCTGGTTCTCTCCCGATGGCCTGGGTAAAATACCCCTTGGAGGGACTGGACTCTCCCTCCCACTCAATCCAAATATTTAGCTTCCAGCCTGCCTCAGCTGTGCTTTGGCAAGAAGTGTTTGGGAGGAGGAGGCTGCTCCTTTGAAGCCCTGGGTGTCCTACAGTGATGTGGGGCCTGGGCCAAGCTAGTCGAGCTTTGAGGCCAGCAGCAGGTTTGAGACACTCTGCGGCTGCTGACTTCAGCTGAGGGGACCCAGGGCCCAGGGCCCTGCTCAGCTCTGGTCTATCGTGGAGCTCTTTCAGCTGGGAGGGGAGCCTCATGCCCAACATGGTCAGCTCTAAAGCAACACTCTCAAGGCTTCTGTGCACTGGCCAGTCCCTGGACTGGGGCTCCAGTGCGAGATCTCGTTCTCTACAAAGGGAAAGGGACTATTATGTTGAGTCCTCTAGTGAACTCTTTGGGTGCTCACTCAGTGGCCCTCCCAGGCAACTGCTTCGGGAATTTATGCTCTTGGTTCCTGAAATTTGAGATTCTTGGCACTGTTTCTACCAGGAAACATAGGACTTGTTAAGTTAGGGCTCTGACTGCTGCCTGGTCACTTTGGCCCACTGGGCCGCTAGACTGTTAAAGAAAGGAGTGACTGTACTATCAGTTGGAACCAACTCTTACCTAAGGGGAAGGCCTGCTGTTTCATGAAGGGGAAGCAGGTGCATGTGGCTATGTGTCATCTATTAGCCACTCTTGGTTCTGCTTTTGCCAGTGCTTACTAGACGTACAAGTTTAAAGGCATGGTCATCGGGACTCACCCTCAGAGATGGGTTAACGCACCAGGCAACCCACTTAGATAGATACAAGTGCTAACCCAGGGAAAGGAGGGGACGGATCTAGAAGCATGGTGGCCCAGAGCAATGCAGTCTCACTTATTTCTGGGACCCACTGAAGTGCAAGAAATGGAGTTAGTCCTACCACTCCCTAGTATGCTTCCTCTGGAGTTGTGATCAACCAGAATCTTGGAGAAGCTATGCCTGGGAGAACAGACAGTAATGTGAGAAGCCTGGGCTTGTGAGCTTGTGAGCTAGAGGCTTGTGAGCTGGGCTAGAGGATGAAGTGTGGTAGATACCGCTAGTGCCTACCAGTCCATTTCCCCAGCCCAGTGCACTCATTTCTCATTCCCTCTCCCTAGAGAATTCTAGAGAATTATGTTCTAGTCCCTGGAAGACAGATTTTTTCAGGGATGTTATGCACCCCCTCTACTTACCCCCCCCCATCTTTTATGCTTCAGTCAATGACTCACTGATACAGAATTATAAATACATCAAGTTCCATTGTCTCAAGGTGGGACTCTGGTGCAATTCATGCTCCTCAGTTCACTGTGGGATCTGGCTGAAAGTAGACTCCAGCTGAGGTCATGGCCTTGCTTAGCTCTTTTCTTGTCACATCCTCTTCCCCTCATTCCTTATCTCCTGAAAGCATTCTAATCCCCATTAAAGCTCTGTTTCCGGTACTAGTCTTAAGTCAAGCCCATATTTGCTATGCTGGGCATCATGGGAGATGCTTTGTGTACATTATCTCACATAATCTGCAGTTAAACCTGTGAGGTAATATTCCCATTAGCCTTTATTATTAAGCTGAGGAAACCAAATCTCAGACTAGTTAAGTAACTTGCTCAAAGTTGCACAGCTCATCTTCAAGTCTGAGTCTATTTTCAAAGCCCCTGCTGTCACACTTATTCATTCCTGCTTCAGTGGTAGTAAATCTATTACTGGAAATTGGCCTAGATAAGGCAGATGAGGAGATTTAGAGAAGAAATGACTCTTGAGAGGCTCCAGAGAGGCAAGATTAAGGTCTTTAAACTTCTGATGTGCTATCAGTTGAGAGAACGTCTGATTTAGGTGAACTCTGAGTCCTTTAAAGTGCCCCAACCAAAAATGTAGAATAAACACTAGAAAATTCCTACAGCTAGAGGGAAGAAAAACCAAATGGCCCTTGAGGTCCCATCCAACTTCAATAGCTTGAAGATCATGAGGGTTCCATCTAACCTCAACACCTTGAAGATCATGAGAAGTATTCTATGGCTATGTCCATATTGCTTAATCCCGTGTAGGTCAGTCTGATAACCTCAAGCCTGAGTAACCTCCGAACCACTGTCTCAAAACTAGACCAACACTTACAAATAAAAGTCCCGAGTGCTCTGTTCTGGATGGAGATCATAGAAGACATAGAAAGAGGGATGCTGACTTCGCCCCAAGTGCAATGCATACTAAGTCCCAGTTCCAACTTGGAGGGTCACCACACAGGTCCTTCCTCATTCAGGGAGTGATTCAGCAGAATAAATGCTAATAATAATGGTGTTATTGATAAGAGTTCTTGCTATTGTCCCAGATATTGTTCCAAACAGTTTACAAAACAAAGTCATTTAATTCCAACAAACGTTAGATAAGTAGATGCTATTGTTATATCCACTGATGAAGAAACTGAGGCACATGTATGCTAAGTAATGTTTGGTCTTTTAAGAGGGTAGGGTTTTCCAGAGGTTATATGTTGTGTGTTAGGACAACAGATTGAATGCAGAAGCAGATATGGGAATCAACCTTCTATTAACTAAACATTAAAGACATGTGTTTATTCTCATGAACCACTTTTATAAAAAGTATAATTACCTTCATAAAAATATGTTATTTGTGTCAAAATATGAGTTTAGTATTATTTTAAAATAAACTAATAAATAAGCATTGAAAATTATTTTGTTTTAGTTTCCAATATAAAAATATTGATAGATAAGATGCACATTAAATTTTGAAGTCCTGTGTGTACCTGAAACTAATATGATACATCAGTTATACTTTAATTAAAAAAATGATGCCCTCTATAATTTCCAAGTGTATAAAGGCATTATGAAACCTAAAAGTTTGAGAACTCTTTTTTTTTTTTTTAAAGATTTTATTTATTTATTTGACAGACAGAGATCAGAAGTAGGCAGAGAGGCAGGCAGAGAGAGAGGGGGAAGCAGGCTCCCCGCTGAGCAGAGAGCCCGATGTGGGGCTCGATCCCAGGACCCTGGGATCATGACCTGAGCCGAAGGCAGAGGCTTAACCCACTGAGCCACCCAGGCGCCCCAAAGTTTGAGAACACTTAATTGATTACATTCTTTAATCTAGAATACTCCCACCCTCCTATCTTGACAAAATAATTTTAAGAATAAAAGCTGTGCCGTGTTCACTGGTGCCTGATCAAATGTAACCACCCTTTTTTTTTTTTTTTTTCTAGAGATGTTATTTATTTACTTGACAGAGATCACAAGTAGGCAGAAAGGCAGGCAGAGAGAGGGGGGAAGCAGGCTCCCTGCTGAGCAAAGAGTCTGATGCAGGCTCTATCCTAGGAGCCTGGGATCATGACCTGAGCCGAAGGCAGAGGCTTAACCCACTGAACCACCCAGGCGCCCCTGTAACCACCCTTTGTCCTGATTATTATTTACCTTACTTGTCACTGATCCTTCAGGAAGAATATTTCCTTTTTCCTCTGGAGATGCTGTCCTCTCTAAATAACTAAATACTTATCAAAGATATGGAGAGAAGTTGTTACTTATGTAATGAGAGTGCTGCTCCCCCAACCCCCACTGTTTGGGAACTACAGGGAGGGTGGAAATGGGAGTGAGAGAGCAGTGGAAGCTGGAGAATGAGTCAATGCGATACACAGGAGAGAGGACGACCTCTCCTCTAGGTGCAGGTGTGACCTTGGCCACTGTGGAAGGGCAGGAAGCCGAGAAAGTTGGACATTGTTCTCTCGAGTGGCCCTGCTCTCCCTTATCTGTCTCAGAGCTGGTTGTGGGGGAAAATTGCTGTCATTATACCACAATATCTTCTCTTTTGGGGTAACTAAGATTTAGGTGAACCTCAACTCAAGGTAATAATTGAGAGAAAATGGGGAATCATTTGGGGAAACAAAAACTCTTAAAAACAAAAAACCAAATTGATCCAATGATTAATAGAAAAGTTATTGCTTTATTTTCTATAGCTGAACATTTTTAAAAGTATTTCTGTTGAGATGAATGCCTTAAAGTGATTGCTGTTTTGGGGGGGAAGAATACCCACTTCAGCAGTTGAACACTTACAAGTGTAATTAAATGATTAAATGTGGAATCATGTGGTTCATGTTTTCCAGGGTTATGTTTACCATGGTATCTGCAACAGCTAGGGTAATTCCTGGCACATGTAGGTACTCAGAAAATACTAGTTGAATGAAAAAAAAAAAAAAAAGGAAAGAGAAGAGAAAGTAAAGAAAAAAGGAGGGAAGGAAAGGAAAGAGGGGTTTCTTCTTTCTGACTGATGAACTTTAGATGCTAGTCCATGAAAATGTATTTGGCATAACTGGAGGTAGGAAAAATCTATTTTTCCCACTAAACTTTTAAGACATAAGGTATTTACCTTAAGGGAAGAACTGTATTTATGGAATGGCAAAGTGTTTCTAAGAAAAATGATCCTATGTGCAAAGGTGTGCACCCATTCTGTTGAGTAAGGGACATCAGATATTTATTATGGCAAATTCAGAAATATGGAATTCTCTGACTGTCCCTCTTGGGCTGGTAGATGCTTCCTTCTGTCACTCCTGGACATAATGGAGTTTACTTCTTCCTGCTCCTTAATGGCAGGAATTGAAAGAAATTGTGTGGATATAGAAAAAAAAAAAAAAAAAAAACAACAAACCCAGGGCCACCTTTAAATGCATTTTTCCAAGGCATATCAAAAAATCCTTGGAATTTGTTGTGAAAATTTGACCACATCCTAGTTAGCATGAGGTTAAAATTAAGAGTAACATGTGTTTTAGGGATCTCAATTTGCAAAATATTAATAGAGTTCACGGGCAGTTAAGTGCAATAAAGGGAGGAAATGAAGTTTATAGAGCAAGACCCTGGGGATTATTGCCTTCCCTACCCCTGAGCACATTCATATCCTAGAACTTGACATGAAGTAAAAGAGGCCATAAAGGGAACATGGGAGGAAATCTCAAGGTTACTGTAATGGATCTCCTTCTCTTCCCTCCTGGGAGGGCTTACAGTGCCTTAGAGGCAGCTTCACCCAGCCCCGGCCTCTTCTTCCTTACAATTCAGTCAGAGTTGCAAAAACAGGGATCTTTAGCAAGGTTCATAGCTGCCAGAACATCAGGAGACAGCCCTGGACCATCTCATAATTTCTCTGAAAACATGGTCTTTGTTGGGTTGGATCTCCAGTTGAACTACTTAGGCAAGAGAAAGTCATGGAAGACATCCTGGATTGAGAGTCGGGAGATAAAGATTTTTTTTTTTTTTTTCTTTTGCTATTAGTTCCCCAGTGACCTCGAAGACCTTGAAGAAATCACTTCTCCCTACTAGACCTCTGCCTGCTCACCATTACAGAGAAATGGTGGGGTTAGGTAGATGTCATAAGGGGCTCTTCCTGATCTTTAATCTGTGGTTTAATGTGAATCTGACCTAGTCTATTGGGTCTCTAGGAAACTATATTAAATAATGCTTACTTAATACATGATTCAGATATTAAAGCCATTGAGTCACTGTAAGCTAAAGTAATCCTGATAGGGAAAAAGGTAAGTTTTAGTTCAAAGCCCCGAGGGGAGTAGAAAAACTGGAGGGCATTTCGGGCAAAGAGAAGGCTCTGAGTAAAGGCCTGAACTGTGGAAAATAGACCCTAATTTGAGAGTCAGTGAGGAGAGTGAAATCACTGGAGCATATTGGTGGAAACACAAGAGAAGAACCACCATGGCTTTCCCAGAACTTGATTTGGGAAGGGAGGGGTCTTCTGGGGCTGTCTCTGAAGTCAATTCCAGGGACACACCTCAATGTAGTGTATGGAAGCCTTTTTGTACTCAAAAATGTCAAAATCTGTGGCTGGTCTAAACCCTTTCTGGTGAGATACCTACTGGTCTTGCCTGTCTATCTAGAGCACTGGAGCTGAGATTTGACCCACTCATTCCAGTTGGCAGATATCCTCACATAAGTTCCTTTTCACACTGGCTCCTTCATACGCCTGTATTTTTCTCACCTTCTGCTTGCAGAATGAGGTCATTCTTCCTTGAGGAGAGCCTCATGGAAAGGATCTTAGAGTGATGAACTTCCAGAGTGCTCATGTAGGAAATCTTCCATGCCCTGGTTTGCTTCCCTCTTTAGATTCTTAGGGTTTGGTCCTCTGAACCTCTGGGGGCTTAAGGATACTGAGGACCCAAACCAGTCCTGTTCATGATCGAGGTTATCAGGAACCTTCAACCACTTAAATCCTTGGGTCAGTGGAGCTTAGAAATATCATGCAACTTTGTTGGGATCCATTGACTGGTTTGATGGCCAGGCACTCTCATTAGATTCTAATCACTTTGGTCACAACAAGGTCTGAGGTTTGGTGCTCCTGAGATCATGGGTGCTACCCTACTGATATCTCTGCCCTCTCTGTAGTTGTCCATAGGACTGAAATCTGCCCTTACATGTTTATTAGTCAGGAACCTCCATTTTGTTCAGTGTCCCAGGCCCCCCACAGGGCCACAGCTCTGTGAAGAATTTGGCCCATTTATCTGGGGCATTGATATTCTGCCTTATGCTTATCAGAGCCTGGATTCTTTACCTGACTAGTTGGTGCTATAGCAGAGATCATCTTCTGAGCTCTGAGTAAGGCTGCTGACCTCACACACCCAATTCCTTGGGTCCACTCGTGTGGCATGCTCCCATCCCCTGCACATTCATCATACATTTGACTTACACGAGATTTCTGGTCCTTGATTTGTGAGTAGTTGGAGCAGTGGAGGCCCCAGAGAAATATCAGAAACTTTATTACTATTAAGGCCTCATTTTACTCTCATTAAAGATCTTCTTGAGAAAGAATCTCATGACACTAGCTCATATTCTTTATGGGAATAATTTGATGACTACTTGATTAAATTTTTAGGCTTATAATCAGTTGCTGTAGATCTTCAGAACATCAAGAAATAGAAGGAAATATGTAAGGTTTGTTTATTCCTTTATTTGCTTATTTTAATTAATGTCAGTATTTGCACAAATGTTGTAGTCTCTTAAATTGTGCACAGTTTGTGCCTTAGTTTATCTTCAGACAATTGCTGGCCAGAGGTAATTTGTTTTCTAGAGAGAATGGACATGTGTCTGAAGCATCAGAGTTAAAGGCTCTGCCCCCATCCCTACCCTGCAGACTTTGTCTTCATCAGTGTATCAGCTGGCTCAGACCCACTATGCATGGAACCTAGAATTGGTCCATGCCTACTAGTCCTGGGTCCCAAGGAAACTGGGGTGGATATTAAATGTCTAGGAGTCTACTGAGGTCTCTCAACCTCCAGAAATATACCAATCACAGGCAGAGCCCCACTGCCATGCTTCCTCCAGCAGAAAGAACACTCCTGATACTAGGAACTAGTATGGAACTAGGCAGCACTGAGCTAACAGAACCCCTTTGGAGCCTATGAACTGGACATCTGACCACATCCATCGAGGGCCTCTTCATGCACTTTTCGTTCCTCCAAAGAGCCCATGCACTTGGTGTCCCAGAATGCTTCAGAGCCTGATAAATAGCTAATTGTGTCTTACAATTTTGAATCTCTTGAGTGTGTTGAGTTTGTCATGGAAAGCAAGGACCTTATTCTTTTCACTCATTCACTTCCAATGAAAGAGGCCATCCCTGAGAACTGAGGCACCTAGAGGAAATCACCTGCGATGCTAAATAACTCAGGTCTGGTCACAAGAGAGAATGTGGGTAAAATTCCTTCTGAGTCCAATCCCTGAGTCTTTCATACTTTCTGCTCTTCTAGCAGATTCCCGTAAGCCGCCCACATTCCTCTAAAGGGTTCCACATGTTCTGAGGTCCTGAAGGCTGTGGGGAAAGTCAACCTTGGAGACGCAGGGGATGTTTGCACACAGAGCAAGCTCAGCAGGGATACTGTGCTAAGTAGCATTTTCAGAGAAAGGAGGAACTTGGGTTCTTCTCATTTAAGACCAGAAAGAATTGCTGGTCTAACTCAGAGGATCACAACAAGAGCCTTTTGAATAGGATGGGGTATGGGGGAAGTCATCTTGATTTTGCAGTAGGCAGCTCTGGGTTCTAATCTCCACTCAAGCACCTACCAACTCTTGAGCCTTTTTGTTATTTCTCTTAGCCTTAATGGCTTCATCAACTGATGGAAATAACAAATGCACCTCAAGGAGTTATCGTGACTAAAATATGGCTGAGGTTACAAAATACCTAAACAGAATCGGGTACACAGTAAGTGCTCAGTATGTAGCACTTTACTACAGCACAGGAGAGTTAAGGCTGGTTGCTGGATTTACCTTATCATTCTCCTTGGATCTGAGAGATTTCAAGGGCACTGATGTAATAAGGGACATGGCCTCGTTAGTTCTAGGAAAATCTATAAAGAAAATCACTTTTCTTACGAGATACAGCAGAGCTCAAAGAAATAACTGTCCCCAAGTTTGAACAAATGCCAAAGGTTGGATTCTGGTTCTGTTTGTGTTGCAGACAAATAGAATATCCTTAGTGCATTGCACATTCAAAGGTGCGCACCCACGGAGACACACTCACACACACTCACCGCAGTGCTCCCACTTTTGGCCTGAGGTACCTCCAGAGTGGCAGGTCTCTGAACACCCAAAAGTACACCAGTCCCAGGCAGAGGCCTGCTGCCATGCTTTCGCCGGCAGAATGAACACTCCTGCTATCACGGGGCTAGTCAGTCCCAAGCTAATAGAACCTCCGTGCCTCTGTTCCAATGTCCCTGAGCTGAGCCAGAGGCGAAGAGGAGGAGGTTTCCAGCTTGTTGAATTCTAGCTCATCAAGATAGTTCAGGTTACCCCCTGTGCTGCTTCACAAGACATTTTAGGCATTTTTTCGTGGGATTGGGAAATCACGCTTCACCGGTAATAAACAGAATCGAACCCCAAAAGATTAGAGCTCAGTTTCAGACTCCGAACCGAGGAGGTCAGAGTGGGCTCCATCACAGAAAAGCACAAACTCTCTTTCCTCAGCAAAGCAAGACGGAATCTGGAAGGAAGAGAGGAGGCAAAAGTCAAGCACAGCAGTTTCTAATATTTTTCCTCTTGACTTTTCTTAATTAGTGTTGACTAGCTTAACGAAGCAATTAAGGGGCTTATTTGCTTTTTAAATCACATGTGAAATTCAAGAAACCTTGAAATAGAAGAAATATTTGTCCCCAAGATCTTACCCCACAAGGGATATCAGTTTGAATGTTCTCCAACCACTAGAAAGTGAGAACAACTGGCCCTGCTCTCCAAACGAGGCCGAAGCAAAACAGAAATCTCAGTAGCCAGCTCTGCACCGAGTGGCCCCGGGTAGGTGAGCGGCAGCTTCTTCAATGTGCTTCCAGGACTTCCACTGAAAACAATACTGAGCATTCGCTTTTAGTAATAATTGATACTAACTAGTAGTAATATGAATAATTATGTCTATCATTCATGGATTACTTAGGTACTAAATGCTGTGTTGTGATCTTTTCATGTATTATTTCAACCTAAGTCTGTAAGCCCCCTTCTTTTTGTTAGAATAGAGAAACAGGGATGCAGAGAGTTTAAGTTCATGCCTAGGCTCCCACACCTGGCTGTGCCTAGATTTAAATTTTTCTTGTTCTGAAACCCATAGTCTTTCCATGATATTTTATTACTCCCCTTGTGGCAATTCTTTCTTTTTTTTTTTTTTTTCTTTTTTCTTTCTTTCATTTTTTTTTCTTTTCTCTTTTCTCTCTTTTTTTTTTTAGTTTCAGAGGTAGAATTTAGTGATTCATCAGTTGCTTATAACACCCAGTGCTCATTACATCAAATGCTCTCCTCAATGCCCATCACCCAGTGACCCTCCTCCCATCCACCACCCCTCCAGCAACCTTCAGTTGGTTTCAGCATCTGTTATGGTTTGCCTTCATCTCAACTCTTTTTTTTTTAAATGATTTTATTTTATTTATTTATTTGAGATAGAATGAGAGTGAGAGAGAGAGAGAGAGAAAGAGCACAAACATGAGAGCATCAGGCAGAAGGAGAAGCAGACTCCCTGCCGAGCAGGGAGCCCCCGGGGCTCCATCCCAGGACTCTGGGATCATGACCTGAGCTGAAGGCAGACGCTTAACTGACTGAACCACTCAGGCACCCCTCTCCCTCTCAACTCTTAACCATGAGAATTGTGGCCTGAGTACACTGAAGATTTTGTAATAATTATTTTTGTGTACGTATATTTACATTTATATTTCTATAATGGCACATATAGAACATTATTTGAATCAGGCTTTTACATCTTAGTAATCAAGTAATCTAATAATCCATGTTAAAACATAATATATCTTATACTATATATTATATGCTAATTATATAATCATTGTATCATTTTGTATCTTAAATTACTTATTTATTTATTTATTTATTTATTTTTGTCTGTTTATTTTTTTAATGAACATATAATGTATTATTAGCCCCAGGGGTACAGGTCTGTGAATCGCCAGGTTTACACACTTCATAGCACTCACCATAGCACATACCCTCCCCAATGTCCATAACCCAACCACCCTCGCTCTCCCCCTTCCCCCCAGCAACCCTTAGTTTGTTTTGTGAGATTAAGAGTCTCTTATGGTTTGTCTCCCTCCTGATCCCATCTTGTTTCATTAAATTACTTTTTAAAATGAAATGATACAATTAAAAATAACTATATATAATTTGTACAAATAAATTAATAATTAACATGTATTATTATAATACATCATATAGAAAACATGAGACATGATATAGGACATATAAATGATACAAATTCATGATATGTAATATCAGCCATAATATAATGGGTGACATATAAAACAATATAATACATGTGTGATATATGTAATATATATACATAAATATATAATACATAATATATAGTAAGTGGCAATTATATCTTAAATAAGTATACGCAGTTATTTATAAAATTACAAACTTTGGTAAGTAGAGGGTTAATAATTAGATTATGTTAATAAGTAGATATTTACAGGGTATATTTTATATTATTATCTAATATAAGGATAAATGAATTATATTATTAAATATTAATGAACCATTAATAAACTAGAGTATTCATAGTCTAATGTAGTGCCTCTAGCTATGGGATATTAACATTTATTGCCTACTGTATGCTACAAACAGTGCTAGGCATTTCACGTATCCCTTTTGCTAACCCTCACAACAAACTAGCAAGGTGGATGCCACTAGCAGAAAAGAAATTGAGGCTTAGTTAAGTTAAATGTCGTTTAGTTTTATTTTTCCTTCAGAGACAGAGAGCTAGTAAAAGGGCAGGATTTAACCCAAACTTCATCCAAATCATACCATCTTTGTACTCTACCAGGTTAAATGAGTAGGTGGAGAAGATAAAGTGACAGAAAAAGGAAGAGAAAGAACTGGATCCTAATGCTTGCCTGGTCCTTACAACCGAGGGCAGCGTGCCTTACCTTGTTTCACTGAAAGAGGAGAGAAGGCCAAGGAAGCCAGCCCTGGCATTGTTCCAACTCTTCCCTTAGCCTCTTGCTTATTCAACATGCTGCTCCTCAGGGTACTGGGAAAGAGGGAATGAGGTGGGGTGGCAGCTCATGGCTCGGGTCCTGATGCTGGTAGGGCAGGCTGGGTTCCAGGTTCCTCCCCAGTGTGACATCCTTGTGACCAGCATCTGTATGCTCATGGCACTCCTTTGGACTCCATCTGTTTTTCCCACCTCTGGGATAACAGCCTAAATACTTGGCACTGAAAAGACTGGCAGGTTCTAGACAGATCAGAAGGATGTCCCAGATGGGCACTGATTCAATGGTACCAACGGGAGGAAAAAAACATGTGAGTCCAGGGAGATTTCTTAACTATTTACCGAATAAGGAGAATTGTTTATTTTCTGCATATCTCCCAAAGAGTCCATTTATGAGCTCCATTTACAACTTCAAACAGGCAAGTTGGCAGACATATGGCAGTAAAGATAAGATGATGACTAATTAATGGTCTTGCAACAGGTTTCAACACCCAGATCTACAACTACTTATATTTTTTTCTTAACCACTAACATTTATTTTCAAATACAAAATGCTTTTAAGTATTTTTGTTAATACAACTAATAGTTTTATCTTGTTCCTGGCACTATTTCCTCTTCTTGATAGGGTTATAAATAGGGTATTCCACTTGGCAAGGACTTGCCCGTGGCATTGGAGAAGCCGTTCTATACTTACTATAGCAAAACAGCACATTGTTGGCATATTTTTCCCCAAGCTCTCCTAACATTTACACTGCCATCTACATACTTTTCACTTGACTTCACTCTGAAAATTGCTTGTTCCTCTGATACATACCAGAGACTTGGCTACTTGGGAGATTTGGAGGGAAAAAAAAAAGCAGAATACGAAGGAGCATTCTTCCCATTTCTGATCCCAGGCATTTAATATTTGCACTAGTATAGTCATTTGTAAGAATGATACAAGGTGGCTTCCTTTAAGGTCAATTTCAATTTTAAGATCTTAGGATTCTGTGGCTGGAGAAACAATTCCAGCTGTTGCTCACCGCATTGTTTTCCCTTGGTTTATATGGTCAATTGCCTGAATTCACATAAATGTATAGTAAAAGACACTGATTCCACATTTTGTCATTTTATTTATTTTTTGGTAAGAAAACTCAAACAGGAGGAGACACAAACAATAAAGTTATAATTGAGAATCTGGAGCTAAAACTCTTTCAAAACTTCTGTTGCCAATATTCCAAAGAAGTGTTGGATAATTTGAATGAGATTAAGATGCTAGAAAACAGTATCTCTAGAGGTTCACGGATTTTCATTGTGAGACAAGAGGCATAGGAGTACAATCTCCAGAGTTCCTTTTCTGGTCCTCTGGTAGCCTGCATCAGCTGACCCTCACTTGCCCTTCAGGTCTAGAAAGGTGGGTGGGAGAGTTTGGCAATAGCCACAGGTGTTACTGATGAATAGCAAAGAATGTCTCCAAAGGGAGGTTTTTGGGGAGGCAGAACACAAAAGTCCTGCCCTGGAGAACTGGAGAAAGCCACTTGATCCACATCATGTGTGGTTGGCCAAGGCAACTTTTGATTCAGTTTTAAGGAAAAACTTACTGACTTCCTAACCCTTCTTTCTGAAACTGCACATTTTTCTCACATCTTTGGTTAGTAGAAGAGAGGCCAGGTCATCTGGTGAACATTGGTTCCTAACACAGTGAATGAGAGAGCTGTTTGGTAACCATTCAACCCCAAAATGTCCATATGAGAGGAGTCAGCAGCACAAAGATATTTCAGACTTATTTGAGAAGGCAGTCACATGATGAGTCCATTTGCAGTTTGAAAAACAAACAAACAAACACACCAAAAAACAGTTGAATGAGTGGTGTTGCCCTACGGTGGCTACTCTTGTTTTGTTCTTTTTTGCAAAGTGTTGTAGGGAAGCCATTACCAACTTCAGCACTAGTTTTCACTTATGGTTTTGATATTTTGATCTTAAATCTTTGGGGGATCAACTCTTTATAGAGTGGGAGAGCCCAATTTTCTGTTTTTGTTTTAATAATCCTTTCAGCCATAGAATGAGGGAGTGGACACTGGCTCATTTTACAGAATAACTTATCCATAATTGAAGAATCTAATGAAGCTGGAACAAGAATATTATTTCCTATGGGGTTTAAAAGAATACAGATAGTGTGTGTGATAAACCATGTTTGGGTTTTTAAATTCCAAGTGCTTTAGAGATAAAGAAAGATTAGGGAGAAATAAACCAACTAATGTTTGTGTGTGCACACACTCACACACTCACACACACACACACACACAAGCTAATACATTTTTAAGGCTTATCTGGTTATATATGTTGTGTTAAGTAACTGAATGTTAACTGCCTCCATTCTTGTCTTCTATCCAGTTTAGATAGTGAATATTTATCTTAACTATATCATATTAACCCATAACTATGGTTGAGTTTGTCAAAAAATATTGTATGCACAACATATTTTGTGTAAGACAGGGTGCTAGCTACTAGATATTGTTAAGAGATGAAAAAATGGCTATCATTTGTTGTTGGAGAAGTTTATAAATTTGGTGGAGAACAAATTTTATTACACAGGTGAAATGAGTGTAAGTAGTTGTATTTTGAATTCTGTGGCTCACAAATTCAGCAATTCCAACCTGATGTGTCCTCTGATCTCAAATTCTAATTTTTCCACCTCTTATTTTTCTTATCTCAGCCCCTCCACATACTCTCACTCCATTTCTCTCCTTCAGTCAGCAAGTATCCATATGTCCTGGGACAACCCAGAACTCTGTGATAGCCTCAGTATATATTTCAAGTTCCCTATGATTGCTCTGTACAAAATGGCAGCCCCTTAGTCACATGCGGCTTTTAAATTAAAATAAAATTTTATTAAAATTAAATTAAAATTAAATTTCAGTTTCTCAAGTGCTCAATAGCCATCTGTGGCCAATGGCTACCATATCAGACAATGCCAGGTATGAAACATTTCCACCATTTTGGAAAGTTCTATTGGACAGAGCTGCTCTAGAACCTGGTTAAAACTTGCCTGCCAGCTTCTTCTCCCCCTGGTCCTCCTCAGGCAAGCGATCCTCCAATGAATTGAATATTTATTGTTTTCTGCAAAACCCTGAGATTTGCCAACTGTGTCTTTGCTATTTCCTGGTGTGGAGTGCTCTTTGGGGATATTGCTATCTTTCCAGGCCTAGAAAAGAGACATCTCTTTTTCCTTGGAAGCTGTTTCTGATATTCCCAGTGTGAGTTCTGCCTCCCCTGAAACCCTAGACCACATAGCGTACCTCATCCATGGCTCTACCTCATTGTGCTCCATAGTGTAGCTTCCACAGGACTTTTTAAACTCTGCTACCAGGTTATGCTGGTTTTTGAAGGCAGAGGAGGCATGCAGGTCCTCGTTTTATATTTCATGACCTCTGGTTCTCATTGTTTGTGGGGTTTATTTTTATTTAAGGCAAGAAGACATTAAAGAGGCAATAAAAGAATGACAAGGGGGAAAGATACATGTGACAAAGTCTGAAGGAAGAAGGAAAGAAATATGGCTATGGTAACAGTACAGACATATGGTTATGTTAACAGCATAAAGGAAGAACGGGGTTGCCTCACTGGATATGTTGGAAAAAGCACTCTAATTAAAGTCTGATTCTGCCACTTAGCCTTCTGGATTTGAGTGAGTTAATTATTCTCCCTAAATTTCAGTTTTATTTTTTTTTCACTTAGGGAATAAGAATAGTAATACCTACTACACAGGTTGTTATAAATATCACTGGAGAGATAATATATATAAAAGTGCCTCTTGCAAAACAGAGAGAGAGAAGTTTCATACAAATGTGAGGGGTTATGCTTACAGAAAGCTTCCAAAATAGAAGGGTGTGGAAGAGGGAGAAACACATGTTCCGCTGGCCCCCTCAGCAACCCACTTCATTCTGACAAAGCCCAGCTGACTGATAAAGTTCCAGTAGGCTCTATGTGGGTTATCCACAGGGTTCTCTTTTTATCTCCCAGAAATATTTATATATCTATAAGTATCTATAATATTTTTTTATTCCACCCTCCTTGGGATAAAGTTATGACTGTTGAATGTTTACTTTTCAGGCATTCCTTCTCACTTTGAAGAAATCCACAAAAGAAAGAGCAAAATGCTGACAAGTTTTCAAAGCCATGATTTACAGGAATGATTTCTGAAAAGCAAGTGGACAACATCCGAGTTCATCATCAAATAATATTTCTAAAGCACCCTCTAGTGCCTGGCCCCAAGCCAGATGATTCAATGCCCGGAGAGGCTGCAAAGTTTTTTAAAGGAAAATGGACTCTCTGTTGGCTTCTGAGAAACAAGTATCTGTCATTTAGGATTCCTTAAGACTATTTAAATAAGCACTAAGGGTGGATTGCTTTAGGAAAAAAAAAGTCAATACAATTAGAAACCCTAATACATTAAGTACAATTCTTTTTTTTTTTTAAGATTTATTTATTTATTTGACAGAGAGAAATCACAAGTAGGCAGAGAGGCAGATGGAGAGAGACGAAGGGAAGCAGGCTCCTTGCTAAGCAGAGAGCCCGATGCGGGGCTCAATCCCAGGACCCTGAGATCATGACCTGAGCCGAAGGCAGACGCTTTAACCCCCCTGAGCCACCCAGGCACCCCATTAAGTACAATGCTAAGCCAAGTTTGAAATAGATATTACGACTTGAAAGACAAAGTAAAAAAATTACACTGAGGATTAGAAGAATTTGAAAGCTAAGTAAATCTCAGGGTAGGAAAATCTGCTCGGTAGGAGAAGAAAAGTTGTGAGCCTTGAGGGGAGGTAAAAATTGCAAGAATAGATAGGTGTCATCTAGTAGGACTATGAGACCCATTTGCCATCTGATGATGCTGTGACTTATCCTAGCCCAGAGTCCTTAGCTGATTCATAAGTGGTAGAATGCGTGCAGTGGGCAGAATCGGAAGACTCGCCGTCAAGGGTTAACTGTACCAGGTGTGATGTGGAACACATCACCTTAGATGTGTGAGCCTTAGTTTCTTCACATGTAAGACAGTGATAATTCTGCCAACTTCATGGAATTGTTTAGATTTTTGCGGATTAAATAAAATACAATGGACTAGTTCCTTGAACATAGTGCTTGCCCCCAAATGTCAATATCTTTCTAGTTGTCTGATTTATTTTGACAATCAGCAATTTTATAATATGCATTCAGTATGATTCTTGAACACATGTCCTCAAAGGAAATCCCACCCTAATCCTTCATCTTATCTTTCCCACATCCTTGAGAATGGGACCACAGTTCATAGTAGGATATTGAAGTAGTAGATTCAACTCCTGTATAGGCTAGCTGACTTTAAAGATAAATGCCCAATCATTGATCGGTTGATTGGTTGATCCATTCATTCATTAATCATTAATTAATTAATTAATTAATTATTTCAATTCCCAGTTCTTAAATCCAGAATAGCCCCTTCACTAATTGGAACTTTTTTTTTTTTTTTTTTTTTTTAACAAGATGGACCAATGCTTTCACCACATTAGAAAGATCTTTGTAGGTAGAAGAATAAAGAATACTGAGTCATTTCAAGAAGTCCCTTTGAAACTGACTTCAGAATGTAGAAGAACTAGATTTGTTCAAGCAAATTATATTTCAAAGTTTTGCTTGCAAGGTTATTTATTGCTGCGTGGAATCTTACTCCTGTAGCTAGGGTCAAGGAAAATGGGGACACAGGTGTCTGCCTATTTGCACAGGCATTAAAGAGTGTTGTAAAATGAGCTTCAGCCTTTTAAGTTACTGTCTTTTCCTTTATAATAATAATCTCTTCCATTTTACAAGGTCTATATTATTTTTAGGTAAGAAAACACTGTAGAGTTCATGTTTTATTGTTCCTTGCAGTTATATAAATTATATTTGGCCAAAACAAATGTAATTCCTACTGTGTGAACTGGGAACCCAAAATGTTGATTTTCCTCAAGTTATAAACAATGTGAAGATATGTTATACTGGGTCACAATTTTCCAGAGCAGAGCAAAATATATAACTCAGTTTTAATAACAAAACTGCATATATCATTAAAGTTTCCTACTCCACACAGAATGTATTATATTACTCTGCCCAGCAAGAGACATCCTTTGTGTAGACCACAATTTCTAAAATACCATTTGATTGAATGGAAAACATTTTAGCCATTGGTTAGTTTAAAAGAAATATAATGGCTAAATGCTCATGGAAATTCTGCTTTGTCTTTGCTAGTGAATATTAAATTTCTTCTCACTAAATTTTAGTGCCATGGATTTTGTAAACACCAAGGTCTGGGGGATAACTATTAGGACGTTTTTCCCACTACTAGATGAGTCTTAACTTTTTTAGCGTCTTGGAAGCAGATGTCTGCCCCTTCGTAACACCAATGAACTTTATTTACACATGCATCATATGAACTTCAAGTTGCATTGTAATTATTTATTTATAAGCTTGCCTCTCAAAACTTGTAACTTAACAAGGCAAGGTCTAGATTGCATTATCTTTGTATTTGTGGCCCCTGGTCCAATGTCTATTGGAGCTCTGAAAATGTTAAGTGAAGAAGAAATGCTGGGAAAAAAAAAAGCCACATACAGCACCAGATCATTAATTAATGGGTAAACTCACTTGTTCTCAGAATAATTCCAATATTTAGGAGATTTATAAATGTAGCTACCTTTATGAGGAAAAGAGGGAAGCTTTTTTTTTTCTTTTAATGAAAAAAGCCATAGATGGGATTAGCTAATTTAGCCTCCTTGTTTCACAAATGGGGATTTGAGGACCTGGGAAAATGAATTCTTTGCTCTCTCAAATGTCACAAAGGTGGAGGCAAAACTGATCCTAATTATGTTTATAGTGTTTTATTTGATACAAAGTAATATATATTAATACTAACATTTTTGGCAAGTTAAAAAATACATATAGGAACCAACAAACATATGAAAAGATACTCAACGTGAAAACTTATTAGAGAAATGCAAATCAAGACCACAATGAGGTACCATCTCACATCTACTAGAATAGCTAATACCGAAAGAAAAAAGAAAATGTTGGCAAAGATGTGGAGAAATTGGAGTCCTTTGTGCATCTCTGGCAGGACTGTAAAATCGTACCCCTGCTATGGGAAACAGTATGGTGGTTCTTCCAAAAATTAAAACTACCATGTGATCTAACCATCCCACTTCTTGGGTATACATCCCAATGGGATATTTGTGTACCCATGTTCATGGTAACATTATTCACAGTAGTCAATAGGTGGAAGCAACCCAAACATCCAATGACAAATGAATAGACAGATAAAATATGGTATATACATACAATGGACTATTTCTGAACATTAAAAAGGAAAGAAATCCTGTCACTACAACAGAAGGTATGAAACTTGAGGACATTATGTAAGTGAAATAAGTCAGTCACCAAAGACAAATACTGTCTAATTCCACTTAAATGAGGTATCGAAATGGTCAAATTCATGAAACAAAAAGTTGGATACTGGTTACCAGTGGTTGGGGATAAAGGGAAATGAGGAGCATTTAAGGGGCATAGTTTCATTTTTGCAAAATGAACAAATTCTGGTGATCTGTTGCAGAACAATGTGAATATACTTAATGCCAGTGAACTGTATGCTTAAAATTGCTTAAGGTGGTGAATTTGATGTTCCAAGATTTTTTTGCCATGATTACATAAAAAATAAAGAAAGAACAGAATCTTTAAAATATACACGACAGCAGAAGAGGTGTTAAGGATAATACATTTAATGGCTTTTTATGGAATATTTATCTATCTGAAATCACCCTGTATAAATGACATAGCACCTTATTTCTATAACAAAAATAGGACAGAAGTATTTCTACAACAAACTTTTAAAAGGCTGAATACTATAAATAAACTACAATTTATTTAATAACGACCTCATATTCAAAATCTTTTAATGCCTATAAATAATGCTTTATTTTCTGTTTTTGTACACTCTGTATCATCTATAATTTTGATTATTCTGTTAGAGTAAGATACAGTCTAAGAAGTAAAATTAGCAGAGTGACCATTTAATGTTGTATGTTGTAAATTTAAGATCATATCATTCAAAAATCTATTCATAGAAACAGGATGTGAGTGCTTCCATTTTATCACACTGTCACCTGCATAGTCTCCTCCTCCTTTTCCTCCTTTTCATTACTGTCATTATTTCATTTGGAATGAAGGAAATAGGATTATTTGTTGATTTGTATTTCTTTGCTTGTTAGTAAAACAGATACAGTTAAACTACTTTTCAGTCATTTGCATGTTTTCTTGTGTGATTTGCTTTTTTACATTGTACAAAGATATAAATTGAATGAAATCTTTACTTCTATAGAAATGTAATTATTTATCTGCCATATTGATTGCAAGTATGTTTCCTAGTTCTACATTTACTTTAAATTCTGTGTCTTAAGTACATAATTCTTGAGCTGTATGGAAACCTACTTAACTCGTTTTTATTTAAATTTTTATAATTTGATTGTTTACTCTGTTTTTAATATTTAAGTAGATATTTTATGAATTTGTTTCATACAATTTCCAGAACTATTCCTTGAAAAATCCCACTAGAGTTTTGCATAAGGCTGTGTAAAATCTACACCTGAAGTTTGGAGTAATTATAGCAACATCAGTGGCAATCATAATGACAAACAAAATCCTAGTTGTGACTTTTTGGGTGCCTGTAGTCTGCCAGGTTTTGCATTTACCAATTGATCACATTTAATCCATACAACAAACTTATGAGGCATATACTACAGAGAATTCACAGAGAATCCAATTAAAGCATAACAAAGTTATGTAACTCTCCTATGATCATTCAGCTGTAAGTTGGTGGAACCATGCTTTGACTTCAGTCCACGTATCTTCAGAACTGCAGGGCTCTGGGTTGTGTGCAAAGGTCACTAAGCTGCCTAAAATTTTTACTGTATTGATTTGTCCCTTCTAAGGATTTTTGTTAAAGTTGTCTATGTTTCTAAGATATTTTTAATCTTTGCTCTAAATATTTTGTGTTTTGCAATTTTTTGAGGGTTTTGCATGGCTTTTAATTTTTCTCTTTATATTTTCTTAGTGATTATGTTTAGTGTCTAAACACTATTGAACTTTTATTAATATTAAGAGGTGTTCTTTAATTTTCTTGTGGTTTTTTTTAGTTGTGAAACTGTATCTTATGAAACTAATTGCAATCTTATTTCAACTTCTGTTCCATATCTTGTAGTAGTTGCCATGAGTTCTATAACCATTAGATTAATAAGGAAGCATGTATGTATGTTTTGTTCCTAATTATAACAGATAATATTTAGGTTTTCACTATTAGGGATAGTGATGGCTGTCAGGCCAGGTAAGTATTACTAGTCATGTTTTATGGTATGAGGAAACTGAAGAATACAGTGGCTAGTTCTTTGCACAAGGTCACATAACTAGTTTGTGGTAGATCTGAGGGTCAAGTCCAGTATGCTCTGCTTCTAAAGCTAATGTTCTTAATCACTAGGTCATCAATAAAAAAAGGTTTAGACACAAGGTCATCAATAAAGAAAGGTTTGAGAAATCCTTCAGAATTAAAGTCAGTAACAGGGAGACAGAGAGGAGGCTATTATACATACATTTAAGAACTGGATGGCTTGGAAAAAAAAAAAATCCATTCAGGGGTACCAGGGTGGCTCAGTTGGTTAAGCTTTTGCCTTCAGCTTGGGTCATGATCCCAGAGTATTGGGACTGAGGCCTGAGTTGGGATCCCTGCTTAGCAGGGAGTCTGCTTTTCCCTCTTCCTCTGCTCTTTCCTCTGCTGTGCTCTCTCTCTCAAATAAATAAATAAAATCTTTAAAAAGGTAGTCTATTTAGTAAGAATCAATTGTTCTGTGTGGTGATCAGAATTTGAAAGTCAAGAAGTCTGAATGGCTATGAGAAATCAGAGAGGAGGGATGTTGTAGGCATGGAAACTCAGCAGGGAAACTGGGCAAATTGATACAGCAATCAGTCCTGCTAATAGCCCAGGAAGAATGGCATTCTGTGAGATATTATTTGTGTTTGTGTGACTGAAGACCAGAAAATTTCAAATAAGAACATTCAGGGACTTTGTTTCAATGTTGTGCTGATTTTTCCTGCCATTACTCCCAACTTTCAGGAAATCTATCGCAAGTAGGAGCCTTTTGCAGGTAGCCCTACTCATACACTCTTCCTTCAGAATGTCCTGTCTCTCCTAAACAATATCAGGTTGAAGCTGCACTACACAGAAACACTAGTATACATGATCAGGCAAACAGAGAATCTCAAACATGAGAAGGAAGACACAGCCAGGAATCAACTGATATATGAGGAAAATCACTGGAGTCACTGAAAAAGAATCACTGGAGAACTAAGACTTGGTGGGGGGGGGGGGTCAGGATAAATATAAAAAGAGAACACCTGGAAATGAAAGCATTATCTACATGCACAGCAGAATAGGTTACTATGGAATAAGAGCAGTGACATTAAAAACAAAACAAAACAAAACAAAACTTCAAGAATATTGGCCCAAATTGAAGACATTGATCAATAATTAACGATATCATTTTAAGATTTAAAAATCTCCAAAGTATAAAGTATAAATAGAAAAGCAGACTAATGACCTAGACTTTAAATCACAAAATATATTGATACAATATTAGAGGATAATTATAATTAATAAGTGAAATATTTAAAGAGACAAAAGACAGACCCTAAATTTCCAAAAACTCAATAGAGAGTTACCTTTAAAATTCTGAAAGAAAATTACGAACCTAGAAATCTATACCTGGATAAGGTACCATTTAATTGGGAAGGCAAAATAAAGGCACTTTCAGGTATACAAGGATTAAGAAGTTTACCACCCAAGAACCCTAATCAATAACTTCAAAGAACAGTTAACCTTGATTCTGGATTGGCCTCAAAGATTGGTTTCCACATAGAAGAAAGAACACAGGAGCTGCCTAGACATGCAATCAACTTGTGTGCAGTTATAGATATGTCGTGTCTGGTTATTGTTGGCAAAAGGCCACATGGCATTTTGGATTTCTCCCAGTAAAAAGACATTTTCTTTTTCTCATGTATTTTGCATGGAGGGTATAATTATTGGGGAAGTTGGTGTCTCATACCTTTTATATTATTTCTTTTCAATTTGGCTGCACTAATAATAGTTTGTGAGAATGGAATTATAGAATTATGGTGGAGATAATCTCTGCTAAAGGTTGGCATTCTGGAGGAAAAGCAAGGAGGCCAGGGTCCCTCCAGTAGTGTTCAGAAAAGGGAGAACAGCAAATGAGATCGAAGAGATTGTGTAGAGCCTTGTAGGACACTTGTAATGACTGGACAGTCTTGAGCAGAGGAGGATGTGATCTGACTTTTGTTTTAGCAGATCATTCTGACTTCTGTGTTGAAAAAAGACTAAAGCAGGAGAAAGAAGTAAGATGCTAAGACACAGTGCAATGATCCCCTTGAGTCAGTAAGCTATGGCCATGATAATTCTGTGTAATAAGTAATCCCACAACGCAATGGCTTGAAACAACAGCATTGCTTCTCAAGGACCTGTAGGTCATCTCACGGTTGGCAGCTGTATTTAACTTGCAGGCCTGGCTATGCTTAGTGATTTCCTCAGTCTGCTCCACGGATGCTTTTTCTGGACTCCAGAGTGAGAGGGTATCAGTGAGCTTGGGGAAGCTCTTCTTAACGTGGTAGCAAAGACCAGAAAGAAAGCTCCACGGTACAGTCGCATTTCAAGTCTGTGCCTTCATTTTTTGGGAGCTCCCAATGGGTCTCAAAATTCAGGGGCAGGGAAGTAGACTTTGCCCACCAGGACGCCGTGGCAAACTTGTACACAGATGACTCGGGGCTGCCCCAAGTCATTTCTACTGCCCCAGTTGAAACACAGTGGTGACTTGGATAATGGAAGAAATAATGAAGAGGCAAAGAGGGGTCAAGTTGTGTATATCTTATGCAGATAAAGCTGATAGTATTTGTGAATTTATCAGACATGGGATGAGAGACAAAAAGAGGAACTGAGGATGATTTTCCTTATCTTTGTGTTCAGAAATATCCTCTTCTAGAATTTTAGTTCAGAATTTTAGTTCAGATTGACATTAAGCTCTCTTATTCCATTTCTAGTGTTTTGGAAGTTCTCTTGACTTCTACAATCTCTTTAAAGACCATGTCCAGAATTTCAGATACCTCATTTTCTTTTTCTTTTTTTAAAAGATTTTATTTGTTTATTTGACAGAGAGAGACACAGCAAGAAAGGGAACACAAGCAGAGGGAATGGGAGAGGGAGAAGCAGGCTACCTACTGAGCAGAGAGCCTGATGCAGGGCTCCATCCCAGGACCCTGGGATCATGACCTGAGCCGAAGGCAGACACTTAATGACTGAGCCACCCAGTTGCCCCCTGGACACCTAATTTTCATCTTGTCTTATTATTAAGAAACATAGCTGATGTGAATAAGGTGAGGTGATTTATATGTAAATATCCTCAGCAGCAACATGCTCCCACTACCTCCTCCACAGCAAGGCTTGTTTCTCTCCCGCGATATCCATGCTAGCCCTCTGGTCCACCAATACTTCCTATCACAATAAAAAGTAGACTAAGTCTGCAAGCACTTTGTTTCCCCTGGTTAGTCATCTGATCTAGCAGTGTTCCAGGCCATTCCTGGTTCTACCTTTTTTCTGCAAACATATCGAAGGTCAAACTATTGTGAACACAGTGTTTAAGACAGTAGGGAATGTTTAGAAGGATTTTCATCATATATGGGTGACATTTTTTAAAGTTTTGGCACTTAAAGTCACAGGCCTTAGTTATTTGGAATATTATCTGTAATAAATAGTCCATTCCCTGGTGACAGTAAATAAATGAGGCAGCACTCTGTTGCATTTTTATTGATTTATGCATCGATATGAGGACTGTGTTCCATTTAACAATGCAAAGAGTATACATGGTCAGTCTGTTTTGTTGCTATGTGTACTGTTTAGTCCCAGGGTACCTTGAACTGGAAGGAAGCCGTGTTGAGTGACATGGTTACATAATTCTACCTTCTTGGTAAACTGTCTTGGGCCTCAGCGTCCCCAGCTCAGATATCTGTCTATCAAGAGGCACACGGGTCTTGCATTGCTCATTCTGGTTTGACCCTAAGCCAAGAACTTTTACAGAAGCCCAATCCCCGGACCTCCTTCCTAAGCAACTACCACTGTCATAGAAGTAACCAATTCCTGCTCATTACTTCAGCTCCTGTTGACAGGAAATGGGGTGCTCACCCTTTTCAAAAGAAAGGCAATGAAAAACTGTTCCCTCGCAGGTGGAGTTTTCTGGCTCATGTAAGGATTAGAAATGAAATTAGCCATTAGAAATTTCATTCAGATCAGTCCAAACATTACAAAGTACAACAAATGCAGACCTTTCCACATTGGGTAATCAAGTTCAATTTCTTTCCATGTCTTTCCTCCAAAATAGATAGCTGTGAAACCCTTGTTAACTGTTTTCCATGTACCCAGTGGCTGCCAGAGTCTACAGAGATAGAACATTCCAGAATGAGCTCTGAGCCCTGACCTTGCAGGGCTTCCAATCTAGTCTGGAAGACAAGAGTCAGCCATACAAACTGCTCGGTGAACTAGGCAGCACATGATAGAGTAGCCAGCAGTGTGGGTCAGACAATAGGGAATTTGGAGCCAACAACAACAGCTAAGTGCATCATGAAGCCAACTTCAGGAGAAATAGGAATGTGACAAAATGGTATAAATAAGATGCCTGATTTGGACATTTCAACCTCTACTGTTTCCTTTCTTCCAACTTCAATTTCCCTGTAACAGATCAAAACCACTTTGTAGCAGAGATCACTTTAAAATAATTTTTAAACTAATATGCCCCCACTTTAAAACAATATTCTCATTTTGGATGGACCTACCATCCATCCATCACCCTGACCCACTCCAGCAAAATGGTGCATAATCCATCACAGAGCTTTCTGCACATTACTCCCCTGTTCAAACACATAAATGGCTTCCTACGGCCAACGTCAATCAGCCTTTGCTTGGAGTCCTGTGGTCTCCCCAGCAGGGCCCTGCCTCACCCACTCATATATGACTTATAGCGTAAGAGCTGATCATTTAGGGCAGCTTCAGTAATGTCCCCCATTTCCCACCATACTGAAGCCGCCATCTGGGATCTCATGGGACCATAATATTTTATAGATCGGGTTTGATTGCCCTCCCTGTGTATTTCTTATCTTTCTAGTTGGATAACATTTTCTTCCAATACAGGATTATGCTATACAATTGAAAATATAGTCACTTTCCCCACAATTTATAGCACATGGTAGATGTTCTAGAAGTCATTCACTGATGGGTTTGAGTTTCTGTGGAACTAAGGCCAGGTGATGAGCACATGCTAATTTCTGCTTGCAGAGTCAGGGCTAGGTGGAGGCAAGTAAGATGCCTAGAGGGAAAATTTAAGCAGGTTTTGGCTTCATTTGTGGACCCTGTTCTTCCCCCATCCTGAGAATGAGCACCTTCTTAAACTTTGTTTGCCTCATCTGAGAAGCTGCCCTGATTGGATGGTATTATGAAATGTCTCTACAGGATCTGTCTTTATGCAGTCTAAGTAGATACTGACCTCGTTTTCCCTCACAGCCATTCACAAGGAGGATCTACACATGTGTATGCATACAAAGGGGCTAATCCTATCACACTGGCTTGTCCACGATGGCGGCAAAACCTTCTGGTACAGTGACTCTAAGATGCATCTACCTGGGATCAAGCCTTCCCTCTTCACAACGTAGGTAATCTTCACCTCTAAATATTTGGCTAAACTGCAAAGTAGTAAAAATGAGGAAAAAAAAGGGGAAACAAAAGGAAGAGAAGGAAGAGAGAAAGAAAATGAGAAAAAAAATCACAAGGTTTTTATGAGGACTGACTAGAATTGAATATGTGAAAACACAAAGCCCTACATGAAACTCAATTATTATTTTAATTTTTGTTGATGATCTCGGTTTGCATTTTTTAGTGTGTTTACACTTATTATTGTTCAAGTACAGAATTCTATATACATGTATCTCTAGATGTGTGTCCTGCACATACGTTGCTTACCTTGTAATGGCAGTGAGAGATTCAACAGAAATTCTGCCCAAGTTATTCCAGCCACTAGGGGAAGGGAAATACCAAATGGGACCACAGCATGTATGTTTGGATTCAAGGTACTGTGCAAAGGGCATTGTTTACCTTGCTCATCTTCAAAGTGGGTGCCTTGGAAGTTCAGAGTATCTCCATATCATTAACAAAAACTGAGGACTCAGTAGGAAGAGGGGATATGGGGACAAAAAGGAACGTCCAAGTTTGAATTGCTAGTGGCACCCGTGACAGACAGTGCATTCTTCTAGAAAAAAAAAAAAAAAAAAGAAGACACTTCAAAAATAAGGGTGTCATTTTCTAATAATTCATACTCAAATAGTGAAATATATACCACGTAGGCCTCGATGCAAGGCACTTACATGCTTCCCGAAACTGTTCCACTGAGATATGAGTATGTGTGTGGTGACACACACATACTGGGCAAGATTGGAACATAGTCTACCAGTTGAGGCCATTTCTCTTACAAGGCATGATGTTTCCATGACTTATTCCGGCAATAGTGGATTGGCATTCAGTCAATAAACAAGATTTATTAAAGCACATCTGAAGCGCAAGTGATCTTACATAAATTAAGTAGGTAACCGTGACTGTTTAGACCTGGTCTGAAAAACAATTCATGAAACCAAAATGGATAAAAATGCAAAATTTTTATTTCTGGCCAGCATATTCAGGTACATATGCTCCTTGATCAGGCAACTTCTCAGGACCTTGTGAATTATTGGCAGTAATGGTAATATTTGGGTATAAAAGATTTTACCTCTTCACTTTGAATAAGGAACTAATCTGTGTTTTTCAATCTCACTAAAAAAATAAAAAGTTAGTTTTGTGTCTTGGTGTCTTTGTTGTTTTGGTAATTCTTCTGCTTGAGTCATCCGAAGATTTTTATGTACACCAAATTCAGAGGCAGTGATACAAAGAGAGGGTTTAAAATCTTATTTCTAAGGACAGCGGCCTTTAAATATGATTTTAGAGAGAGAAAAAATTGAACTAATGAAATGGTCTGATATTAATAGTTTGCTAATAATTTAATATTAAGGACAAGTAAGCAAAGCCAGATGTTAACTGAAATGTCTCCCAGTTGGGTCAGAGTCTGAACATTCCCCAGCAGTGTAAACACTTCAGCCTTGTGCCCAGGAGTCAGAACATGTGCCAAGGACCAAGTCACACAGGTTTCACTGCCCAATCAGAGCACACCTAAAACAATTAATGTAACATGGACTAAAGACATGTTAAAAAAACCCCAAAAAACAAAAAACAACCCAAACTCTCTTATACATACATAAACACACACACACACACACACACACACACACACGCATGTAAAAAACAAACAAAAAACCCCAAACCCTGGTATTAACAACCTCAAATTCTCTTGTATTAACAACGGATTCTATTGGTAGCCCACCAAACTGATGGCTTGAAACCTTCCAGGGCTCATTTAAGAGTCTCGAGGAGTCTGATTTACTTCTCAATGGCCCATTCATCCTTTGAACATTTACTCTGTAGCCTGTGCAGTTATAACTGAAGCTAGACTTCATACATGGAAACTGACCTCCAGCACCCACTACTTTTGCCAAGTCCCAGTGAAGGCTCGTGGAATAATTTAGAGTTTGCCGTAGTGACAAGTTTAAGATTCAATTATTAAGCATAGTAATTTATTTTTATTATGTTTGTAAAATGGCTTTTGCCCAACTAATTTCACCCCCCTTCACAGCCAAATGGCCTAAGATAGCAACAGCAATCCCTCTCGGCAACAGGGCTGCTCGCTCCGGGTTGTTTAATGCCACGTCAAACAGAAGGATTTCTATGGGGCTCTGATGGAGACATTTCTCTTTTGCCTTAGTTTGGGCAAAAAATTGATTTCCTTCAGATAGCTGTAATGGATGGTGAGGACGGCAGAGAGTAATCAGGCCCAGCTCAGGGCAAATGCCAAAAGTTTCCCAGAAGGATAAATCTTGTTTCCTGCCTTACTTCACAGAATTAAGCCTTAAACAAGTCATGTTCTGTGGCTTGGATGCTGTGTTTATATCAGCTTTGGTTCCCTGGCTCGTGGTTGGGAACATTGTATTGGTCTGTAACCCAGGAAGGTCTTCCTGAAGTAAGAAATCACGATCCCCGTATCTTTATCTCCCGTTCCATTTTATTTGTTCTATTAATACTAGCAAATGAGCTCTGAATGGTAAGGAGATCACAAGAGACAGTTACATTCACCAGGTGCAGCCTGCAAAGCCAATGATTTAGCGCTCTGCTTGGCTAACTGTCTTTCCCAGGAGCTGTATGAAAGATGCCTTTTCGTAAAGGATTTTGTTTTGGAAAATAATAACAGCACCTCATCTGTGCATGGCACATTCTCAGGAAAAGTTCAGGAGAAAAATCTTTTCTGTCGAGTTCAGGGTAGGCTGAGAACTTGTGGTCTCTCAGCGTCTGAAATGAAACCAAATCCTCCCGGGACTGCGTTCGTTTATGGTTAGTAACAGGCGACTTCCTGTTTCGAAGCGAAATGGGCTTGAAGAGGCTTATAAAAAAGACTCAAAAGGTTTCTTGGACATCAAATGACTCTAGTAAAACATTTTGATGAGTTAAGTGTAAATGCATCAGCAGCATACGGATTAAATTCCCTTCTAAATAAACATTAACAGAGAACATGTTTGGCAAAATGCATTTTGAGTTTTGCAAAACTGAAAACATTTGAAAAAGGAGTGTGAGATATTTGATGAACTCAGAAAGCAGCCGGATTGCCCATCTCGTACTTGAATATTTTCTTTGGATGTTCTGCAGATGTCAAATAAATTAGGACACGGATATTAAAACCAGCGTCGGCTGCAGAAGTGATCAGCCGCCCTTCAGTTTGGAAGGTGTTTCTGTGGATACCCAGTTCATGGATGTGTGCTTGGGGAGAGCCCCGGGGGACCTGTAACCCTCTCCTCACTCACAGGCACCGTCTCTTTCCTGGATGTGGCCCTGCGAGACTTTCTGCTGTCCTTGTATCTGCTTTCCTGCCTGTGAAAGGTCTTGATTCCCGGAGGGGATTCCTGCTTTGCTATAGATCAGCAACGAAGCTTTGGTGCCACCAGGCAGATGACAGCTTTGGTGTTGCTTGGGCCAAGACCTTTCATGCAGAAGCCACTGCCCTTGTCAAGACTATCATATCTCTCACCGTCTCTTTTTTTCCAACATGCACATTTTACACATCCTTTGGGATTGTGGATGTGATAGTGGGAGGGAAAGACAAAAGCTGAGATACAGTTGAACAGAGCCTCAACGGGACTCCATAACTAGGTGTAGGAAGAGGAGAGTCCAATGTCACTCCAAGGGTTGAGTTTGGGTGATCCCATCTATGGTGAAGCCAGTGAACGAGAACACTGCCATGAGAAGTCTCTTGGATTAAACATTCTCAAAGAGAAGGGGCAACACACGATTGACATCTTTTTTTCATAAAGCACTTGGCCCAGAGCAACAAACTGGCATATCATAGGAGAAATCTCACACATGTGGGTGCCACTTCCTTGCAATCCATTATCACACTGACTTAACGATCATTTTGCCTTTGAATGATACTTGCAGAAAGCAGATTCTCAGAAAATTAACTGGCAAATATATAGCAGGTATTTTGTTTAATATTTGAAAGATTAAAGGTTTATCCCAGTGTATTTTAGCAAATGGTATTACTTACAGATAACTGACAACGCACCACCGTATCAAAAATTATACAGAAAATTAATATGCTGTTAATTAAAAATACTTAAAACCTGTAGAAGAGTATTCACTTCTCACTTTGGGTTTATGCAACAGACTTAGAGCTGCCAGTGTCTTCCTTCCTGCCATCTTTATGCATTCATCCATAATGGTTTCCCACTAAAGCTATGATGAGGCTAAGGCTGTTGGCCTTGGCTCTCTTAACTTTCAATTTACTCTACATATGGTTGCCAGAGTGTTCTTTCAAAAGGACTAGTCATGTCATTCACCTGTTCAATAATCTTTGATGCCTACCAGGTGTCTCCAGAATAAAGTCCATATTCCTTAACTGGGTGTTCAAACTCTTTTGGACTGGCCCTAATTCACCTTTCAGTCCATGTCCCACCACCTCATAATGCAGTCACAGAAGACAAATTCCCTGTTCCCGGATTGCACATGTTCATATGTTCCCTAGTACTTCTCAGCATTTTGCACACTTGTAAATATTTATTAAATTATTTGTTTAGGCAGAGTTTACCACTGGATTGTCAGTACACGAGCGTGGAAGCTGAGTCTGTCTTCTGTGCTGTGGGTTCATCCCTAGGATTTAGCACAGTGTCTGGGACATGACCTGTGACATTGGTGAGCTGATGGAGTCACTGCTCTGTGTCTCGTGGTGCTGGTTATAATCTTCTGTTTGGCATTTGATGAATTCTATGTTTGCCTCCTTGATCTTCTTATCACCAATATTTGAACTTAGAGGGCAGAGTATAGGACTTATTTCTACATCCTTGGCACCTGGCTTCATGCTTAGCATACCCTGAGCACTCAATAAGTATTTACTAAATTAAATGGAGAGTGTTTGTGGCAGTCCAAGTTTCTATAAAATCATTTTGACTCCCAGGATAAGCCTAGAGGAATGATGGTGATTTTGAGCGGTGGTTCTCACTCTTGCATGCACAATGTTTGAGGTAAGGTAAGCAAGCTGGAGTCCCCAGGCCAAATCTGGGCCATGACCTTTTTCTGTGAAGAGCTTTGGTGGAACATTTGTTTTCGTACTGTTTGTGTCTGCTTTCACACTACAGTGGTGGACTTGAGTGATGGTAGAGACCAGTAACCATTAAGGCCTATAAAAGTTACTATTTGGCCATTTATGGATAAAGTTTGCTGATCACTGTTTTAGAGAACAGACATAAATAAGAATACTAAAAGTCCCTACTACGTAAAGTGGTTACAAGGTTAAACAAGGTAATATCTGTAACATGCTCAGCATAGTCTTTGGCACATATTAATTGCCCAGTAATTTTTAGGTGTTATTACTAATATCACTATCATAATATGAGAATTATTTTCTAATACTCCAAACTTGAAATAACAGGCCAGCAGGAATTTGATGCAGACCAAGTTAGAGGCAGACACAGGGAGGAGATTGACATAATCTAATAGCCTGGCATTGAGGGAGAGGAAACTACAAAACAGACAAAGTGCTTATAAAAGTGCCCTTGATATAGACCAGGATTGCTTTGTTATTGTGCCCATTTTACAGGTGAGACATGTAAGGCACCAAATGTTTGTTCATCAGTCTTAGAAAGCTAGAAGTGACAGGGCTTGAAAGGGCTGTTACATACGAGATAGGAACTAAAAAGAGTCTGTTCACAATCTCTGGCTCGTAAGTGACCAATTAGATTGGGACAACTTTTTAAAAAGAATCACCAAAAATGAACCACAACCCAGCAAACCATAGAAACTCTAAGAGGAAATGTTGACACAGAAATGGATTCCTGGACTAATAATAAACATATGAGGAGGTGATCAGTATCATTAGTGATTAGAGGAACATTAATCAAGACCGCTGGAGGTATCATTTCACAACCAGATACATTTTACAATTGGTACATTAAAAAAATATCTGACTTTTTCAAGTGTTTGAAAGGATGAACCAATAGAATTTCTTCATCATTGCTGATAGAATTATAAATTGGTACAGCTACTCTGGAAAGCAGCTTTGCATTAGCTTCTAAATCATACCTTCATATATTCTATGGCACAACAAATGCACCTTAGACATCCACTAACAACACTCTTGCACACATACAAAAGGAGGTATGTGCATAAATGTCCACAGCAGCCTTTTTTAAAAAAATTTACTTATTTAAGTAAATAAATAACAAACTCATAACACCAAGAACAAGAGTCCAGTGCTCTTCCGACTGAGCCAGACAGGGTCCCAACAGCAGCCTTATTTTTATTTTTATTTTTATTTTTTTTAAAGATTTTATTTATTTATTTGAGAGAGAGACAGTGAGAGAGAGCATGAGAGGGGAGAAAGTCAGAGGGAGAAGCAGACTCTCCAAGGAGCAGGGAGCCTGACGTGGGACTCGATCCCAGGACTCTGGGATCATGACCTGAGCCGAAGGCAGTCGCTTAACCAACTGAGCCACCCAGGCGCCCCAGCAGCCTTATTTTTAATTGCAAAAGCCTAGACACCTATCAACAGAAGAACTGACAAAATATGGACAAAGCACTTTCACACAGTAGTTCAAAAAGGTGAACTACAACAATATACAACAGTAGGGATCCCTCTTAATGATGCAAAATTAAACAAAAGCAAAGGAAGTTACTAAATATTCCATAGAGGTTCCATATAGAATGGCATGATGTATTCCTATAAAGTTAAAATTTATTAACCTAAATAAATATGTTTAAAGAATAGATGGAGATGCAATAAAAATATAGCAAAGACACGAACACGGGATTTAGGATGCCGATTTCTTAGTGTGTCGGGAAGCAGTTTCAAAGGTTCAATTGAGATGTGTTTGACAAAGGTGTTGATTCATTTATTCCTTTATTAATTTCAACAAATAATACTAAACGTTTATATATTGGCTTCCGTCAAATTATAAAAAATAAGCACCTGTTAAATGAAGCACTAGGATAAGTATAGGGCAGAGAAATAGAAAAGACAGATAGGACTCTTGTCTTCATGGGGCCTCCTCTTAGTTCTTCTCCAGAACTCTTAGTTCTGGAGAAGACTAGGATTTAAAAGCTCTTCTATCCGAATTGGAATGATGACATTCCAATAGAATCCATGGAAATGGAAAGAAAGAGCCTTCCAGAATATCTTCCTGTGGGTAACTTCTAAGGTGAGCAGGATCACCTGTAATACAAGTCCAAGTTGGCAATAAATGGTAAATTCACAGACCCTGAGTGTAACAGGCCCAACCAACATTCAGGATATATGCATATATCTGTTTACATGTAGAGAAAATCATAAGAAAACACACAAAGACCTGTGACTACCCTCCACCATTTATACATGGCCCCTCTCCTCCTCTAGCACCAGAAATGATTGTAATTGATGAATTCATTTGACAAGTATTTCTTGAGTTCCCACTGTATATGAGTCATCATGCTTGATTTTGAATGGTCAAAATTAACGACATGCCTGGCAGCAATGACTAGAAAAGAGATTTGATCTCAAATGTTGCAGAATTGTGAGTTCACATGAAACTACATGATGCTTTCCTACTGACGTATGGAGGTGACAGGTTTCCACAAAGCATAACTCCTTGCCATTTATTTGGGGACGTGCTGATTGCTCCATTTTAGGAGCTCCCAAACCTAGCTTGAGTTAATGAAAAGGTGAGAGCTGCATTAGAGGCACAGGAGTGATTCAGGGCACTGGCTTCCTCCCTGGTCCCCCCAGTATGACTCCAATCCTTCTGTGGCTCCTCCTCACACTTTTTCAAACCTGGCTTGCTCACAGTCACACGTTCTGTATCCCCAGCTCCCCATCTCTCTCTCCGGATTTCATGTCAATACACATAACTTCAGTTTGTTGTTGTTTTTTCATGAACAAACTAGCCACTGAACGGACTGGCTCACGCATCCCCTCCAATGATCCTTTCCTTGGGACCCACAGAGTAGGACTCGAATTTATTGACAAAATGGGTAAATTGGTTTCCAAAGGCCATGCTCCTCTGGAGAAACTGCATCGAAGTACGAATTGCTAATAGAAATCTGTTAATCTCAGCAGTGGCCCAGATCAAGAGCTGAGATCATGATACCAGGATTTCTACCTCTCCCTGCAGGACAGACTCAGGAAATAGTCCCCACTGCCCAGGCTATAGAGTGCCCCCCCCAACCCAGGGTGAAGTACCTGTGGTTTGTTAATTAGTGAGGGGCTCTGCTCAGTCAGAACCTTTTTTGTCTAATTACAACCGGGTGTCAGCATATAAGGAAGGAGGGAATCCGAACTAAACTTTGGTTATATAAGAATGGATGTTCCACAGAAACTCCTTGACTGGAACAGTGAATCCCTCTATCAGGCAGGGTAAAATCGTGCCCCAAGGGGGAGAGTCAAGGACTGTCAGCTCAAACTGTGCAAGCAGCGGTTTATTTGTTTTGTGGGTGTTTTTCTCCTTTGTAAACATGTTCTGAGGCCAAGTGATTGGTACATGCTTTATAAACTGGAAATATAAACACAGACATTCTCTTCCAAAAATGGATTTTTAGGACTTCCCTAGGGAACTTGCTGCTATTGTTTGTTCTGAATTCGGAACCAGCATTAGTGAAAATGTTACACCTCTAATATTTGGAGTGTTAATTCCCACATCAAAGAGAAAAAAATATTGAAAAGGTTTTGAGGCACCCTATTAGATTCTAAAAACCATCTCTGCTTCTAGTGAGGAGAGTCCACTTACAGGACGTGTTTTAAAGAGGGAGGAAGAAGGAGGACAACAGATCTGTGTGGGTGGTGGAGGGTGCTGGGGGTGTGCTGACGCCAAAGACCATTCTCCTTCAACCACATGCTCTGAGGTCTCTGATCATGCCAACTGGTATTTCAGTTTCCTATGTCTTTGCTGTATGGTTCTCCCCACCCCCTGCCCCATAACACAACACTTTCTTCTAACCTGGATGCGGTTGCTTTTAAAAGCTGTTTTGTGAGACAAGAGAAGTATTAACAAAGCATCTAAATACTGAGTGAATGGAAGCCTTCACCGAAATATTTGCTTCTAAATAAGTGGTCTTTTTGCAAATAAGATAGTTCTTCCCTACCAATTTACAAAGGGTTGGCTTAGAGTCTGGCTGTTGGTACATCTGTTCTTAGCTCAAAAGCTGCCTCTCCTTTCTTCCTTAAATGATATTATTCATTTGGACAAGAGAATTGCAGTATTTAAATGGTCCTGGAAGAACAATGTGTTTGGGGAAAGCTTTTAGCACGTGCTGTCAAGGGAATGTACTCAACGGTTCAGAAATAGTTCCTCCTTACGCATCTTCCTTCCAGAAGATGGAGGGCAAGGCCTCTATGTTCTCTTATGTAAACATTGCCCTGTTTGGAGGTCCCCTGGGGTTTCCCTAGAGGGTCATATTTATCGCGAATGTCTGGGTTTCTATTTTGGTTTATAACGTACATCCTTTGTCTTTAAATCGCACATACATAATGGAGACAACATACAACGTTTTGTTAGTTTTTGTACTTAGTCAATAGGCATTTAACTACAGGTACCACCCAACTCAATTTTACATTTACTAAATCAGACACCATGAACAGTGTATGTTGCCCCATTTCTCACCACGCCCTCAACTCCCTCCCAACCGCAGTCAACACCATAGAAATATAGCCTACCGTAATGCAGAAGGAAGTGGGGCTCTAGTCTACTCCACAAGGAGCAATCCATTAAATATTTCCCTACCCTCACCACTCTCACACTATAAGACTGGTACTTGTTTGCACTTTTCTCATAGACATCAGTGTCAGACACAGTCGTCCCCTCCTGTCTAACCCCTGTGTTCCTCTTCACTGAATTAAACCCCGCGCTGATGATTCACACACGCACCCCCACACCTGTTGGTTCTCAGCCTCCTTAAATCTTCTGGCCCTTAAGTGCAGCCTATTTCAGCCAGCCTCAAGCAGGGACACCCCCTGGCTTTCATCATTAGGCAAAAGTATATCTACACGTAATAAACCACGTAATAAACCAACCCCCCCATTCTTTGGATTTTATCCACCTTTTCCAGTCCTAACCCCAGCAATCTAGCATGAGTCCTTGTTTTCTCTTTAATCTTCCTGACAACCTGTGGTCTCCATCTCAGACGGAAACCTACAGACAATGATTCCAATGTCTTACTGGTTCTGACCTCTGTGCCTTAGCTCACATGGGCTCCACAGCACCTATCTCTGTTTATTCCAATCCTAGATATATTTCAAAGTCAATGTAAATCCCATTGCCTTCATAAAGCCTTCTTTGATGCCATGCTGGGAGGTTTAACCTTGCCTTCCCCCAACTCACCACAGTTCTTGATTGCATTGGTACAGTGGATGGCACTTCTTCTCCAGCACCTTAGAGTTTATCCCTTTGTTGGACTATTTGAAAACAGGGACTGAATTTTGTTCCCATTAGATGCAAACAATACTTACCAAAATGTGTTTATATAGAAAGTGTTCATGGAGTATTTTTCTAGTAAAGTACTGTTATTTGCCAAGTACAGATCCAGATTATTGAAACCTTCTCAAATAAAAACATTCTTATTCTCCAGTTAAAAATAAGTAAAATGATATTAAATAGGACTATATTTTGTTCAACTAAGCCATATCCATGGACCTCAATTAATTTATTTCTATAGCAAACAGTAGTGAGGTTGGTAAATGAGATCACACCTAAGACACTGACCCTTGGAACCCTTAAAGAATGTGTGTCACTCTGTCACCTCTTTCAAGTCTTCGCTCAAATAACAACTTTTCATTGAGGTCTACTCTGACCACACTGTTGAAAATTATAGCTCCTCCCAAAGCAGATAGTGAATGACCCCCTTTCTCTGCCTTACTTGTTTTCCAAAGCACTTATCATTTCCATGCATATAATTTACTTTGTTATTTTATTTATTGTTCATTTTTCCCTACTAGAATAGAAGCTCTGCAAAGTCAAACATTGTGTCTGTTTTTCACTGCTTTGTATGTAGCCCTAGAACAGTGCCTGAATATAATAGCTGCTTAGTAAATACTTGTCTTTGTCAATAATATTGTGGTCAGTGGTATACCTAGTGTATTTGACACAGACAGAAGATCGGTTTTTACACTCATTTCCTCTACATGGCAAAATTAGTATCATTTACTGTCAGGAAATAAATAATAAGATAGAAGGTGGTGACAAAACATATTTTACTTAAGTATGTAATCATTCATAAAAACAAAATTAATAGTATAGTTCAAAAAAGAAAAAAAAATACTATTCATTTAATAGCTATTAAATTTACCTAGCCATTTGAACTTTGTATAGTTATAGCCTGATATAAAAATATTTTATTTAAATAATTGTCCACTAACCAGAAAGCAAACTTCAATGCAAACAAAGCATTTCAGAAAGCACAATGACTAAGTCATACCATTGATGTAATGTTTTACTTTACTGATTCATTCTTTAGTTTTGCAAAAACTAACAACTTTAAAAAATACTTTGCAATCTTTTTTTTAAAAATTTATTTTATTTATTTGACAGACAGAGACCACAAGTAGGCAGAGAGGCAGGCAGAGAGAGAGGAGGAAGCAGGCTCCCCGCTGAGTGGAGAGACAGATGCGGGGCTCCAGCCCAGGACCCTGAGATCACAACTGGAGCCGAAGGCAGAGGCTTTAACCCACTGAGCCACCCAGGCGCCCCCAAAATACATTGCAATCTTAAAGATGTTATTCAAACTCAGTAAGATGTCTATATATGAACCAAAATATGTACTTATCAAAGGAAAACATCACATCTCTGTGATATAGCCCACACTATGATTCACTGATTTATATTTTAAAAATAAATAAAAATCCCAAGCAGTCACAGGAATCACTCAAATTCTGTTTCTTTGTATTCAAAAATCATGATGTTATCATTGTTTATTTCAAATCTAGTGTTTAAATACCAGAATGTCTAGTGGGAAAAATTGAGAAAAATTGCATCTAAATGAGTTCTAGCAATTCTGAACCATTAAATATGCATTTTTGAAACAAACACATATAACCGAGCATGTGTGTTAGGACCAACTTAACAAAAAGCAGTTCTCTGAATTAAAGTTATGTAGAAAGCTTACTAGAGAAAAAGTTTAAAAAGGAAAACACACTTGAGCCTTATACATATACACATGTGAGTTTTTATATTATATATCTTTATTATATATTTACTGTAAAATGGTATGTGCTATATTTATTTGTATAATGTATAATATTTAAATTAGTATACATTTATGTTAATATGTGTATTAAATTTTATAAACACATATTTATATATAAATCAGTATAAATATATAAATGTATATAATATACAATATATAATGTATAAAAATGTATATAATATACACATAATAAATATTATTAATAAATAATAAATCATTATTAATATATTATTATATATGCACTATGTAGATAGATAATTAAAATCATGTAGTACTTGCAGCAATTGTTTAGAATTTATAGCAACAAAACACTTTTTTCAGGGAGGAGTATTTTATCACTGATATTATTTAGAATTGCTGGTGCATGGTGATAATCAAAAGTGGGCCTATTTAATCTGTTCTGTTATTGCATTTCTATTTATGCATTTAGATGCATCTCTACAGAATGTGTCCACTGTTGTTGCTATCCCTGCCCTGCTCTTGTTATACCACTGGTTGTTTGTATTTACTTTCGTTCCCAGTGCCCAGTAAAGCCTCGCATTTGGGAAGTGGTCCGTAATGGTGAACTAATCCCACCGCCTACAGTTAATTTCAGTGAAAAGTTTGAGTGAAGAGTAGTTTTGAGGAAAGCATCTCAACGCGGTGAGCTTTTCATCTTTAGAGGCCTGGGGGTAAGGAGTCAGAAGTGAGGTGGTCATCCATTCAATTCGATCTCTGGAGTGAGGTGAGAGTGCACCGTTCCCAAACCATCTAGAACCCAAAAAACACTGTCCCTAAGCCAGTCAATCTGGAACCATCCGTCTTCTCCAGGAGGATTGGCGGCAGCTCGGGGATTCTCCCCTGGGTATAGGCATTGGGGTTCTGAAGGACAGAGCTCTGAGTTTCTTTGCCAGGGCAGGGGCAGCCAAAGTTCTCAAGGTCCAGGACTATATTAGGAAATATATTCACCAGGGGAACAATAAACATGTTTGTTTTCTTCCAGCACAGTCTGCTCTGCTTATCTCAGACACCTCCCTTTCTTCAGCAGAAATCACAGTCCTGGGAGGAATGTTCCCTTGGGGTTAGAGGGAAGTTTTCCCTCTGCCTAAAGGAGGTCTCACCCTTGGTATTTGTGAAATCATTTCAAAATAAATGATTTCTCTGAGACCAACAGATAGTTTCTTAAATATCAAATATGAACAGCCACACAAAGGAGGCTTTCCTGAAGGTGAGTGCAATGGGTTCACTGCATCAGAGGATATCTTCCTCACAATCCTCCTAACCAATCTTGCTGGATATTCATCACTGTGCTTAGGGTCACGGGAGGTCTATGCCATGGGGGGGGGGGGAGAAGATGGGAGCATTTGAGACTATGTCCTTGTTATGGCTCATCGTTTACAGCCCTTCATGCTTAAATCAATGCTTTGAACCAGCGGCACATGAGTGTGCTAATCAGAAACCACTATGTTCCTCCTACAAAAACCCCTGCTCTTCCGAATTATTCTTCCTCATACCTTTCATGAAATATGACATAACATATGACACAACAATTTCTGGCCATTTGCTATTTCTGGTCACTGGCACTTAGTTTTCTGCTAGTCACAAAACTGTATTTTCTAACTAAATTGCATGGAAGCCAACGGAACCCCTGCCCCTTTCGCAAACATATTGAAGCATGGCAGCATAAGTAAAGCGTATTACATTGCTTGCATTTGTAAGTTCTATGGGGGCACTGTATCAGGAAGGGAACAAAGACAGTTTTAAAAATACAGGGAATGAGGCTATGCTGAAAAGAATAGACTCAGGCAATTACAAACAGAATTATGGACAAACAGAATTATGGACAACTGGCCAATCAATCAGTTCAAAAAATCATCCAGAATGATGAGAATAGTCATAACCAAAAAAGTAACTAGATGAACTGTTATTAATACACCTAGATGTTAAAGAAATACTCAGTAATAGAAAATAATCTGCATATAGGTGAGGACATAAATACAGCTGAAGCTTTTTTTCCTAAAAATTTCATTTCTGCTTGGTAGGAAAGATTGGCTGTTAATGTCACCTAATGGGCTAGAATTAGCTGAATAACATCTCTAAGTGTGGTATATATATATGTGTTTTACCTTATAGACAGCTTCCATGGTTCTTAAGACACAGTCCACAATTGAGTTCTGGATCTTCTCCAATCATCCTTTGGTGATTTTTGTAAAGTCTAAGCTGATAAATGCTTTTCAGCATTGCCTTTTCAGGTTAGCCATTATTTGCAAGTCACTACCCTACGCCAACCAAATAAAGGTAACTCTTAAAAGAATGTGTCTAATCTTGTATCCCAATCTTGTTTCCATAGGCTGTACCTTTTACACTTTCACAGAATTATTTCATTTGGCCTTTAAAATACCTTTCTGGGGTAAACAGCAACATTCCAGATTGAAAAACAGGGCTTGTAATAGTTAAATTATTTGCTCAAGGTCACATTGTGCATAGTAAAGATGAATATTCTTGTCCTTTATTAATAATATTTCACTTGTCTGTAATGTTATAAAAAACTTTGAAGTAGAGACTTTCTCACCAATTATCTACTGATTTTCACAAATTTGGAATTTAGCCAGAGATCCTGTTTCAGAGATGAAAACATGGTAGGTTATGCAGTTTGTAAGTGTCAGATTCCTAACTCAATCCAAGGTTTTGTCTACACTACATTGCATCTGTGTATGTTTCCTTTTCTAAATATGTGTACATTTATTTATTTAATTTCTGTGTAATTTTAATTATACTTACTAAGAAATGCATAAATGTGGCTGTCACTTATTCCTAATCTCTTCCCTCTTACTCCCTCATTTAATAGCGAGCAGCTTGAACCACAAGACAGAATGAATTAAAAATCCAATGTAAGTAATTTTTGTTTATATCAATTTCAGTGCTGGTCCCCAAAATACAAACCAGTATCAACAGTTTGAAATTACTGTGTTAACATTTTCTGCTTCTAAGTTAAGCTAAACATTGGAGCAAATTGTATTGCAACACATATTTGTTTTAATTCCAATACAACCGATATTCTTATCCAAGACATGTTAACAAATTTTCCTGTAGTTACCCACGCTGTGATGGAATGGAGTTAATGGAATATTTTGGTTTACAAATTTGAGTAAAAATGAAAATTTTACAATTTTTGTACAACTGAAAAAACGCATTTTTTTTTCTGTTAAATGACTTTGCTCTGTGTCAGATAGAAAAATCCTCATGCTTCATCCTGTAAACATTCCATTTTAGCCTACAATTTGTAGCAGTAGCCCCTCAGGGGAAATATTTTCACAAGATTATTATGAAATTGATTTTTCCCATCTTACCAACAAATTTTATGGGAAAATAAAGAATAATCCCCTTCCTGTACTCTACTCTTGTGCAGATGAACAAGAAAAATCTGATCATTTAAATTGTACTTCATGTCCTGATGTGGTAACTAAAGTTCTCCTTAGAATACAAGTTTATATTATCAACAGTGACTCATTTTCTCAGGGATCATTTGACTCTCCATTGGTATAAAACCATGCCCTTGGAAGAACTGTTAGCTAGATATATTAGACAAATCATTTTTTGATCAAATTCACTTCTATTTGAATATCACAGGCTTATAATTGTAAATGAAAATCCAATGTTAAAAATGCTTATCAGTGTGTCATATGTGATAGTAGAAATTGAAAACAAAATAAAGTTTCAACAGATGAGACTGATTAAATAAATTTTGATAGAATTTCTGAGGAAACATTAGGCACTACTAAAATACCCTATAAATTGTTCATGAAATGGGTTAATTTTTAAAAAGCATATATATAAAGATTTACTACATGTTACTAGCTCCTAGATATACATTTTTTTGCCTTTTAATATTTCTAAAATCAGAATTCATCTTAAAATTCATGGTGTCTTACAGTCATTTTAAGCCACGTAGCCATGGTGGCAGTTGTTTTTGCTGGCACATGTATGAACTTGGCTTTTACTCTTGTTAGAATGACCGAACAACTGCCATTACTCATTGTTTCATTCACAGAATCATTAAGGACAACTTTCAGAAGGAATACGAATCTTATATAAACTCTGTTTAGAACAAAAAGTTTCAAGCAATATAACTCACTTAAGGTAAAAGCCTGCTTTCCCCACTAAAATTGGAAAGGAAGCAAAGGAAAAATATTTACTCTCACTATTTATTGAAATAGTACTAGAAGTCTTAGCCAGTGTTATAGGGTAAGAAAAAAATATAAGAATACTACATATTGGAAATAAAGAACTAAAACTGTCTTTATTTGCATAAGACATGATTGTCTACATAGAAAATCCCAAATAATCTACCAAAACAAACAAACAAACAAAATCATTTGCTAGTGCTAACAGGTGGGCATAACAAAGTCACAGAGTATAAGGACAATATACAAAAATCAATTCTACTTCTCTATATAGCAATTAATAATGGGAATTCAACATAAAAAATGTAATATCAATTTCAATAGTTCTCCACACACAAAAAAGAAAAAATAGTTACAACTTTAACAAAACATGTGTAAGATCTACATACTGAGAAAAGCTAACCACTGATGAAGGAAACCAACGATCTAAATAATTGGAAGACATTCATGGATTGAAAGACCCAGTATAGTTATTAGATGTCAATTCTCTTCAAATTTGGCAATGGTTTTATAATTATTCCAAGCAAAGTAAGGAATAGGTTTTTTTTTGTTGTTTTGTTTTTTTTTTAATAGACATTTTCTAAAATTTATATGGTAAGGCACAAGAATTAGAGTAAAACAAATTTGGGGGTGCCTGGGTAGCTCAGTAGGTTAAGCATCAGCCTTCATCTCAGGTCATGATCTCAGGGTCCTGGGATAGAGCCCTGCATTAGGCTCCCTGTTCAGGAGTAGCTTGCTTCTCCTTCTCCCTCAGTCCCTCTCCCTGCTCATGCTCTCTCTCTTTCATTCCATCTCTTTCTCTCTCTCTCTATCTCTCTCTCTATATATAAATACAGTATTTTAAAAAAAATAAAAGCAATTTTGAAAAATAAAGTTGGAGTACTTATGTTATTCAATTTTAAGATTTACTCTAATGTTGCAATAATATAAAGTGGTAAAAATATAGATATACAACACAGTGGAATAGATAGAGTACAGAAGTACAGAAATAGAGCCTCACCAATATGTTCACTCAATTTTTGACCAAGAAAAAAATACAAAAATTAAATGGAGAAAGAGTAATCTTTTCAACAAATGGTATTGATACAATTAATTAATATTAGTAATTAATATGCAAAAAATAAACCTCAAGATAATTTTTATAAGGAAATTAACCCAAATGAGTAATGGGTAAACATAAAATGCACAACTCTCAAACTTTTAGATGACAATATAAGCAAAAATCTTATACATGAGGTTGGGTGAAGATCTCTTAGACATGATACAAAAAGCACAATCAATAAAAGAAATGGCTGGTCAAGTTGAACTTCATCAAAATTAAAAATGTTCTTCTGGAAAAGACTGTTAAGAGATGAAAAGTGGAGTCTCAGACTAGGAGATAAAATTTGTAAATCATACATCCAGCCAATGACTTATATCCATAATATATAAAAGACTCTCAGAACTCATCACTAAGAAAACAAACTCTATCAATGGCAAATAAACATCAGAAAAAAAAAAGCTACTTACAATCAGTAATCATTACAGAAATACAAATTAAAACTAAGATGAGACACACACCTATGAAGATATCTAAAATATTTTTTTAAGGAAAACTAAGAATACCAAGTGCTACCAAGTATGGGGAACAAGTAGAATTCTACATCCTATTAGTGAGATTCAAAATTGTACCTGAACTCCGAACAACAGTTTGGTAGTTTTTAATGAACATACAGTGGTGTGTTCCCTCAATCCAGGGCATTTACACAATAGAATGAAAAACTTTTGTTCACACAAAAATCTGCATATAAATGTTATCCTAGTTTTCCTTATAATCTCAGAAAACTGGAAATAGCCCCAGTGTCCTTCGAGGTGAATGGATGACGAACTCTAGTATATCCATACAGTCGTGTTCCTCATCCACAAAAAAAGGAAAAGAAAAAGGGAACAAACTATTGATGTGTGCAACAGAAGAGATGAATTTCAAAAGCATAATACTGAATGGAAGAAGTCAGTCTCAAAGATGACATACCATATAATTCCGTCTATATGACATTCTGGAAAAGGCAAGACCATAGTGACTGAGGACAAATTCGCGGTTGCCACAGATCAGGTGTGTGAGAGAGTATGACTGAAAAGGGGCAGCACAGGGATCTTTTTTGGGGTGATAGAGGTGTTCTGTATCCTGACTGTGGTGATGGTCACACAGACCCATACATATGGCAAAATAACAGAACTGTCAAATTAAAAAATGTCAGTTTTACTTTATATTGATTAAAAAAATTAAATTATATCTCTAAGAAGTTCACTTAGACGGTACCAATAAAAAGCAAAGTGCATTTTTAAAAAGAGCCCTGTCATAGGTTTTCTTGATGGTATATAAATTAAAGGTGTTTTATAATCAAAACACCTTAAACTTAACGAAGCATGGTCTATAGACATTATATTAAAGAAATCACAGAAAAATATCATCGAAAGTGTTAATCATGGTTATTTTAGGTGGTGAAATAGAGATAATTTTTTACATATTTTTTCATGTTTTTTACAATGAGCAAAAATTCTCTTTATAAGTAGGAAAAAAAAAGTCAAATAAATACTTAAAAAAATTAAGAACAACAAAAGTTGAGTCAAGTGGGCCCTGCTTGTCCCAATTCTACAAACACAAAGGGTCTCATGCAAGGATGTGACCAGGTGATTCACCAAACTCAGAACTCCCTGAAGATTTGTTTAGCTCTTCTTACTCACACCCATCCTCTCACCAGATAATTCCTCAAGATACACCTATCACGAACAATCTGCAAAGCAATCATTAGTTTGGGATTATTTCTGGCAACTATAAATGTGTTATAGTTAGAGAACTACCCATAAAAGTAAAAATTTAAAAAAAGGAATTTTTATCTTTATTGGGGAAACAGAATACTGTCTGTGGCTGCTTCTTTTTAAAACTCAAATTAGGGGATGTGATGAGAAAGCCAATATTTCAGAATAGGTAAAATAATGCTCGTGGCAGATATGCATTTGTTTTCTGTCTCTGTCCCCTCATACAAATACATTTCCACATGTCAGTCCTCTGAAACTCTCCTCTCTCTGTGTTCCATCAGTAATGACTCTAGTAATAACTGTCAAGGGCAGGAATAGTAAACATTTTGTAAAAGCAAATGGCTTCCAAATGTGGACTTTCTCTCAGCGAGCATGTCCCTCAGAGCCTGACTCAGAACACAGGAGCAGGTAAAAATGCCAAGCTCAGAGCACTGTGACAGAACAGAATCAAGCAGCTAAATGTGTGAGGGCTCAACTTGCAAGCCACCTGCTGTCTCCCCTCTTCGACTGCAGAGTTGACTGGTCAGTGGGTTCAACAGACAAGAATGACCCTTCACGTGGCTTGTGCACAGTGTTTGCCTAGAGGACCATTTACAAAGGTATCTTTGCACTATGGGCAGGGGTGTGGTTGGGCGGGGGTGGGGGGGGAGGGCAGAGGAAGTGGTTGATTAGCATCCCTGGCCTTTGCATCTTGGGTCCAGAGAAAAATCCTTTAATTGTACTAAGACTCATTTTCTACATTTTCAGAATGGCCACAAAACCTCTGGGAATTACCACTTTGGTAACTAGGTCAGGAGCCTCAAAGCTGTTCATTTACTTTTTTGTTTCATGGGTACCCACAATATTATGGAATATTAATAAAAAGCAATATACTACTGGATTTAAGAATGATGTTTTCAAACATTTTAAGGATGTGACTAATGAAAATGGCAGTGACAGAATAATTATGTACAATTTTATTAAAGTACTCTGTCATGAGGGATGTGTGTGTTAGACCAAAACAATATTTAGGAAAGCAATAACAACTTTTATTGCTGGGTGGTGGGATTAAGAGTAATTATTTCTTTAATGCTATTTATATGTTCCCAATTTCTTTGTCTAGAACATGTATTTCTTTAAAAAAAAAACTGAAAAGTAACAGTCTAAAACATAACTGTTATCTCTACATTTTGGAATTAGATTGATTTTTGTATCTATATAAAGTGGAGACTTTCTATTATAATTGCATGTTATCCATTAAAGATGTATTACTTTATTATAAAATTATACAACTTTAAATATTAAAACAGGAAAAATTTTTTGGCAACTTAATGGAAACATTTCGCTATATTAAGTAAGTATTTCAAGCCCCCCAGAAAACGCTCCACTGGCACCTCCTGGCTTTTCCTCCTGTATGCCCATGTCAGGGTCCCCCATATCCTGCTTTGCTCCCCTTCAGCGTTCTCATGGATTCCTAGGCAATTTCTTGGTCATTCCCTGATGATAAAAATCACTCCAGGAGCAACATGGGACTAGCTCGCGTTACAAAACAAAAGGTGTTGTTTTAAAAAGCAAAGAATTTCTAGTTTAACTGCCATCTGGCATTTCTAGTCTAACAGCTTCCAGCCATCTGAGCCGCTGAATGAGGTTTGAGAAACGCACCACAACGGGACATCCGAAGGTGATCTGAACAAACAAAGGGAAAGAGTGCTCATTCCCCAACCAGGGGGCTTCATGCTCCGTAACAAACAGCTTCGTCCTGTCCTGGCTGCCTACAGCTGCTATCATCTCTTCTCTACCAGACTGGACCCTAGAAGCAGGGGGTCAAGACAACTGAATATGCAGATGCCAGGCTTTTGCTGAGTCAGTCGGGTCTACACCACCTTCAAAGGCCCTCCCCGCCACGCCTGCCCCATTTGTCCCCCTCAAGAACTTGCTTTGCTCAGGAGAAAATATTGAAATTCTGGCTGTTTGGTTTTTACAGGAAGCCAGGGCATGGATAAGTGAGTGCTCATCCATACGTGTTTTCACTTTGTTCCCTAAGAAACTATCTTCAAAACAGAAGTCCTCATAAATACTCTGGAGAGGCATCAGACACTCCCTGGCGCTGTGCGACACTGTGTATATGGTTTGGCAGCGGTTCATTGGGGGAAGATAAACTAGCACGTTTTGCCAGGATTCTATTACCCTTGACCTTGACCTTGGCTAGAGGCCGTCTCCAGTTACACTCCATCTTAGAGACAGACAGTGCCTCCTCGGTCCCCAAGGTTCTCCCTTCTCTTCCCAGTTGTCCCAAGTACAACACTCAGGACGCTGCCTCACTGAAAGGAAGAAAACCCTGTTGCTGCTTCGCCCCCTTTGATTTCTCGTTTGAACCCCATGTTCAAGTGCACCAACACATCCTCTTCTTTAAGCGATGGAGACTGCCTCTTGGATAGTACTGGATTTTGAAGTTCGCAGTACAGTATAATAGTATATTGTTAACTGCTGGCACTCTGCTGCCCAGCAGATGTCTAGAACTTACCCATCTCACAGAACCGAAGCTTCATACCCATTGAACAAATCCCCATTTTCCTCATCTCCCAGGCCCTGCCGGTCACTATTGTATTCTCTGTTTCTATTGATTTGACTATTGTAAATACTTCATATAAGTGAAATCGTGTAGTATTTGTCCTTCTGTGACTGGTTTATTTCACCCGGCGTAATGTTTTCCAGGCTCAATCATGTCACAAATGGCAGAATCTCCTTCTTTTTAAAGACTGATTAATATATATATAGATATTAATTATTACACATCAATATATAACTAATCATATAATTAATATATTAATATAACTAATACTGAGTTATTAACACAATTAATTAACAATAAATTAATTAATATGCATACACAAACACACATCTAATGTTTGCTTTATCTATTCACTGGTCAATGCACGCTTGAGTTGTTCCCATATATTGGCTATCGTAAATAATTCTTTTTCTAAAAAAATATTTATTTATTTGAGAAAGAGAGAGAGAGACAGAGAGCATGAGCATGGGGGGGGGGGAGTAGCAGAAGCAGAGAGGGAATCCTGAAGCAGACTCCCCACTGAGCACAGAGCTCCATCCCAGGACCCTGGGATCATGACCTGAGTCAAAATCGAGAGTCAGATGCTTAACTGACTGAGCCTCCCAGGGGCTCCTATCATAAATAATTCTTCAGTGAACATGGGAGTGCAAGTATCTCTCTAGTTCCTGATTTCAGTTCCTTTGGTTATATCTACTCTCAGGATTGTGGTGGTAGTATCGTGGGTATTTGCTTATATTCAAACTCCTCAAATTGTATACATTAGCTATGCAGTACTTCCTTGTCAATTACACTTTAATAAAACTTTATTTTTAAGTACTCGATCCTGACACAGTATTTGCTTGCTATATTTTTTTTCCCCTGACAGCAACAACTGGACTCATCAGCATCTGCTCTGCAACATGAAATTCCAAGGTTCCTCCTCCAGTGGGTGGTGGGCGGGGTGAGGCACTCTGTCCCCATCTGTTGGTCTCCCCAGCTCGGTTGAGACAAACCATAAGAGCTGTGGACTCTTGAGAAATAAACTGAGGGTTTTGGAGGGGAGGAGGGTGGGGGGTTGGGTGAGGCTGGTGGTGGTTATTAAGGAGGGCATGTATTGCATGGAACACTGGATGTAATGCATAAACAATGAATCTTGGAACACTGAAAAAAAAATAAACTTAAAAAAAAATTCTCAAAAAGGAAAAGCTTCCCAGTGAAGGGGTACCAGAAACTCTGAGAGTTGCGCAACCCAAAGGACTACTGCGTCTACTCTCTGTGCCTAGCCAAAGGCTTCACGAGTAAATTCATACTATGTAGGAATTATAACTGAAGCTGAATATTGCATAATTATACAGTGTTGAGCTCTTCAGGTTTAATAGTACCCTTAAAAGTGAAAATAATGGCTAATATTTGTAGAACACTTACAATATGTTCTTTGCATGCATTATCTCATGTTATTCTTAAAATAATCCCATATGGTGGATGTTATTATTCCAATTCTACTTATGAGAAAACAAAAGTTTTGCGTTGGTAAGTAATTTTCCTATAGGCAATCAAATGATCACAGAGACCAGGTTTGAAGCCAGCTTGTTTCATTCCAAAGGACAGCTCCCCTACCCTGCTTTACACAATCCTAGTAAAACACGGACAGATCTGGGGTGCCTGGTTGGCTCAGTGGGTTAAGCCTCTGCCTTTGGCTGGCTCAGGTCATGGTCTCAGGGTCCTGGGATAGAGCCGAGCATCAGGCTCTCTGCTTGGCAGGGAGCCTGCTTCCCACCCCCATTGTCTGCCTCTCTGCCTACTTGTGATCTCTCTCTCTCTGTCAAATAAATAAATAAATCTTAAAAAAACAAAACAAAACATGGACAGATCTGAAAACAATACAAAAAAAGAGAAAATCCTTATAAGTATCCTCATACAACTAATGGGTGTGAGATATATTTAGTTCTTAGAGCAACTAAGAACTTGGAGACGTTAGAATTTATTTACAAAACTCATGAGACCAATTCTGACATCTAGATATCCTATTACTCCACTGGATAAGAATATAAAAATCCAATCTAGGGCACCTGGGTGGCTCAGTGGGTTAAGCTTCTGCCTTCGGCTCAGGTCATGATCTCAGGGTCCTGGGATCGAGTCCGGCATCGGGCTCTCTGCTTGGCAGGGAGCCTGCTTCCTCCTCTCTCTCTGCCTGCCTCTCTGCCTACTTGTGATTTCTCTCTGTCAAATAAATAAATAAAATCTTTTAAAAAAAGATCCAATCTAATTCCAACATGTAGAGAAAACAGATACATTTTAAGCTTTTACTTTTCATTTTTTTAAAGAAATATATGCTCTAGACAAATATTGAGAACATATAAATAGGATAAAAAAATAAAAAACCCTCATAAGTTCATCTCCCAGCAATAAAAAGTTCCTTTGTTTTCCTATTTGTTGTTTTGGTCTAATGCAGGCATCCCCTTTGATAGAGTATTTTAATAAGTACATACAGAGCTCTTTGGTTACTGCCTTTTTCTGCAGACACATTCTTCACATTTTTTGAAATCACAATTTTTAAATCCAGCAGTATATTGCATTTTATAATATTTCAAAATTTATTTAACTATTCTTGGGCATTTAGATTTTTGCAAGTATCTCATGGAATAATCAAACACCTACCTAAATATATCTACACAGCTCTAGTTATTCATCAGGATACACTCTCTTTTTCCCAGTGGAATTACCAGGACAACAATCTAAACACATTTAAAGCCCTATATGAGCAATGCCATTTGCCCTCCAAATAAGCTATTTTCAACTTGTTTAGGGGATGTGCAAGAGTCTTTATTCACTCGCATGTTAGCCACACAATGTATTTTTAATCTTACTAATATGACAGGCAGAAATGGTACCTTTCAAATCTTAATAAATTCTGTGTGGGATTAAATTTGTTTTCATATGAATTTCGGATATTTAAAATTTGTCCTTTTTTCCATTTTTTGCCCCATCTTGATCGAAGAAAGTTTTAAAATTTATCTCTAAGGATATATAAAATATTAAAGCATTAAGCTTAATATTTGTTCCAAATATTTTCCCATGCTTTTTTTATGTTGTTGATTTGGCCTATAATATACATTAAACATATTTTTTGTGATTAAAATATTTCAACTTTATTATAATTCCTTTATTGTGATATTTATTTACTTTTTTTTAAGATTTTATCTATTTATTTGAGAGAGAGATTACAAGTAGGCAGAGAGACAGGCAGAGAGAGGGGGGAAGCAGGCTCCCTGCTGAGCAGAGAGCCCGATGCAGGACTTGATCCCAGGACCCTGAGATCATGACCTGAGCCGAAGGCAGAGGCTTAACCCACTGAGCCACCCAGGTGCCCCTATTTACTTGTTTGTTGTTATTTTCTTGTTTTTTTCTCTACTCTTTTTTTTTTTTTTTTGCATAAAACCCCTCATATACCTCAAGATCAGGTACTTATTTATTTTTTTCCCCATTGGTTCCTCCAAAGTTTCTCATTTTATATTAATTTAGAATTAATTATGACATATAAAAATGAATTAGGATTTTAAATATATATATATACACACACATACACACACACACATACACATATATATTTCAAACTAGTCATGTTTATTATTCCTGGTGAATAAAAATTAATTTCAGAAGAATGGATATCTATAAAACCCAATATTCCCACCTAGGAATAGACTATGGTTCTCTTCTTATCATTTAAAAAAAAATTTTTATCAACATAAGTAAAATAAAATTTCTTATCAAAGTTTTATTATGTCCTTACGTGTGATTTGAACATTTTTGTTGGGCTGGATATTTTATGATATTTTTATTAATAAATATTTTCCAGATCATCTTCAAACTGATTTGTGTATCCACATAAGAGAACTATTGATTTTGATTTTTTGTTATTCTCATAACTTAATGTTAAGCTATTGTTAATTATAAGAAATATTTATTTCATTAACTACTGAGTTTTGGTTAATATTTTTGTAAACTCAGATTACTGTTGTTAAATGTGTGTGTGTGTGTGTGTGTGTGCATGTGCACTCCCGAAAGTACATTTTGGTATTTGTTTTCTGTAATATTATCAAACTTGCAATTATTATTTAGCTTCTGTTTCCAACACTTAATATCATTACATTAATACTATACTATACTATTAAATTTTAGTGATCCTTTGGTCATTTTTTAAGGAAAGGTATGTGAGAGACATATTTTCTAAACCCTAACCTATCAAAAGAAGGACAAGCTCTGTTAATTATTCTCATCTATGACATGAACAAAAACTTACCTTTTTCTATAACCCCTTGTCCATATACATATACACACACACACACACACACACATATATATGTGTGTGTGTGTATATATATATATATATCAGAGTACGATCTTAATAAAAAAGTAATACAAAGCTGGGTTAAGTATATAAAAGAAGACATTTCAAGTCCAGGCAGATATACCCAAAGCATTCAGTTGCACAGAAATAAGATGAGTTATTTTCTTATCAATTCAGTAAATCCAACAGACTGTCTACATGGTTGCTGCTGTAAAGCAATGTTAAACATTAGGGCAGTAGAAATGCTGGTTAAATCTTAGAATATCTCCTAATTCCCAGTTCTCTGGAGCTAGCTAACCCAAACTGCGTAAGTCTCTAAGGGTTTGTCAACATAATACTTTAATTATCGTGGCATCTTTAGAACAAGGTCTGCCCATAATCAGCAGTAGCAGTTTTCTTAACCAGTATAGAATCCTTTTATATCTCTTTCTAAACCACTTATTATTGACAAATGCTATTGCATTTTCCCATGTTTTCAGAAGATAGGCCATATATTATTTGGATTTCCAGGGATAAATTTAGTTGTTAAATGAAGTGCAGTGTTTTAAAATGGCTTAAAATCTACAGCCCAATCATAAGCAGTTGGAACTAGTTTTGGTTATTGCAAAATTTTTTTTTCTTACTTCCACCTTCTAAATAGAAAAAGGCTCTATTAAAATGTTGTGCTCTTGCTACAGAGAAAAATACCTTAGTTTATTAAATTTTTCCTTTTTGCCATGTTTATATAAGGACAAGAAAATTAGAGCTGCAAAGAGCATTGAAGAGAAAACACTGTCTCTTTCTCCTGTCACCCTGCACTGCACCTCTGCAATTTTTTTTCTGTCAGCCAGGAAGGGTGGAGGAGAAGATGATAAGGATTATGGGAAGATATACATTAAAGAGAGCAAGAAATTTCATGTCCCCAGGAGAAAAGTCACTAAGCATTAAGAGAAAAACTAGAGGATGTTTAAGTTCAAACTAGTCTTGAAGGAGAGAAATCTATACAACCTCATTTTGACTCTGATTCTAGAATGGGATATAATTGGAGATGATGAATTAAAGGAAATTAGAGGAGGAAAAAAAAGCTGGGACTAGATCAGTCTTTAATTTGCAACCATCACAGTTGAGGAATAAAGGAATGTCTAGACTTAAAGACAGGCAAAACAATGTAATATTAAGAAAGTCCATACACAGAAATAATTTTGCCTATTTGGGGCCTGTCAGTAGTCATAGTAATTTCCCAGTTCAGTATGTGGCTCTCTGAGAATTAGAGTCTCTGAACTGACCTGGATCTGCTCTAGTCAGAGTTTTCCTCTTCCTTCTCCAAAGAAACCTGTAAACCAAATCCTCTTCTCTTAAAACTACAGTAAAGCAGTTTCTCTAATGTGCACCTTAATTCTGTTTGAGACATTGTTAGATAAATAAGTGGACAGATGGAGATGTATACACACACACACACACACACACACACACACACAAATACAAACTACATGGAAGAAAATTAGCAAATATGAACGTCCGGTAATATACTCCAATAGTTTAATAAAGGATATATGACTGAGTCACTGCTGCCAACTTTTAGAGATGACTCCTAATTGCAAATTCTGAATTTTGTCTTAGTTGTTCTTAAACCTCTTTCTATGTTGAAACCTTTGCGACTTTTGTCATATGCAGCTACAGAACAACTACATATTAGAAAGAGTATTCTAAAACATCCCCAAATTACATTATCTTGTAACGGAACTTTCTAGACTTTGCATTTAGATGTGTGTTTATTGCTTATGGAGTTGGAAATAATAGTCCTGGCACGTTTTCATTTCATAGCATTGGTTTATTATTAATACCGTTCTGAGAAAAGTATTGGCGGCTGGGGATTTAGGTACAGCAAGAGATGTTTGATTCTCTGTGGAAGCTCACTGTGTGAAAACAGTTTAGAATCAGTGGCTTTACCACTGGGCTAATAAAATGTGGAGGAAAATGTGCCATGAACTCCTTGTTTTCTTACTTCGGAGAAATGGTCAAAGGAAAAAGGTCTCTGGGCCCCGAAAGCTGTCATGTTCGAATGTGATGCTAGGTACAGCTAATGTGTCTTACAAACATAAAGGAAGGGGAAGGCCAAACTATTCAGCCTTCCTCAGTTGGGATTCTCTTTTGGAACAACCAAATAATGAAAATAATAGATATGGCAATTTTCTTAATTCTCTCAGGGGTGGTTATAACAACACACTGTTCTAGATGCACAGGAGAAAAGTCAATTCATTATATTCCATAGATGACCTAGGGCATTACGGCTCAATTCTCTAGAGATCTAGTTGAGAAAGGTGGTATGATGAGTGAGATAATGTGTTCACTGCATTTTTCTGGATTTCTTTTCATGAGAAATAATACTTTTCCTTATTATTTAAGGTAATTAGAAATGGGCTTTTCTGAAACTTGCAGCTGAAAGCAATTTAACCATATACCTTACCATGAGACTTGGTGAATTTCAGTTTCCCTCTCTGTTTCCCCATTGATGGATATAGGACAGTTAATGTAAAGTCAGTAAGTATGTACTAGATAGCAAAAAAGTTTGGTATCGGTAAATAAACAATTATTCTTAAAGTTATAAATTATGCCTCCACAGTGAGTTCCTTTTAGAAGAGTGATAATTTGTTAGGTTCGTTAAGATCTTGCGGTTTCAAGATATTTTATTCATCATTTGAAAAACAAAATTGAATTGTATTGAGCACTGTTAGGGTGAATAAACTTTTGACACTTAATGATTTAATAACTAGCAATAAGGGTAATTCAGTCTCAACAATTTGCTGACTGTTGACAGCAGAAGTATAAACCTGACCTCATTTCATGCATTTGCTGACAGTCCTTCAAAAGCTTAAAGACATGGTTGACAAGTGTGTATCAAGCATGGGGCAATTTATTTAAGATAGTCATGCCCTTGGAGGAAAGTCAGGGACAGTGTTTTCTCAGCAAAGTTTTTCCTTTGCCTTATTGTGGTGACATAAAATGACAAGCTATCCCTTGGGACTGGCCTTTGTGAGTAGGCTGAGGAGTTGGGTAGGACTTGTCACAAAGATTTTTTTTAAAAGAGGGATTCAATTAATAGTTAATTGCTCATCATGCTGGTTTTAGTTGTACCGAATCAGCTGTAGAATGACTTCATTCCCTATTTCTACATTTTATTTGAAAGTGTTCCTATAAGAATTAAATCTGGAGCTACATTTAAGGCAGAATTTTGTGAAGGTTTTCTCATTGGAGTTACCTATCAGTTTCAAAGTGAAATCTGAAGTACCATTTCAATATGTAACACAGATAAAAATGTTGCATTGATTGAACTTGGAATAGGGCCACAGATCCCCACCCTCTTGCACCAATTCTCAGTCTCCTAGTGGTAACTAAGCGGTGTTCAAGGAACAACTACCCAGCCTCTCAGAGAGTAAGTAAAAATTTAAGCATATTCATATAAATAAACATCTATCCTCTGCAGATCCGCCTTTAACTCCAACTTGTTTGTTGCAATATGGGCACAATCCCCCAACTAAAAAAAACATGGGTGTAAATAGTGGCTTCCATATTATCCTTACAGAGTTTGGTGTCATCAGTGAGAGCATGAGGACACGGGCAACAAATGATTCAGCAATAGATTTATCTGGGTGATGATGATGGAAACTGAGGTAAGGCTGTCCGCCAGGAAGTTTGAATTCAAAGAGATTTCATTTGGATCCATTATTTGTGTTGAGGAAACAGGGTGACTATACCATCCAGGTTATATGGAGAGGTGTGACCTGTCCAGAAAATGGATTCTGCCAGGGCACTTAGAGGTACTGAGCTCATTTACCTTAAACCAAGTTCATAGAAACTGATTTATAGGCTAGGGAATAACTATAATTCACACTGAGAATTAAAATTCCGGAATAGGGACGCCTGGGTGGCTCAGTGGGTTAAACCTCTGCCTTCGGCTCAGGTCATGATCTCAGGGTCCTCGGATGGAGCTCTGCATCGGGCTCTCTGCTCAGTGGGGAGCCTCTTTCCCCCTCCCCCTCTGCCTGCCTCTGCCTGCTTGTGACCTCTCTCTCTCACTCTGTCAAATAAATAAATAAAATCTTAAAGAAAATTCCAGAATAAATAAGAATACTTATGCCATCAAGTCGGTCATGTTCTCCCCTACTGGGAACACTAAAATAGTTACCAGGATTTTGCTTTGTAAGCATGGGGTCAGAGATGGGAGTGGGAGAAAGATGATTCTTCATCTCTGCCTTGGAATTAAGCTTCTCAATGCTTAGCCCAGTCCATATGAGTGTGCTTCCCCCTGGACCATGCAAAAGTAACAAATATGACCTTTCTTTTGCTTCCCCCTATAAATTTCCAAGTAGACTCTCTTTTGGTTCATCTTGTTATGAGTTGAATTGTGCCCTCCCCAATTCCTATGCTGTGGTCCTAAACTCACTGCCTCAGAATATGATCTTATTTGGAAACAGGGTCTTTGCTCATAATCGAGTTAAGATGAGTTCGTTAGGGTGGGCGCTAATCCAACATGATATAGGCACAGGGAGAATGCCATCTGAAGGGAAGGCAGGGATCTGGGCAGAGTCTCTACAAGCCAAACAAACACCAAAGGTTGCCAGATCACCACCAGAAGTTAGGGGAGTCATGGTATAGATTCTCCCTTAAACTTCTCGGAAGGAACCAAGTGGGTGGACATCTTGGTCTTAAGACTTTTAGCCTCCAGAACTGTGAGACAATCATTTTCTGTTGTTTCAGCCACCCAGTTTGTGGTGCTTTGTAACTACAGTCCTAGGAAACTAATACATGTATTTTCTTCTATGATGCTTGCACAATTGTTATGCTTAGTTTTTGTTTCTATGCCCTAGATCACATTCTTCATTTAAATTTCTATTCTTTCTGCTTTGGTTTGGAAGATAGTGTGTACCCTAAGGAATTCTGCAGAAATCCTAACTCATTGACTTGGATTTAATTTTTGCCAAGTTTTAGCTCTTAGAGGTGGCAATCTTTTTCATGTAAAACTCATATTCTCTCATACTTTTATAGTGAATTCGCATAAAGCACTATCCAGGGAACTATCCTACTTTTAATTTGGCTCCCTACTCTGTGAGATAGAAAGAACCCTTCATTATAATTTGTTATAATTGTCACAAGATGTCCAAATTACAAGCATCCTCATTTTATTTGGCTACAATTACCAGATCCAAGACTGAGGATCTGATTTTCAAAAATAAGGCATAAGATAATGGAGATATCAACAACTTAAAAACCCTACAGATTATATGACACAATAACCCAAAGAAATAATTCATCATGTGATGTTTGAATGACTTACCCATAAGAACCAGCAGTCTAAGTTCCTGGGCATTGAGAATTATTCCCTCACCCTTACCTGATTTAACTTTTATAGAGGTTACTGGAAGTTCATTATTGCTTTCAATAATTAAAATAACTTGAGAATCTAGTACAGCTCATTTATTTGCTCTCACTCATCCATCAATATTTATTTTGTGTTAAGCATTAATGCTAGGCACTGTGTATTCAGTAGTGAACCAAAAGGACATGGTCCTCACTCTCATGTTATATAGTCTAATGTGGAAATGACATTTAATAAATATATAATTATAAATTATGATAAATATTAGGAGGAAAAAGAAATATTAATGTTATAAGAATATAAAAGCAAATGCCCAGGTATTTGGGCATTAGGACTCCTTTCATTATAGCTGAGAGAAATCTTACAAAAGTGAGAAAAAGCAACAATAATGCAGAAGAATGGGACAGAATTTTAGAAAGAACAATGACAGGGCTGGCTTCCGGAACAACTGAATCCAAGTACTCTGAATTCTTGACACTGATATCAGTACCCTTTATTTCCACTTCTCTTGTCTGCTTTTCTCTGTGTCCCAACTCCATTTGCTTCTATTATAAACTCCGTCTCTCCATTCTGATAATTTCAGGCTTCCATTTTCACAGATTAGATGCAATTCATGAAAAGGGTCTTTCTTGCTACTTCTGGTTCCTTGAAAGATATGTTAATTGACTTGATTGTGATGACTATTTCACAATGTATACATACAGCAAAAGTCCCTAGGAAATACTCCAATTGGTTCAGCATGAGTATTTTATTCGAAGAATAGGCAACACTAAGAGAAACCACAGACAAACACCGCTCAGTTTAAACAACTTTCATGTACATGTTTCCTTGAACAAGAGAAGCAGCAGGAAAGGATGGGGGTGGGGCGCTTGGGTGGCTCAGTGTTTAAGCGTCTGCTTTTGGCTCAGGTCATGATCCCAGGGTCCTGGGATTGAGCCCTACATTGGGCTTCCTGCTCCGTGGGAAGCCTGCTTCTCCCTCTCCCACTCCCCCTGCTTGTGCTCCTTCTCTCACTGTGTCTCTCTCTGTCAAATAAATAAATAAAATCTTAAAAAAAAAAAAAGAAAAAAGAAAAAAAAGAAAGGATAGGGGTATGAGGCCCATTCCCATCTATGCAGGACTTGGCTGGTCTGGCATTGCTTTGGCCTCCACTCATTCCCAGCCGATGTCTCCAGCTTTCTGTTGCCTTATGGTCAGTGTGTGGCAAGTGGAGAGCAGCTGAGAGCAGCTCTGAAGCAATGCAAGGGTGAACGCTCCTCATGGTCTTGCGGGAACTGGAAAAATATGCCAATTAGGAACCTGGGCACTTGGCTGGCTCACATCCCGATGACTGGCAGTGGCAACCTCATATTCTGATTTTTTTTTTTTAAAGATTTTATTTATTTATTTGACAGAGAGTGACAGAAAGAGACAGAGCATGAGGGGGGTGGGGGATCAGAGGGAGAAGCAGACTCCCCGCTGAGCAGGGACCCTGATGCTCCGCGGATCCCGGGACCCTGAGATCATGACCTGAGTTGAAGGCAGATGCTTAACCGACTGAGCCACCCAGGTGTTCCTCATATTCTGATTGTTTACAACCAAAGTTACCTGAACTATTATATCATTGGCTATATACGATGTTTATATTCTTCACCAACATTCATAATTTGTGGTGTTTTTTCAAATATGTTTATAGCCTTTGGGTACAGTGAGTGTTTATCTCTTTTGAGAGAAATAGCCATTGGCTTACCAGTAACACAGTCAACATGCTTAAAACTTTACATTTGTGGAAACTGTGTTTACAAGCACAGGCTTGTGTTAGGCAGGAAATCTTATTTACCACTTTTAAGCACAGGACACAGATTTGTATTTATTCCTATTAAAATGAAGAATGAGAACTGTCACAGCCAAGGGGAGACTAAGGCAATCTGATAGTTGAATGCATTGTGGTATCCTGGACGGGATCCTGGAATAGAAGATGACATTTCCTTAGCAAAAGCTAAGGAAATCTGAATATAGTAAGAACATGAGTTAATAATAATGCGTGAACACTGCCCATGAGTTGTAAGCAATGCACTGCACCAATGTAAAATGTTCATAATGGAGAACTGTCTAACAGTATATGGGAGCTCACTGTACTGTCTTCCAAAATTTCTGTAACCAAAACCATTCTATACTTTTTAAGTTCATTTTCAAAAACTAGAGTGAGACATTCTTTTCACAAAAATTCATTTCACATATCACAATGAATCCTATATAGGCCCATTCCTGTCAATCCGTCATTGTCAGAAGAATTGCACATTATGATTGAAAAGCCGAAAAAAAACAAAGGAGAAGAGTTCCAGGTCTCACAAAAGAGTAGCAATGGCATTTGGCTAGTCATGGGTATTTGAAGCCTGAATTTAACGACAACCTTGACATATTTTCCTACTAATTGTTAATAGGGCGTAGTTAAAACAGTTTCTTGGTGATAAACTGATGAAAAGATTTTGAAATTTAAAAAATTTTGAGATTAAAACAATTCAGTAAGTATGAATTGCCTTTATTTTTTTATATTTCCGACCTCAACAATGTGCAGAATGCTTGATTTTTCTCCTTTTCTTTATGGGGAAACACAAAACTAAAAATCCTAGTTCCCCCATGTTCTCGCATTCTCTCTTCCTGCCCCGCCCCTGCTCTTCCTCCTCCCCTTTCTCCCACTCTATTGTCCACATTTACTAAGCATCTGCTCAGTTCCAGACACTGGGTTTAGGCCCCTTCAAGTAACACACCACCTAGTGGGAGAGATACATGCATGGGAGCAGCTAAATTTGTTCTCCAAGGAGCATAAGGCAGCTGTCTTTCTCTTCTTAAAAGAACTTCACAGGTTTGTCCCCTTGAAAATTGACCGTTCAATGGCTCAAGATCAGAAAGAACAATTGGCAGAAGTTGGCCAATGGCAAAGAAAGCTTGAAAAGGGATGGGGAAAGTCAAAAGGCCCAGGTCCTTGGCCAGGATGGGTGAGACCCTGGGCAAGTCAGCCCCTGGCCCAAGCTTTCTCAAGGAACCATGGGATAAAGGTGCTTCCATCTCAACCTTGTGATCTTTGATTGCAAGGGCGTGGGCTCTTTAAGAAACATATGTTCCAGATGATATTTAAAAAAAGTTGAATTCTCCAAGGATTGGCCAAAGAGGGTTTTCCTGTTTTTCCAAGCTGCCCTGCAGAACATATTATACTGTCCAGAAATGATGTTTAAAGTTTCAATAGCTTCTGGTTCTCTGGGCCACATCACCTTGCAGTTGCCCTCAAATTGTTTCTGAATCACGTTTCCTCTGGCAAGAAGCAGGAGCCCTCGGTTCACATTACGCCTTACAATGTACAGCGCGCTCGCCCGGCTGCAGAGGAGCTTTAATGTCAGAATGAAAAATGATAAAGCATAAATGAAATAGCAACCACATGTTCTCTGTAGTGTGGCCCTGGGTCTGCGTGGCCTTTCAAAGCTGGGAGCAAACCATCTTTGCGGCACTTGGTAACAGAGATAGAGTCGGCTGGGTGGGGGTGGGGGCTGTACCTTCAAGGCCCCCAGCCTGGGGTAAACTGAGGCTGGGAAGGGTTTCCTGGCTGGCCAGAGTCACCCCAGAAATGGCCGCTGTAGGCAAAGGGCAGCTCGGTAAGTGAGCGGAGGGATGGACGGGATGGATCCAGGATACTGGCTTCAAGGCTCCATATATCAGTCTGCCCAATGGATTCTACACCCTGATTGCTGACTTCTTCCCTAGTCATATGCAGCCCTTTCTGTTCTCAACTGAATTCCTGTGGTGGCATCACTGTCTCATTATCACACATCTTGCCACCTTTAAATCTATTCACCACTCTGTAGGCCAAGTGAGACAGTGAAAAGAAAATGTAGTTTCAGTTATGCAAGACAAATAAGTTCCAGGGACCTCATGTACAGTGTGCGGTGACTGCAGTTAATAATATAGTATCGGATACTCCAGAGTTGCCAAGAGGGTAGATCTTAAGTATTCTCACCACACAAAAAAGAAAAAGACAGAAAATGGTAACTATGTGAAGCGATGGATACTTTAATTGGCTTGATTGTGATGATTATTTCACAATGTATACATACAGCAAAACATCAAGTTGTACACCTTTTATAGACAATTTCTATTTGTCAATGATACTTCAGTAAAAGAGCAACAAAAAAAATTAAAAGCACCTATTTAGTTTCCTCATGATGAAGCAAGTCCAGACTTCTTCTTTTTTTTTTTTTAAGATTTTATTTATTTGACACAGAGAGAGAGATCACAAGCAGGCAGAGAGGCAGGCAGAGACAGAGAGAGGAAGCAGGCTCCCTGCCAAGCAGAGAGCCCAATGCGGGGCTCGATCCCAGGACCCTGAGATCATGACCTGAGCCGAAGGCAGAGGCTTTAACCCACTGAGCCACCCAGGTGCCCATGTATTACATCATTTATAAAATTACATGTTGTAAATTTTCTTTACAATTCTGTCCCTTGCCTAATACGATGAGCAACACAAACATAGCAAATATTTTCTATCCCTTGTTGCTATAGACCGAATATGTCCCCCCCTCCCCCGACCTGCAATGCATATGCTAAATCACAGTGCCCAAAATATTGGCATTAATACATGGAGCCTTTGGGAGATGGTTAGGTCATGAATGCAGGGCTCTCATAAATGGAATCAATGCTCTCATGAGAGACTCCAGAGAGCCTTGCCTTTGTCCCTTCCTCCATATAAGGACACAGTGAGATGACTGCCATCCACGGGTGCCTTGATCTCGGACTTCCCAGCCTCCAGAACTATGAGCAATACATTCTGGCTGCTTGTAAGCTACCTGGTATATGGCACTTTGTGGGCAGCGACTTGAATAGACTAAGACAGTTATCCAGTGGTATGCTCAAGCAAGCTTTAGAGAGCTAGTTGTGCAGAGAGAACTAATTTCCCCACCTTGTGTTCAGCAATGTCACATTGGTGGTTAGAGATCCGCCACAGTGGGAATATTTATACCACAGATATTGGCAAACACTATAAATCACCCCCCACAAGAGCAATTTGTTCAATATTTAGTAGCACAGCACTGCGTGCTAGTCTCTAAAATAGGCTCTAAAACATGGTCTCTCACAAAAAGAGGAATCAGAGCACAGGCCCGAGGGGAGCCTTGAACCTGAAACAGGGGTCCCTTGGGAGGACTTGGGCCCAGTGCAAGCAGCCTGGGGATCCATAAGCTCACCAAACCACGGATCCCCTGCTGTCATCCTGCAGCTGGAGGGGTGAGCACTGCCAATGCGTGAACCACACAATTTAGGGAAGTCAAGGACCTGGGGTCAGGACAATACATTTTAAAAGGAAAAAATAGCTAAATGAGTACATCTATGGATGAATGACCTACTAATGGTGAACTGATACATGGTGAGACTTAATCTTGCTAATCCTTTCATAATAAATTCTGACCTATAAAATGACATCACATTCTACTCACCTGTAAGGACACTAACGAGGTGATACAGGTAAACAAGTATTAAAAAGTTACATCACATACATAAATCATATGTGGTTCAAACATACTGCTTTATCCACAATACTTCCTAGAAATGGTGCCGAGTGGATGGCTAAGTGAAGGATTTAGAGCATCCTGAATCCCTCCCATAGGTCACATAATCTAATTTTCTCCCATTTGTAAGTTTTAGGTGCCATCCCCAGTAATGCAGACTCTTGTAATACCCAAACCAAATTGCCTGAAATACATACTATCTTGTCTTACTAAAGAATTATATGAAATTCAGCTTTCAAATGGCATCTGTGTAACAGTCCCTGAATCTCATTTAATCCTCGTTGTCTCCCAGCCGTGAGTTTGATGTGCCATCCCCAATAACTTTTACCCTATAACAGCTTCAAAAACTAGAACTGATGGTCATCCTATTGCCAAAACCTGGGAAGAATTTCCACTTACTAGAGGTCTTACAAAAACATAATGACTAAGATAATTTGGGATCTATTCTTACTATGTTTCTGGAATAGAGTGAGCTTGCTGGCATGAAAGAAGTAGTGATCTTTTGTTCCCTCCCCTGTATTTGCAACTCGGTTCAGAGTTGAAAGTCTGAAAAATGGGAAAACTATCCCTTTGCCACAACGGTGTCTGCTTTGGGGGTCCAACACTCAGCTCTCTCCACCTTTTATATGGGACTTTCCTTTTCTGAAACCACTTGGAGATTGCAACTCCCCTCACATGGCTGGCAAGGACGGTACAAGCCGATCTGCAGAGAAGCCTTGTGCGCTGAGAGTGGCAGGCAGTAGGACAAAGGGGGAATCATCTTATCACTGGACCTGGGGCCTTGGGAGAACTCAGACCTCAGGCAGACCTGGAATCCGGGATGTCACATATCCAGAAAGTTCAACTCTTTTTTCAGAGTTTATCTTTTCGAAAAAAATGGAAGGAAAGATAGCATCTTGATAAGATTCTTGGTAGGATTTCTGTTTTCTTCTTCCGAATTTAGTAACTTCTCTTATTTTCTCTTATTAAAACACACTCATTAGTGTAAAAGGGACACTCTTAACTTTGAGGCTGGGGAAGAATTATTCTGAGGGGAGTGTTATTCTGGCATGTTTGTGTCAGGGGAGGGCTTTCCTGCAGGAAAAGGAGTACTGCACTGGTCTTCCTGGTAAGTCAGAGGCCAAGTCAAAGCTTTGAGACGCCCGGAGTGCATTTTCTCTTGGCAAGTCCGCAGGGGATCTGAATCAGCAGAGAGAGTGGAGTGTGGCCCCTGAGCTTCTGTCTTCATGGTGCACGGCTCCCAGGTCAGAGCTGAGGGAGAAGCTAGCTCCCCGGAAAGCTTCCTCTCTACCGCCTCACCCTGTCACTCTTGTCCACAGAGCTCCTCCATGCCTTAAAAGTCTGGGCGCCTCACAATAAAGTGTGGGATTTATATTTGTGAGAAGGCAAGATGTTAGCCAAAGTGTAGCTAAACATAAACTTAAGTTTTTTTTTTTTTTTTTTTTTTTTTTTTCCTGAGGGCAAGAGAGAATGTCAGAAACTTTTCCTTTCACACCCACAGAATATAACACAGTTCAGGCATCTGGTAGTTTCTAAATTGAAACACAAAAATGTATGTTCAAGTGTGTGAGAATAAGCAGACTACAGCCCTGGGCACGCCCTGGTGGCACCTCTGAATGTTTCTAATGGAAAGAACCCCGTGAAGACACTGAGCCACAATGTAAGGGGTGGGCCTGCGAAGGGGAGGGCGGAGAGCTGGAGGGGGAGAGCGTGACCTTGATTATGTGCCCGGTGAGGTTTAGAAACAGGAAGCTCAGATGGAGACAGTTAGCATGATGGCAAGCACCGAGCAGGTGGGTCATCGGTTGGCCACAGTGAGTGGCCCTCTGCCATTCTGCATGTTGTTGCTGTGAGTCCTATGCCGGTTCTAAAGAGGGGCATGGAATGACTGTAGGAAATTCTGTAGGAAAGCCACTTGGTGATGACTAATCTAGACAGTCTGGTAGGTTGGTGGGCAGCGGCATTTATTTAGTTCCTGTATCTCCTTAAGCTCCGTTTGACCTCAGTCCTTAGCCCCCTGGTCAGATGGCCCACAATACACATGGCTAAGGCTGGCACTTGTCCCCTGAACTGCAGGACAGATGCAAATGTTCAGGAGCTCTGGCTTTTACTATTTCAGTATTTTCACAGGCACCTCTGTCCTCCTTGTGAAATTCATTTTTGGGTCTAGAAGCGAGGTAATGTCTTTGCAGATGTGAGGCAAAATTCCTCTGAGGCTATGGCACGCCCATGGTTCCCAAACTGGGTGAGGTGCCCGAGGATGCTGTGGGCCATGAACTGGGGTGCACAGGCTTTTCCAATTTGTTTTAATTAAAAAATAATTTCGGGGTGCCTGGGTGGCTCAGTTGGTTAAGCGACTGCCTTCGGCTCAGGTCATGATCCTGGAGTCCCAGGATCCAGTCCCACATCGGGCTCCCTGCTCAGCAGGGAGTCTGCTTCTCCCACTGACCTCTCTCCTCTCATGCTCTCTCTCTCTCATTCTCTCTCTCTCTCAAATAAATAAATTAAAAAATAAATTCAAGGGAAGCATAGTGACACTGGACATCTGTCACATCCTGAGAACTACTAGATTGAGGTGGGGCACAGTTCAACATGAGGTTGTATCACATTCTTTTCAACGACATCATATTTTTGCAAAGTTAGGTTTTTGGTGATTGTGAATAAAAAGCGAGCACTGTTTGAAAATCAATGTGGGGCAGGAAATGGGAATGGCCAGCATCCAGTTTGATTGCAAGTTTCGGCAAGTTGCACAGAGCTCAACAGGCACACTTAACCCATTAGTGAGTAATTGTGTCTTTTAAAGAATGAAATAAATAGTTTTTTCTTTCTCTTAAGTTATGCACAGTGAAGGGCGCCTGGGTGGCTCAGTGGGTTAAGCCTCTGCCTTCGGCTCAGGTCATGATCTCGGGGTCCTGGGATTGAGCCCCACATCGGGCTCTCTGATCAGCAGGGGGCCTGCTTCTCCCCAACCCCCGCTTGCCTCTCTGCCTACTTGTGATCTCTCTCTGTCAAATAAATAAATAAAATCTTAAAAAAAAGAGTTATGCACAGTTATATATGTGTGTGTGTGTGTGTGTGTGTGTGTGTGTGTGTGTGTATTTCAAGTGGCTACTAAATTGTTAGAGCATAAGTGTGTATCAAGTTTGTGGACATAACTGTTTAATACATGGAAATATTGGTATTGCTTTTGATCTAAAGATATCCTAAAAAAAATTGTGGAGTCACCAGGGGCACTGTGATTCAAGAAAGTTTGGAACCCTCTGCCCTATGCAAAGCTGGTTGGTGATTCTCAAAGTACAACTCATAGGATTCCTATTCTAGTTTAGGCTTTGCAGCAGATGGAGGAAGTACCTGGCTTCAGTAAGCACCCACTCAGTATTTCTGGATAGATATTTTCTCCTAAGATTTACTGAGCCAGGCACAATAAAGCATTTTAAGTACAATATCTTATATAATTCTGATGATGCCCCAATGAAGTGGGTGTTACAGTATTTGTATTTTACAGATGAGAAAACCAAGCCTCAGAGAGGTTAAAGAAATTTGCATGTCACACAGCTAGTGTATGTCATTTGAACCCAGAATTGTTTCACTTGAAGCTCATGCTCTTTCCACCACACCATACTCTCCCCAGATGGATGGATGGATGGATGGATGGATGGATTCCTGGGCAAATCAAAGACCTGTACAGGGTGTCAGGAAGGAAATTCCAAAGGGAATGGGATGGTAGAGAGACACGGGGAGCAGAAGTTCTTCTGTGAAGTCAAGCATATCAATTAAGCAGTCTTCGTTAGGGACTGAATAAATAATCCCAGACTGCCTGATAAATCTACACGGAGTTCTGTAAAGTTCATCCTTTATTTCACATTTTGCAGATACACAAGATTGTATTCTCTGTTACTGTGTGGCTAATTCCTAGTGGCTTAGTAAAGTTGTAGGTTGATCCAAGTTCAAAGAGGACAATCCCTTAGGTCTGCATGTCCTTCTAATATTTCCATAGCCCACTAGCCCAAATACTTGGGATGTTTGAGATAGTTCTGCCTGAATCAAGTATTTCTATTTGCATAAAATATTTAGATATTAAATTTCTAATGCTTTAAAAAAAAACACTTCAGAGCAGAAGTATGTTTTCCTTAACCTCATTTGTTTTAAAGGAAAAAGAATGAGAGAGAAAAGAAATGCATCATGTTTTACATAAAGGAAACAGCTCTAGGCAAACCTTACTAAATATTTTAATGGTTTAAACATTCATTTTAGCAAGTTTTCTTTAATTTTCTTAACTTTGTTCCTTTTGAACTGGCTCAACCTTCATGTTTAATCCTTGGAGCTTTCAAGGAACAGCTCACAGAAAGTTATATACACAAATATAACAAACATTTCAAATAAAGCACAATGCATAAAACAGAGAACAGGAGAACTCTGACAACAGCTGCTAGATTTAACACTAATAGTTTTGAAAGATTTTGGCTTGAAGGTTAAGAGTATCTTATGACAATAAGCAGGCTTTGTATATAATGTCAACAGTCCTGTTGCAACATGTCCAGTTTTAATTTATTCTTTTTCATTTGTATAAGACAAATAATATAATTATGAATGTCTGGTTCATGACATTGAAATTTTTAAAAAAAAGCTCAAAATCAATCTTGTTTTTCAAGAATAACAACTTTAAAAAACCCTCTGGCCTATATGCCTGGTAATAGCTACAGTTTGGTTTAAACATGATAATATGCTTCAAATCTTTATGCATTTATTTTATTCATATTACTGTTCGGTGCATGGGTGCTTCTGTATATGTGGAAGTGATTTAACTTTCTGCCCAATTTGCTTCTCCAGGGGGTACCATGACCAAAGCTGAGTCTAGAGATGGGGGTGGCCACAATCCCCTTCCCTTGCCTCACAGCCAGGAGCATATGGAACTTTTCTGAATAAACCACTGGCCTGCCCCAGCAAAGGCTAAGAACCATCCGAGGCAGATCAGTGAGTGTTTTGCATATGTGCAGACCTACACAGAAACATGCATGTACATAACACACATACACAGACATAATTTTGTAAATAATACCACTTATCACGCTTTGCTTAAGATGTCAAATCAGAAACCTCAGGAGAAGGGAGCTACGTAATGTTTAGAAGACACAGCAAAAGAAGCTCAAAGTCAGATCACTATGTGGGGAGCAGAAGAGGCTGGATGGAGTGTGGCTTTTGGAAAGAGGAAGGGCTCAACATGATGTTGGTGATGAGCCCCCTCACCTCCAGAATATGCATGTTGTCAGTGGATGCCCAGACAAGGAGATAGTGGGCATGTGTGCTTATATTAAAGACCACCAGCTCTCTTTCCACATCCTGGCGAGCTTATGTCCTAGCCCTCAGGTCTGATGTCTGCAACCCAGTGTCCAGGTCTGGTGAGACCAGGCAAATGTCCCACTCTTGTACCCAAGGGTGTGCCTTGGCCTTGAGCACTATTCTCTAGGGAAAGTTCCACAATGAAAAAAATAGTAAAATGGCAATAGAATAATAATAAATGATAATATTTATGAGTACTCACTACATCACAGGCATTGTGGTACGTGGTTTACTGATAGATCCACCCCGATTCCTCACCACCAGCCTGTGAAGCAGGTATCATTACCCTTATTTTGCCCACAAGAAAATGGAATTGATTTTGCTAAATCCATGGAAGAAGCCAGGACTCAAACCAGGTGTTTTCCACTAAAGAATATGTGGTTATAACCTATCTTTCTTCCCTGCAATGAAAGTGCTAGGGATTGAACAAATGACCTCATGTGTGACGATGGTGTGATTTTTTTTTTTTCTAGGTCACAGTGCCCTCCTCTGTCCCTTTCCTCTAAATACTTAAGAACCCCACGCTCCCCCACTCATTTCTTCATCTTTCTATTCCATGATGTTTTCTTGTCTGCTATCTAGAAGGACACCCCTTCCCTTAATCTTGGAATCCCTGCGGCCTGCACTTTCACTGGCATCTGCCGATTACTTGACCCTCACCCTGACACACAGAGGTACACTCAGGGAAAACGGGAGCATCATAGACTCGAGCCCCCCATTTTACTGGTAAGTACACAGAGGCCTGGGAATCAGTGGAAGGTTGAAAAGGACACAAAAGACAATTGCCGTTGTTCATCCAGCAGATATTCTAAGGGGCCTTATTTTTATGTGTGTAAGACCATCATTGGTCCAGAAAATAAAAAGGACAAATGCAAGATCCATGCACCCCCCCAGCCCCGGGCTAGCAGTGGAGAAGAGGCCATAGCTGGGCTTGCTGGCAGTCGCTGCTCAGGGCGGGGATACTCCTCCTGGGGGATACTCCTCCTGGGGGATGCACCAAGTGCTGTGGGAGGGGGAGGGCAGCTCCTGCCCGCAGTCTTTTAATTCGGTAAACATGCAATAACATGGGTGAAAGCCATTATCTGAACCTATAGAAACTGACGTTCCGGCTTTTTACTTCTCTACAAAAGATGAGAGTGAACATTTCTTAAGCCCCAGAATTGAGAAGCACATTTGGCTCCTATTTTCATAGCACAGAAGGATTCTCCATTTTACATGGATCTTGTCCTTCTGTCACTAGATAATAAGCTTCACGAGAAGGGGGTTATTCCTTTCCTGCTGTTTACCCAGTTTTAGCACAGAGCCTAGTAGGGAAAGCGTTCACTGCAAGCTTATTGAAGGAGCAAAGGCCAGACTTAGATGAGAAATGGCACACTGGAAGGAGCCCTGTTTCTTTATAATCAGCTCGTTGTTCTAGAAAGACACCCACTCACTGCAACCAGGCCTGGGCTTCCGTGTACGGTGACTTCATGCACCTGTGCAGCTTCCGTCTTCGTCACCACTAGGACTCTGTGGCCTCAGCAGTGGTGATCTCACTAAACCTACCTTCTCATCCTGGTTTGAGACAGAGACAAGCCACCATATGGCCAGGAACTTAACCCAATCACCCATTCAGCTTTAGTGCAGAACAAAGCTCCATCAAGGACACCCTCCTGGATGTCTAAAAGCAGGAAGATGAAATTGTGTGGAAGATGGCATGTTTAGTTTAATTTCATTCGAACATCCCATACTTCTGTAGGATGTGTCACCTTGTGTCAGGGAATTGGAGACCTGGAGAGTAACGTGGAAATCCACAAATACGTCCCAAATCATTTCACTCTGAGCTATGAATGACTTAGGGCATGGAGGATATTTCAGTGTGTGGGAATTCAGGGAAAGCCCCCTTGAGAAATAGATGCTCCCTGCCCTCAGCCCCGTGAGGGCCAAGTTACTGTGAAAATAACATCCAGAGTGAAACTGCGAGAAATGTCAGAGCTCTTCTAAAGTCAATTGAAAGGAGACAAGCCATGCTTCCAGCGTCAAAGCAGACCCTCTCTGAGTAGCTTCTTCCTGGGGTTCCGGAGTCTGGGAGATTTGGTCTACTCCCTGCAATAGGGCAAGTTACAGGCAAACTACTGTGGAAAGGGCTAGCTGCACAGTCCTCCCTTAACCAACACAGTGCTGATTCAACACTGGGAACTGATCAAGGGCTTGGGCTTTGGAATTGAGAAGATATGGAGGAGAGTCCCAGAAATGTTAGCACCCTTATATAAAACCAAACAACTGAAAAGGAAAGTAGCATTTACTGACTTGAGTCAAGGGTTCCTGCAGAGATCTCCATCACACGAGGGACACAATTGGTTAGGGGAAGGTGCAGTGCAATGTCCTGCTTACAAATTCCCCATCCAGGAGCTATCTTCCCACCAGTTCCTCTCTGCCAGGTGGTATCTCCAAGCCCCAAGTGGTTTGTTCTAGCCAACCTCCCTCTGCCTCTCTGTTCTACTTTGTCTCCTTCCTTTTAAACTACAGTGCCTGTGTTCTGTAGCTCCCTATCACATTGTGGATAGGTTTCCACATCTAAACTTGGTGACAGCACCAGAGATACCTGAAATGTGTCTTTTCTGATGCCTTTTCTGACAATCCTGCTTTTCTTTATATAAACATATGTACTCCTCAGAAAAGTTCTTGGGTACAAATGGCTAAAACTATATTCAAACTTGTTTTTTTTTTTTTTAAAGATTTTATTTATTTATTTGACAGACAGAGATCACAAGTAGGCAGAGAGGCAGGCCGAGAGAGAGGAGGAAGCAGGCTCCCTGCTGAGCAGAGAGCCCCATGCGGGGCTCGATCCTATGACCCTGGGATCATGACCTGAGCCGAAGGCAGAGGCTTAACCCACTGAGCCACCCAGGTGCCCCTATTCAAACTTGTTTTAACACATGTTCATTGTAAGAATTTATGCAAGCACATAAAGTTAATGCAAGAGTTGCAGTAACTGGAAACCTTGGGGACAGGGGACTCACCCTTCCACGAAGCTGTCTCTGCTGCTTCTCCCTGGTGTCTGCGTTACTCTCTCTAGTATCTTGATAGCATAGAGGACGAGGTCACCACTAGGTCTGCAGTCATCACATTCATGATGCTCCTTTATTGGTGAAGAAAAGGGATCTTTTTCCACTTGCTTTGCTTAAGAGAATCATGGGGGAAACTCTGATTGCTATAGCTTGGGTCATATTCCCATTCCCAGATCAATCACTGTCAGCAGAGGAATGGAACATTATTATTATCTGGATCTGGGTCATGTACTCACACTCCGTCTTGGGGAGGGGAGTCACGGAATTGGCAACATGCAGAAACCCACGGTTTGAGTAGGGGAGGAGCAGGTCTCCAAAGAAAGGGTTTCTACTATCAAAATAAGGAAGCAAAGATGCTGGGCATATGGAAACAATAATTGTACATCACAGATAATAATGATTATAGCATAATTTGTGACAAGCCCAATGTGTGTCATGTTTTCACTTATGACTGCATTTCAGGTAGTTCTCATAACAAATATACATGGGAAGGTAATTCCCCCATGCACCGAAGAAGAAACAAAAGATCAAAGGATCAGGTGGTATTATGGTGCGATGGCTAGGCAGAAAGGCTGGAGAGATACCCACAGCTTGAAAAGTATTTCTGAGTGTTTTAGCTTGTTACTGTCTCAGTCATTCCTCTGATGAAGGTAAAAACAGTGAATCTATAAATGAATAAATCTTACTGATTATGCATCCAATAAACATCAGACAGAAGAGATTGAGTGGTATGGGTAGAATTGAAATCATGACTATTGAAGAAAAATGTTGACCTTAAAGTAGCCTAGAAAAAAAAAACAAAACAAAACACCTTGAAATTGAACCAAGTCTTAAATGGTCACTCATAAAAATTCTAATTGGAGAAATTACACAATTTGAAAATGGCAATTTAATAAATGGCATCTCAGTTTTAATTCTTTCTTTAGCTTTACAGGGGATGAATCTTTTAGTTATTATTTAGAGAAATTGACACAGTAAGTATGTAGGAGAAGCCAAAGATATAGGAATAAGGATGAAAACATATTTGAAAGAAAATAGCATAGGAATCCAAGAGAAACAGCTATTATGGCTTAATATATGAAAATGTGACCATGACTTGATGACAAAAAGTAAAAAACACTATAAATTTATGTGTATAATGAAACTTGAGCAAAGAAACCTTGTAAATCTCTGTGGAATAAAGGTGAACAAAATATAATAAAATCAAGTTTGCAAGTATAACATTCTAAGAAATTATTTTCATGACCTAGTTCATAATAGAGATATTTATTATGTTAATATCTCAGACAGAAATGCATGGGCTAAAAATAATTTAATGTAATTATGTAAGTTCAGCTGAAGATGATAAAGGATTTAGTACCATGAATAATAGAACGGATTTTAAAAGAAATTCTCTACTATTGAACTAAGTCACCTAATGACTATCTATTTAATGAAAAGTTTTTGGAATCGTGTGTGCATCTCCCTGTCAAAATTAAGTTGCAAACAGGTCATTATTTAGCTAGTGATACTTGTGTCAAAACAATGTACATGCCAGCAGTGTCTTAATATCAAAAAGTGATTTAAAGGTTATAAGAATGACTTGGGGTGCCTGGGTGGTTCAGTCAGTTAAGCGTCTGTCTTCGGCTCAGGTCATGATTTCAGGGTCCTGGGATTGAGCCCTGCTTCAGGCTCTGTGCTCAGTGGGGAGTCTTTTTCTCCCTGTCCCTTTGTCCCTTCCCCTCACTCATTCTCTCTCTCTCTCTCTCAAATAAATAAATAAAATCTTCAAAATTTTATAAAAATGACTATGAATAATTTGGAGCATGACTTATTTCACTTAGTATAGAGTCCTGTAATACACAGCGTAGCTTGTCTACAGACTAGAAAGAACATTTTGATTTTTTTGTTTTATATATTGACTTGTTTTAACCCATTAGTAGTAAAATATTTTACTATCCTCTCAGCATTGATGGACAAGGAGTTAGGAGGACAAAGAGCACGCTCTCATCAGGAGCCAGCTGGGAGTACTTCCTATAGAAAGACTCAGTCACTCAGATGATTGGAAGTTGGACAACTTCACAGACAGGATAGAAAACAGAATATTTTGAAGGGAACCAAATTGTGGGATTTTGAATACACAGACTGATACCTGTTATTTGACCTACTGAATTAGTTGTAGAGGGCCTCATAGACAAGGAATGGGAAACAGGTCTACTATGATCAGATGGTGGGGATCTTAGGTCCAAATGGAGCAATAAAATGCTACTGGCTCTTGTGAATGACTGATATCTTTTTTTTTTTTTTTTAATCAGAACATAGTGGCATTGGGGCCTTAGTTTCTTTACCTGTAAAATGGGATGAACAATTCCTCAAAACATACAATCAAGTTATGTATATGAAAGAACCTGACCCAGGATGAAGCCTACTGTAGATAAATGAAAAATGTATTCTTGTCTGTAAAAGAACTCTGTTTAGGTAAAATGTGTAGTTTTTTTTTTTTCCCTAAACTCACATTCAGATTGAGAGTTAAGGATTAACAGAAAAGTAATGTAATCTCCTTAAAGAAGGTATTTCCTATCTGTTCTTTAATCTGTTCATTAAATTATCTTCAGTACCTTAATAAAACAATAATAAAGGGATTCCTCAAATTTATTATATTGCATTCTATTAATAAGAGAGCAAATTGCTAAATTCATCTTATTTTTGGACGACATGATATTCACAGCTTTGCTTCTATTGAGCCATGAAATTATGCTGAGGTTCAGAGCACTTAGTTTGTTGTATATTTTTTGGCTCATACGAAATCCAAGGTAATGAGTTTTAACACTACAAAGGTTCTGGAATGCTTTCAAAAACATTTGCTTCCCACAAGAGAAATTAGCTGAACCAAGCAATAAAACGTGACATTAAGCATTCAATACTCCCATTTTTATGTAGTCCCAGGTCAACAAAAATGACCTCACTGGGGGCATTTCTCTAATGCCCTTGTTCTGAGTTCTACTAAAATCCTGTCTCTAGGAAGCTAATCAATAGTTATTTATGCATTGTGGACCCCTAAAGAAAGCCTACCTCATAAATCGAACTCAAGGCATTCTGGAAGCTTCTGAACCTAATGTGGTTTTTAAGGATCCTCTGTCAGGTGGACCACCCTGGGTGCACACATATGTCTACATCTGTATATGTACATTTGCAATTTATCACTTTTACTTATTTAGTATTGTATTTTAAGGTCTTGAAGAAAACTCTAAAGTTAAACAATGATCAGTGAAAACCTACTCTTCTTGCCATTTTTAAACATTCAAGTTTAGACTTCTTAGTTGTTGAATATCTAGTTTTTAGAAAAAAAGATCTGTTCACCTCACCTAGAGTATCATGTTCTTTCTAACCAAAGGAAAGCATTTCTCTAAGCAAATAGTAATTGATCCAAGAAAGGGAGGGCAGGAGAGGGAAGGAAGACCTTCATGGAACAGTTGTGAAGACTGGGTGTGCCTGGCCCCAGGAAGACAAGGGCTGAGGAGTGAAGGGAGAAGGCAGTGTCTGCATGTCCCTAAAAGACTGCTAAACTGAAGGGACTCACAGCGTGGGGAGGTAGATGAAGAGCAACAGAGTTTAGGGAGGCAGAGTTTAGGCCAGGAGGAGGAAGAACTTCCTAATACAATGGTCCCAAACGGAATGAATTGTCTAAGCTGAGACTAGTTCATTAGCGTTAGATTAGAGAACCCAACTGGTGATGGTTTAGACCCTTTCCAGCCCCGGGATGAAGGCCTTAATGATCCTCACAACATATAATTCTCTCCTGTCTTTCTCCTGTTGTAGTTCAGGACATCCTAGTCGAGCCAGTGTTTTCCATAGACAAGCCTTGCACAAGGAAGCATAGTCCCTGAGGATCCCAAGGTTTCTTTCATTCCAAGGATAGCTTTTAAAATTTTTGTAAAAGAGTAAGTACCAGAACAAGGATATTTATTTTTGCAAATTCAAATTAATTTTAAGACATTTTGCGTTCACTGTTTTTTGAGTTAAAAAAAAAAAAATCCTACCAGGAAAATTGAGACATTTGCTTAAACAAGTCGGTAAACTGCTGTCTATTTTATGTCAGATTTCTGACTGCTTCCTCCCCTTCCTCCCTTTTGGCTACCCTATACCTTAATTAATTGATAGTAAGGAGAGGAAGCTTCCAGACTCCAAAGAACAGACTGGCCGATCAGCTTTACGTGTCCTTTATTTCTTTTGAAACGTAATATCCTAACAATTTACAGATGCTCCCTGCACTGCTTTCAGCCTCAGCTTGGAGTGATCCAAGTAGTTCTGTGTCATCAAGATGGCATTTGTTACTTGGTGCCTGGGGGCCAAAACAGAGGGCTGTTCATGGCCTATAGCCAAATTCTGGTGGAGAATGCAGAGGCTACCATCCTGTCAAGGGCACTCCTCTGTTCTATCACAATCCTGAGAGCAGCAATTTAATTATAACCTCTCCCTGAGAAACTCAATGAGGATATCCATTCACTGTGCAACTCTATTATAGTATAATTTTACTTTTTGAGAGCTGCAAAGAGACATATGTCTTCCTGATCTGCTTAGGGAGCATCAATAAGAAATCTGAACATATGAATCCCTCTAAGTACAGTCTGTGTCTTACTTGCTGGTAGTAATCATAACCTCACCTATTCTGATGAGAAAGAGAAACAATTACTAGGACAATCCTACAGAGGTTAGGAGAGCTGCCAGGAGAACTAGAGTAGCAGCCAGGGTGGAGGGGACTCAGCAGGGGAGCAGGATTCACAGCTGTATGCCTGCTATTTCTGTCATGGCTGCTGTGGGTTTCTGGCAGTAGATTTCTTCAGCTTTCTCCAAAGTCAGGGCATTCTGGTACCAAGATTCTCCTTTCTCCAACAGCTTTAGGATCTGTATCACTTCATAGTAATTCTAACTTCATAAATCAATGAGTCAACCAACCACCAAAGACTTAATCCATGTTGACCACACTTGAAGAAAGTTTAAAGCAGAGTCTCCTCTTCTTTTGGCCTAGTCCAAGAAGAATATTAGACATGCACATGTAGAAAGAAGGATGCTGAGAGTCACCCTTGTCAGTTCAAAGGAATTGCCATATAGGCAGTAAACGTGCCCATTTCACACACGTCCTTCACTAGGTTGGGCCAGAACAAGAGATATTTGGATGGATAACTATTTGAACGAAGATTTAATTAGTCCAGTGGGTCTCAAATTTAGCTAGTAAAATACCTGGAATACACACACACACACACACACACACACACGTATGATCTAACTATCTATCTATCAGAATTAATGATTAAGTTAAATGCTGAAATTTGGGAGGAAACTGAACATAAAATGACTCTTACTCTCTGATTTTGCTTGGGACAGCCCCTTTGGGGAAATTTTAAAAACATATCAATCTTCATTCCCTCTCTGGTTCCATTAGAATAAGTTTTCAGGAGCTTGGTAGGGTCCCACCAGATTATGTACTGTCCCTCACCTTCCCAGCACACATGCAAACATAACTTCCATGTCCTATCCTTCTGCTGACGTTAAAAATGCTCCCTTAATCCCATCGGGGCAGAGTCCTGTCTCAGCAACATGTGAAGCCAATGTTGGGAGGTAATGACCTATTTCCTCATCCTATTATTTCCCTCTACTTGAGGGCTCTACCAGTTGACAAAGTGGGGTCAAAGAGTTTGCTGCATACAGGATGAGATGGGTAGCTTTTGAGGGTGAGGGTTGAGGTTTTCCCTAAGATGCAGGGATCACTTTCTCTCACTTCTGGCAAAAACAAAGGAAGGGGGGTGATCAAAGGTGTGAAGGTCTTACATGACGCATCGCTCCCTTTCATCTTGAGACCCTGAAATGGCTCTGGCCATGAGTTATATTTGTTAGCAAGCACAGATGATGGACTGTGTCACTAAAGTTGCCTTATGATATTGTATTTACCAACACTCCGGTTCTTATTTCAGTACACACACACACACACACACACACACACACACACAGCAGGCTACAAAAATAGTTGTTGGTTTCATCTACTGAATAATTCACCAATGGAAAATTACCCTCATCATATTAACATAATTACTTTCTGGCAAGCAAAAATTCAGAAGGTGATACTAATTTCCAATATGATTAATGTAGTTATTATAAGCTTCTCTATTCAAAGACAAGTAAGTTGGCATATCAAACTAATAATATTCATAATATATATTTAAAATTTTCAGAATATAGTTTCTTTCATTATAGCAGCAAAAGTTAAATTAAATTTATTTCTCTTTTTTTCAATCTTAGGATGCTTTCTTTAAGACAACATCTCAGGTATTTATAATAACGCCTTGCCTATCTGAAAATCACCAAGCTGACAACTCCATATATGGAACACAGCCATGTTCCTAGTTGGGGAAATGTAGGAATTTGGTAGATATCTTTTAAGAATAAAGTAATTATATGTATGCCCTTCTATAGAATTTATATTTCCGTGTCTGAGTTGTTCTATTACACTGTGAGCAGCCTGATGGTATAAAATTTACCTTAGTTTCCTTTTCATCTCTTGGTCTTTGGTTTCCCTGTAGCACTGCAATGAGTCATCAGTTTCTGAGGGATAACATACCTTTCAAAAATATACCTTGAGGTAACCCTACATAGAGGCATTGACAGATACTGTTTAGAAGGTCCAAGGTAGTCTATAAACTTCAACAAAGGGATAGCCTAAGTTTTCACCCCTCTGAAGCTCAGCTTCTCCACGGCAGAATCAGAGAGTTGGAAGACACAATCTTTAAGTCCCCTTCCAATCCTGAGATTCTGTGATACTCTATAATCCATTCCTTTGTACAAAGTAAAACAGCATTCATTTTCACTCAAGTGTATGGCGAGGCCACATTAAAATGTAATGGCTCAGGTATCAGAGGCCACTGATAAGTGAGGTAGGTCCCTAGCTTCACAAGATGATCATTCTGGTTGTGGGGAGACACAGTCCCATGCAGTATCTACCAGCAGGGTCAGCCGCAGAAGCTCCTCCCACACTGTCCTTGTCGGGCTCTGCACCCAGAGGACAAGCCAGCCAGTTGCTTCTGAGGGAGCCCTGCACATGCAGAGGGTCTCTGCAGGAAAATGAGGAGAGAGATCCTCCCAACTAAGAGTTTCTAAGGCTCAGTCAGAGGAAGCCTTGTTTCAGAGAGCTTCCTTCTGTTGCCGCTCCCTGTCTCACTCAGTCATGGCTTCCTGCGGACCCTGTTTCAGAATCTAGAGCTAGGTCTCTTTTCAGGGAGTGCTTTCTTTCTCCTTGACTCTTTTCCTTCTGGTTTATACTAACTTAACTTCTCACGAAGTAGGTTTTTGCATTCACTTTTCGTTCCTACGAACCCTCAGTGATTTTGCCTTAGCTACTCATTCAGGGATGTCACTGGGTTTTTACCAGCCTCTTCTGACTCTATTCAGAGCACAGAGAAACAGGTATTTTCTTTCTTTCTTTCTTTCTTTCTTTCTTTCTTTCTTTCTTTCTTTCTTTCTTCCTTCCTTCCTTTCTTCCTTTCTTTTTAAGATTTATTTATTTATTTATTTGCCAGAGAGAGAGAGAGAGAGAGAGAAGGAGTGGCAGGCAGAGGGAGAATCAGGTTCCCTGCTGAGCAGGGAGCCCAATGTGGGGCTCAATCCCAGGACCCTGGGATCAGGACCTGAGCTGAAGGCAGCTGCTTAACCAACTGAGCCACCCAGGCATCCTGGAAACAGATATTCTAAAGAGATGTCAACCCCAGTCTAAGGGAAGGATGTACACACTCAGTGCTTAGAACAGTAGACTACATTTTCTTCATCCCTGGCTCTGGTGCTCAAAATGAGGAAGGATGTTCCTCATCTACTGGAACAGATGACGGTTTGACAGGTATTACCTGTGCAGCTCCTGCATCCCCTGCAGCAGTCACCACTTGGAATACAGACTTGCTGGTCTGCATCCCACATGTGCCCTCTATCATGGCGGTAGGGCTCATAACACTCAGCAATGTCTTATGAGGCTTTTTCTAAAGACCTTCTACATCCCAGAAATTAGCAGAGGCAAATCTGCTTCTCATTATCCTGATAGTCAATGATTTATACCTTCTAACTTGGGGGAGGGGAGAATGCCTAAGAAGGTGAACCATTTGGCAAGTTATTAACCCTTCTAGGAGAATGTGCTCCCAGCACTTCTCTGGAATCAGTTAGGTCACCATTCCTAGTCCCTCCACCCTAATGAACTGTCCCCTTTCATGGGCAACAAACTTATTTCATTTTCTTGGACAACCACTGTAGAGGGGGCAGGGATCTGTAGAAGATTTATGAACCTCCAGAAGCCTTAGCTATAGGACTTCTAAGGGGACCCTTGCTGACAATACTGCTTCAGCCCAAGGACCGGGTAGCACTATTTGTGGGAGGAAAGTCATGCTTATTTGAGAGTCCCAGACTTTCGGTAAGTGTGACTCTCCTAAAAATAAATCACAGTTGCATGGGCAGTTGTTCACTCTGACATATGGTAGTAGCAGGAGCAAAATGTCAGCCTAACCATCTCAGTGCAGACACAGTGGTTCTGCCTTTGACTCTTGGTTCATGGTCACTCGTGAAAGTACTTGTGCAGCCTTTGCAAAGACATTATAACAACGGGTGCTAGTGGCATTAATGTTCCTTCTGATGGCAGCTGCATCATTTTCCAGTTTAAAAATGCATGCCCATAAATTCCGACCTTAGCAAAATGAAAGTGGCACAAGCAGGATCCATCCTTCAGGGATTCCCTTATGAATTCCTGGACAAATAAATGACAGAGGCCTGAGAAATTAGACCTTACACTCATCTGGACACATGGGAGCCTGAGGATGACTTTGTGGGATATCGGTGGACAGACCTATTATCATATCCCAAAGAGTAAATTTGGAGATTCCAGTTTACAAAACAAATTACCACAAATTAGTGCCTTGAAATAACACAAAATTGTTATCTCATTGTGCTATGGGTCAGCAGTCTAACTGAGCTAAAACCAAGATGTTGGCAATGCTGTGTTCCATTCTGGAAGCTTTAATGGGGAATCCATTCCATTGCCTTGTCCAGCTTTTAGAAGTTTTCTCCATTCCTCAACTCATGACCTCTTCCCTCCATCTTCAAACTCAGCAATGGTGGGTTGACCTTCTCACACTGCATCACTGTGACCTCCTCTTCTACCCTCTTTTTCGCTTTCAACACCCTTATGATTACATTGGGTAATCCAGGATAATCTTGCTCTTTTAAGGTCAGCTAATTAGCAACCTTAATCACGCTTTGTTTTATAAGCTAACATATTCACAGGTCCCAGGGATGAGAACACAAACAGCTACAGGGGCACACGGGTGAAAGTGGATATTATTCTGTCTGTACCATTTAAGCACTTAGGCACAAAGAGTCAGCCATTGGATTAGATGTTGGGTTTCCAAGAGGAGTAAATCTCAAGGGCTTCCAAATCGTGGAGATAGGCAAAAAATAATAACACAATGTGGGGCAGTGATAAATAATGACCATAGGATAATATCAGAATGCCTCTCCCAACCTCTACTGGTGGCATGGCAGAAGATTTTCTGGTGGTACAGAGGCTGAGCTTAGTTCCCAATAGATCAATAGCTATCCAGTACATGAAGAAGAAGGCATTCTAGTCACCCACATCCTTAATGTACCTCAAACATGGCAGCTTTCCCTCCCCTAGAGCTTGGCTGATGAAATCTGAAAATCACAAGGCTGATAGCAGCCAGATGGGGAACTCATTGAAGATTTTCAGTTGACAAATATATACTGAGGACCCATGACATGTCAGAACATATGTGGCTATCAAAGCTGCAAGGAAGGGCAAGACACATGCCTTTTTGGTGTGACAGTATTACAGAGGAAGAATGGAAAAGTTCATGTGAAAAACGACTTAGGAGCTAGGCTTGTGAATCTGTCCAGAGAGGTGATGCTTTTCAGATCCCAAATTGTACAGGAAGAGAACAAGTCTTCAGTCTCCCCAAATTCCTGATGCATAACAGATACTACCCCCTTGAAGTTTATCATCATAAACCAAAGCAATGGAAAGTCTTGGGCTCAATGACTAGGGTGTAGTTCTGGCTAATACACTCCCTTGCCCATGACAGAGCGGCTGCAGTCCACAGAAGCCACTATCACACGCTGCTTATGTCCACACTGTTTACTTCCCAGCTCTTCCCATGGCACTGCCCCTTGAAGTGACCATTCCCTGGTCATGCTCCTAATTTCAGGGTTATTCCCTGCCCTGGAGTTTTGGTGTTTTACAGGTTTTAATGGGTTGTTACAGAAGCCTGACTATCATTTCCATGTTATTTCTGTGGGAAAATGTACTACCATTGGCTTCTAAGTGAATTATAATAAATTCCAGAGTATAACTCTCCAGAGGTTAGGGAAGGCCTAACTTTTACAGGGACTTAACATTTTCTCCAAAAAAAATGTAGCTAACTAAGCTCCCTTTAACCAGTTTGAATGTCCCTCACGTGGCTACACCACTTTTCTTAACTTAACGACCAATAACCAAACATTGCTTGCAGCAAGCATAGTGGCAAATGGAAACAGAAGGCATTTGGAAGCAAGGGATGTCTGTTTAAATCCAGCTTACCAGTTGGGGGCTCTCAGATGAGTTATGTAACGTCACTAAATACCAATATAACCGCTATGAAACCAGCTTAAATCTGTCACACTCACAGGATCAATAGGAAGATGAATGACTGAAGATATGTACACTATGGGACACCATGGCTGGAACAGAATAGGCAGTAAAACAAACATGCTTTTGCATCAGCAGCCTCTGCATTTACATGGAACACCACTGTTGGTTTGGTGTGTTGATGTGTCCCTTTCTGTTGGGCAATGGCCTAGTCCACAAATCCAGTGCTAATCACCTTTGAACAAATAGTATTGAGATACACCTGTGTGTGTGTGTGTCTTGCACTATTGAATGCACAAAAACAGTAACTGGTTCTGAATGCTTCTACTCAGAAGGTGGTAAAGGAGAAAGAACTTCAAAAAACTCTTATTTCTGGGACACTGCTGTCCCCTGAGTGCCTTGGGCCCCCACACTGACACAGCAAAGGTACATAGTCATACAATTACTGCAGAACCCTTTAGAAAGATTCATTCCTATGTATTATAATTCTGAAAATACCACATACATAGTCATACAATTACTGCAGAACCCTTTAGAAAGATTCATTCCTATGTATTATAATTCTGAAAATACCACATTCAAACTAGTCTCTGCTAAATAAAAGTTCCTGTCTCTCCACCAAAGAACACTAAGAGACTTTGAACGTAAGGACACCTGGGTGGCTCAGTGGGTTAAGCCTCTGCCTTCGGTGCAGGTCATGATCTCAGGGTCCTGGGATCGAGTCCTGCATCGGGCTCTCTGCTCAGCAGGGAGCCTGCTTTCCTCTCTCTCTCTCTGCTTGACTCTCTGCCTACTTGTGATCTCTCTCTGTCAAATAAATAAATAAAATCTTAAAAAAAAAAACCTACTTTGAACATAAAGAGAAGAATGTACGGGGCAGATAAATGTGCTTTGGAATTGACATTCCACTTTTTCTGCTGGTGGCCTGGAGGATCTTGAGTAAGACCTTTTGTAGTCCTTTCTAGATCTTGGTTTGTGAGATTCTAGAACTCCCGGTCCCTGCTGTTTTTACTGCTCTCAGCCCTTCAGAGCCTTCCAGAGCAAAATTTCTAAATTGGCATAGAAGGACTTCTTTGGCATCAAATGATCTTATGAAACAGCACACTGATGAGTTAAATGAAACGATTCAGAAAAATACCGATTAAATTTCCCCTTAAATACCCAGGGGTTTAGAAATTAAGCAAAATTGCTTGGCACTAGGCAGTCTGGATTTTAACAAACTCAAAATGTTTGAAAAGTGTTCAAGATGTTTTGACAAACAGAAAATGCCACTATGTTCTCTCCTCTCTCCTGACATCACTCTTCGTCTGCCAAAAAGAAAGCAGAATCAGGGTGTTCAGGATCTGGAGATCGGCTAGTGTCCCAGGAAGGGCTTTCTCTCATCAAATGGAACAATCCTGAGTCCTTGTTTTAATGCTCACTAGCTTCTTTGTTCTGCAAAGTGATAGAGCTGGTTTGCTTTATTTTAAAAAAATGAAACAAAATAAAACTGAGTAACTATGAATAGTATAAAGTGATGACCTTAACCAGTGAGGTCATATTTTTAAAGAAAAAAAAATTAATTCCAATTATGTGAATAGAATATGTAATGTTGCTTGGCTTGAGCGGTGGATGCAATGAACGTGAAATGCCACCACCATCAGACTTACAACTTCACCACCACCAGTGGTCGGTGCCTGATCAAGGAGGGTTGTGATGTTTGGCAGAAAATAGACTCCTGAGAGGACATGTGGTTGAGTAAAAAGAGTACCGAAGGAGAAGTCAGAGGTCTGGGCTTCAGCCCCAAACCACCACTGCCTGCATGGATCACCACAAACAAGCCGGGATTCACACAGAAAGCAGCCTCCCACATTGAACCCTCTAAAAAAATTATGTGTGGGTGAAGTCTCTCAGGTGACTTCCAGTTCTGGAGCATTCTAAGATATAGTCAGGTTATACTATTTTATACCTCCATAAACGAGGAACATAGCTTTAAAACTTATACTGATACATAAGTCTGGCTCACTGATTTTTCAGTTTAACATAATTTTCCATCAAGTATTATCCCTCTTCCCAAGTGAGGATATATATGTATATATGTATATCTTTTCTTCTCAATGGAACTATATTAATATTACTCAGTCCATCCATCCATCCATCCATCCATCCATCCATCCAATTTTCTCAGCATCTTGCAACTTACAAAGTGTATTCATTATTTCCTCTGCTTCTCAGAACCCTGAAAGGGATCAGTTATCTATGTCTCCAAATAATGCACAAGGAAACTGATACTTCTCAAGGTGAATTCCTCAAGATGACAAAATGATACGTGGCAAACTCATTCCATCATCATTCTCTTCTCTAAGGCTACAGAGGGAAGGAAGGAAGGAAGGAAGGAAGGAAGGAAGGAAGGAAGGAAGGAAACAAAAGGAAGGAAGAAAATGGAAGGAAGGAGGGAGAGAGTGAAGGAGGGAGGGAGGAAAGAAAGAGAAAGAAAGAAAGTCATAGCTTTCGAGTTACAAAGCAGCAGAAATCCAGTAGGCTCTTTCCTGTGGTTTTGATGACCCAGAGCCATTTGGATAATTACCAGGCTGAGACTGGTGAGACCCAGCCATTCTTTGGCAACTCAGTACAAGGATACACGAGAAACAGTTTCCATTGTCTACTCCCAATTCCCCAGTCATGTCAGCAACCAAGCTGGGCTGGTTTGGGTTTTCTCATGGCAATCAGAGTCAATTTCAAGATTTAAAAGCCAAGTTCATGCTAGAGAACATGGAGCCACACCTTTTCCCTTGTCAATTTATATGATCTGTAAACTCTTTCTGTGACTGTGAAATCAGGAAGCTGAAAGGCACCCAAGTGATATGATCACAGAGCTGGGGTTGATGTTTTACAGCACATAGGGACTGATATCAGAGCCATAGAGATGAACATGTTATCATAATAGTTATGAACAGTCACCCTGTAGCCCAGACATTTATCATGCTTTACACCCTACAAAACCCTGTTAAATTGCTTACATCACTTGGCCATCAAAACAGCTTTGTGATTTAGAAAAGGTAAGGATTTTGCTCCTGCTTTGCAGATGAGGAAAGTGAGAACTGCAAACTTGGTAAATGGCATCCACCCAGTTGCCTGGAGGGGAAGCTGGACAGGATCCTCTTACTTCCATCTCTCTCACTTATCACAGCTCGTTCATCACCAACTCCTGGCCTTCCCTCCACCCAAGTATGCATCAGATCCCTTCAATTCTCTGCATAACCCCCACCGCAGTTCCAGTCAAAACATCATCCGCCCCTGTCTGCACCTTCACAGCAAGGATCTCACGGGTCTCTGTGTTCTTCCCTGCTTTCTGACACTCAGATCTGATCTCCAGTCCTTCAGCGGCATGGCACAGACTTCAGCGTGAATCCAGACTCAGGCTTGATTTTGCCCACCCTCCCACAACCTCTCTTTCTAGCTCATTCTCCTCACCATGTCTCTTTTCCTCTGTGCTCTGTGCTCCAACCATGCTTGACTTCTTTTAGTTCTCAAACTCCCCATGCCCTCTCTTGTCTTAGCGTCTTTCCGCATGTCATTTCCCCCGCTGGATGTCTTCCCAGTCCCGTCCCCTTTTTGTCCCCATTTCCCTTTGCCATAATGACTTATCTTCCTATCCTATTTCCCCAGGATATCCCTCTCCCAAGACTTACTCAGTGCCTGACAAGCATGGAAGAAGTGTTCGGTATCATATCTTCTTAGGAATAAGTGAATGAATTAAATCTCACGAAAGGCCTCAAACCAAGGTTTTTACACATCAGTTTAAGTTTTGCCCCAACAAACATCTATTTATATAGAATAACTGTGAATAGTACCTCTCTGTTTAAAATTGTCAGGTCACCTGATGGTGTGTACATGCAGTCAAACTTTCCATCTTTCTTCCCAGACAGAGCAGCTGCCCTGAATCTTGAGTCCTTTTCTGCCTCACTGAAATTGGCCTGTATTCTGGAAAAGAACTGGGTAGCCCCAAGAACCAATGTGAGGGAGCCAGCTTTGTGGCCACCCCTCAGAGTTTTTCTTCATAAAGGGCTCCTTGAATCTTAAGAGTATTCAGAACCCCCAAATTCCTGGGTCATGATGTCTCCTGACTCACTGTTGCTACAAAATGCAAGAGGGGGGTCTGGAGGGGTTTATGGATTGCAACAGCATTGAGGCATTAAGCCATGGGCATTCTGGAGAGCCAGATGGCTAAGCAGGGAGGACCATAGCTCCTACACCATTGAACATGATGGAAGGGTAGACACTCTCCTGGAATAAGACCAGAGACCCTGATGCAAACCTGAGTCCATCTCAGAGCACGTAAGCCACAAGCAAGAACAGCCATGCTCCAAACTCCTTTTGGTTTAATCCAGGGTTTCTCACCTGCAGCACTATTGCCATTTTGGATGGGATAAACCTTTCCTGTGTGTGTGTGGGGGGGGGGGAGGGTAGGGAGGAGGCTGCCCTGTGCACTCTAGGATCTTTAACAGCATCCTTGGTCTCCACCCTGTAGAAAGCAATAGTAACCCTGCTCCTCTCCACCCCTCAGATGTGGCAACTAAAGTGTCACCAAATATTGCCAAAATCTCTTAGGAGAAGGGAAGTGAAGTTGAGAACCACAGATTTAATGGAACTTAGCACCTTGGGAAAGTCACAAAAAATGCTTCTGATATACTTTGCCTTATCAGCCTAAACAAAACAAAATTTAAAAAAAAAACCCTAAAAATATTCCTAATATTTTTGTGGGGACTAATGAAAATATTAGGTATGTAGTATTTAGCCTAGTCCTGGTGCAAAGTAGGTGCTCAGAAATATGGCTGGGTGAACATGCAGAAATTATGTTGCCCATGAAAGAAAGTAACTGAGACTCTTGGAGAAAGAGAAGTGCTGCCAGAGTTGGCTCCTCTGACCTTGTAACTGGGAGCCAGGTGGCCCCCAAGTCACATCTGCAGGGACAGAAATTCCAATGAGGAGAGAAGTGTGAGAACACTTTGCTAAATTCCACAAACTTTACAAATGCAACTCATTTTGCCACTCAGAGATATCTCTTCTGGGGTCTTCTTTCCAGCTGCCTCCAAAAGAGATCAACTTTACACGTGAGTGGTGTACACCGGGGGTGCTGCTATGGACAGTGTTTTTTAGGAGAAACTGTCCCAAAGGGAGCTCCATGGTGACCTTGCCAGAGAAAGACAGCAGCATATGCAAGGAGATGCATATGCAACACGGGGAAGGTAGAGGTCTTACTGGGAGGCAGAGGTGGATATGAGACTCAGTCTTGCTACTCGCTGTGTGACATTTGGCACACAACCACTTTGAGATTTTCTTGCTTCGTTACGGGGAAAGGGTAAGAAGTAAATGGCATAATATGTGCAAGTCACTTGGCATAGAGCTGGAACACAGCGATCACACAGACAATATAAGCATTGACAATATTAACTATTACTGAACCAGCTTTTACTATTAGTGTTTTTAGCACTACCATCATTGTTTCCCAGGAGAGTTTACATAGCGTTATTGTTATTAACTTCGGACAACTTCAGACCTGCCACCTCCTGTCAGAAGGACCACTTGTCTGTCTCCTGGATTCAGAAGATTCAGAAGGCTGTGAATCAGGCAGGTCATTTTAGCCCACTTCCCTGTGAAAAACATTTTGGGTAAAAATCCGTACAGTCTCTGGTCCCGGGACATCAAAGTGGCTTTATCTTTCTTGGCAGGTTAGGCTACTAGGAATACTGAACATTTTTCTGTCACACCCATTGCCAAGGGTGCAATTTGGGAAAACAAATAAGGATTTACAGAGAGCAACTTTCCTCTTCTTCTATTGATAGCCTGAGATAATTCATGGCTAGGTTTGGACAAATGCAAAAATGTGCATTTAGTTTGAATTTGGATTCATTCCTCATGAATATTAGTCATCTCAGCCTAAAATGCAAGCACTTCTCTGTTTCAACAGATGGGATATACTGTGGAATCACACTATAGCACAAGGGGAAAACAAGAAGATTGAAATTAAATTTAAGGATAAGTCTTGGCACAGGGGCAGCAAAGTATGCAGCACCATATATTTCCCTACATAATAAGGAATGTGCGCTTAGGTGTGGCTTGCATTCTTGCAAAAACAATGGGATGGGAATATTTATAAACCATGTTTGCTTGATGATTTAATTTGCTGTAGGACTATTGTGTGCATATAACTCTTCATAAAGAGTTTCCTTTTACTGAATGTCTAAATCATAAACTGGCTCAGTATATGTCAGCTTCCATTGTCAATGATGAAAATATGTGGGAGACTGCTGCCTTTCATGTCCCCTTCTGCCTGTTGATATCCCACTGTTTCCTGACAGCATGGCTGGCGCATCCTGCAACATGGCAGAAAATGGATCAGCTGGTGATCCTGAGGTGTGTGTGGGGGTGGGGGAAGGATAAAGAAATGGGAGAGAAATAAGGGGAAAAGGGGGGGGTAAAATAAAATGAAAAAGGAAGAAAAGGATTGGAGCAGGAGAACTTCATATTAATACTTTTCCCACATCGTATCAATTAATAAAATTCAATAGAAAATTCACTTGTTAATTCCACTGATGAATTTTTGCTGAGCACCTACTATGTACCAGAGACTGTGATAGGCACTGGGACAAAATTAAACTTTTATGATAATGAACCTGGAATTCATCTAACATCAAATAGCTAGAGAAGAACCCTGGTTCCCATTATTATTTTTTAAAAATTTCCATTAACTGGTGTGCTGCTTGCAAATAAAATAATAATTCTTGCCCTATAAGAATAAACGAAAGACAGGGAGCTTGGGTGGCTCAGTCAGTCAAGGGACTGACTTGTGATTTCAGCTCAGGTCATGATTTCAGGGTCATGAGATGGAACCCACGTGGGGCTCCACGCTGGGTGTGGAACCTGCTTAAGCTTCTCTCTCTCCTTTGCCCTCTGCCCCTCCCTTGTTTCTCACTCTCTCCCTCTCAAAAAAACAAACAAACAAAGGAGACACAAGATCTTGAAGTTCCTTCTATATCAAAGAAAGAATGGCAATCATTATGGTTTACTTTAATATATTTTTATTAACACTGGAACTCACTGAATACAAATCCTATGCACTACATCTAATACATCCTTTAATGTCATGTTATTGATTATCTGGGAATTTTCATTGCCTTTTTAGTGATCTGAACCATCAACTTCTCAGAAGCAGTTATGGCTAACTAGGTGTTACCCAGGAAACTTTTAGAAACACAAAATTTAGAACTTCAGCTTTGTAGAGATTCCTGAGATTATTGCATCTGAACAGTCCTCCACTTACAGATGAGAAAATGAAAGAGAAGAAATAATGACCAAAGACCCATTTCATTGCAAATCTTTTTTAAAGACTGGATCAGACGTACCTAAATTTTGAGTACTTCTTTTGTAACTAACTTAGTTGCAGACACCTTCATCCACATAATCTCCTTCAATCCTTCCTAGAACACCATGAGGCAGATATAATGTTCCATATTTAACATAGAAGGAAAGAGAAGCTTTGGGAAGGTCAGTACCTCATCCTGGGTCACACAAAGTTAATCTCCTTACTTCAAGATAGAAGTCTCACTATGTATATTGTAGTGAATAAAGGAGAGATGATACTACCAAATTCTCAAACTTTCTTGTACCTTTAATAAATAAAGATTCTTATGAAACTATTTTGCCATTTGCTTTTGTATGCTATAGAATTCAAGAAGTCTTCTCCATGTATCAGTTTTTTTTTTGAATGAGAAATTAAAATATAAAACTGTTTATTTATCAGGTTCCCAGAATCCATATCATATCATTGGCTACATTAATTATCTATTTCCTAAGTCTTCTTAGAAGAAGGTTTTTTTTTAATTATTAAAAGAACATTTTAGATAGTAACCACAAAAACAAATAACCTATTAAAGAGGAGACTTAAAGTTTTTCTAGTCCCAGCTTAGCTCTGTGTGAGTAATTAAGGCTGATAACCCAATATTACTGGGGGCATAAAGCAGTTAGTTGTATCTAGATGACTTGTCCTCCACTGCAAAGTGGCTTTCTCAAAATTACTGGAGGTGATATTTTATTTATCCATCTATTTATTTATTTAGAGAGGGCATGTGCATGAGAGGGGTGGGGAGGGGCAGAGGGAGAGAGAGAGAGAATCTCAAGCAGGTTCCACATCCAGTGCAGAGCCAATGCAGGGCTCCATCTCACAAATCTGAAATCATGACCTGGGCTGAAATCAAGAGTCTGTTGCATAACCAACTGAGCCACCTAGGCATTTCTGAAGTCTTGTTGAGCAAAGAGTCAGTATGGATTTCCAGAGATAAATGAGCTGATGATCATGCAACAATCATTCAACTATCCCTAGTCAATGTCAGAAGGTCAAGGTAAGTGTGGAATGTGGGTCAGAGAGTTCTAGTATAAGGGGGTCTGCATTATTCCACTTAGGGAGGGTCTCTTTCTTCCTCTTTTTTGTGGGGGAGGAGGAGCAGAGGGAGAGAGATAATCTCACTCAGGGCTAGATCTCAGGATCTTGAAATCAGGACCTGAGCTGAAATCAAGTCAGGGACTTAGCCAACAGAGCCACCCAGGCATCCCCTGGAGGTGTTATTTTAAATATAGGTTGTTGCTTCCAATCTAGAATTTTTTTTTTTAATCCAGCAAGCTTGGAGTAACTTAGAAATTTTTATTTTATTTAAAGCTCCCTCCAGTGATTTTGTTGTTCAGCCATGTAGAGCCATCAATTGTATTAATATTTTATTTATATCAGATATTTTATTCAACACTGAGCTTTGTTACCTCATACTTGTGGAGGCTTGGTCAAGTCAAATATTTCTGAGCTTCATATTCCATGCTACAGATTGAGAGGAAATCAAAACTTGGTGGTGCCTTGGCCACTGCACAGGGCCATGCTTTGCTTGAGATCCTATGTGCGATGTGGACTAAACTCAAAAGCTGTTCACAATGTCCATAACTTTTGTTGCCACTATGACAGCTCTATAGGTAAGAGATAGTTTTTGAGGGTCTGCTCCATGCCAAGCACTATCTTGGGTATTTCACCTTTATAACCACAAATTTTCATGATTGTCTGGACCAGCTGAATCCAGAATTTTCTCCTTGTTGCACTTTCCAGGTGCGTCTCCCCAACACATTAGCTCTATTTACTTTCCCATGATCACTGACTTTTGGGTAGAGTTCTGTGTTCTGCTTCCTTTCTTGAATATAGTACTTTGCTTAGTTACACATGTGTTTCTCTCCCTCTCTCTTTCAAGAGATTCCTGAAATTCCAATCTAGACATAAGTCCTAGGAGCCTGTTTTCCTGGAATGGGCCATCAGAAAATAATCATTCTGCTAGTTAAAGATTATTTTCTGCCTTTTTATAGATGAGAAAAATGATCCTCCATTATAAGAAACATGCCCAAACCCCGCCACTAGTAAAGAGAAGAACTGGAATTTGCAACCAGGATCTACGTAGCCCTGGATCCTGAGATTGTTCTACTAAATCATTCTACCTCCCAGAGTTCTCAGGGAAATGGAACCCTAGAAGGAGAAAGGAGACTTTCATCTTTTTGACATTGCCAAATGTTTTACTCTACTTCAGGGGAAGACTGACTGTGCTTTTGAGAACCCGTTCTCATTTTGAAGAGTGTGTTTAATTTTTCAGATCAATGCCTCCACTCCCTTAGTCCATGCCATCTCTTTTCCTAAAGGGAACACCCATTGTCTTTCCGGTTATCTATGTGATAGACAACAGAGCTCTCTCAGAACGAATTCTCTGTGCTTATACTCAGTGCTCTACTTAGTTCTTTTACCAAGTCAACCTCTAGTTACTCTCCTAAAAGTAGAGGAATTTGAAGAAAGAGCCTAAAGGTAACAGGAATCACTCTCTTTCCCTTTACATCAATTTCTACATTGTGTGATTCATTACATCTCTCACTCACATTTGCCTACTATTTTATCCCCAATGCCTAACACAGAGCTTGGAATAAAATTCTTGTTCAATAAATAAACAAATGAATGGGACTTTTTTTTTTTTTTTTAAGATTGTATTTATGAGACAGACCGAGATCACAAGTAGGCAGAGAGAGAGAGAGGAGGAAGCAGGCCTCCCGCTGAGCAGAGAGCCTGATGCAGGGCTCAATCCCAGGACCCTGGAATCATGACCTGAGCTGAAGGCAGAGGCTTTAACCCACTGAGCCACCCATGTGCCCCTGAATGGGTCTTTTTAAGTTTCTATACCAATAATGAAATTTTAAGGGGAGTTGAAATTTGGAGACCACAAGGGAGAACTATTTGTCATATGATATAAACTCAAGGAGAAAAATCCCATGTTTTTAAATGCAGCCCATCAGTCATCCACCAAAGAAAACACAGTTTGGGGCACCAAACTGTTAATGGGGCACTTATTAAACTAAAATCATGTTAATAGGCTCTTTGATCCATGTTAAGGAGAGGCAAAGCTGGGCAAAAAAGTTACTTACAGGACATACACATCACTGTTTATGAGACCAGATTGCATTTAACAGTCACCAAGGGGACAGGTGGGCAGTGGCAGTAGAAGACCACTTGAAATAAGGAGTAGAGATCAATGTTAACTAAAGTGGCCACGGAAGGCTTTTTGTCACCGGAAAGAATTAGCAAATACTTGGTGATAGGAATGTGCCTGGCATGCACCAGGATAAGACTGTCTTATTGGCATGATCAGTTCTGGTGCAAAATAAAATAAAATAAAATAATACGATTTGGGACAGCTGAGGCTGGATTGTGGAAGGTATCTTTTGTTTATTTGTTTATTTGTTTATCTATGCAAAGGTAAGGCCTTGACCATTAGAGCTCAAGCTCAATTATTCTCTCCCCTAAAAAGAAGGTCTCATTGGTTCACTGTAGTTAGAACAAAGCTGATTTAGCCATATGTAATGTACCCTACATTTAAAGGCCTCCATGTTTCTTTCGACTCCTTAAATTTTCAAAGGAAGGGGGGAAAAGCATGTTTAGTTGCTTAATATTTCTGTATATCTTAAAGGACCCTTCATATTTATCATCAGAGACACACCAAAGCACATTACAAGTAATGGAAGCCAGCTGGTGTTTTGCAGGCCAAAGTTAGTTGATGGTTTAATAGTAAAAACCATCTTTTTGTTAACATTTTTCTGGAGCACATCACCAAAGAATGCATGGCCCCTTTGTACATTTTTTAGAAATGAATGGTCTTATTAGCTATTTTCTTAGGTTTCTGAATACTTCTAGGACATGAAGGATTGGTCTGGTTTCTTTTGAGAACTCTTTCAGAGCTGTGTAACCACCTTCTGAGCACTTTTTCATGTGGACTTCTTGGATTCTCCAAATTTACCCACTTAGATCATTTAATAAACTTACATAAGGTTGGCAAACCTTCCCACCTGGAATATAAGCTAACCTTGTCTTCTGTGCTGGCTGACCCTGGTGAATGAAGAAGTAACTCAGAATAGCTATTAGAGATTAGGTACTTTTACTCTTTCCTTCCATCTCTAAAATTGATTAAGTCACAATTCACAGGTTTCACTCAACATGAAATTCAAGCATGGCCACTAAAATCTAAAGGAGAGTGTAGGAAGGTAAATGCTCTATGCTTTCAGCCACTTATCAATTCCCCAAATATGCTATGCCATATATTTACACATGTTGTCTCAAATATAATTCAAGGCGCCTCTCGAAGACTCCCTCCTCCAGGGAGCATATTGTATTCTGCTTCACCCTATTCCAGGCGAGTTTATAGGGAATTGCACATAATCTTATTATTATATCATATCATCAGCCTGTGAGCTAACTATAGGCAAGGATTGTGCCCGATTCATTGCTCCATCATCCAGCCCTGTAGCCATCATAGTAATTGGAGCTGAGCTCTGAAATGTCATGATGTCTATGCCTGCTACATTATAGGAAGTTATTATATAACCTGCAGAAGGAAAACTGAATAAAGAATAGTTCTAGGTAGAGTTTTTGTTAAATACACAGATTCAGCTTCAGAACAACATAATATACAATAGAAAAAATATTCCCATCATGTATAGAGCAACTGAGTTTAATGCATCTAAAACTTTCTCAGCAGAGTTCTTTTGGAGGTAATCCTTAGATCTAAAATCTGAGGATCTGAAATTTTGACAGAGAGAGAGAGAGAGAGATCACAAGTAGGCAGAGAGGCAGGCAGAGAGAGGGGGAGAAGCTCTCTACTGAGCAGAGAGCCCGATGTGGGGCTCGATCCCAGGACCCTGAGATCATGACCTGAGCCGAGGGCAGAGGCTTAACCCTCTGAGCCACCCAGGCACCCCTGAGGATCTAAAATTTTGGACCTAAAGCTTACCTCCGGAAGAACTTTGGTGGGAAAATTTTACATGCGCTAAATTCAATTATCTAATTTATCTTCTCAACAACCCTGAGGAAGTGGTTACTATTCATATAATGAAGCAAAGTAGTTAAAATGCTGACTTGGGACTTTACCAAAACTCATGAATTTAAATGCGACACTTTTCTTTTTGTTATATGAAGTAAGCTAAAGAAGCAAAGGGTGAATGATATCATAAAAGGTACCAGAAAAGCTCCATACCATTACCTGCCCCACTATCCTGACCCTGATGCAAAAACAAAAACAAAACAAAACAAAAAAACAAAAAAAACCCTGCTTTGATCTTAGATGGGTATATGAAGATCCTGTCTTTACCTCTAAGGGTTTGGCTCCTAGATATTTTCTTTTGAGTTTGGGTCCTTCCTTTGAGGAGAAGGTCATAAACTCTCAAGGCTCCCAGGAATGCCCCTGTTCCTGGTCATCAGTCATGGTTTTGTGCAGGGAAGATCGTGTACAAAACCCCAGTGGCAAAGGAAGATGATGAGTCACTGTAACGTGATGATTTCCATTGGTGCAGCTGGGGAGAGACATGGCTTCTGCCAATATCCGCTGACATCTCCATGTGCCAACCCCCCAAAATAGAAACCCCTGAGAAAAACCAGGAGCATCCCTCAGAAATATAAGAAGTCCATCTGGGGTTTGGTTACATATAAAGATTATACACTGAGCATCTAGGCTTCTGCTGTTTTGCCCATTTGCTGAATTCTCACCAAGCCTCCCCTCCTTCTGCCTCCTGAGTCACCAAGCAGACAGCGATGCTTTTCATTAATTGTCTCTTAGAAGCTCTTCCTATCCTAGAGAAATAAGGCATCATAAGGATGAAATTCATATTTTGGCAACTACTGCCATTTGCCATCTTTTATCATCCTGCAGATTTCACTGTACTTAAATGAAGTCTTTTTGGTGAACTGGGACTGTGTACGCCCACCAAAGGCAAAACCCCAGGCAGAGACCATGGCTTTGCTAGCTTGTTTGCTATTCCAAGTGACACTTCCTCAGACGTTTGCTGCCCTGCTGTGCAAACATAGTTACGCATGAAATAAAGTAAAAACAAAAAAAAAATTAAACAGCAGTTAGTGGTTGGATGTTATTTCCAGTTTGGAACCACTGACGAGGCTGCTATAGAAAACTCTTCCCTCTGTTATTACAAAATAACGGTTTGTGGATGGTGAAAAGAAAACACAACTGAATTTTCTTTTAACTTCAAATACAGAAGCTAGTGCATCTATCATTATCACCACATTACAATACATTATGGGAGAAGGTCATCATAACTTTAGATGGGTTATTTCCATCCATGTCTCTCATCCTCTCAAAATTGTTATACCGGGACCAGGCTGATGCCAACTGCTCTGCTAAAGAAAACACGCCAAGTTGAAGTGAGCTAATTAAAGAGAGTGAAACAGAACCAAAAGGTCAATGCATAGGACCCAACACCGAAGCAGGTTTTGTCACAGTGCATTCGGAAACAGCAGCATCAAAAATAGCCTGCTTCCCTTTCACTTTTGTCTTTATGTCCATTTCTGTTTTGCCGTATAGATTATCCTTTTTCCACAGACCACAGATGTGGTCCTTGTCAGTATCCATGTAGTCCATCCAGGAATTAAAAAAAAAAAAAATGCTTCCACTTCTTTCTGTCAAAGAATTTTATCATGGGTATACGTCAATATAATGAACTATTAAATATACACAACATAGAAGAATTATAAAATTGCATTTTTATGTCATTATCTCCCTGTACTGATACTACCAATCCGGATGATAAAAACATCAATAGCAATAAAGTAGTTAATACTTATTGAGGATTTACCAGGTGTCATGTAATATTCTTTTTTTTAAAGATTTTATTTATTTATTTATTTGACAGAGAGAGACACAGTAAGAGAGGGAACACAAGCAGAGAGAGAGAGGGAGAAGCAGGCTTCCCGCCGAGCAGAGAGCCTGATGTGCGGCTCGATCCCAGGACCCTGGGATCATGACTCGAGCGGAAGACAGACACTTAACGACTGAGCCACCCAGGTGTGCATCATGTTATATTCTTATTTAAACCACATAACAATCCTGTAGGATGGTGGGTGATTAGAGCCTTGATTTGTATTTTAGCTCTGTGTCTAATTGGATGGTCTTTATTGTATGATGATTTTAATGGGAAAGTCTGAGCTTATTTAATCACCATATCCCTTAGAGTCCCTAATTAGTCTTTGATCCATGCATGTAGAACAACTGTCCACAGGAAAGTCACATGCTCCAGGATACTTAGGGGACATGGCAATTCATGTCTACTCTAAATAACCAACAGGGAGTGTACCAGAATAATAAGTATGCATAAGCAAAAGAAAATACCAGTGCTTCAAAATGCTGCTCAAGTTCACCTTCTGACTTGGGTTATCATCTGCAAAGAAAATACAAATAAACTAACATTTTTCAAGTGAGTATCTTCATGATGTATACTCTATTTACAAATGCGGTTCTTAGACAAAGGATACATGAATAATATTTGTATCGAGTGAAGGACAAAGAGCTCTTTGCTCTAACATTTAGCCCCATTTAATATTGCTTAGCAGCTGGAACACATGACCTTGAGTCAGGGCACTATGGTGTGCAGCGCTTTTCCATGGGCTACCTGCCATATACGAGGGCACTCAGCTGCTCCTGGCCACAGAGCTTAGCATCATCGTTCAGAAGATTTCTCGGATGTTTTCCGTGTTTAGATGGAAAAGTAAAAATAACTTTTTCTTTTTTCCCTCTCTAAAATGAACTAAAACCAACAAGGAGAACCCAAACCAGAAAGGGGCATGTCATCTTCGACAAGTCTATGGAACACCTATAACTTCAAACCACAGAGTATGAAGAAGTCCGGCTGAGAGATATGAAATGGGGACAACAGTGAGAGAGGACCCCAAGAAAAGCACCTGTCTTTAAGGATTTTGCATCAGAGCCAGATGAGCAGAATGACTCTGTATTCGGATGTTACAAAAAGTGTGCGTATGCTTACAGCCGGAGCCTGTCCGAATGCAGCCTGACGGCACGGAACAGCCGGCAAACTAGAGTTAGAAGAGCAAATGTGCGCTATCTCTGAAGAAGTAGATGGTGTCAGAGAAAGAATGGGAGCGAAAGAGCCTTGAAACTTAAAAATAAGATTACAAAGATGGGATTGGGAGGGAGACAAACCATAAAAGACTCAATCTCAAGAAACAGACTGAGGGTTGCGGGGGGGAAGGGGGATGGGAGAGGGTGGTGGGGAAATGGACATTGGGGAGGGTATGTGCTATGATGAGTGCTGTGAAATGTGTAAACCAGACGATTCACAGACCTGTACCCCTGAGGATAAAAATACATTATATGTTTATTAAAATAAAAAAATTAAAAAAAAATAAGATTACATCATCCCCCTCCACCCCTCGACACACATGCATACACGCAGTGCACACACACACACTCACAGTCTCACACATCTGAATCATGCAACATCATGTAGTTTTGCTGTAGGCAGAAGAGCTTTCCTGTTCTTCTGGCTCTCGCTTCTACCTACACGGCAGTGTTGATGAGTAAGTTTCTGTAGACAGACTTTCAAGCTCCTCGCTTGCCTGCTACTCAAATTTCTTCCAACCGCAGCTTCCTCCCACTGATCCCCCGTCCATAAAATCTGTTTATAAATGTCTTGTCCAGGAAGAATTCCCTCCATTCAAAGATAATAAAAAATAAGAAATTTACTACTACTATTCATGGTATTAATAGCAAGAAAAATAGAATAATAAAACAACATCCAATCTATGGAACTTTTTAAAAAATATTTTATTTATTTATTTGACAGAGATCACAAGTAGGCAGAGAGGCAGGCAGAGAGAGAGGAGAAAGCAGGCTCCCTGTGGAGCAGAGAGCCCGATGTGGGGCTCGATCCCAGGATCCTGGGATCATGACCTGAGCCGAAGGCAGAGGCTTTAACCCACTGAGCCACCCAGGCGCCCCTGGAACATTTTTTTTTAATGTGAAATTCAATAAGACAAATTGAAGGCAGTTGAAGAACCACATCAGAAAAAGTGTATTGTAAAGCAGCAGAAAGTTGTACCAAACATTGCCCGCAAAATTAGCACATTTAAAGGAAATATGGTCTATATGAGGAAAAAGCCCAATGTGGAGCTAGTGGGGATCCGTGGGTAAAAGATTAGAATCAGTAAACAGAGGTCAGGAAAGAAATGTAAGGGGGAAAAAGAAATCAGAGGGAAGCAAGAAAAGAAAAAAAAAAAGAAACAAACGGATACAGCTGAAAAAATTAGAAATAAGGAAGGCAGGCTTAAGAACCTTGAGCAAAACTTTTAAGAGTTTAGAGGATTACTGCAAATATGATAGATGTGGAATAAATACAAAGGAGCACCAATATATGCATAATTGGTGTCCATGAAGAAACAGGAATAAAATATTCAAATATATACTCAGGAAAGCTTTTCTGAAATTTAGACATACCTCAATATTCACATTTAACAGGCACATCATGTCTCAGGAGAAAAATAACTTAGATCAGTCAAAATCAGTATATATTCTAGTATGTTAGTGGATTTAGAGCTTATAAAAATAATCCCAGAGACATGCCCAATAAATCAAATCAAATAACTTATAAACTGGCAAAATGGATATTCGGTATTCATGTTGGCCACCCAGCTTCTGAATATACTACTATATATAGACAATTCTTTCTGAATTATCAGTCTTGGTGAAGGGCAGTAACCAATCCTAATTTGAGAGGTAAAAATGTTAGGCACTCTCTTTCGCAGCCTCCCTCATAGTTACAGCACAGGGTCATGATGTGGGATTCACCAATCAGTCACTCATGTCATACTTCGACCCGGGAGTTAGTAATGTGAGGAGAAAGAGGTGAGGGAAGCCTCTATCCTTGGCATTGACAGCAAGTTGTGGCTAGAAGGTTAAGATTCTGGCACTGATGCTTGAATGCAATTTAGAAGTAGCAGTGGTGAAAACTGTAGTCTCTAGTACTTGTTAGCAGCAGCAAATTTCTGTTTGTCTTTATTTGTTATTTTTCATCTTTTGGTGAAAAAAGTTAATTATGCTTCTCAGTTTATTTGCTTTAGTATGATGGTTCAAAGATGGTAACTATTTTGTTTAATTATGCATTCATTCCCTTTTATTTCCCAAATTTCCCTTTCACACTATAAGTAACACTTCTTTCCCCAACCCTCGCCCCCCTTCCCAGGCAGCCACTGTTATAAATTCTGTAGTTATAGCTTAAGTTTGTATTTTCCAGATTTTGTATACATGAACCACACTTTAGATACTTTTTTGTCAGACTTTTTACAAAGCATAATTATTATTATTTTTTAATTATTTATTTGAGAGAAAGAGAGACAGCATGAGCAGGGGGGAGGACCAAAGGGAGAGGGAGAAGCAGACTTCCCCCTGAGCAGGGACTCAGACTTGGGACTCCACATGGGACTCAATCCCAGGATCCCGTGATCACAAACTGAGCTGAAGGCACATGCTTAACTGAATGAGCCACCTAGGTGCCCAGCATAATTATTTTATAATTCATCTATGTTGTGTGTAGTTAATAGTTCATTATACTGATGTGTAGTAATTCATTGTATGACATACTGTAATTTGATTTTCCATTAATCTATTGATGGACATTAGGGTTATTTATAGATGCAGGCTGTTAAAATAGAAGTTGCTACGATTATCCATATACAATTCTTTATATGGTCACAGTCTTACAAATCTCACAGGTTCACCACTAGAAATGGAATGTCTGAATCATTTATCAGGTATATAGCTAACATTTTAGGAAATGCTAGACTGTTTACCCATGGTTGTGCTCTTACACATTGTCATTAAGAGTGTAGGGGGATTTCAATTTCTGTATATTCTAGACAACACTTGATATAGTCATTCTTTTTTTTTTTTTTGATATAGTCATTCTTTTTATTTTTAACTATTCTAACAGGCAGGTAAAAGTATCTCATTGTGATTCAATTATCATTTCCTTAATGACTAATGATGTTAATAATCCTCTCATTTGTAAATTTGCTATTCATATATCTTATTTGTTCAAATCCTCTGCAAATTTTCAAAAAATTGAGTTATTGTTTTCTTATTATTAGTTATGAGAATTTTAAGACTTATATTCTGGATACAACTCTATCAGTTATACTACTGGCAAATATTTTCTCCTAAATTGCAGTTTACCTTTTCATTCTTTGGTTTTCAAAAGGCAGACATTTTTCATTTTGAAGTATAACTTATTATACTTTTTCATTTATAAACCATGCTTTTATTGTTGTATTTAACTTTGTTTAACTCAAGGTTATACAGACTTTCTTTTCTGTTTTCTTCTAGAAATTTTGTAGTCTTAGGTTTTACATATTTATTTAAAATCCATTTCAAGTTCATTACTAATTGTATAAAAAATGAATTGAAGTTCATCTTGGTTTTTTGCATATGGATAGCCAATTAATCCAGCACCATTCGTTAAGAATCAGAAAGAAAGAGAGAAACTTTTTTTTTTTTTTTTTAAACCCTGAATTGTGTTTGCTCTTTTATGGGGGAAAAAAAAAGTTGTTCATAAACTGGTGTGATTCTGTTTCTGGACTCTCTATTCTGGTAAACTGATATATTTGTCTATCTTTAGGCCAATACCACAACACTTTGATGAAAGTAACTTTGAATAAGCCCTAAAATCAGTTAGTATTATTTTTCCAACTTATGTTCTTTTTCAAAGGCTTCTACTACTTTGAATTTACATGAATTTCAGAATTAGCTTGTCTATTTTACAGAAATGTTCACTGATATTTTGACTGGGTCTGTTTTGAAATTGTAGGTTAATTTTGGGAAGACTGACATTTTAACAAATTTGTATCTTCTGACACATCAACACAGTATATCACAACTTTCATTTAGGTCCTAATTTCAATTAGGAGTGTTTTTATAGGTTTTAGTATCCATGGCTTATCTACCTTTTGTAAGATTTACTTCTGAGTATTTCATATTTCATACTCTCTAAAGAGTATTTCATTCCTCTTCATATGCTTGTATAAATGGTATTATTTTTAATTTCAATTTTTAATGTCTATTGTAGTATATAGAAATAACAACTGATATTTGCATATTGATCTTGTGTCTTACAATTCATTGAATTCACTTTTAGCTGTAGCAGCTTTTTGTAAATTCCATAAGATTTTCTATAAAATCGATCATATTATTTATGAATAAAAATGATTTTACTTCTTCCTTGCTAATCTGGGTGCTTTCTTTTTTCTTTGTTCAGCTGGCTAGAACCTCCAGCTGAATTAGCAAGAAAGAATAGACATTCTTGTCTTGTTCTTGATATTTAGTAAAAGAGCACTGAGCCATTCCCCATTAAGAATGATGTTAGCTCTAGGTTTTTCTCAAAGGCCTTTATCAGGTTGAAGAAGTTCCCGTTCTATCACTTGTTTGCTGAGAGGTTGTTTGTTCCTTTGTTTGTCTAATCATTAATGGATGTTGGATTTTATCAAAAGCTTTTCTTACATTCTTAATGAATGTAGAGCTACATTTAGTAAACAACAAAATATCTGTTTCAAGATGTCAAGCCCATCGTCTCTTTTACAAAATGCTGTATGTGTAAGTGTGTATGGGTGTGTAATTTTAATCTAATCTGAATGGTTCTGTCTTTCATTTAGTGAGATTAACCAATTTTCAATTAGTGTACATTCTGTTCTCTTGGTCATTATTTTTCCACATTATTTCATATTTCCAAATTTCTGTATTCCACCCCCCCCCTTTTGTCTTCTTTCCTGCATTCCTGGAGATGATTAAAATTGTCTTCTCTGGCTTAAAAAATCATACATTCTATTTTTATTCTCATGGCTTAGATCATGACACCTACACATGTTGTATTATGCCTTTTTGTCATTTTAACTTACCAAGTATCTACTTCTTCTCCATGAAAAAGACAAGCCTCTCATTTTCTTCCAGGTTTCTTCAACCTATAGAGTCAACCATTTCTTAAAATAGCTGAAGTGAAATAATAAAGGTGGCATTTCAGTTCAGTAAAGAAAGAATGTTGTGTTTAATAAGGGACACTGGCATAATTATCTACCCACCAGGGAAAAGAAATGCTGAATCCCTATTATGCTCCATGTAAAAATAAATTTTATATGGATTAGAAAACTAAATGTAAAGGACATAAAAACATAATTTTTAAATTAAATTTTAAACTAGTTTTTAAACTAAATCATTTACAAGAATATTGATATAATCTCAGGGTAGGTAATGCCTTTTTTGGGCTAAACAGGAAACCAGAAACCATAAATGAAATCATGGCAGATTTCTTGCATTCCATACATTTTTTTTTAAATGACACATTTTATTTGCTTTATGTTTTTAACCATGATTATTGTATACTTTTATAAATAAGACATTGATAATTATCTTTCTTTTATTCCTGCTGATAAAAACATGACTGTTTTTGTCACATAACAAATCTTGCTTATTCCACCTATCCACTGAAAATAATCTATCCTTTTCTTTTTTTTTTGAAAAAAATATATTTTGCAGGCCACCAACATCCTGTCCTGGGCCAGCTGTCATCATGGGATTTATTTTCTTTGTACTTCTCATTTAATTCCAATGTATCGTGTATCTCTTGTTTTCTTTTTCTCACTCATTTTTTTAAACTTATTGTCTTGAGTATATTGTCTAGAAAATTCCTGAGAACTGTGCATAGGAAAATTTCTATAGATTTGTTTTGTCTCCCATATTCTGATAACTTTGTTATGTTCTAGATTCAAACTAATTTATTCTTAGAGCTTGGAATGAATTCTTCCACTGCCTTCACACATCCGTTATTGATGATAAGATTTCTGATGCAAGCTTGATTTTCATCCTCTGAGGTTATGTGTCATGTGATTTTACCTTTTAAGGATTGTTTCTTTATCCTTTGTGTTCTGAGATATTAGAGAAAGAATGGGAGACTGTGTGTGTGTGTGTCTTTTACCTTGAGGTCATCTGGATGATCCTTTTTAATCGAAAAATCTTATCTTTCCACATCTCTGGTAAATTATTTTCTATTATTTATTTATTTAAGTTCCTCTCCATTTTCTATTTTTTTTTTTTTTTAGATATTTTATTTGTTTATTTGACAGAGAGCTAGAGAGAGAGCACAAGTAAGCAGAGCATCAGGGAGAGGGGGAGAGAGAGAAGCAGGCTCTCTGCTGAGCAGGGAGCCTGATGTGGGACTCGATCCCAGAACCCTGGAATCATGACCCGAGCTGAAGGCAGCTGCTTAACCAACTGAGCCACCCGGGTGCCCCTCCATTTTCTATTTCTATTCTCTACTTCTATAATTTTGTTAAATGTCAACTTTGTTAGTAATCTATATGGCTTATCTATTCTGTCATAATTATGTTTTGTACTGCCTTTTGGTAAAGGTTATTTATTTTTGCTCTTAGCCCTTTCATTGAAATTTATTTTTTATCAATTATTTTTATTAACATGTAATGTATTATTTACCCCAAGGGTTCAGGTTTATGAATCGTCAGGCTTATACACTTCATGGTTAGGTTATGGACATTGGGGAGGGTAGGGCATGTGATATGGTGAATGCTGTGAAGTGTGTAAGCCCTTTCATTGAACTTTAAATTGAAGCAGACTATTTTTAATTTTCAAGAGATATTTTGTAGTTTTTTTTTTTATTAAGGCATACAAAATAAACCTCAATTTATTTGACATGACAGTATTTCAATGCTTTTCTCCAGTAATACATTGAAAAGTAAATAGTGCGAAGTTAATGGGTATTTCATTTGTAGTACATGCTAAGTATTGCAACTGTATATTAAATTTCTCTGATTACAATAGTAACACATGTTCATTGTACCAACTTTAGAAAATGTAACCACTACTAAGAAATAATAGCTTAACACCATTTGGCTTCCTTTCAGGCCATATTTTTTTGCTTGTATCTTTTGCTTTCATTATTTTTAAGTTATGTAATTCTTGTTTCCTCTTTTATGAGGTTTTTACCTAATATTCTTTATAATACCTTATTCATGAAATTAAATATTCTTGGAAAGCAGTTTTTAAGCTAGTGTTACATCAAACACTATAATGTGTTTATTTCTTATAGTTTTTCATTTTTTTCATTTGTTGCCACAGTCTATTCTTGTTTTATAGAGGCAACAATCTTTCTGACTCTAATATTTGTAACTTTTTCAAAGGTCCATTATGTTCCATGAATTATCTATTTATTTTAGGTTTACTCGATCTTAATTTTTAAAAATATCTTCATTAGTGGGAGGCTTGGGTGGTATAGTCAGGTAAGCATCCAACTCTTGGCTTTTAGGTCAGGTCACGATCTCAGGATTATGGTTGTGAGATTTAGCCCAATGTCAGGCTCTGCACTCATAAAGAATTTGCTTGAAATTCTCTCTCTTTTTTCCCTCTGCCCCATCTGCTTGTGCCCTCTCTCTCTCTATCTTTCAAATAAATAAATAAACCTTTTCAAAAATACATCTTCATTAGCACTATTTATGTTCCTCATATTTCATATATATATGTATATATACATATATATACATATATATATACATATATATACATATATATATATATATATATTTCTTTTCAGCATAACAGAATTCATTGTTTTTGCACCACACCCAGTGCTCCATGCAATACGTACCCTCCTTAATACCCACTACCTGGGTCCCCCAACCTCCCACCCCCCACCCCTTCAAAACCCTCAGATTGTTTTTCAGAGTCCATAGTCTCTCATGGTTCACCTCCCCTTCCAATTTCCCTCAACTCCCTTCTCCTCTCCATCTCCCTATGTCCTCCATGTTATTTGTTATGCTCCACAAATAAGTGAAACCATATGATACTTGACTCTCTCTGCTTGACTCTTTTCACTCAGCATAATCTCTTCCAGTCCCATCCATGTTGATACAAAAGTTGGGTATTCATCCTTTCTAGTGGAGGCATAATACTCCGTAGTGTATATGGACCACATCTTCCTTATCCATTTGTCTGTTGAAGAGCATCTTGGTTCTTTCCACAGTTTGGTGACCGTGGCCATGGCTGCTATAAACATTGGGGTACAGATGGCCCTTCTTTTCACTACATCTGTATCTTTGGGGTAAATACCCAGTAGTGCAATTGCAGGGTCATAGGGAAGCTCTATTGTTAATTTCTTGAGGAATCTCCACACTGTTCTCCAAAGTGGCTGCACCAACTTGCATTCCCACCAACAGTGTAAGAGGGTTCCCCTTCCTCCACATCCTCTCCAACACACATTGTTTCCTGTCTTGCTAATTTTGGCCATTCTCACTGGTGTAAGGTGGTATCTCAATGTGGTTTTAATTTGAATCTCCCTAATGGCTAGTGATAATGAAGATTTTTTCATGTGTCTGATAGCCATTTGTATGTCTTCATTGGAGAAGTCTCTGTTCATATCTTCTGCCCATTTTTTGATATGATTATCTGTTTTGTGTGTGTTGAGTTTGAGAAGTTCTTTATAGATCCAGCTATATGTAGAAGAATGAAACTTGACCATTCTCTTACACCGTACACAAAGATAAACTCGAAATGGATAAAAGACCTCAACGTGAGACAGGAATCCATCAGAATCCTAGAGGAGAAGATAGGCAATAACCTCTTTGATATCAGCCACAGCAACTTCTTTCAAGATATGTCTCCAAAGGCAAAGGAAACAAAAGCAAAAATGAGCTTTTGGGACTTCATCAAGATCAAAAGCTTCTGCACAGCAAAGCAAACAGTCAACAAAACAAAGAGGCAACCCACGGAATGGGAGAAGATATTTGCAAATGACAGTACAGACAAAAGGTTGATTTCCTCATATTTCTGGTAAACTATTTGTTGTTCATTATATTTAGGCATGAAGGACAACCGATTCTTTTTTTTTTTTTAAGATTTTATTTATTTATTTGACAGACAGAGATCACAAGTAGGCAGAAAAGCAGGCAGAGAGAGAGGAGGAAGCAGGCTCCCTGCTGAGCAGAGAGCCCAAAGCGGGGCTCGATCCCAAGACCCTGGGATCATGACCTGAGCCGAAGGCAGAGGCTCTAACCACTGAGCCACCCAGGCGCCCCAAGGAGAACTGATTCTTTTAGGTAGTTGCAATCATGTTCTTATAGGACTTCTTAATGAGCTCATTGGGAACACTATGTCTGGTATAAATATCGTCAACTGGAAGGTTTTACTTTAAATCTGCAGGTAGAGTGGAGATGGTCATTACAATATAAGTAATAGATTTAGAAGTCTTAGTGTTTCTTAAGAGGTAAGTTGAGTATTGTCAAAGGAGAGCACTCTTGTTGGTTTTGTTTCTTCTGTTTTGTCTGCTAGGCAGCCAGTTGTGAGTGGGTGAAGATAAGAAGAGCCAATAAGGCTGTTATTCTCTAAACCACCTCTAATTACTTTCCCTGTTTGGGGTCTCTATTTTGTACCTCAGTAGACCCTCTCCCATGTTATTTCATAGGGATTGGATCTTACCTCTTTCTATGAGCTTACATGCCAGTATGGAGAGGCAGAAAGTATATAAGGAAACAAATCAACAAGCATTGTGATTCCAAACAATGATTGTAAGTATGAGAAAAATAAAATAGAATGATAGTTGTGAAAAGAGACAATGTGAGGTACTTCATTTTTTGCTTTAAAAAAATAAAGATCCATTTTCAGAATAAATATTTGGAAAGAAAAAGCATGGTGGTTCTGATTTCTTTGTTTTTACCAGTGTTATATTATTGCACTTTAGTAAGGGTGGAAATCAAATACAAACAAGCTTTATTCTTTGAGGACCACTGGTTTGGACAGTTGTTTTTGAGACAGGACTTTGAATAAAGAATATGTTTATCTAGAAGTAAAATTTCTTAAGCAAATGAAAGCAGCTCCATAACTGCTATAAATGGAGAGAAAGGAGAGAATATTTAAACTAAACATAAAACCTTATTTAAAGTTCAATTAATGCAAATCACACATGTCTATATGTTAAATAGGAATGCTGTATATGTCCACAATCATAGTTTCTGGCACCAAAGGCTTTTGAAAATAATAAAACTAAAACTGCATTACTTTTAAAATATCCTAAAGTAGGCTTCTTACCAAATTAGATTGACCTTTTCCCTTGTTAGTCCAAATCAGTGGGGTTTGACTAAATGCCTAGAAATATATAGAAAGCACCAGATGTCAAAAAGTCAGGAAACTAGCAAAACCCTAAATTTCACATAATTTCTGGCTCAATTGTGAAAAGTCAAGGTGAGCAGAAATCTTTCCATAAGTATCTGAAGAAAGAGACTGTGGAGAGATTAAGAGTGTTTAGAAAAGGCAGGTGGGAGGGAGGATAAAAGAAAGGAAGAAGTCAGGAGTTTCATGTTAGAATACCAGTCTAAACAGAATCAGCATATTATTTGGGCTATAATTAAAAAGTATGTGCACTGTCTATTTCTTCCCTTCAACATCATCTACTGCTACCTGATTTGTTTACTTTTCAGCTCTCACTGAAGTCTCCAATCATGATTAAATAAAAGTATCTTCCAATTTATGTTTCATGGAATATGAGTTTCACAGGGAATTAATTTGAGCTAAGGTGTTACAGGATGCAAAGAGTTCTGTGACCAAATAAGTTTGGGAAGTTCTGTGTTGCAAAATCTATTTATTGCAAAATTTATTGCAAAATTTCCCAGATTCTTTAGTGTGCTGGCATACATTGTGAATCTCTAAGGTGAGCACAATATACATGCTGCTTCCCAAAGGTCCTGAATATTTTAATTTTGCAGAACAGGTTTAGGGATGATACTTTATGTTGTGCTGTAGTAAGCATTCATCTATCAAAGAAGCTAGAGATCTGAGATTAAAATGTGGAAAAAGAGCCCCCAAATTAGGGGAAGTCTTAATCTATTCTGTAGATTATAACATTTCAGTTAGGACAGTACTTCTCAAAACATTTGGGATGGAGGGCAAGTTTTATTTGTTGTGTTTAAGTTACTAATTTCATCTTGATTCAGACTTTCACAAAATAAAATAATATATTACTCAGAAAATGAGAAGACAAGACCATAAAATACAATTTATGAAATATAACTCATTACAATGTGAAATAGCTATTAAACTTCCTAAACCTAGACTCTCAGTGTCTCTTTTCCCAATTCTGGTAACAGCATTGGCTTACTGATATCAGTTCACCCTGAGTAGTGCAGAGGCAGAGTATATGCATGTAAGCTGCTTCTACACCATAAGCTGCTGCTCTGAGTCTGGATGAAATGGATTCTCTCGGGGCCACTCCCTGCCCCCATGCCCCATTGATAAGAATGGGAATCATGGCAATGTGTGACATGATATATTTTTATCTGAAAACTGAAGCCCATAATGACCTCATCAGGCTATTGCAACACACATACTTTTCTTCCCATTTTCCCCTTTTCCCCACAAGCAGAGATTCATAAAGACATGTAGAAAGCTCAGAGTTTGATGCAGGCTTTTCCTTCTGTTCGTTGTCCCAGTCACAGGATTCCCTCCCTGGCCACAGTAGATTGTCTTGTCAGCGTTGGTTTCCAGGTCTCTAAATATGTGAATCAGTACTGGTTACATGATTTGGCCCCACTGAAAACAACTGTGCTAAATATGAGCAGGTAGAGTTCAAAACTGCAATCAGATAGATCTTCCCCCACAATATCTGCTATAAAGGTGTGCGTTTGGGGGGGGTGTAAAGATGCTTATATGTGCAAGAGTGTTTATGGATGTCTCTTTGGGGGGATACTTTGTAGCCCTATAACTCAAGGTCTTAGGTCTTTGCTTTTTCCATTTCTTCTGGGAACCTCTCCGCTGGAGCCCATGGACAGGCTCACAGTCAGAGATGTAGAATCCCTGGTTGTCTTCTTCTCCAAACGCTTATGCAAATCTACATCTCCCAGAGAACCTATTCTAATGCTGTATTCTGTTCTTTTGATTGGATAAAACCATCTAGAGAATGTGATATTTTTACTTTTCTCTGCTAGACCTCCTTCACCCTTTGCCTCTTGTTTCCTTTACTCTTAAATGATCTTCAGTTACGGATCTCAACTTCCATGCTATAGTGACAAGAGAAAGCAATGGATCTGCTAATGCTTATTTAATTGACGGCTTTTGGTGGAAGAGTTTTAGCCTATAGACATCACCAGATAAAATTTTAAGTCAAAGAACCAAATGGCCTCCAGAACTATGAAAAGGCAATTTCCCATACTCTCTCACTTATGGTTAGCTTGTTACTGGGAAGAAATCATGTTTATTAAGAAACTTTTTTTCAGCACATAAAATCTTGAGCTTCTGATTCCTAAAGGTAACAAAAAATCGCCTATTTGTCTTTTTGTTTGGATTCCTCATTTCCTACCCAGTTACATCAGATATTAAAGGGAATTTAAACATTCTCCAGCAATCAGTCTGGCCCTGCTTCCTTTCTATCATGAGAGAGTGCCATGTTAGTATTTTCAAATTAATATTGATATATACCACCTCCAAAAACTTAGCATTCCTGACTTTACTACTTATTTGCAGGGAGAAGGGAGAGGAACAAATAATCATATATCAAATGCTGGGCTGACCCACATTTCTTCTCTTCAAAAATCTTAAATGCATCATGAAATTTTTAGAGCAACACAATAATGAGAAATGGTTTTTGCTATTCTTTTTGATACTTCACACTCCTCCTCTCCCTCAAAACTGAAGCTGACATACACTGGTCATTGCACTTAAGTAAGAATGACAGAGAGGAGGAATTTCATAAGGGGGAAAGTGGGAGATAGGCATTTAGACTGGTCTACCAATAAGACTTTTTTGTTTTTTAGAAAATTTTACAGATTTTAAAAATGAGAATACAGTCATCTAGTTTACTGAAAACATAAAACCCTCAAGGAAACATGCTATTGTTTTCTTCTTCTTTACCAATTGCCTTGCTCTTGGAGGTCTTGTTGAGTTACACTGCATGGCCTCATTAAGGACGCACAAGGTACCAAGAATCAAAGTCTCCTAAACTGCCACCAAACAGGGGACCAAAGACTTCACAGAGTCATTACCCACCAAGTGAACCATGAACAACTTTCAAGTAAAGAACGGAATTTTACTGCCAACAAAAGTACGCCAGTTCAACTTCTCTCAGTCATGATAGGGTTGAAAATCAGTGCTCCTTGCTTAGCAAAACCTGGTAAATAACAGACCTTACAGTGTATCCAATATTGTTTGTATATAATGGCTTCCTGCTACTTAAGCAAAGAATGCCCCATGAGCAACAGGCAAGGGAATACTAAGATCTAGTTAAGCCACATATTCTAAATAGAGGACAATGTGATCCTCGGGCCTTTTGTAACTAGTGTATTTCACCACCCAAAGAACAAATACAAGTCCTCTATCAGCTTAACAGAAAAGAGGTCCCTAACATAGCCCAGATATTGCCTGACTGAGATACATTAATTCATCTTACATTCCCAGTAAAATCAATGAAATCAGTGTTCTGCACTCAAAGACAAGGTCTGAGAAGCCAATTAGTGCTTGAGTACTTGTACGCAGATTAACAGTACCCTGTATATGTGTGGGTAGAGTGGGGGTGAAGCAAATAATGGGGTTACCAGGTTGGTTTGTATTTCTCAGTGAACTGAGGCCAGCAACCCAGCAGTCTGACCAACTAATGTGCATCTCATTTAATGTAATAATATACATTAAGACCTGTCAGGCTCTATTGTGGAAAATGAAGAACTACACATTGTACCACTTCATATGGAAGTCTGCATATGGAACCCTTTAAGGGTTCTTAAGAGACCCATTGGGGTTTCTAATTATTGTGAAACATCCCCTGGAATCCAGAGAGAGAAGGCTCTTGGCAGAATTGCTTCTGCCATTTCAAATGTTCACTGTGAAAATAATTAGATGATGAGATTTAGACAGAAACCGCTAACGAATATTTTTTTTAAGTCTCCTTTGCTTTTTAATGTACAGAAAATGAAAATCTGAAATCGGCAAGCACGAAAGGAAAACAATATGGTGCAGTTCATTCTGGGGGTGGGATTGGGGGGTTTTCTTTTTTCTGACTTTAATGCTTGGCTTCCTGTGGTTACAAGTGGGGGGGATTTTTTTCATTTTTTGAACATTATACAATCCTGTTGAAAATTGGACCAAGGGTTGTTTTTTTAAACTTCTGTTATAACTTTCTAAATGCGAGCAAGCCCCCATTGTTCCTCCAAGATTATGTCTCTTTCTTCAGAGGGAACCCTGACATTAGAGAAACTTGCTTTAATCAAGCTTTAAAGTTATCTCCCCCTCCACACGCCCGACCAGAACCAAAGAAACCCCATTCTCAGAAACTGCGAGCCAAGCTAGCATGTAACCAATTAGGAGCCATCACTTGTGCCCAAGACACAGAACATATTTGTTCAATTAAAACAAACAAATATGATTAAGAGTTTAGAAAGCCATACTTAGGGAAAGATGGGCATTTCAAAAGAAATGCTGGGTTAAGAAGGACATGGCAGTGATAAGGGTAAGTTGCATGAAATCAGAAAGGTGAATTGAACAAATGGGGACACAATCTTGTGCAAAACAGCCAGGGTCTTTGGGCTGAACACGTGAAAGCTCATCCTCTGCCTCCTGGAACCCACTGACTTCACTCACAGGCTTGAGACACCCAGGTCTGAGATTTTATGCTTCTCTTCATCCACCCACAATACCCTGATTCACAGAGCAGGAGCCAAAGGCAGAACTGATTTAATGCCACTCTTTTCCTATTTCAAGCTCCACAAATTTGAGGACCTTTGTGTTTTATCTACTGCGTACTAGGCGGAGGCCGCTCTCCATTTATCCTGATGTCTGTCAGCACAGGACTGGAGAGTGGCTGCCACTGTGCTCCACCTACCCACTCGTGTTCCCTCCAAGGGCCTCCAGTTCAGGGCTGGTCGTTAAGTACTGGATTGACTGTCCTCGCCATAACAGATTCAAAGCAGAACTCGTGGTGAAATTTACTTAATTTAACATGGATCAAAATGTCCCCTCCCCTTCCCTGTTTTTTTGATATTGAGTTAGGTAAGGTCTAATGCAGTTCAGATTTCCAGTCTCTCTTTTGGCTCTTCATGGATCTCTAACGAGTCTATAACCATCAACCAGGAAAGCCCTCATGAAATATCCAATAAGCATCATTTCAGGTGTGGTACATAAGTCAGAACAAAAGATATAATACAAATCCTGTCCACATAGAATTTTCAAGGAGAGGACAATAGTTAAGACACATCAATATTAATGCACATATATTGAGTGCCTATAATGTGCACATTGATAGCTCTTGGGAGCCAATATTCTATCAGTAATACAGTTATTTAAACTTCATACCACACTGAGGTACCATTTTAGATTTGGTTTTGGTTTTGATACTCCAAACATACAGAATCAGTGAAAACTGTAAATTCCATCAAGTCTCCCCGCAATGTCTTTCCTGTTTCTGTCCCACATGAAAATGCAAGTGTGATATCCTCAGGATGCAATGCACCATGGTTTTTCTCACCCACGTTTCCTGACCAGATGTCTTCAATGAATTGTTGTTTCTGAATAGACCTAGTTAGCAGGATTGTCAGGAGATCAACAAATACATATTGAGCATTTAAAATATGCCAGGCTGTGTTACAGGTGCTGGGAAAGAGAGCAGTAAACAAAACAGACAACATCCTTGCCTTCCTGGAGGTTTTATTCTACTGGGAGACTTAGACTAGAGGTAAGATAAGTAAGTACATGACATATCAGGTAAGATGGTGGTATATGCTATGGTAAAAAGAAATAAAGAAGGAAAAAGATACAGTGAATACATGAGAAGTTAATAGTTCAATTTTAAATGTTGGTTGAGTACCTGTTATATGTTACATGCTCTCCTTGGCACTGTTTATATTGCATTGAATAAAGTAATAAGGGACTGAAATCCATATTGTCAAGGAGCTTCTATTCTAATAGAAGGAGATGATAAATAGAAAGGCAAATAACTAAATATATAGCATATTAGATGATAATGAGTTGTAAGGGAAAAAGTAAGACGAGGCAGGTCCATAGAGAGTATTAAGGTAGGGATATCTTGGGTAAGTCTCACTAAGACAGAGACATTTGTCCAAAGATAGAAAGAGATGAGCTGTGTAATATTTGGTGGAAGTCAACAAGGAATGTCTTCTGATATTAGCCTTGAAATTAATTGTATAGTAAGTCTACATGTTTTTTTTTTAATGTATTTGTTTTGTTTGTTTGCTTGTTTGTTTTTGGTTGATAAAAACCCTGGGTGTCTGCATAAGGAGAAAAGGATGGCAGGATTAAGTATTTTCCTGTCTTTTTGCATGTGGTCTTATTTTCACAAACCTGGTGAAGTTTATTATTTTTTTCTTTCCTTAATGCCATATATGCCTACAGTTGGTAGAAGATGTTGACATATTTGTCAATGTCCTTAATTTTTTCTATTGTACATGTCTTTGCAATATTTTGTTAGGAAGCTGGAAAAAAAAATCCAAAACCAAAAAAAAAAATAGCTACAGGAATGGCACACCAAACATCCGTTAAACCATAAGGTATATTATTTAATCTTGAAGACAACTCAGCAAGACTTTCATCATATATTCCTATTTTATAGGTGAGTTAACTATTAACTAGAACTATTAAATGAACCATCCAAGATTGGTCAAATGATTCCACAGATTAATTTAGTAAATGCCGGCATTTATCTGACAACCAAGTCTATGTTTTCCCTCTTTATCCCACACTGCCTTGTGGCAGAGACTGCTAACTACATCCCCAATATCCACCTTCCTCTGTATTTCTTACTAGCAAAAACATATATTATTGGGTGTTGCAGGGTGACCAGCTATGGGACACTTTCCAGGTTTTCTTGAATCTAGAAAGTAGTCAATGAGATTAAAGGAGAAGTGGCTGTGTGGGGCTTACAAAAAAAGCTCTTTAAGGGGTCTTACTCAGATGGGAAGTATACCATTTGTTCACTCCCCATTCCTTCTTATTTCTTCCTATAAAATGTATGTGGCAGTAAGACTCCCAGCTGCCATCTTGTGATCTTGAGGATGGATGCCATGTGTTAAGGATGGTGGAGCAGGCAGATGAAAGGGACCCAGAACATTGATGATAGCACATATCTATCACACTTTCTCAGGACTGTATCCCTCTTGATTTCTTTTACTCAAGAGAAAAGTAATCTCCCAGTTGGTTTAAGACACAATTATTTCACATCATTCCTATCAACAGTTAGATGTAGTTTTTTAACTCCTACAAGTCTTCCCTATTATAGACTTTGCTGGGATGGGAAGTGACAGACTTACTTTATTGGGCCACATTTACATAATAATTATTAAAACTCTTTACTTCAAAGGCAAAGAAACTTTTATATGGAATGCAATGCTTGGCACATGGAACTTATTTTTAGAAAATCATGTTGAATAATGGAGTAGTAATATTTTACAGACACAGATTTCTAAATGATAAGTTCTAGTATATAAGCAAGGCCCCACTTAAGAGCTACTGGGTCTTGACTGACAAGTGCAGTGTCCACTTGGACATGACCAAGATTCCTTGGCTAGAAGTGACACACTCTTATGTTAATCTCAGCTTTCCTACAGCTTCAGTATTCTTTAATTTTCTATACACCTTATCCCTGTTCTAGCAAAAGGAATTTTCATTTCATTTAAGAATCACAAAACCTTGATAATTATGGAATTCTGTTCACATAAAGCAAACTAAGCTAGTAAGAGTTTCTTTGCTATTTCTTTCCAAATCAATAAGTAAGGATTAGTAATGTATCTGTCCATGTGGTCTACAGCTCCAACTGAATGCCTCAGTAAATTTAACTCAGCTGATATGACCTCAGTGAGATAAAGCAGAGGCTGACCTGCCATCACATGCTAAGAGTAGAGAGTCTTCTCAAACGCTTTAAAACCAGGGATCCATTCAACCTCTGGATAACAGGCATTCTCAGCAAAGGTCTATGGTTAGCTCCGTTTGTCCAAAAGTAACTGCTCTTATATTTGCCAGCTCTGTCATCTGCATGCCTCAAGTTAATATTAGATGCATACCAGATCTCTGAGAACATGCAGGTGGAAAACAGCCTTCTTCTAACCCTAAGGAGAGCCATCAATATGTTCTACTAAAGCCCAAAGTCTAGAGTACCTGGGGGTGGAACCATGAGATCACACTTATGACCTTGGGCTTCAAGGTGAGAAGGGAAAGGTAAGGGAGGGGAAGAGAGGGGAAGTGCCTGTTTGCATTTCCTACCTGTAAGCGAAGTTTCCCTCCCTGGATTCTTCCTCTACTCAGATGTGATAGAGTTCAACAAATATATATAGAGAGCTCATTATTGAAAAATACTCTCCTAGGTGCAATGGGTGTTATATAAAACTAAATCAGATAGAAACCCTACCGGTTCAGGGGCGCCTGGGTGACTCAGTGGGTTAAGACTCTGCTTTCGGCTTAGGTCATGATCTCAGGGTCCTGGGATCGAGCCCCACATCGGGCTTTCTGCTCGGCGGGGAGCCTGCTTCCTCCTCTCTGTCTCTGCCTGTCTCTCCGCATACTTGTGGTCTGTATCTGTCAAATAAATAAATAAAATCTTAAAAAAAAAAAAAAAAAGAAACCCTACCCGTTCAAGACGTACTTTACAAACTAAATCTTATGCAAAGCCTTTCTTATCCCTTTTTCTCCCATCCCAAACCCAATGTGGTCACTCTCACTTCTAAACTCTGACAATCTACAACTGTAATCCTAGAATTCTATAATTCAACTTGTTCTGCTCAAGGCACTTAATTTAATGGAATTCCACAGAACATTAAGCAACATTTTCTTTCTAGGCCATGTGGTAAATCCTACAATATAAGGGAAAACAAGACATACTTTTTGCCTTCCAGGAGCTATTAATTTATTGGGAGAGAAAAAAAAAAGCACTTAAGCAATTGATTATAATGCTCTGAGTATCTACTCCACTACTTAAGGCAAATGACCTAGAAGGACACGCAAGAGTGTGGCACATAAAGAGACTGGCTGAACAGTACCCACCTCACCTTTACTTTTTGACAACCGATGCCCACATCTGTTCGTAGCATCGATGTGCTCAGCCCCAAGAGATGTTAAGATTGATTTGGGTCAGTTGTGACATTCTGTTTCTCCATTTCCAAGCCTTCTTTAGAAGCCTTTCTATACATCCAGTTTGGCCAGTGAGATCAACAGAAAAGTCCTTATCTTTCAGAGATTTGGTTGGCACAGGTCCTTTCTCCCTTCACCTTTTATAGTCTTGAACACAAATGCGATTTCTGAAGGTGCTGCAGCTATGATTTAGACATAAGAGATGGGGCAATTTAGCTGAAATCTAAGATCCATCAACATATGGAATATGTGATTATCTCATGAATAATTTATTCCACCATTCCTCAATGGACGATAAACCCATCCTCATCCCAGGCGAGGAATGTCTTCAAAGAAGCATGCAGGTTCTTTCTTGATCTCTTTTGAAGATAGAGTTGTTATCACTCTGTCTCTGTGGGACAGGAGAATCACAGAGAAGCTGGCCCTTATATTAACAAAACAGCAATGGTTGCCCACCTCAGGCTTCTTGGTTTAGTAGAAAAATAAACTCCTTATGGTTTAAGCCACTGTTGTTCCTATACTGTTGTTGACAGCAGCACATTTTTCTAACTAATATATTGTGCCTGAATCTTTTGGGGTAATATGGGAAGAGGAGACATATTCAGCACTGTATTCAACAGTTATTAAACATCTAAATTGTTAATTATATCAATACTTAATGTGTATACATTACACGTTATATATATACATCATACATTACAGCTGCCTTCTGAAATTGTAGGAGAAATAGTATTTCTTTATATCCTCCACAGTGCCTAGGATGATTTTCTGTTTAAAATATATTTATGGGCTATACATATTTCAGATTAGAAAATGGAAAGCAAGTGGCCCATATCTCTAAAAATTTCCTGTCCAGACTCCAAAAGAATCAGTTTTACCTTCTCTGACTTGACTTACTCAGGGCCAGGTAAGAAGTCTTGCCTGTTACATCCAGGCTGTGAGCCACAACCACCCCCAGCATCCCAGGCCCCTAGAGTTCCAGTATATACAAAGGGCCATGGCTAGAGGACAAGGAAAGCCGCTGGCCTTCAATGTCTCATACCAAAGTAAAGTAACAGAGAGTAAAAACGATGACTTCATTAAAAATACTAGGAATGCAAAATGTTGTGTTGAAGAATTATGCATGTCATATTTCTCTCTAGTTGCATAGAATTTGTCCCAGGAGCTTTCATGGTTGTAGGTCTAACCGTGCTCTGAGAAACTGGCACGTTCAAGTTGAACTTCACTGAAGCCTGTGCCAGCCATTCTGGTCATTGGGGGATAAGGGAAAACAGTTACAGTAACTTCAAGAGGTTCTCCATCTGTGTCAAGGCGATGTTGGATAAGACCTCCTTAGGCATATGTCAGTATCTTGCTCTGACATGAACTTCAGGGAATCTGAGCATGATAGACCCAAATTGGCCCCCAAATCAAAGTCTTACATGTGTGCCCACTAGGTGGAGACATTCTTGATTATTCAACTCAACGGCATTTTTATATTTTTAATTTTCTACTTGTTACCATCATGTGCATTTTAATGTTAAGCTCTGGCTCTGGGTAGGACTGAGGACCTGGGTTTTAGACCAACTGAGGCTACTGATTACCCACACAACCTTGGGTTTAAAGTCCTCTCAAGCTTTAAAATTCAATACCTCTACCGTATACATTATTTATTATTTCTGATTTTTTTTTAGGTTTTATTTATTTATTTGACAGACAGATTACAAGTAGGCAGAGAAGCAGGCAGAGAGAGAGGAGGAAGCAGGCTCCCCACTGAGCAAAGAGCCCGATGCGGGGCTCGATCCCAGGACCTTGGGATCATGACCTGAGCCGAAGGCAGAGTCTTAACCCACTGAGCCACCCAGACGCCCCTATTATTTCTGATTTTGTTTAAAGACAAAGTAAGCATGTTTAGTCTGCAGAAATGAAGACTAGAAGAAGCACTATAGTATTTTAATTTCATGTCAAGTCCTCAGATCAAGCCATTAGTGAAGACAGAGGTAGTTTTAAAGTCGTAAGTAAAGTGATGGCTAAATATGATAAAATGACTTAAAAGACTATTAAAAGCAATGATAATTACGGAAAATGCTTATATTGTCAAATCCGTGATACATATAATACCAAGGAAAATATTATTATCATGGAGACAAGTGGTGATGGCAGTTGTTTATTATTATTATTGTTGTTGTTGTTGTTGTTAATACCAATCATAAGCATATTACCTACTATTTTTATTACATTTATTATGTCCCAGACACTAGGTTCTATGTTCCATATACTTTAGGTCTCTACTACAACTGTAATAGTTATGTATATCATTATTAGGTAAGAAAATTGAGAAAACCTGCCTCAAGGTACCTAGATAGATGAATTTCAAATCCAAGAGTATCAATCCCAAAACCCCCTACTATGCTACACTGGCTCTCAAATAAGAACATAGAGAAGTACAGCCACTTAAAGTACCCATCAGAGACACTTTCAGACTGCTTAAAATTCAGGTCTTTAGCACCTTTAGACAAAGAAACCAGAATATCCTTTTCTAACAGAACACCTTTCATAACTTTTCTATCTGCTTTACAAATTGCAGAGCTGAATTTCCTGAGAGCAAAGGGAAGACAGAGGTAGGAGTAAAACTTTAAATTTACAGGAAAGGTAATGGATGAATATAAGAAAATGACTTAAAAGATTTCTAAGAGCAATGATAATTATGGAAATGCTTATATGGTCAATTCCATGATGCATGTAATAACAATGACAACATTTTCAAGATGCCTGGGGATATCAGGGTTAACTACTCTTCTTTATGGAAGAAGGGAAAGGATGTATGTACAAATTAAAAGCATGGAATCTGAAGCCCCCGAGTTCCAGGACATTCTGATTGGGCCATATGATTTTCGCCTCCTTTGTTAATGAATGTATTACTACTTTGACCTGTATTTTTCAGCTATATTCAGTCTACCTTTAGAATGCATAGGCTGGATCTTCAAACAGAGCTCAGCTTTCACGTTTCATTATTTACAGGATGTGTTTCTTTATATTTATCTATTTATTTATTTAGATTTTATTTATTTATTTGACGGACAGAGATCACAAGCAGGCAGAGAGGCAGACAGAGAGAGAGGAAGGGAAGCAGGCTCCCCGCTGAGCAGAGAGCCCGATGTGGGGCTCGATCCCAGGACCCTGGGATCATGACCTGAGCCAAAGGCAGAGGCTTTAACCCACTGAGCCACCCAGGGGCCCCTGTTTCTATATATTTAAAATGGAGATAAAACACTGAATGGGGGTCTCTTGAACCACCTGTGTTAGATATTATCCACCATTTTCCTGTCATGGTAGATAAGAATTTATTTCTTATAATTTATATATGTCTTATAATTTCTTATAATTATAATTTTTCTTACCCCTTTCCCACCCTTACTCCCTTGTTAAACTGTCACCCTAGGGATGTACTTATTGACTTAATAATTGTCTCTTAAATCTTTGGTTCACTGTGAATCTTAGATGGTCTTTCTCTAATAATTAAGCGTATAGGGATATTCTGAATGGATTTGACTTGATGTTGTTCCTAGTCATAGAGGGTCTAAATGACACTCTACTTTGTACAAATTAACAAAACAAGACAAAAACAGCATGAAGATGTTTATAAATAAATATATGTTGAAGTAGAGTTTTTAGTATTTTTTTTTCAGTGCTATATTCCGGATGGACAACTAAAGTCATTCTTGATCTAATGACTTTGCAGATGATTACAGTAACATATTTTCCTACCATAACATCAAAATCTAGTCTATCATAGAATGATGTTTTTATCTTTCATCATACTAACAATCCAGGTAATGTAATTTCTGAAGTATCCACGTGTATTTGAGTGTATATTATTTTTCATAGATGTTTTTATATATATTTTTCATTTAATACTTACAATAGCCCTTTACGGTTGTTGTTATCTCTGTTTTAGAGAAGAAGAATCAAATACAAAGCGATGGCAACTAATTTCTTAAGAGCACAGCAAATGTGAGAACTAGGATTGGGATGGATTTCTGCTCCATGGACTAGAAATTTATCTACTCCATCATAGTCAATCTCCATGGGTTCTGCTTAAAACCCCTGGGTCATGACAATGATGTGATACCAATGTAAGACAACCCAGCTTACCTCCCAGGGTGGGTAGTGCAGCACGAAAATCCAACCATGTATCATAACCTTCCCTGGAAACTTCACAGTTTACTTTCATAGCTACACTAGGGCCCTATTGTCAAAAGTGCTCCCCTATGCAACATCATTTTAAGAAAATATCTTCCATTTGGTTAAAGTAACTCTGCTACCAGGGACAGAGGAAATGACAGGGACAGAGATCATATTATTGGTGTCAGAATAATCTAGAGGCTCTATATTCACTATCTCATAATACTTCTAACACTTCTAGGATAGTATGTGTCCTTTCTTATGTCACTTGGGAGTTTTTTGTCCATAGTGCTTCTTCTTCATGTTTCCTGAACGCCTATATTCCATAATTTTATCTGCCTTGACATTGCACCCATAGCTTAATAACTTTTTACTGAGGATAATCCATGTTCCAAGCACTGTGCTAAAACTTGAGAGGTAATATGATAGGAGAGAAATGGATTTTCCCCTCAACAAGCTCATAGTCATATGGAAGAGGAATGTACACAGGCAATTTTTGTGAAAAGTGCTAATTGCATCGAGATAGCTGTGCGATAACTGTGGAGGCATGTAAGGTCAGTTTGGGGCCTGGAACAGAAGTTGTCTGATGTCAAGTCTTGCAGAATGGGTAGGAATCAGTGTGAGGAAGCGAGAAGTATCCAGAGTATTCTGAGGGTAGAGACACTGATCGGCATGATCCAGAGATGACTGTGTTGCAAGAGCTTAAGAGAAGTGAGAACTAAGACAAAAGATGGGGACAGGACAGGGCCCCACTTTTTAGCAACTTTCCCTGTTGGTCATAGGAAACCAATAGGGAAACCACTGAACTGTCACACTTCAGATTCACTTCATAGAGTGGTCACAATGGAGGCAGATATAAAAGACTGATAAGAAGACTGGAACAAAGCAGGGAGATTAGTAGAAGAGACTGTTGTAGGGTTCTAGAGAGGCAGGCAGGACTGGCCCAGTGACTGTGTGGAGTAAGGGAAGTGTTTGGATTGAGGAGAGACACAGGATGGTCTCAATGTCTCTAAATTCTTATCAGTCCTTCCAAGTGTCAACCATGGTTGTAGACCTCTGTTCTTCCGAGCTGGTCACTGCTGACTGCCTAGTCTGGGCTTTCTGTGAATGTTGAATCCATCATTCCCTCCAGCCTGCTGGACTCCAGTCCCAAACTTGCTACAGGCCAGGCTATCAGGTGTCTGAAATTACTCTGAATCTTGTACACCCTGGAGTTTCTCTCCATTTGAATGGTCCATGATTATCTATTTACATTACAAAACATCAAAAATGTTCCTCACACCCACGTGTTTTCCTAAGTTTGAGAAAACTTACTTGACCACAGAGTTGGACCTGAACTGATACAACTGAACATAAACACTAAAATGTTTTGTCACACAAATATTAATGATTTTGATTATGAGGCGCTGGCCCAGACCCTCATGGGGATGCTTTGTATTACTATTCTGAAATAACAAAAAAACAAACAAGCAAACAAACAAAACACAAAAAACTAAACAGGGCTAATTGGGGTTGCTAACTGGAATGGCGGCCTCGTGTCTGCCTTTTCCCTCATAGCTTTGATGCAGAATCAATGACTGTGACCAGCATTTTTGGCATAAATGCGTCTGATTGAGTCTCTATTTCCATAATGCATTTGTTCTGTGAGTGCTCCTTTCTGCACAACTCCATCAAGGAACTTCACGGAGACAGCAGCTCTCCATTTGAAATACTCAGAAATAGCTCTGCTAGTTAAAAAAGAATATAAGATTTCAAAGACCTATTTAACCTTTGCACTGATATTTCAAAGCAGCAGTATATTCAATTAAAAAGGAACACTTAAAAACAGATAATATTTTTTTGCAGTATCTTAGCAACAGGTGATTGAACCCATGCCTAGAACTAAGAATTGAGATTTTGCCAAAAGGGCCACATACTAGTGATATCTTCTTTTAACAAATGGAATAAATCTAATATTGTTTTGGACAAGTTATGCTGGATTACATCATAATAAGAAATCCTGACAACAGAGCCACAATAAAGGGAGGACACAGTTTTGAAAGAGAAAAGCAAATACTATGAGCTCCTTTATACTTAGGCTTCAACTCAGGCACCTAAAGCATGAATGACCAGGTGAGTTCATTCTTGCAATCCCTGGTCATTCAAAACTCAGCTGTCTATCAGGGATCTCAGAGGCACAGAGCTCTGTCCCCATTCATCACAGCCTTCCTCAAGATAGAGATTCACATAGAATTAAACTCAGTGATCCTTAATCCATTTAAGAATTTGATATAACACTTACTCTAGAAAACTGGACTCCCCCCCCCCCCCAGATGCTCATGCAACATATTTACACGATTTCAGCAGGTTTATAGAACAGGCTAAACTTTCAATCCTACAATTATTCACTGTGCCCTGATCACAATTCCCTTTGTTACATCTTGCTAACTTCTATAACCTCAGTGGAAGCAGGATGACAGAGGTGACTAGTTCTATGATCCTGAGCTCACGTCACAATATAATTTATACATAAAAAGGGGCAAAAAGTGGAATAAGAGTGTTGGCTACAAAGTCACATTTGGATTAATTGAGGATGAAATTCTTTTTCTTTTTTTAAAGTACTTCTGCCTTGGGCATTTAGGTGCCAGTTGGTGAATGCTGGTAGATATAGTATTAACCTCCAAGAAATCCCTCTTCCCTTTTAAAAACTATAATTAAAACAACCTTTAACATCCTCTCAAGAAAGTCTTTAGTCAAGGCCCATTGTCCAGCTACATTTCCAAAAAGTCCAAAGTATGTAACAACAACCTAATATGTTTGTTGCAATAATGAGATTATGTATGTGAAATATCTAATAGCATTAAAATATATAGGTGCCAAGCATATTGTAGTAATTATTATCATGATTATTGGATATAATTATAATCTTATAGTGTGATGTAATTGCTAGCAGCATCCCTGACTCAATTTAGGTGAAGCCAAAAGAGACCACACATTGAGATGGCGAACCATTTAAAATATTTCCTAGGTCTGTTGGAATCTCTCCCTGATCAGGGAAATTCTAGCTCTCTTTTACAGTCAGTCATCCGGCAAATATTTACTCTTTTCAGAGGTCTAATTTATGCCAGGCACTGTGCTAGGTGCCAGAGATTAAAAAAATAAGTACAATGTAGTCTCTGACTTCAAGAGATATATAATCCTGAAGAAGAAAGAGACACAAAAGTAGATAATTGGGATATTGTGTGGAAAGTGAGATATACATGCGCCCTGCATTATGAGAACACAAAGGAGGTCAAACTAATCTGAGTTGGCCAAGGAGTTGTTTTAATGCAGATCTGTCAAAAACAGAGACTGAGGGAAAAGCTTACTTGCTAATACTTGGGATTGTGACCCAGAGAACCAGGACAGAAGTAAGCAGGGGAGTTGCAGGAAGAACAAATTTAAAGATGAGGGGGCGCATTGCCCATCTGGGTACAGCTTCATGAAAAAAACATGGACAGTTGCTCTTTTTCTCACATCATCTCGAGAAAGACATGCACACACAATATCGACTACCTGTTCTCAGAATACTACATGGGGTTGAGGAAGGGAGGATATTTCTTCCAATGGCTTTCTCCTGTCTCTGTCTCCCCCCTGTAAAAATCTATTAACTCCTGGATTATGTCATCAGGCTTCCCAGGGCCAGAGTCCCCAGGGGTCCAGTCAAACTCTCTTTGTCAGCTGACATAGTATATAAGACTCCTCAAGCTCTAGTGGAGACCAGCAACTGCAGGAACATGGCACCACACTATAGAACTAGCTCAAGTTTTTGCTCATACATTTTAGTCTAGAAGATTCTAATGGCCAACACCCCAAGATCCAGAGAGAGGGTTAGCATAGCTGCATGGATCTGGATAGCGTAAGAACCGTATTTTGTACAGAGAGAAAAGAAATGGCTTCTCAGAAATTGCCAGAAGAAGCTAGACATTATGACTTGAGAGGGAACAGAATATTTTCTAGTAAGAAACTGCATGCTTTAATAAAGATTAAGGCCAGCACGGCATGAACAACAAACACTGAATGGAGAGTTTATGAATCTGAGAGGGAGGGAAGCTAATAACTTGAGAGAGCAGATTTCCCTCTCCAGCAACTGTAGACATGATGGAAAAATGGGAGCAACCAGAAGATCAGGAAACATTTCTTCCTGTAGAAACAAGCCTGCATCCAAAGGAAATGCTTTCCCTCCAAGGATGCAGAGAACACTTCATCTCATCCATCTGCCTGTTCTCTTATGCATGCATTCACTCATCTAACATCTATTCAGCTCTGCCAGCCAGGTGCCATAATAGCCATCTGGAGAACAGAGTGAATAGTCACAAAGATGTGACTACCTTTGAGAGGTAGTCACATCTCACAATGACAGACACACAAACAATGCCTGGTAGTAACTACTCCAGCAGATATGTGCGACATTGGGAGCACAGAGAGAGGGAAAGTTTATTCTTTTAAGGATGTGAGAAAATGCTCATCAATCCTAAAGGAGGCACATGTAGGATGAGCCTTGGAGAACAAAGGCTCAGTTTGTCCTGCAAGGAACGTAAAGCAAAATATCCCATTAGTTCTTACGTTTCACAAATAAGTGAAGCCATATGATAATTGACGTTCTCTGCTTGACTTATTTCACTTAGCATAATCTCTTCCTCCCACTCATGTTGATGCAAAAGATCAGCTATTCATCCTTTCTGATGGCTGAGTAATATTCCATCATATATATGGACCACGTCTTCTTTATCCATTCATCTGTGGAAGGGCATTTCGGCTCTTTCCACAGTTTGTCTATTGTGGACATTGCTGTCATGAACATTGGGGTGCTTATGGCCCTTCTTTTCACTACATCCTTATCTTTGGGGTAAATACCAGTAGTGCAATTGCTGGGTCCTGGAGCACTGGGTGTTATACACAAACAATGAATCATGGAACACTACAAAAACTAATGATGTTCTGTATGGTGACTAACATAACACAATAATAAAAAAAATATATCCCACTAGTGAGTGCACCATGTGAAAAGCAGAACTGGGAGGGACCATGCTCTGTGCAGGGACTGGTCAAGGGGTCAGTGTGACTGGAGCGTGGGTTTCAGAAAGCAAAGCAGTGGCAGACCTAGGATGACAATCCAGAGCACCTCACTTCCGCCAGGCTAATCTTCCTACAAACTGACAAGCTTCTCCCCACATCAATCAAACACCAGTTCCCAAGCATCCCATGCTGTTACAGCTAGACACCATGGAGCTACCCAAACAGAAGCGACAGAGAATTTGCTCTTAGAAACCTCTCCTATGTGAGCCCACATCCAGCCATCCACTGGAGACTGTTTCCCTCTGCAGCTCACCTTGGGGTCAGTTCGCCAGAAATGTGCTCAGAGTCACAGCACAGCTGGCAGCAGATAACCCCTCCCCTTGCCTTTGATCTGCGGGCATGGTGATTGTCAGACTGTACATTTCAGCTAGTGATGAAAACACTAACGATACCCCAGCCCCAACCCTTAACCCTGAGCCATAGGTTGATAATGTTCCCTAGAGCAAGCAAGGGTATGGTCTAGAGCCTGAGTCATGGTGTTTGAAGAAACCCCCAAATAGAGCCTCTCTGGTTTTTGGCCTGACAAGATATACCAGTGGTGCTGGGGATTTGCTCCTTGCAAGCAGATGTCACAATCAAATGAAAGTTGTTTTATACACGGATCTGAAAAAAACCTGAGAATGTTTGCTATTAAACTCAGGCTGGCTGGCCCACCCCAAGCACGGAGACAATCAGCCCCTCAGATGTGAGGGACTTGGAAAGATGTCTCCAGGCCTTGGCACAGCACAGGCTTTCTGGGCCTTGGTGACATATAGGTGCTTTATAACATAGCCCATTTGTTATGCTGTTTAAATATGTATATGCTGGGTACGGAAAGCTAATATCTGGAACAATAGGTAATTCTATACGCTTTTCAATGAAAACCACGAGCAGAGGGCTACTTGTTGCCAGAATTCTGACATTCTCACTTAATTCTGTCTTTCAGTTACGTGATATCTCCGAAAGCATACTTTGTTAAAAGTGCCTGGAGAAAATGAGCTCCAAACAATATCCACTCTGCCTTTGAGAACCACGAGGTCAATGAAGCACAGTTTTATTACCAGAAGCATTACCAGAGAGGGAGAGAGAGATTGTAGCCCTGCTGGGAAAGGCTACTTCTGGGCTGTCTAGTCCCCACTCCCACTGACTGCCCGCTGCGCCTGAAAGGAGGCGAAGGTGGGGATGGGTGGGTGAAGAGGTGAGAGAAGAGGACAACTAAGCCTTCCCACATATTTTGAAGAGAACTTCATAGCCGAAAGAGATTAAGGCTTTTTGGCATGTTAGCGGCAGAAGCCTCCCCCTGGCTTCGTCCATATGTTACAGCCGGGGATGGAATAAAGAGCTAAATCAAAACTGAAATCGGGGGGGGGGTTAGGGCTGCAGGGAGAGGAGCTAGGGAACCTGCAGATAAGCAGGTGCCCATCTGACCTCTGAAGAGGAGACGCTCACTCACCATCCACTGCTGTGACATGACGGAGGGAGGAATCCAAGCTCAGCCAGGCTCCAGCGGGCAAGTTCCCTGCTCCTGAGGGCTTTCTGTGACTCGGAGAGGGAATATGCCCTCTGGGTACGTTGGGGTGAAGTATTTATCCATCCTGACCTTTAGTTCCTTTTCAAAAATTGAATAATGGTCTCAAGTTCATAGGGTTGCTGTAAGAAATCAGAATAACTTATATAAAATTGCCTATTACAGAGTCTGATATCAACTGGGATGGCAACAATTAAGTGGCTACTGGAGATACATCATGGCCCCCAGAGAAATAATCCTCTAAAACCATGGGAGGTAAAGTCCTAAACAAACAGGACTCCACTGAATTTTCTCCTTCTCCACTGGCCAAGAAGGACCTCCTTAGCTCAGCCTCCCCTCCCATACCAGTTCCACTGAGAAGCCTTCACCCCTCCTCCAGGAGGGCGAGCTTTGGGAGCCAGTTCTGTGCTCTTAATACCACAGACCTTGTTGCAGTTCATTGTGATTCCCGGCATCCTCCTCTGCTTCTTCCGCCAGCCTGCGAGCTCACTGGGACTTATGTCTTATTTACCGCTGGATTCTGCAACCCCCCCCCCCCCATAGCTAATATGAAGTGATAAGGAATATGCATTTCAAACATATCTTATAAATACGTAAATGTATGGATACATGAATACATGAATAGGATTAAACGGATAACCATTTCCTCCATCTCCCAGCTAAAAGTTCGAACAGATGACTCAGTCATGAATAGGCTTCCCCAATCTTGTCGCTCACCATGAAAACCCAGGCAGGGAAGTCCTCGGCAAACCACATCTTAGAAGAGAGGAGTTTGTGATCTCTGTTTCTCTGGGTGAATGTCTACTCTGCGGAATCACCCAGGTTTTTAAACCACAGTCAGACTCAGAGGAGCCCACTGCCCAAAGAGTGGGGGGGTTGAGATTATTTGCAGGCAGCGCTCACCCACTGGACCAAGCATCTTCTTCCTTTCTCTAAACGTTTGCAGCATCGTTTCATTGGGACTTTCATGGCCCATTTCTATCTCAGAACAAAGCATGGTTCAGAGTCACTCTTACACTCGTTGGCCCAGTTACATTTCCAAGAAGAGAATTTTTCAGAAGAAACATCCGAGCTCATCTATCTTTGGAGGCAGCACAGAGCACACACCCAAATGACAAGTGTGGCTGATGTCACCACGGGGGCATCTGTATCACCTTCTTTCTGGTCTCAGGAAAGCTCAGGGACAGATTAGCTGTCTTGTTCTCTTGTTCACATTGCATTATACATGCATCCCATCTCTCGAGAGCAACCCTGGTGTAAAGGACATGGAAGGCTGGGAAGATGCACACCTACAATGGAGGTATTGATGGAAATGGAGAATGAAATGAATGAAATACCAGAGCCATTTAAATCACAGAGCCTATTTCTGCCTTGTTACACAAACATCAGGAAGTGGAGAATCACAGGAGGTCTTCAGACCTGTGTGTGATCTTTCACCTACCAAACTTTTCTGAGTCCTGACATGGTCTAAGTGTCCATACATGTGTCTGGGGCTGCTTCCATCAGTCTCTAGAGAATCAGGATTCCCACACACTCTGCTAGGGATTGACGGATGGCTCAATAAGTAAGTAAATGCCCTTTTCGGGACCTCTGGGTGGCTCAGTTGGTTAAGCGTCTGCCTTCAGCTCAGGTCATGACCCTGGACTCCTGGGATCAAGTAGGGCTCCCTGATCAGCGGGGAGTCTGCTTCTCCCACTGACCCTCCCCCCCTCTTGTGTTCTCTCTCATTCTTTCTCAAATAAATAAAATCTTTTTTAAAAAATGCCCTTTTCATCCTGAGTTAATTCACAAAATACTGAGAGAGGGTAAATTTAGATTTTCAACTAAGTGGGTTTGCAAATATCTTATCCCATTTTTAGTTAGACACTGATAATTTGCAGAGATTAATAATTCTTTGAGTCCCTGAAAGGATAGAACCTTCTGGTCTAAGACTGTTCTCTAAATAATTGAGAGCAAACCAGATGGTACTTTCTCTTTAAGCAGGCTGGTTTCTAAAGAGGCACATGATATTTAGTTCTATTTCCTTTCCCAAATCACAAATTGCATAACCACGTCCTCTTCCAAAGGCGTGAAGGGTAGTCAGGACTGCAGTATTTCGTTACCTAAAGGTCCCTCCATATGCAAATAGAGTCTTCTATCATGTTGTTATTTCTCTCACACACACTGGTAAGAAAGGCCTGCTCCTCCCCAACCAAGAGAACAGCTAGTCCTACCTACTCTGTTAGCTAGACCTTAGCAGAACCATGATGAAAGACCAGCCAATGGAGATTACACCTGCTTTTGGGATATAATCATAAAAAACAAATAAATCAACATTTAGGTGTGTGTTTTTCTCTCTTAATGAGATCCTATTCCCCTTCTTCCACTATAGTAGAAAAAAGTGATACCAACAAATTTGATTAATACCTGTAATTTATTCAGAATCATAACAGCTAGTTTTGGTCTGGGTCAACCAACATTTATTTGCCCATTTTCTCAAAACTTCTGCAGCTAAAATCATATGCCATAAAATTTGCTGGTCAAAACAACTATACTCAAGGAATGGGCCTAACACAGATTAAAGATAATTCTCAGGGACCACTTAACTAATAAGACTGGATAATTAACAAACATTTCAGATATATGTCGAATGTTTAAGATGGAATTTATTATTTCTCACAAAGATTAATTTAAAAAATTATTACTCAAAAATTTCCGTTTTCCAAGCATTATTGCTAGTCTGCTTTACTGCATTAACACTTAAAACAAATAAAATTGAGTCATGATTTCTGTCAGTTAAATAAATATATTCTGCTGAAGCTTAAATTATCATCCATCTTAGCAAAAGGTTATATATTATATTAGCAGTCAGTGACTGATTAGTTATTTATTCTCTTAAAGAGTAACTGAAGGAGATTAATATTCTGATAAGTATGTCACTGATTTCTGGGGAGTGCCTGGTTTTCTTTCATCACATGAACTATAATGTGTCGGACATAAATTCCATTATAATTACAATTAGTACTAATGCCTCCCAAATTATATTTAATGGAAAGGTCATTATTTTAACTACAAATAACTTCTTTCTTAAAAGTTTTAAGTGGATTTCCACACACAAAAAAATCACAGTTAAAATCATGTTGAAGAAAGAATAGTAAGTAAATCAGGAGATAGGTTAAAAAAAACAAAACAAAACACAGTGTATTTTGCTTATTTTTCCAGCTGGGTTACATTTTTCACCCATGTTCTGCCATGTCGGTTTTTTGATGATAGTGGGAGAGGGTGAGGAGGAGGTGAAGAGAGGTAGAAAGAGAAGAGAGGAGGAGGAGAAGGTCCTCCCTCCTCTTGGCGGGTTACTTGGTATGTTCCCAACACAGTCCATGATGCTTACAAAGTCCTTCTTTTAATTCTTACAATGACGCTGTGAAGTAGATACATCTCCTAGTTTATGGAATAACAAAATGCGTCTCCTGTTAAATCCCTGAGCAATTTTACTCTGCCAGGGATATGAGGAAGTGAAAATTAAACCTCGGCCTATCCAGATCCAGAGCTCCCACTCCCATAGGCAATGGTTATTGTTTCTCATTCTTCTGGTAATGACTGCTGCTGGCAGGAGCCCCACATTCCCATCTGGGTGAATGGGTAAAAACCTGACCTAGGTTATGCTGGGCTATGTGATGAAGACACCAAGTCTGCCACGTGATGCTAGGAGTTCCTCTCTGATTCTTCTGTGAGCTGGGTTCCTCTGGGCATTTCTTCCCAGATATTTCTAAAAGCATCAGTGAAGATACAGAAGACAAGCGACAAATAAAGATAATAATTCAGCCAGAGTCTTGGCAGCATGAGTACAATCGCTTCTTAACATGAAAACAGCAAGTTATGAAATGACTATGTTGTGAAATGACTATGAGATTTAGAATTAAAAGACAAAAGTTTAAAGCCTTAAGGAGCTCAACATAAATTAAAAAAAAAAATTAACAGAAAGATGTATTCATTATATGTTTCAAAGTACATACACGTGACAGAGTTGACTTCGATAAACTACTTAGAAATAAGAACATGCTGAATGCCTCTGACTAATTAGCTGGCCTTGCACAAGTCATTCTCCAGTCTGAGCCTCAATGTCTTCAACTACAAATAGAAAGATTTGGTCATACCAGTGGTTCTCAAGGTGGGAACTTGTTGGGTCTGTAAATTCTTGGGGCACCTGGGTGACTCAGTCGGTTAAGCATCTACCTTCCACTCAGGTCACAATCCTGGGGTCCTGGGCTAGAGCCCTGCATAGGTCTCCCTGCTCAGTGGGGAGTCTGCTTGTCCCTCTGCCTCTCCCTGCTGTTTGTGCTCTTTTTCCCTCTCTCAAATAAATAAACAAAATCTTAAAAAACAAAAACCACAAAAAACCCTGGAAGTTCTTGGGTTCCACCCTAGAAGCACTAAAATAGGTCACTGACCTGAGTTCCTGTGAATCTCTAAAAGAGAATACATCCGCTAATAAGGGCAAGCCCTTCCCCTTGAGCTTTGTAAATCCTGTTAGTGTAAGAGTACTTCATTCAGTGAGGACAACAAACATTCCTTTAGCATCAACTGTGAGTTAAGTGAAGGCATTCTCTGATATATGGAGCTTCAATCCTCTATGCCTTGAGGATTTCACTGTCTGTTGGGGAGGGAAAGGCAAGTTGACAGAAAATCAGGCTTGCCAAGTGCAGTGTTAGAGGTAACGCCCTGGGAGACAGAAGAGGGAGCAGTGACAGTAGGGAGGTGCTGTAACTCCGCAGGGTGAAGGGGGAAGGGAGGGGCAGGGAAACTCAGGTTATAACAGAAGTCTTCTGGGAGAAGAAGACCTGAGATCTGCATATTAGTTCCAATGGAAAAAAGTGTTAATTTTCATATTTTGCAGGAGAGACTGAAGATCACAGCAAAACATCCAAGTTCACGCAGCTACTGTATGAAAGAGATGAAGTTTAAAGGCAGATCTTTGGGCTTAGAAGCTCCTATTTTATTTGATTCTGTTCTTATAGTAAAGCAAGTCTTAGGAGACAGTGAATACTGCCCCTCCCCCATCTCTTGCCCCCGGGAATAAAGAATAATCCTTACAGGTCTGGGGGGGGGAGGGGAGTCCGTCAATAGTGAGGCAGCAGTGGCAGAGAGCTGGGGCCAGGCAGTCACCAGTGAGCCTATTAAATGTATCATATGTCATCGGTACCTCCTTTATCCTTCTCACTTTGGACCTCACAGGCTGATAAGAAGGGGAAAGCGTTATAACCCAGAAGTAAAACTGTTGCGTGATTATAACCCTGACAGCCTCCCTCTAATGAGCTTCCCTGCAGATAGGGAGAGGGGAGAGTGCTTTGATCTCCATGAGCAGAAGGCTGAAAGGACCACTGTTTGGAGCAAAGCCGTCTGATGGGGTCCAGTCTTCCAGTAATCAAAGTCACAAGCTACCATCTGAGCCATTTGTGAACCACAGATAAGATTAGCTGCTCATTTGATAGATCAACCACTGCCATCAATGGGGGCTAATTGTATCTGAAATATGACCAGGAAAGTGTCAGCTCCTGGAGACAAGCACTTCCTTTACCCTAGGTTTGAAGCAGGGAACAACATTTTTCGTTTGAAAACTTGAGCAAAATATTAATGTGTGCTGCTGCATTTTTTTTTCCTTCCCTCCAAAACCCCCCCCTCCCCCAGTCATAAGAGAACAGGACATGTGAGGTTCTTGGAATGAGATATCAATCTGCATATATATTTTTACAAAAATTCTCCAGTATGGTGTCAGAGAATATGCAATTTTGGGATGCAAGACTGGAGGTCCAGGAATACTTGCACAATGGAGTCCTTACATAGCTTCAGAGTAGTAATAATAATAGTAATAATAACCCAAAACAAAACAAAACAAAACAAAAACAAACAAAACAAAAAACAGAAAAATGGAAAATGCCCAGGCTTTGGAAAGTCATGTGTAGGAAGACTCACTTTGTAATTCTAGAGTGTTTCATGCTATAGGAGAAGAAGGGATGATTGGTCATTCAGAATTTGAAGGCATTTATATGGGTAGCATTTGCCTTGGAGGCTGATGTGACTGACAGATTTACTTTCTTCAAATTTATTCCCATGTAAGTAGAAACTGAGCTCAAAATGAATCATCAGGTAGCTTGGACAGCTCTTACGCTCTAGCAAGTGAAGAAATTCCGTTTTTCTACTCTAGATCTACTGAAGTTGGCTCTTTGCTGCTTCAAGAGATCACCTATTCTTTTGTATTCTCCAGGCATATTGAAGTATGAGCATGAGGAGGTTTGGTTTCTCATCCCTAAAACATTTCTGTGTGTGACTGGAAGCCATTTCAGCATTCCTCTTTTACTAAGGGGAGAACACAAATTCCCCAGCCTCATCTCTTGCTGCTGAGACGCGGGCCTCTCTATTTCCAGCCTAGTCCACTATAGCTCTTAAATTGCTATGTTGTCCCCGTGTCCAGGCGGCTAGTAAAAGCTGCCTGAAAATGGCAAGGTATGATGAGAAGCACCTCATTATGGCTCCTAAAATACATAGACCCAGAATAGCCCTGCACAGTTGGGGTAAGAAAAGAAGGAAGAGACCAAGAACAGAATGTCTCCCACCCTATCTAAGAGCTAGAGGAAAGTTCCGTCACCTTCTAACAAATTCTCAAGCTATGATGGCCTTGAAGGGATCACCTTCGTAGACCTTCTCCCACTTGGGCTGACACCCTGTCCTGCAAGCGTCTGACAGCTCAGGTTTAGAAATTGCTTTAACTTTACAGAAGATGGTGACGGCTGCGGTAATACTCCAGTAGAATCACAGGGTCAAACTCTCAGAATCTCAGAACACTACAAGCTGAAGGGCCTTCATAATCAATAGCACCCTTACAGTGTACCATGTGCTGTGCAAAGCATATTTCATTCCATAACTCATTTAATCCTCACCAATTTCTGGGAGGGGGGGCTGGGTTACACTTATTTCTTCATTAAAGATGAAGAAACCAAGGCTCAGAAAAGTTAACCATATTGCCCTCGGAACACAGCTAGTAAGTGGCCGGTATGTAAAACCAGATTTGACTAATGTCAGAATCTTCTCTTTTTAATTCCATGCAGTAGATTACTTGGATAATTATTCCAAACTTAAAAAAGATTAAATGTAAAAAACACAACTTTTTAATATTTTGCAACAAAAGATTTGATTGACCATCTTCAATAACCTTATCCCCCCCCAGGGCCGTCTCTAAGGGTCCTCCTTACTATCTAGTTCAAAAACTACCAATCAAGTTGAACTCTATAACAGTACGGCTAGGAGCAACTCTGCAACCTAGACGTACAGCCACTTTTCCCAAGTTGTAAAATCACTTATGAGACAGTTGGCACTAGTACCCAGTACTCTTAATACCCAGGTCATTTCCCTGCTTACTCTGTGTTCGCTCCAAAGCATAAGGCAAATCCACTCACCTAGCACACACTGGGATGCTGCCAACAGAGGATGACAGGGGAAAGCCCTCCTATCCCCAACAGGACTACAGAAATATTGAGAACCAAGTGTTAATTTCTGATTACTAATAATGAAGCATGAGCTTGTTTTCTAGAATACTCTATGATTCAGAGTTGCACATTCCCCAAAGATTCTAGGTGACTAATGATTGCACTATGTGACACGATAATTATTATTATTCTTTTGGACAGTCACACAACTGCCTTAATTGTGAGCAGCAGGTGGGACACTTTCAGCAATAGTAAAAATAAATAAATAAATAAAAGCTTACAAAAGCAGGGCTTCAGTGAAGCCACCTGGTTGGAACCCTTGGGAGCTATTATCCATACATGTCAACTCAAAGCAGCAGAAAGAGGACTCCAAAGCCCATGAGGAGCGAGGCTACCAAGGAGATGAGGAGCTCTTCACAGATACCCTGAGTGTACTTGGTGGAGGTAACCTCATAAATGAAGAACCGGGGGGGTAAAGAACATACCAATGGCCAACAGAACCATGGTCAGATGGGGGATGACAGCAGGGTTCACTGGGCTGGTGTATCTGCTCATGGCCATGATCTCCATCTTACTAGGCATAGCCTAATCCGCTGCTCCATCACTGGTGTGTTTTAATAACCCTGAGATTTGAGGATCTTACTACTTTGCTAAGGTCTTGTCTGAACCTTAGCAAATGGTTTGTGAAATTGAGAGACTGAACTGAGATACAATATGAGATAATCCATGACTGCCACCTTCTGTGCCCTTGGGTCTCAGGAATTAAGATGCGCAGAAAGCAGTCTGAGATCAAGGGCAAATAGGTCTTCCCTTTCAGCACTGTGGGTGAAGGAAAGTATTTGCCACAGGATCGGGGAACATTACCCCACTCTTTGAGAGCTCTTTTAGACCTACTGCCCAACAACTATGGCTCTGCTATAAGTATCTTAGATTGCTACGAGGAATCTGGCTTTTTTTTTTTTTTTTCCCCCTTGAACTTACTCCACTTTCTCAGTTCTTTACCCTCCATACAGTTGTAGCTCATATCTGGCAGAAGTTCTTTAACCATTCTCAACATTTTGATTCTCTGGAGGAAAACTGAACTCAATTCAAGAGTGCTTATTGACCAGGCTCCATGCTAGGGCTCAGGGAAACACGTGGAGACCAGTTCTCCCGGCATCACGGGACCACACCTAGAGGTCAGACTTCCCCAGGAATTAAGTTTCTCTGGGATTCCAAAGTGGACAGGAAGATAATTCCAGGACTGCCTCAAAAGTCAGGAGGCCTGGGTTTCTACACTTCTACATTTTAGAAATGAGAGGCCCCTTTGCCTCTTGTTCTAAGTCCATGTGATTCTAAACCCACATTGTCTCCAGGGCATATTCTGAAAGAGGCTGATTCTCAATAGGCACTAAAAGAATGAGTATAAGTGTGGCTGGGTGGCTCAGTTCATTAAGCGTCTGCCTTCAGTTCAGGTCATGATCCCAGGGTCCTGGGATCAAGTCCCACATCGGGCTCCCTGCTCAGCATAGAGCCTGCTTCTCCCTCTGCCTCCTGTTCCCCCTGCTTGTTCTCCCTCTCTCTCTCCCAGACAAATAAATGAATAAAATCTTTAAAAAAATAAATAGAAGGATAAGTATAGAGGGACATTCTACAAAATACCTGACCACTACCCTTCAGATGTATCAAGGCCACAAAAGACAAGAAGGGACCAAGAGACTGTCCTAAATTGGAGAAGACAAAGGAGATATGACATCTAAATGCAATTTGTGGGATCCTGATTGGATCCTGGAAAAGAAAGGGGCCACCAGTGGAAAAACTGGGTAAAGTCTATAAGTCTACAGTTTAGCTAATACTATTGTGTCAATGTCAACTTATTTGTTTTGATATCATGGTTATATAAGATGTTAGTATTTGAGGAAGCTGGGTGCGGAGTTTATGGAGATAGTCTGCAATAAACCTTGCAAATCTTCTTAAATCAAAAATTATCTCCAAATAAAAAATTTTAAAAATAATAAAACCATAAGTATGTATTTTCCCAGAAAGCGAGACTATAAATTTCTCAAGGGGTCTTCTTTTTTCTTCCAGTATGTTTCTTAGGGCCTAGCATAGAGGTGTCTTACAGTAAGCTCTCAGACTATTATTAGAATTAAATTAGTTGAAAATTATTCACAACCACAATTTAACCTGGGACAGAGCAACATGTAACCTCATGACTGTTATAAGAAGTTAATACCGCAAATGTGGTATTGTTACAACTAAAACACATTAAAAAGTCTGGGAAAATGTCATTGTTTCCTGGTACCGAGGAAAAGCAATCTTTGTGTTCAAGGCAGATAGCCAGTCTGATTTCAGAAAATAAAAAGGAAAGAAAGGAAAAATAACAACACAAAAGATCAAGTAGCACCTTTTAAAAAACCATCAACATTGCTATTTGGACTAAACCAGAAGCTCCAGATAACAGTAACTACTAAAGAAGAAAAGGAACAAAAAAACCCTCAGAGCTTTCAATTTGTTTTTCATAATAAATGAATTGCCCCTACCAAAATGCAGCCTTGAGGAGTTAATTAAACAGCTGCCCCCATGGCTGATTCTGAGATGTTAGAAGGCCCATGACAGGCCCCTAAACAAATGGGGTAATAAAGGTGTGGGCTGTTTGGCTTGATTGAAGAGCTTGAGTTTTTCACCCCTAGTCTCTAAGCCATCTGGAAGTGAGTTTGTGGAATGTGGGATAGCAGCCTCTCTGCCCTTATCTACTGATAAGATTCTCAGCCTCAAACACGTGTACTAGAAAGGCAGGGAGCAAATATTTCAGATCTTAAACAACTTGCAATCCTCCTTCTAAAGTTCACTTTGTGCTATAGCACAGAAGGAAGGACACTCATCTCACATTCTTCCCCTCCAAATCGAGGGCTTTTGACATCAACATGAGCCAAGACTCAAGGTTGACTTAAAGGAAAACTGTGTTCTGATTCATGAGTTCCACCCACCTTCTCTGAGCCCCACACACTTCAGGATACAAAAGTTAGGCTTCTGAGAGTGTCCGAGGATGAGACTGCCATACAAAGCAGGTTTAACTGAGCAAAGAATTTGAGGATGAGGGCAAGTCTCTGTTTAAAATTGCTGGTCTAGCTGAATCCTAAAACACAAAATAACTGAGGATGACCCACAGGCTGCAACTTCACCGACAAAGAATTCAGCAGCTGACATCAGAAAGGCTTGGCTGTTGGGAATGAAAGAAATCTGGAAATTATTCTTTTTGCTTTAGACTTTAAGTCTAAAAATGAGAGAGCATATGTGGTATGTAGAGATATTATGGTGGGTGTATCTGGTGGGTATGAGGTATGAGATTGTATGTAGGAGTCAGTGTAAAATTAAATGAGGCTAAACACAGAAAAAAATCATAATTATATGAGATTAATAACCTCTTAGGTGAGACACACCCATTCACACACGCACACACACACATATACACACACATGTGTGCACCACAGATACAGAAGAACTGAAAGGATGTCATAGTTTCAAACAAGCTTTCAGAATTTGATCATGTAATCGTTCACTCTGTCCTCTATTTTCAAGTTCCTAGTATGTTCCAGGGACTAAGTGAACTCCAGGAATATAAAATCAGGTGGTACATTTAAACCTTGCCCTCAAGGAGTGTGCAATCTATTGGAACAGGCAGAGTAATCCAATAGTTGTAAGACAGAGTGAAAAGGGCGACCATAAAAGCAAGTTCAGATTGCCATGAGAGGCCAGATGGGGGGTGACAGTGTGCAAAAAGGATCTACTGGGTGTGGTGCAAAAACAATGAATACTGTTAAGCTGAAAAGAAATAAAAAATTAAAAAAAAAAAGGATCTACTGTGTCATCTGTTTTTTAAAACAGAAGATGATTCTCCCATCCTTGGTTCATTCAACCTCAGACAGAATCTTGAAACTCAAGGAGATAGCAGGCCTTTCATAGTTGTTTGTGGAGTTGGAAAAATGCGATGGCAAGCTTGATAAAAATGTTTCTCTTCTCTGGTCTCAAAATCTCATGTGTAAGCTATTTGAATGACTAACAAAATTATTCTTAAAACAACAGAAAATCGTGATTTAATTTCATTTATCATTCAAAAAAAAATTTTTTTTAAAGTACCTACTCTGTGCCAAGTGTTGATGGCCGTACTAGAGAGTGTGGCTCCTTCAACCTTAACTCTTTCTAAAGGGGCCACTCTGATCTTCAATGTCTTGTAAAACTTGATGGTTCCCCTCTGGCACCATAATGTGAGAGCAGAAACAAAGAAGGATGACATTTTGAAGAGGACTTAATTGATTTCATAGTGGAAAAGTGATCTGATTTCCCTTTCTTGACAAAAAGCAAAGTGATCATTTTATCTTTGCAATCTCGCTGGAGTCATTGGGGTTGTCTAACGGCATTATAACTAATGGCAGAGTAAAACAAAGATAAGGATAGTTTATTGGACAAAATAATTTCAAACAATCTTAGCTCTGGTGAAACCAAACCAGTAGAGGTTCATTACCCATTGCAGTGATAGTAATGTATATAATGTTCTTGTGAAACCAACGCCAGGCAAATAAACAGGCAAGCACAGCAGACATGAAAGATTATCTGTGATAAACTTATGTTGAAATCAACCGTTCCCTTGAACATATTAATACTCTTTAAGGGCCCCATGTCTGTTTTCATACACAAAAACTAACTCTGTCCACTGAGTTTATAACTTTTTGTATTATATTCTTACAATACTCTCAAAAATGCCCAAAATAGGTATTCTAAGTTCCCTCTACAGCTCTTCAAGTACTAACTCTGTTGATTTTACCAATTGTGCTCCTGGGTTTAGTTTCTCTAGCTAAGTGAGGAAAAGGCTTCTGCTTCCAGAGGTTAAGCATTATCTTGATTTAGCAGGTTGGGCCCCTGAATCACTGCTATGCTCAGTAGCAAAGAATGCAGGCTGGGAAGGATTAATTACCAAAGCCAGTAATCCTGACTCCAACTTCCAAAAATATGGGGAAGTCCAAAAAAAATCTTGAAAGTGATTTGCAACATTCTGTTCAAATCAGCCTCATGAGTAATGTCACTTTGACACCTCTTACCCATGTAAACATAATTATCCCAGACACATCAGCTATTCCTCTGAACCTTCTCCTTTTCACCCTAAGGCTTAATTTCCCCTCCTCTGAAAGAAGATCAACATAGTCTTACTAATAGCTTCTTCCTCAGTCTTTCTAGTGAAACAAATACATACTCAAAGTGTAAGAATGCCAGTAGCCTGTTTTATGACAAATCGTGTGTCCTCCCACAGGCCTGGGGGAAAAAAATTAATTATGTACTTTGGTCTCAAACCCAGGGGACACCGATTCTCTTGGCAAATTCTGGCAAGTTGATCCAAACCCTGCAATTCCTGTCATTTCATATCAGCGAAATCTCATTTTATTAGGAAGTAACGAGAGAAGAAATTCCCAGCTGACCATTAAAACTCCTGAAACAGGTACCACTTTCTTTCATTTACTTTGATCTGGCCTTAGTTAGCTCTGGTGCTGCCACAAGACTACATGTCTGCTGTATCACAAGAGTAATTCTATGAATGAAAGTATTTACAGCCAAGGTTATTCATCCATTAAGTTAAATAAAAGGCATCACTGATTTCTATATATAATACACACATTACAAACATACACATAGAAAGCCCTGCTACCTGCTAGCATGTAATACCGCTTAAGCAAGGATCCTAGATTAAGAATGCCAAAAGTATCTTAATACATCCCTTCCATCAATAAGAGTTAAATAAAATTAAAATTTTAATTAAAATTAAATTAATTTTTAATTAAAATTAGAAAAATTACTAGGAAATGTGGAAAAACAGCATCTCACAAAAAATGGTACAAACACATCTTCCTTAACATTTGGAACATAATACCTATGCTAGTGTCTGGGCATAAATATAATCAAAAGCTAAATAACTAAGAAGAAAATGTGTTAAAACAGCTGATTTGCAAGAAATATAATTATCAAAGGATGTTAAAATCTCAGTTTATTCTGCACATGTACCCGATATGTGTCACATAGGGGAATTCTTTTCCTTCACAAAAAACCCACCAGGGATTTTTAAAAATAATATTGTACCAAAGGAAGAGCTTAATGAACTACAGATTTGGAAACTTACATCTACATCCACTGTGTCCAGCTCCTGGTTTAGAAGGAGGCACATCCTGAGACCTGAGAGAAACGAGCGACGATTCCCATGGCTGCTGGTCCCTTAAACATATCTGGAAATTAACACTGAATAATTGTTCTTACAAGTACATGTTTTTTTCTCCTCTGAGCCAGGATCATACATTCAATATTATATTTTCATCCATCATTCTTTTGGACGAAGGAGAGTGGGAAGGCAGATTTGTGCTATAGCCCCAAGGGAACCAGGATATCAGCGTGGAGGGGGTGGTGACAGGTGCATCAGGTCACCTCCCTCCTGAGTGTTATGATCAATGCTCAGTGTTCCCTAAACACAGGTTCAGGCCCTGTTTTACAGGATCACCTGGGGCTGGAACTCTCTTATGAACTTACATTCTCTAACACCTCATTTTCTCTCCTAGAGAGTCCCACTGCTGTTAGGATTGTGTTCAAATCCTTAACCAGTCACTCGAGGTCTTTAGCTCTAGTAAACACTGGATCCTCCTCCATCACAACTCACTCCTACTCCCCTTCTATATCTCATTTTCCACAAAACCTGTACTCCTGTGTGTACTTAGCTGGTACTCATGGCAGGCTTCTGATGTGCCAGCACTAATCCAGGCCTTGGTGCTGCAACAACAAACAAGACAAGTCCTTCCACTCAAGGAGCTTATACCAGGGTAGGGGCACAGTAAAGATGATAAACACAGAAACCAGTAAATAAATGAATAGTATTTAGGTGGCAATAAGTGTTAGGGAGATAAAGAGAATTTCCATGAGAAGGCAGAGAGGATGTCAGAAAAACCTCACTGTAGGTGTGACTTCTTAAGCAAAACCTCTATACATACTGAAAGAACAGCAAATGCAAAGATCCTGTGGTAGGAGTACAGTTAGCTTGTTTAGGGCACAGAGAAAAGCTCAGTTTGGCTGAAGTAGAGGACTTGAAAAGATTACAAAGATGTTTGAAACATGATGGTGGTCAGCAGAACCCTAAGATGGCCCTCAAGATCTCTCACAGAAAATGACCCTTCACGCTGTGTTCCATCATACTCCCTTCTTGTCTGTGATGTATGAGAGCCAGAAGAAAGGTTATCTGGAATTTTTTCTGCACCTCCAAATATATTTAGTTTCTTTTCAATTGTTTTATTTATAGTTGCTTTTTCTTTGTCATTTGCCTATTAAAAAAAATTATACAGGTTTACGTTTCACTTAATGAGATTTAATTCTTCCCTCCCTTTGTGTACTTACTAAGTGGGCCATAATTCACAGGCTGAGTCTGAGAATAGGTTAATCCCTTTGCAGTCAGGGTGTAGCTGAGTTTCCGCCCTTGGTTCAAATGCTAAGTGAACCTGCATAACCAGCTTCAGGTGCAGCTTAATCTCTGGGCCACTGTTTATTTGTCAAAGGCCTTGCTGTGCACTCCTGTAGGTCAAAAGGCACAGAAATGAGAGGTGGCAGAGAGGTCAGACCCTGGGGAACTGTGGAAATAGCCAGGACTCCAGTAGGCTTGGCCATTAGCTCCCTGTGTGGCCTGGGCCAGCTCCACTGGCTCCCTGAGCCTTAGCTTCTACATTTGTACATGAGGGCCATGGCCCAGAGAATCCCTAAGGGTCTCCACATTCCCCCCCACCCCAAGACCTTACCTAAAAGACAGTGAGCTCTGGGCGAGAGGAGGAGGCCAGTCCAACTTGTAGAAACAATTACTTCTGGCTTGAACTCAGTCCCTAATATTTGTTGAATATTTATTGGCTGTGGTTCTTTGCTGGTTACCTTGATGCATTATCATGGTTATTCTTCATATAACCCTCTGGAATATTTACTGTGATACTGCTAAATTTTAGATAATAAAATTTAGACTGAGAGTTTAAGGACTTTCCTCAAATTACACAATTAGCAGCAAAGCTAGATTACCTCAATTTTCATACATACGCATGCCTTAATGTTTTTAGCTCTATTCTAGCTACTTTTAATATGAATTAAAAGCAATGTTCAACTACGCAAGGATCTTAAAATAAAAATATAAATGGCATGTGTGTAATACCAACCATGTACCAAACACTACACTAGATGCTTTACATAATTTGCACTGCAAAGAATATATTTCTATTCCCCATTTTTTTTGTTAGAGAAATTAGGACTCAGAGAGTTTAAATCATTTCTCCAAAGTCCCACATCCAAACTGATAAAATAGAGCTGCCAGTCTGTCTGACTACAGAGCTCATTCTCTTCTATGGCATTTTGTTACTCCCAGGAGACAGCAATCAGTGGGGAATGGAACCACCTGTTAGACAGTGAGGGAAAGGTACAGGGTGGGGAGAGCATGAAAGGCACAGAGCCTGGGACACAGTCAAGTGAGGACTTCTTATGAAGAATAAACCAAAGGCATTAGAGAAGAATGATCCACTATTGAGAGGCATCAGCAGGAGGAGGTAGAAGTGCACAGGGTATAGGTAAGCAGAGTGGGCTGTCCAGACACAGAAGAGTCAGACTGTACTAAAGTCAGGCTCAGAGTATGACTCTCTCTCACTGCCACACCCAAAGCAATGGGCTCTCCCTTTTTTCATACATCCATAGCCAGAGACCAGGTTCTGAAAAAGGAAAACAGAGGTGAACTCTTTTGCTGCCTTTTCTGATAAGTAATCTTTTATACATTTGACCCAGCACAGTCAGAAATGCACGTCCTGCCAGGAAATCAAAGATGGTCCAGAACCACTCCCAGAAAAGCCTTGGTCTTTGTCCAGTGCAAACTTGGCAATTCCGCATAGAATAAAAGACACACATTCACAAGTTTTCTGTCCTTGAGAGTGTCCTTGGGAGCTCTAGGTCTCTGCTACATGACTGCTATGCTGGCTGGAAGAACTTGCCAGAATTCTATACAAAGAGGAGTTTATTATCCTATAACTTAGAATTCAGGTTTTTTTGGATAGTGGGGAAGAGAGTACATTTAAACTACTGAAATCAAGGCAATTCATTTAAATAGGAAGGTAGATGTATTAGCAAGATTTATGCAAAACTATTTTTATAACTGAGAGAAGTCAGTAAGATGTTTCTATAATTTAACTAGAATGCTGTCACATATTCTGGTAAGCCACTGTTCTCAGTGAGGCATTATGTATATTTATTTAGAAGAATAATTAGTAAATAACTTTTGATCTATAAAAACAGCAACTACAACAACTTTCCCCATTTGAAGCATTTTACGTAAATTTGGTCTTAATGGTGAAATTCTTGGTATTTAATTAGGAAAAAAAAAAAAAGGTATAACCAAGTAGTTTTGACCATTAGTGTCCACTCAATTTGTGTGTACTAATTCATTATGTCTTGTTAAATACCCAAGGATGAAAGGAAAGCATACAAACTCCCATATCTTCCTCAAGATATATATGATATATATGATATATGTTACCTGGCATTAGATACCATGAAGACTGGGAACATAAATAGCAATTCCTAAAGGAATTATTGTAGCCCCCAGGTTTCTGTCTTTCTGCAGAAGGCTGTTGGTGCAGGGATGCTGAAGTGAAATTGTTTTCTTTCTATCTATTGTTGAAAGCGGATACTGAAATCCCCTACAATTATTGTATTGTTGTCATTTTCTCCCTCCAGATCTGTTTGTATTTGCTTAATATATTAAATTCTCCTATGTTGGATGTATATATATTTACAATTGTTGCAACCTTCTTTGCGTCTTCTTACAATTTTTGACTTAATGTCTATTTTATCTGATGTAAGTGTAGCTGTCCTTGCTCTCTTTTGGTTTCTGATTGTGTGAAATATCCTTTTCTATCACTTCACATTAAACCTATGTGTGTTCTTGAAGCTAAAATGAGTCGGTTTAAGCAAGCACATAGTTGGTTTTTTGTTTGCTTCTTTTATTTTGTTTTGTTCTTAATCCATTCAGTCTCCCTATGCCTTTTGTTTGGATAATTTAGTCCATTTACTTTTTTTTAAATTTTTTTTTTAATAAACATATAATGTATTTTTATCCCCAGGGGTACAGGTCTGTGAATCACCAGGTTTACACATTTCACAGCACTCATAATAGCCCATACCCTCCCCAATGTCCATTTCCCCACCACCCTCTCCCGTCCCCCCTCCCCCCTGCAACCCTCAGTCTGTTTCTTGAGATTGAGTCTTTTATGGTTAGTCCATTTACTTTTAAAGTAATTATTGATAAGTAAGGACTTACTAATATCATCTTATTGATTTCTGACTCTCTTGCAGTTCTCTTGTTTCTTTCTTCTTCTCTTGCTATTTTCCTTTGTGACAATGGTCCTGGTGACAATTATTTGGATATGGTACCAAAAACCCAAGCAAAAACAAATAAGTGGTACTACATCAAACCGAAAAGCTTCTGCATAGCAAAAAGCAAGCAATAAAAGAAAAATATGAGAAAACATATTTGAAACCCATATATCTGATAAGGGGTTAATAACCAAAGTATATAAGGAACTAACACAACATTCTTTCTCTCTCTTTTTCTATTCACACACACACACACACACACACACACACACACACACACACTCCAATTAAAAATGTGCAGAAGTCCTGAGTAGAAGACATACAAATGTTTTTCCAAAGAAGACATACAAATGGCCAACAGCTAATTGAAAAGATGCTCAACAGCCCCAATAATCAAGGGAATCCAAATCAAAACCATAATGAGATATCACCTCAGACTTGTTAGAATGCCTCTTATAAAGGAATAAGAAGAGTTGGTAAGGGTATGGAGAAAAGGGAACACTTGTGGACTGTTGGTGGGAAAGTACCTTAGTATAGCCACTATGGAAAACAGTAGAGTTTCCTCAGAGGAATTGAAAATAGAACTACCATATGATCTAGCAATCCCACTTCTGGATAGTTAGCCAAAGAAAATGAAATAGCTATCCCAAAGAGATATCAGCAACCCCACTGCAGCATTATTCACAACAGTCAAGACGTTGACACAATGTTAAGTGTCCACCAATGGATAAAGAAAATGTGAGATAGATATCTATCTATCTATCTATCTCACATTTTCATATATTATGAAATATATGTATATATTTCATAATATTATTCAGCCATAATAAAGAAGGAAATTCTGCCATTTGTGACAACATGGATGGACCTTGAGGGTATTATGCTAAGTAAAAAAAAGTCAACAGAATAATGCAAATACTACATGTCTCACTTATATGTGGAATCTAAAAAAGCCAAACTTACAGAAACAGAAAGTAGAATGGTGGTTTTCAGGGATGGGAGTGGATGGTGGTATCTCCAGGGAGAGGGAGGCACAGGGAATAAGGAGTTGTTAGTCAAAGGGTACAGACTTCCAGTTATAAGATGGTTAAGTTCTGAATATATAATGTACAGCATGATAACTATAATAAATAATATGCATTATATACTTGAAAGTTGACAAGAAAGTAAATCTTCAATGTTCTCATCACACACACACAATATATACTTATAGCAAATCATCATATTGTATACTTTAAACATATACAGTATTATATGTCAATTATGTCTCAATAAAGATGGGGGCAAGTTAATGCAGTTCTAACATCTTACTGTGTTTGAAATAAGTACACACTCAAGTTATTTCACCAAAAATGAGACTGGCAGATCTACCTTTGTTATGTTGTAACAGACTCAATCATTTGCCTTTCTATCAAGAATATATGGATTTTTTTAAAGAAGTTGGCTCAAAAGAGTTTTGGCTATTACATCATCTGGTGGTGATTAAAGAAAAACAAAAGATAAAGAATTTTAAAAGATAATTTGTATTAACTCTGGAAAGGTTTAAATATTGGCAAATGCTTGTTCTCTCAAGGTTAGCCCTCCCTGCTCAGTGTGGTCTTCAGATCAACAGTAGCATTGCCATTGCCTGGAGCTTGTTAGAACTGGAGATTCTCTGCCCAACTCCGGACATACTAAATAGAAATTTTTAAGTTCATGAGAGGCCCAGGTGTCACTATGTACATTAAAGTTTCAGAAGCACTGCTCTGTTCTAAACCTTTGCTTTTCCAGCTCTCAAATGCATGAACACCCTATACCAGTAGTAGACCTAGTTGATAAGCATTATTTCTAGAGAGTGCTCAAACTGAGACAGAACTCATCTTATTTTCACACTGGAGTGAGAGGGGAAAAAAAAAATTGAAACAGAAAAACCCAATATATATAGAAATCTCAGCTTCAGGTTATAATCTGCCAAAATTTTCAAGATTGCAAAAAATTAGCTATGTTATTACAACAGGCTCATGGGAAGAAAACGGCATTGTATCCCTGCATCCACCCATGAAGCTAACCCACTTCAGCAAATTCACTTTCTGGTGGCTGCAGCCCTACGTGGGTGTTTGGAACTCTTCCAAACTGCGTCAATTTTGGCAATATTCTACAAAGCTAAAGATGGACATGGTCTATGAGACCAGTCAGCAACTATACTTCTAGATAACAACTCTAGATGCCTTTTTATAATAGTACATAAAAGCCTGTTCATTGACAGCATTGGTTCTAATCATCATCATCATCATATCACCATAATTAGATACAATATATGAATGAATCTTGTATATTGACAGGGATAATTTTCAAAAACACAAACAGTTTGAAGCAAAATATATAAAATGTAAAATTATTCACATCCAGTTTAAAAACCTGCAAAACAATATAAAGTGCATGATTACCTATAGACATAAATATAAAACCACTCATGGGAATGATGAATATAAAACCACATATATATATATTTATATTTATATTATTCCTTATTTTTACTACTTTTGTCATTTAAAACTCTTTTACAAGGAAAAAAAAAGGACAATGAAAAAGGTGATTTCTAACTGGAAAAAAGAAAACGCATAGCAACAACAACAACAAAAACACCATAAAATTAAAATAACTATCCATAGAATTACTTTATTTAAGAAGTTATGGTTTTTAAAGAAAGAAAACTCCTCAGAGTTATTTTTTAACCTTACAATAATTACTTTTTCAGCTGGAGGATGATCAAATTACCTCCTAGTCCTTGCCTCATGGTCTCATTTACTCTGCAATTTGTATGAAAATCAGTACTAAAACTTGGACATTTCTGTGAGTCCAAAAGGCACTGGTGGTCCAAAACTACTGAATTTAACCGAAGTCAGGTTTTTCTTTTCGTTCCATGTTGTATGAAGCAAATACATCTTAGAATGTGTTTTCATGAGGAAATAGATTTCCTGCAGGCTGGTAGCATGAATCTTTGAATTGCAGTTCAGTCAACTGTGAGTTGTCTGATATTGAATGAAGTACTTGATCTCACTGAGTCTAGGTGTAAACAACAGTTCATAGTGTTGATATTCATACGACATGATATATAAAATACTCATTACTGTATTTAGCTCATAGTAAGTGTTCTATATGTAATGACTAATAGCAATAATGGGATGGTAATAAAACTGCGGCCAGCCTACACTTTGTGTTTTTACATTCAGGACTGTGGTATCTCAGGAAATCATAATCTATTTTGCAAGGTAAATGAGCAAATCATCAAAATAAAATACTGAATTGATCTGGCTTTTGTTAAGATGCAAAGATGTGCCCAAGAACACTACTAGTTCTTCCTAACTCACTCCCTCTTTTACTTTATCTTTTCTTCTTGCTCTACCCTGAGGACAAGTTCACTTGGATTCTAGTAAAATTTGTCTGACTGACCTGTTACTAGTATATGGACTAGTAGATGAAAGTGCAAATCCTAAGGCAAGAGTTTTACAATTTTTTGATGTTTTTCTTGAAATAAATTCTTTAAAGTTTGAACTCAGATTGAGTTTTTTTTTAACATGATGTCTCCACACATAAAGCAGGAAGAGACAACCTAAGATTTTTGCCCTGGGACACACTGTCTTGGGTGCAAAGTTTTAAATAAGAAATGTAGGAGGCGGGGCACCTGGGTGGCTCAGTGGGTTAAAGCCTCTGCCTTCGGCTCAGGTCATGATCCCAGGGTCCTGGGATCGAGCCCCACATCGGGCTCTCTGCTCGGCAGGAAGCCTGCTTCCCCCTCTGTCTCTCTGCCTGCCTCTCTGCCTACTTGTGATCTCTGTCTGTCAAATAAACAAATAAAATCTTAAAAAAAAAAAAAAAAAGAAATATAGGAGGACATGACCAATATCTATACCCCAGTACCCTTGCTCTACACATAGCTCTTTTCAGTGACCATGGCTTATCCTTGGCCTGAGGCAGGCCCTTGGCAAACAATGCAACTGTGGGTATGAACAGAGTTGGAAAACCAAGGGCAGGATCATCGTGCTTGCTGACCTAGAACTTCTCTGTATAGGGCTTGGGGTGGGGCCTTCCCTCTATTTCCTCTTCACCTGTTCTTCATTGATCAATGGCCACATATTACGCTATCCTTCACCCTCTCTCCTGCCTCACCCCGTAATGGTAGTTTTGCCTCTGAAATGAATGAGTTAGGCCTTTCTTATCCTTTCCTCAGAATAGAAAGAATCCCTAGAGATGATAATATAATATAATATCTTAAGACTTCACTTTGAAAAAATAAATCAGAGCATTCCCTTTCCAGAAAACTAAGTGGAGTTTTGGAAACTGCAAAAGACAACAATGTTAGAAGATCAAAAGCTAATCTCTACACCCAAGTCCTGATGATTACATGGCCCCACTCGACATGCAGCTAAAAGCATTTGTGAAGCTTCTGTAACCTGAGGATGTCAGGCAGCTCAGATATACAAGAACAATATGTGCCTGGGAGCATGGGGTGGAGGGGGAGGGTTGGCCAAGAGAAAGCACTTATGACATTGACTCCCCTCTATTGTATTTTGAAAAAAGAGATCTGAGAATGAAGGGCTCCTTCATTTGCAAAGCTGTCCTAAATTATGGCTAATTGATGTTTTCTTAAGAAAATAACCACAGAGGAAGATCAAATCCACTCACCCTCCATTACAAAGTTGGACATGGCTCACAGAACTAGGAGGCAAGGGAAAGTGAATACCAGTTGGAGTCCCAAAACCAAAGGCTCCTCACTCGCGTTAGTGAATTTAATAGTGGGTGTGGTGGAGCAGGGGAGAGGGAAGAGACAGTGAAGATGGGGGTGGGACATGGGATGAAGCCTTGTTAGTTCTAGACCTGAGACTGGTTATAGGAGGTGACTCATTTAGGACTGAGGAAGAAAGGTGGGAAAGGAGAACTGTGCTTGGGGGCAGAGGAGTATGAAACACAGACATAGAGATATTTATTAAAAATTAATGAATTCCCATATTGGGAAACATTCTGTCAATTTTTGTTCTTCTAAAAAAAAAAAGTAAGCAGTTGCCAAGTATAAGGTGTCAAGCAGATTTCCTACAAAGAGCTTTCTTAATAAATTATGTACTTGGTAAGAGGAATTGCATTTTACATGCTATGGCCTTACTTCACAGTTTTACAGATTTCTTTAATCCTGACTATATTTTCCCTGGTTTTATATGAGCTGCTGACACTGGGTACGAGTGGTGGCTGGTGAAATTGTACTTTTTCCAGGGTTTTAAATCTAGGAATGGTAGCCGGGGGGGGGGGGGGTGGAAAGGAACTGCAAAATGGTTGTGGCCACAGCTTTTATTATTCCAAGGAAAAATGAACATGTCTTATAATATTCAAAGTTTCCTTTTTTTATAGAATGACCTCTTCAAGAAAGTGTGTTATCACTTCAAATTTCCAGAATAAATGGAAGCACATTATGATTATCTGAAAATTCAGAAGAGACTAGTGAAGTGAGTTTGAAGAAGCCCCTTCAACATACATTAAGCATTCTTTGATTAAAGCCATCAGTACTGCCTAGACAGTGGCAGACCTTTCCTAAGGTTTCTTGGAAAAATTTGGATGTCATTCCTGAATTCTAAAATATTTAGTAATGGAATATGAAATAAAATGTTTTCTAGGTTAAAAGTGCTGAATATGATGCTTCAGTTAGAAGAAGGCACATATGGAAAAGCACAGAAGTTAAATCCACTGCACCTTTATGGTGGGTGTAGGAATATTTTTCTAGCAAGGGCTAAATGGTCAGCAAGAAGCAAGAGCAAAAATGAGCACCTTAGGCTCAGGACCAAGCCCAGGTACTTTACTGGGCTGTAGACCAATATAAGCTGAGGGATCAATTGCCAATCCTGATGGCTTCTATGACAGCTGAATATTTAAATCAAAACCCCACATTTAGTACGTGCGAATGTGCCAAATGTTTTTGTGGAAAATTTTAAGCACTTACTTCCATAAGTACACCTCCAGCCTGTCTTCCCTGGGACCATGGAAGGCCAGCAGAATAGAGGCATGAGGCCCCAAATCCAACTTCATCTCTGCCCTCAATTGATGTGTGATTTTGAACAAGTCATTTCCTTTTGATCCTTCTTTGCCATATCTGTGAAATAAGAGAATTGTCATGTATGCTTCCTAAGTTCCTTCTAATTCTAAAGTTATGTGGCCAAAAATCATGTGTTTATTTTGAATTTCAGATCAGTATAGTTCCATCTTCCCTAGGAATTAAGGTTAAAGAGTCCTTGGAAATTAAAAACTTACAAAGAACTTAAGAAATAGTCGTACTCAAATCCCCTCATCCTACTCATAAAGAAACTGACCACTTGTGTTTGTTGGCTTTACTCCCAGATGCCAGTGAAAATATTTGGTTGTTTCAAGTAAGTGCAGCAATGAAACTCCTTTTGAATCTGAAAAATCCAGCTTCATGTTCTCTCATGTAGAAATAATGTCATTTCATTATCAGAAAAAAAATATATAAATTCAAATTATAGTAGAAATAAAATATCCATCTAAAATGAAGATGGGGTTTTCAGCATCATAAAATTAAATATCCCTACATCGATCCCAAAGGTGAAATTTGGAAAACAGCTACATAGTGTCTCAGCTATGAGGCTTTTCTACGGTACAGTCCTGGGGCCTGGACCCAGTTGCTGGAGCCATGTCTGATAAGGAGTGCCTGGAGTCAAAAACAAGAGTTCCTGAAACTTTCTAAAAGTTTAAGGAGAACTCTGGACCTCAAAACCAGGAGATGTGGGGACAGAATGAAGAATACGAAGCAAATGGGAAAAAAAGCAGAAAGTATAAGATAATTCCTAGAAGCAGCAAAGGGCCCAGACTCCTTTTTTTATCAGGAACCAACCCAATGGGTCATGTGTAGATCAGCTTCAAAATTCAAGGTCAAGGCAGGCAAGAATGATTATGGTAGAGGGCTGTCCCCCTAAACCATTCATTTGTTTTTATTATCATGCTTTTAGAAATTAACTGCCATAACTAGTACCGTGTTACAAGATTGTCTTTTAAATCTTCTGGTGTCAGATAAGTTTGCAGATGTCTGTGTCTTGTCTCACTAGCTGAAATATTAGCTCTTTGAGGATCTTATTAATTACTGTATTCCCATAGATAGGGACCTGTTATAAAGTAGGTGCTCTGTAAATGTTTGGTTCATTCCACAGCTATCAAACACTCTGTTTGATTGAAAGTTATATCATCAGGCATTTTATTATATTATTAATAGATTTTGCATATTTTTCTAAGGGTTGATAAGTTTTTGTAAGAGTATTATGGTCACTTGACAATTCCAGAGATCTCTGGGTATGGAACATGGGATAATCTAAACTTATCTGCATTTATGTATTTAAGAGTTGGCTTAAAAATATTGGGTGTTCAAATGAACAGGAAAACTTTCCATCTTTTTTTCATCACCATAATTTTGTGAAATTCATGGCTCATTTATTTGAATGGCCTTCTAAACTTTACTTACATGGCTAACATAGATAGCCTACTCCACACACACACAAGACTACTATTTCATTTATACCCTTAAACTTCTTTGAATAACTAGGCAGAGAAGAGACTCATATGCCAGGCTGACAAATTCTTTTACTATTCATGATATAGAGGACCTCAGAGCAGTTGCTTATCTTCTTCAAGGCCCACTGAATAGTTACCTATTTGTTTAAAAGAGAAAGATGTATTCGTTTTTATTTCAGTAAGATCTTTCTTCTATTAACTCATTCACTCATCCTTCAAAAATCCTTTACTCAGTATCTATTAGATGGCAGATATAAAGGAATGAAAGAAAGGAATGAAAGCAGAAAGAAGCTAGAAAATGAATCCTCTGATTTCAAGGCACTTGCACTCTAGGGATTATACAGATAGAGAAACACATTATCATATTTTCCTTGGTATCCTCTACTTGAGATCCTCTGTGGATACAAGCCTGGGTGCTAGTTGGCACTTACCAATCATTCACTATCTGAGTGAATTAGTAAACACAATTATGAGATTTGGAAATAGCATGCACATATTTGGTCAATGAGTCACTATGGGGTACATTTTGAGATCTGAAGGAGGCATCTTTTAGATAAAATAAAATCATACTCTGATTCATGTGTTTATGAAATATGGAGTTTGTTTCCTCAAGAATGGTTTCCTATTTATGAAGAATCAATCCATGGTAGATGTAGATGGAAATCCCTAGCATTTGAAATTAATATAGGAGAGGTTGACCTAACCGATCCACTTCCAAGAGGAGTCCTCATATGCATGTGTCAGAGCAGAATCCTGGGTGGGTAGGGAGATCATGGTGTTTACCCAGCTGGCCATCACCCAATCATTTAACTGTGTGCTAACCATGTCCTATGCTCTCTCTATAGCACAGGTGGTTGATGTCTCCTGTATTCCCTGTCCCTAGCACATAGGATCACACTGATACAGAAGAGGGGCTCAAGGCACGAGTAGTTGCCTTTCAACCATCCAAACTCCCCATCTATCCCTATACGGACCTTCCCTAGGGTGACTTCTCCAGTTTGCCCTTATGTGAGAGTGTAAAAGAAAACCAGGCTTTGCTGAGGGTAACAAAGATCCCTGAAATGGTGGTGCGGTCTGCTAATTCTGTAACAGTACCCGCTTTGCAGGGAAGGTGGTGAGACATTGACAACCTGCTAATATAATGCAGTGTAGGATTCAGGAAGCCCTGCCTTCCCCCAAGTTTCTCCTAACAGAAGAACAGAAGGACCAGGTGACAGCAGAGGTAGAAATCAAGCTGCTGAGCCAGCACCAAGTCCAAGCAAAGGGGATTCTCTAGCTTATTTAGACTTTAAAACATTCCTGAGTAGAAGGTAACCCAGTTAATCTTTCCATCAGGCTCAGTTATGCACTTCCAAGATAAAAGTGTCACTCATAAGTCAGCAGGCACCAGTGTCTGGCAAGAAGCCAGATACAAACACTTTGGCAAAATGCTGGTTCCAAGACTTGCCATCTACCCTATCCCCTTCAGTTTCTAACCCAAGACTTGGAACTTTAAATAATTCATAACTGAACCAAATATGGCTCATTAAGAGGCTATGCCATGTCCTTTGACTTGGTAATAGAGTAATCATGGAGGGAGAGAGGGACCATGAAAATCAGCATTTCATTTCTGCTTCTATCAAATTCCTTTTACTTGGACAAATCTCCTAACTGGTTTTCCTGAACTGATTTTATTCCTTTGCAAACTGCCTGCAACACTAACACCAAAGGAGATTTTTTAAAAACATGAATCATACCGTGCAATGGCTCTGTTTAGAAATCTTCGAAAGCTCTGGAAAACCTGAAGGAAAATTACCAAACTCCTTAGTATAACATACTCTACTTGGCAGCCATGCTGAATCTTGTGATGCCACAGACCTTCATGATTGTGTGCTTTCCCACTAGTGCTCCCTCTGCCTGCATACCTTCCCCTTACCATCTGCCTCAGCTTGCATGATGCTTCCTCAAGAATCCCCCGAACGTTAAAAAAAAAAAAAAAAAAAAAAAAAAAAAGAAAAGAAAAGAAAAGAAAAATTGGTGAATGGTATCCATCTGGAACACCATTTTCCATCTTGGGAATTCTACTGTCCAAGGGGGCATTGTTTGAGAGGTTAGAGAAACATTTCTCATGGAAAATAGTTGATGGAACTGGGGAGATTAAGCAGGAAAAAATGAAAATTGAAGACAGCAAGAGTGATAAAGAAATATCATAGGAGGAAGCAGGCTACTGAGGAGGTTTGTTGACTATGGCCCAGGAGTCAGAACGAGGATCTGTGGATGGAAGTAGTATTAAGTCAGATTTAACATATTTTTAGAAAAAGTCTTTCTTGAGATTAAAGATTTACAGCATAGGGGCACCTGGGTGGCTCAGTTGGTTAGGCTCAGATCATGATCCCAGGGTCCTGGGATCCAGTCCCGCATCTGGTTCTTCGCTGAACAGGGAGTCTGCTTCTCCCTTTGCCCCTTCCCCAATCTTGCATGCTCTCTCTCTTTCTCTCGCTCTCTCTCAAATAAATAAATAAAATCTAAAAAGAAAAAAAAAAACAACAACAAAAACAATGTCATATACTCCTGTAGAGAGCTCTGGGCTCCAGGTTTCAAGAGAAGGCTAGATGATGACATAGAAGAGATTGCTACAGGGGTTAGGAGAACAAACAGTCAACTTTTCTCACAGAATTTGACCATCAGGGATGACAAAGAGAAATGAGACAGCTAACCCATTGGAGCCTATAAACTCCTATTAACTCCTCCATATACAGAGCCGCTAATGGATTTAACCACAGCACATAAACCCTGAGGATATTACTTTCTTATACAATCTTATAACTGTTTAAGGAATATATATTATTAACAAGAATTCCATGACCTCTACTCTCCAATATTTGTGGGTAAGGAATTTACAAGCAATATTATTGGGCACATGCATGAATATGTGGGTCTATGGACACATTCAAGAGAGAAATGTTTTTAAATAAAAGCATATTTTGATGTTGGCATATAAATGTGTGCATAGTTTACCCTCTGGTACTCAGCATGGGTATTGTTACATTCATTCAGGCTAGAACCCAGTGATGGTGTGAAACTGTTCAATGTTACCTCCTAAAAAAGTAGTTCGTATAATTCAGTGTCATAATGCATTCCTGTGCCCAGTTTACTGGTGAGATACACTACAAGTAATTTATTATTAATGGTAGGTAAAATCTGAAATTTGTGAATGATGTAATTTTAGAACACTAGAAATCAGATATAAGATTATCCCCCAAATAATGTTATTTGCTTACAGTATGCTTTCTTAAAGAAACAGAACTGGATGGAATTTTAGTTAGTACTCAGGGAACTACACATAATCTCTGGTAAATCCCCTGGAAGTGTCCTATTCACATCTTCTGTTATGGGTTTTATCCTAAAATATTATGTTTTCATGGCCTTTGAACTTCACATGATGGACAGGGGAGCACATGCTGGAATATAATTTTAAGGTAAACCTTTCCATTCTCAATTTCATAAGATGGTAGCTAAATAGAAATGCATAAAGTATATCAAAAACACAGAAATGATCACTGACTTTTTAGAAGACACTATAAAACTCCTAACATTGTGGAGCATGTGCACACATCAGTAACTCAACTGCACCAATTGTCCCAAAGGTCAGAACTTCAGTTGTAACGACAACATATTGTGAAATTTCAATTGGAAATAGGAAGATTATTATATGTTTGCTGGTAGTATTGTTGGGTTATGTAATGTCTTTGTTCATTCAGTTGACAACTATATTGTGAGTGCTAGTATTCCTCTGCATAAAAACAAAATATAAGTAATATTCTCTCAGAAAGCAAGAGACAGTGTAGTGCAAGATGGTGCCAGGGAGACAAATAGGGACTAGACCAGATAAAATCTTGAAAGCCATTTTATAATTTATCTTTCTTCTAGAATCATTCTAAAGACACTGAAATATATTAAGCAAGGTTTAACATGATAAAATTTTCATTTCAAAAATATACTGTGGTAGTATTAAGAGTAGATGTGGGTTATTAGTTTAGGAAACTTTTATGGAAGTCCAAGAAACAGATACTAGAATAGGGTTGTGGAAATAGAGAAATATGGGTGAAATTGAAATACATATAGAAGATAAGGCTGAAAGTCCCTAGTATCAGTGAAGGATCAAAGAGAGAGAGAGAGGCTTAAGGATTACTCTTAAGTTTCTGGTTTGCAAAATTGTTGGGGGAATGCAAATGAAGGAGCTGGAGAACAGAGTGAAAGGATTAGTTTTAGAGAAAAAGATAATGGGTTGAGTTTCAGATATATGGAGCTTAGGATGTCCTTAAGGCATTCAAGAAGAGATGTAAAATAGTTCTTAAAATATGTTGTGGAGCTCAAAGGAGAGGTCTGAGTTGGAGATAAGTATCAAGTTCCACTGTTCTGTTTGCCTATCCTTACCCCAGTCTCACTCTGTTCTGATGTCTATAACTTTACAGTAAGTCCTGACATCAGATATTATAAGTATCTCAATGTTGGTCGCCTATTAAGAAATCATTTTGAATATTCTAAATCTTTTCATATTTATATGAATTTTAGAATCACCTTCTCAATGTCTTCAAATAAAGAAAATCTTGCTGGGATTTTGGTTGGGATTACACTGAATGTATAGTTCATCTAGAGGAAAATTTACATCTTTTTATATTATTATTGTGTTCAGTTAGACACCATATAGTACATCATTCATTTTTGATGTAGTGTTCAATGATTCATTAGTTGCATGTAACACCCAGTGCTCATCACAACAAGTGCCCTCCTTAATACCCATCACCAGGCTACCCCATCACCCCACCCCCTTCCCCTTTGAAACCCTCACTTTGATTCCCAGAGCCCAGTCCCTCATGGTTTGTCTCCTTCTCTGACTTCACCCCCTGCAGTTTTCCCTCCCTTCCCTTATGGTCTTCCGTGCTATTCTTTATATTCCACATATGAATGAAACCATGTAATTGTCTTTCTCTGCTTGACTTATTTCACTTAGCATAATCCCCTCCAGTTCCATCCATGTGGATGTGAATGGTGGGTATGCATCCTTTCTGACAGCTGAATAGTATCCCATTGTATGTATGTACCACATCTTCTTTATCTGTTTGTCTGTGGAAGGGCATCTCAGCTCCTTCCACAGTTTACATCTTAACAAAAGTTAATCTTTCAATTCAGTATAATGTTATATCTTGTCATTTATTTAAGTCTTCTTTCTTTTGGCAATGACTTGTAGTTTTCAGTGTAGAGACTACATATTTTGTTAAACGTATACCTAAGTATTTCATGTTTTTGATACTACTATAAATTGTATTTTTAAATTTTCATTTCCCAATTATTTTTCTAATACACAGAAATAAAACTATATTTATATGTTGACATATCCTGAGATCTTGTTAATTTGTTTGAGTAGGAGTTTTTGGTTGATTCTTTTAAATCTTTTAAATATAAGATCATATTTTCTATGAAAGAAATATAGCCTTACTTTTTTCTTTCCCTTATAGTTGCCTTTTATTTTTCTCTCTTGACTTAAATACAATAGCTAGGGTCTCCAGTAAAGTTCTGAGTAGACAGAGTAGATGAGAGGACAGACACCTCTACCTCACACCTGGTTTTAGGAAGAAAGCATTCAGTGTTTCACAACTAAACATAATGTTAGATATAGGTTTTTCACAGATTTCCTAAACAAGATCCCAACTCCAAGTATTTCCATATTTGGAGCATGGGCTTCAACATCTGAATTTTGGGGTGACACATTTCAGTCTATAGCAGCTCATTTGTTTAGCTCTTCTCATTTCTGGTACTCTGTTCCACAAATTCCAGCTGCCTCAATCTCTCGAAGTTCTTTGACTGTCCCTTTCATCTCAGGGAGACTACCATGCTGTGTTTGAATTTACGCTCTGTGCACCATGTTCTTGTACCAACTGGATAATCATGGATGAACCACACTATGGCACTTCCCCTGTTGCATATTGTCTGAAACAGTCATTTCATATATTTTGAACAGTTTTTTTTATAGTGTCTATAGCAAGAGTTCACATCCAGTTATTTTAATCAGGCTGAAGTAGAAAACTGAACTAGAGATTTTTGTAAGTAGGGGATCACATAAATTGATGGAACCAATGAATTTAATCGTTCCTACAAAATTTAGGTAGAGTAGAAGACAGAAATAATGTGTGAATTCATGATTTTGGAGATGGTGCAGCTCTTAGTGGTGACATAATGTCGTGATGTGATGGGGGCAATTTCCCCTCCATATTCACTTGACAGCCAAATGGTAAGAAAGAAGAAGAAGAAGAAAAAAACAAACAAACAAAAAAATAGTCACCTAGCTGGTACTACTATGTATACATATTTACATATTCACTTACTAAGCATTATGTACATTCCATAATTTACTCATTTTTCCAGCAAACATTCCCTGGATATCACTCAGGATTAAGACAGAAATGTAGAAAAATTCAGATAAAGTTCAGCTTGTGGCTAGGATGAGAGCCTAGGGAGGAAATTAATCTTAGGAGAAGACATCAAAACTAAGCAGAATAGAACTTTGGGAGTGAAAGTAAGATGTCCTAGTTAATGCAGCTGATGATTTTTAAAAGAAATATTCTAGATACAAATACTTTACTATTTTATAAACTTGTATATCCTTAGGCAGTCATCAAATTGCATCCTATTGAGGAAAATAAACCAGTCCATCCATCTATTTCTCTGTCAATGCCTCATAAAATAGCTGGTTTATGTCTCAGACATAAGACAAAACAAAAGTCCATGGAGTATTTTCCTTCCCAAAGTGTTCCAGAAAGTTACAAGTTATATTCCTTGGAATTGCCTCTCATATTATCAAAGGATTGCAGTTAACCAAACATAAGCCAGAAAGGTGATATTACTTAGTGAGTCAGATGGAATGGATTCCAATCCTGGCTCTGTTTCTAAATAGCTCAGTAACCTTGGGCAAGATGCTAACTAGGGGAAAGAAATAGGATACAGATTCAAGAGATATGGAAGGAAAATGGAAAGGAATAGTGGTTGCCTGGCTAGATAGAGAGAAGAGTCAAAAGTGATTTCTTCTTTCCATTTGAAAGAAAAAAGAGAATATAGGCACCATAAATAGACATAGAAGAAGGAGGTCTTAAGGAAAGTGAGTAAGATCAATTTGAGATATGCAAAATTTGAACTCCAGGTGGGGCTCAATGTTGAGCTTCTAGGTGGAGCTCTCAAGTAGAAGTTAAATGGCTTGACATTAAATATTGGAGCTCAAAAGAAAGCCATTCATATACTTTATTCAACCAACAATAGTTAAATACTTATTTTTCCATAGTTACTGTGCTAGTTGCTAGAGATTCAGAAATAAAAGACTTACTGACTGCCCCCAAGGTGCTCACCTCAGTAGAACAGTAAGATTAGGATTAAGATTAAGACAGTTAGAGTAGGCAGTCCTAAGTGCCCAGTTATTGGCGCTAAGGCAGAGGTGGGGGGCATAGTGCTGTGCACATGCCCAACTACGAAGCAAGACATGAATAATCAGAGAACGCTTCCAGAGGAACTGAGCTAAGTCTTAAAGGAAGACTAGGAGTTTGTCAGAAAAGTTGAGGAAGGGGGCGCCTGGGTGGCTCAGTGGATTAAGCCTCTGCCTTCGGCTCAGGTCCTGATCCCAGCGTCCTGGGATCAAGCCCTGCATCGGGCTCTCTGCTCAGTGGGGAGCCTGCTTCCCTCTTTCTCTGCCTGCCTCTCTGCCTACTTGTGATCTCTCTGTCAAATAAATAAATAAAATCTTAAAAAAAAAAAAAAGTTGAGGAAGGCCTTGCATGTAGTGGAGGCAGGGTATGTAAAAGTATAGAATATTCACGATTAGGATAGATTCCAAAAACATCAAGGAGTACATATGTAATTTACAGTAACACCACATTTCTCATTTTATTCCTACATTATTGTCTATTCCTTCTTATTATCCTTTATTACCTTCTTCTCTGGTTAGCTCCTAAATGATAGTACCCTTTCCTTGGCTGCTTTTCTCTTCTGCCTATATTCTCTCCCTAAAGGATCACATCTAGGGCTTCACCTGTCATTTTCATGCCAACAACTCTTCTCTGAGCTCCAGACTCTTATAATCCTTTAGCATCTCTACCCTACAACACTCACCCAGAAATCAACACAAAAAACAAAAGAATGGCCTGCTCAATTTCCATATTTTTCCATATTTCCATATTTTTCCCGAACCTTCTCCAAGCACACTCTTCTTCAGCAACATCATCTACAGATTACCAAGCCAAAAACTTAGAAGGCATCCATTATTCCTCCCTTCCCCTCAGCTTCTACATCAGCTCAATCAGTGAATACTTAGCTTTATCTCTGAACTATCTCGAAAATAATCTGACATTATCCATTTTCATTACTATTATTCTAGTCCTAGCTACCAACCTCTCTCACTTGGACTATTGCAACAGTTTCCAAAGTGATTCCCTATTTTCCCATCCATGTACAATCATTTTCCTATTTAACTGTGACCTTTGATAGGGGAGTTTCAGAGGCAGTGGGACTACTAGACAGTAAGGGGTTTAGACATGAGTAATGAAGACTTTTTATTTGCTCATTAATTCATTTACTCATTCACTTAATTGAGAAAAATCAAGGTATTCTTTGAGGAAGAGGTCAAAGTAATAGTAGAAAGGGAAAAATAAATGAGCAGGCATGAGGATCATACACAGAACTCAAAATCTAAGGCATTGAAGAGAAGCAGTATAGCACAAAGGTTGGGAAGATAGGATCTGGAACTAGATTATTTTGTTCATATTCTAGCAATATGACATTGAGCAAAGTCTTAAACTTGCTGAGCCTCCATTTTATTATAAGTTAAATGGAGATGACATGTGGTAGTTGTGGAGAGTGAATAAACTTAATGCATAAGGGGGTTAGAACAGAGCCTGGTACAAAGGAAGTACCCACCAAATTTCTGACATTCTTAAAAATTTATCAGTGGTTATACAAAAATGTTTTGAGGTAGAAAAAAAAGTAGACCTTCAATCTCCTTTGTCAAGTGAAAGTCATGGTCATTTATAAGGAGTTAAACAGAATTCTTAGAGATTGGATAATAATGATAACCTTTACCCTTTATTGATGTGTAAGGCATAATGCTAAGTACCTTACATATAGTTATTTTTATCCTTCCAATGACTCTGTGAAGTCGATACCAACATTATTCCCACATGTAGATTGTGAAATTAAGGTTAAAGGAGGTAAAATAACTCACCCAAGTTCACACAGACAATAATTCAGGATTTGCATTAAGTCCACCAAATTTAATGCTCTAAACTGCTGCTGTATCTTGCCTGTCAATTCCCTACCCTGTACAGTTGAACAGAAATGTCCCCAATAATATTAAAATTGCTGCCTTTTCAATAAAATCAGAATAGAACAATATTTTATATTGCCTAGGTTGATACTCCCTTTACTGAAACATACTCCATACAACTAATAAAATAAAAACAATCTGACTGTCCTCCAGAATTCCTTTGTAATCTGATTTAGTCCTCCATAGAAAAGAAACTGAAATTTCACAGAGCCTAAGAAAACAGCATCCATTATCTTGAACTGGTACAATTCTGGTGGCTCAGAGAGAAATGTGTCCAGGGACAATGATCCCAAGAAGATATCAATAGAGTTAATATTTTTATAGGGAATTCTAAAATAAAAAATATGTTTTCAAAAGTTTCTTTTATCCTTAATGCATGTTCTAAATATTTGCTCATAGTCTTCTGTAATAGACTGACCACGTCTTTGCACACAATACAAAAAAAAAAAAAAAATAACCCTACACTGACCTGGGTCCAGGCCTGGCAAGTGATAAATCTGTTAGCCCCAATTTGGAGAGCAGAGTATTTTCTAGAGGTCACAGCACTAGCCATTCACACAAGCCTACAAATGCTTTCAGAGGTGCCCCCTAGTAAAATCATGACCAGTGCTTTGATGTCCGGGTCTCTTTCTTTTTTGTAACTTGTCCGAATACCTATGATTAGGAGGCAGGCAGAAGTCAGAGTGAAATTAAACAAACAGTGGAGAGTGACCAGCCAGGGTGGCTTCTAGTCCTGAGGTCATGTGTTTGCCTCTTTACTTGCAGATCAAGGTGAAAAGTGCACCCTGAGCTCCAGCCAAATATGGTATATAAACAAACATGAAAGAAGGATTAACTCTCTTCCCTGAGACTAATGGGGACCCCAAAAATCAATAGCTGATTTGTGACAATAAGACTAAGTCAATATTGGAACAAAATATACTAGCTATATCCAACTTACCCTTAATCTCAGGTAAACTTGTAGTAAATTCAACATTATTCATTTCTCTGGCTGCAATTCTCCCTGCCTCGGAAGAAGTAGTGATGAAGGAGGGACACACAAAAGCCACTACTTGTTTCTTCTAATCAGAGCCCTTTCTTCTCCAACTCATGACAGATTGTTGTTTGCAGACCTTTTTTGGTCCTAATTCTAGGTCAGCCACACAGCAAGAGCTCTGTGTGGAGAGAGAGAGAGCAGCTGAGAAGCTGCCCACTGCTCTGCCTGTGTCCTGCATTCCTAACACAGGCAAAGAACCATCAAGAGCAGGGTCCTTCTTAAGGGAACAGGTTGCTGATGCTGAACGTGTCACATGGAAGGTCCCCTTCATCCAGAAGTTAGCAACCCGAAGAGACATGTGAGACAACATGTGTAGGTATTAGGAGGGATGCTGTCATAGAATTTCCTAAAGACTTTAATCTGCATAACAGATTCAAGACCCCCACATCAAAGGCTTTCATGATCTCAAGGTGGGAAGTGGCTAAGTCTCATGGCTCAATGCTTCCACTCCTGAGTTCACATGATGTAAGAGTCCCAGACCAGCCTCTCTAATCTACAACTATTGAGATTTTTTTGGTTTACTGGCCAACCTATGCAGAGAATTTTCCAAAAACTACCCAAGGAAAAAGTGAGTTAAACTCTCAGCCATGCGCACTATGTTCATCCACATTTTGCAGATGAGAAAACTGCCTGAGAGCACAGGAAGAAGAAAAGATGAATCCAACATGTGCACCCATGGACTCTGACTCCAGGGTCAGCAAGCTTAGCAACTGAGCTCTGCTGCATGCTTTTTTTCTCTCTCTGAACCATGGCTCTCTCATCAATAAAAGGCATGTTTTAATACACATCTGGCAGTGTTGTAATGAGCAGCCGATAGGAAATGAATGTCAGATATTTAGTAATGGTTTGGAACATAGTGATCAATAAATGGTCAATTCTTCTTTATTGTTTTCTTTGATAAAGGAACAGGAAATGTATGCAGCACTGATTTTCTGGGCTGCTTCTTGGCACTGTTCATTGTCTCATATATTTCCATCTAGGTTTTTCTTCAAAACAAAAGGTGTTTTTTTTGTTGTTGTTGTTGTTTGTTTTTGTTTTTGGTTTTTTTTAGTTTAAATTTTCACTGACATGCTATTGTCTTCAATTTGGGCAATTCCTTAGGAACATATATCCACATCAATGCTTCATCATTAGGAAGGGGCTCATCTTTCCTCTCTTTTTCTAATGGCTTCAGGTTTTTCACTTAGGTGAGAATCTAGCTTTTAGGGTTTAGATGAAGAATCAAGAGCTAGTAGTCCAGAAACTCACCTGAGATGGCAGCTTCCTAGATCTGCACTGCACCCACAGTGCTGAGTGGAGGGAGCATTGACAATGCTTGACGAGAATAAAGAATGTTCAGAGTTAGAGGTTCTGGCATCTAAACTTTCCCCTTGTCTTATATGTCAGCAAAAGGTGCCAAGAAGAGTAATAAACTTGCCCAAGAGCTGCAGTATGTCAGTGGACAGCCTCCTGTATGTTGTGATGTCTAGGATACCAGGGAAAATTCCCCTTATCCTCACAACCAGTAGTAATAAAATATGCAACCATGTACTGCTTGTTATTTTCAGACAATTGACTACACATTGATTCAAAAGCTACTACCCATTTGTCAAAGTGCACAAATTTTGTCCCAGTGCTGAATGGTTGATTGATAAAGTCTATATGTAGCTGGGAGCTGAGGCAGAGACTGATTATCACTATCAGAGACTGCCCTTTAGAGATACAAGAATAAATCTGATGTTTTATCAAAAGTAAATATTATTGCAAGTTTATCTTCAATGTTTTATGATCACTTTTAAAAAGATTGATACAGCATAGGAAAAATAATTTCTTAGCAGTATCAGTTGATGATTACTCTGGCGTTCACTATACTGTACAATTGCAACAATAAAAGATGCTCATTTTCAGCCAAGGCCAATGGAGAAGCAAGGCTACTCTGGGTAGGCTTTGCTGAAGTTAATGTCGGTACCAAGTTACTGCATTTTCCCTCCCCTCAAGCTAACTGACTGAAGTAAATGGTGATTTCTCTACATCTTCCTTGAAGATATGGTCACTGATGCTATCCCATAAACCAAAGCTTTGAACTTGCTTAAGGAAGATGCTTTCAAGATGAAGAATGCTTGAAGAGTATTTTCAGAAACTTTCAAAAACAAGGCTGAGGTTGATGGTCTTACCAATTATCACACACACTTAAAAAAAAAAACAACAACAAAAAACTTGTTTAATCCTTCCAACAACCTTTGAGTTTATATCATATATCTATTTTACCAAGGAGAAATTAAGGGTTAGAAAGATTAAATAAGGGTTATTAAGGGTTAGAAAGATTAAATAACCTATCTAATTAGTATTTAAATAGGATTTTAACCCAAGAAGTCTCAGGGCTATGCACAGAGTTAAACAGTGCCCTAAGTGAACAGATAGCAACTCTCCATTAAAAGCCTGCCATGTATTTGGATTGAAGTATAGATAAACTCATTAATTCTTACACAGTTTGAAGTAGCCATTCTTATACCTACTTTACCAATGGCCTGGGACCTAATGAAATGACTAATCAGTGGCACAACCAGGATTTGAACCCAACTATCTAATTCTTAAATATACGCAACTACCCACTGCACGATGACCCAGTTTCTCACCATTTTTTCCATCACTGGAGATTTTTTTCAACAGTATTGAGTGACTGTTAGGGAGCTGACCATAGCCAGGTACTGATAAGGTCTAAGATCTAACACTCCCAAAAGAAGGCATGATAGCTTATTCTATGTGGAGAATTAGATTGGTATCGTCATTTAGGAGAAAAGATACATGGTGATGCAGCACATTTGGAAAGAATTACAGAAAACAGACTTGGACACAGCATCATGAAATGGAAAAAAAAAAAAAATGGGGGGGGGGATGCAACCAACTGCTTCGTTCCTTGCCGTCTTGCCCAGGGTTTTTCTCACGTAAGTGATATTAGATTAGAAGACAGAGAGATCAGCTTCATAACGGTAGCTTCCAGCAAACCAACCTCTTTTCCACATACCCCATCCTCATGCTTTTCCCCTGGGAGAGGCCAAGAGGCACAAATGCAACACAGTTTTGTTGCTGGGAATAGACTGGAGCTAATCCCTTCCTGGGGATGTTTGTTTTTACTGAAATACTTTCCCCCACTTCAGTTAGCCCATTTTCCATTATGTGAGTCAATCTGACAGTTTAAACCAACAGAAATATTACTTTTTTTCCCCCTCAAAGTGTAGCTTAAATGCAACATTTAACATAATGAGCCCAAGGTGGGGGGTGGGGAGTTCACAGTAAAATGAACACTCCTTTAAAAAAAAAAAAAAAACTAATCTAATCTAATCTAATCTAATCTAATACTTAGATGGTGTAAGTTTGCAAGCAATGTAAGGGAAGCAGTTTCCCTCCTCCTCCTCCTTCTCCTCCTCCTCCTCCTCCTCCTGTTAATTAAATCGCAAGGTCTATTGTTTTATTTTAAATCCTGAATACCAATATATTTCATACATTATGGCTATTTTCTGAAAGGAAAAATATAAAACTATTTTATTAACCACTATTCCCCCATATTTACTGTAAGGTAAACAGCAGCCCTAGGTAACAGCTCTTTTTCTCCTAAATTACTACTTCCCCTTGTTCCCTGGAGACCTAACTAACTCCAGTTTGACAAAGATTGATCCTCAGTCGAGACTGGGGAAGGCATGCTTCTCACAATGCACTCCTCACTTTGCAGTTCTCAGTGCTTGAGGTCCAAATCGTAACCAAACCGCTTGGGGTTCATACGCTCTCATTTTTCCCAGCAAAATCAAAACTTGTTTCTTAAGAGGGTTCTTGCTAACATTGCTTGTTAAGATGAGTTCTTGAATATTGCCTTTTTCTTAGCTAACAGCAAGCTGAGGATTTAAGTCTAAATGAATCAGAAACATATGGCATGCATTTCTCTTAATAATACGCTGGGTTTTTATAATTAAAGGAGAACAGCGCTACAGGCAAAGTGTGTTTTGAGAAGCTATTGAAAGGGAAACGTTAAGTGGGATTGTGGATGGTCCATGAATGCAAAGAAAGGCCCAGTTGGCCTTGAATTTTGCAATCTTGGGCTACCAGGAAAGACACCACACCCTTAATGGAAATCGCTAAGAGAATATCCCATTTGCACTCTTTCTTCTTATTTATTATATTCCCAGTTTCATTGCCTACTGCCTCCTAACTCCTCTCCTCCCCCACCTCCCACTTCTGGTTCCTTTACTCAGATCTTCCTTCTTATTACTGTTAATAGACAGTCTTTTTTTAGAAGCCTCTATATATGCTCAGACCTACACAAAATGAAGGTAAATGCTCAATTATTATTATTTTTTTAAAGATCATTTATTTATTTGACAGAAAGAGATTACAAGTAGGCAGAGAGGCAGACAGAGAGAGAGAGGAGGAAGCAGGCTCCCTGCTGAGCAGAGAGCACGACGCGGGGCTCGATCCCAGGACCCTGGGATCATGACCCAAGCAGAAGGCAGAGGCTTAACCCACTGAGCCACCCAGGAGCCCCTAGATACTCAATTATTGAGTGTGTAACCAAAGCCTGGCCCTGAGATTATATTTAATTACACCTCATTACTAAGCAATCCTAACGTCAATGTCATTGAAAATCCATGGGGGCTTGATGTTGACTTCTGAGGTCTATCATCATCTCTCTGTCATCTTTATCAAGTCTATGTATTCAGTGTGTTTATGTGAGAGAGGAAGAGAGGGTACAGCACGGCTCGGTTCTAAACTGTCCACTATGCTCTCTGCCTTGGAGAAGTCACTTTACCTGCCTGAATCTCGGGTTTTAACCTCCACAAATCGGGAATGAAAATAATGCTATATTTGAGATTAAAATTTGCTTTTTAAGTTGTATTTGAATTAATTTTGAATACATTGTTTTTACCTCTGACCTTTAAATATTTAAAAGGCTCTCTTAGATGTGCTCCATATTTTAATGTCTTTATATTTTCCCCTACATTCTCCATACTGCTTTGGAACATTATTTTTCCTCAAGTAGAGAGAAACTGGATAAAACACCTGCCCAGATGTCCATATTGTGGCCAAAATTGCCAGGAGGAATTCTTTTAAGAACTCCATCTTTTTCCCAAGTTTTTGCCCTTCTAAGTCTGTAAACTATCCAGCCCATTCTTAGAAATAGCCAAGAAAAGTGACCCTGTGCAAAAATTATTACCTAAACCAGAGTTGGACATTCAAACTTCAGTTTTCTAGTCTGCCACCTTGTCTTTTGGAATCAGACTCAGATCTCCTTCTAGAAAGTACTCAGTCTTTCATTCACCATGGGTCACTCACATGTCCTGTGCTGTACTAGGCCACCTATGTGTATCTCATTTAATTTTCTCTCCACTCAGCATATGTTAGGTAAGTACATGTTGCATCACATCCCTACACCCACCTAAACCAGGGATTCTGAGGGGGCCCTGAAGATCTGCTTCGTTTTAAAGCCAAAAATAAATCAAGAATTACATTGACTGGGAAGCAAGAACCATATGGTGGGGCCCTATCTGTGGCCTGGGGACCTGAGGGCCACTTGTCTGTACATTTACTAGAGCGGTTCATCGAAGCACTGTTTTTCCTCACATGGCCATTTGCATGGCTTCTGCTCAGCACTCCGGGAAGGCCTCTGAGATGTAAGCCTTTCAAGTATTTTAGGCCAAGGGAAGCAACAGGATGACAGAGACCAGGGACAGGGTGTTCCTTTGAGAAGAGGCACACGCAGTGAGCTGTGGAGCGGGAATTGGAACCTAGACTCTTATCTTAGCACTCCCACATCCTAGCTAAGTGACTTTGTGCAAGTCACTCTTCTAGGCATTGTTTTCCTCATTTGAGAAATAGGGAAAATAATTTAGCTCTTCTCACCTCACATGGAAATGGAGCTCAAATAACATTGAAAAAAAAAAAATTGACCACAGAGTTGAGTGTCCATATATGGGCTCTCTACTCTGTTCCACTGGTCTATGTGTCTGTTTTTATGCCAATACCTTGCTGTCTTGGTGATCACAGCTTTGTAGTAAAGCTTGAAATCAAGCAACATGATGCCGCCAGTTTTTCTTTTCTTTTTCAACATTTCCTTAGCAATTTGGGGTCTCTTCTGATTCCATACAAATTTTGGAATTGTTTGCTCCAGCTCTTTGAAAAATGTCGGTGGAATTTTGATCAGAATGGCATTGAAAGTATAGATTGCTCTAGGCAGTATAGACATTTTAACAATGTTTATTCTTCTGATCCATGAGCATGGAATGGTCTTCCATCTTTTTGTGTCTTCTTCAATTTCTTTCCTGAGTGTTCTGTAGCTCCTCGAGTATAGATCCTTTACCTCTTTGGTTAGGTTTATTCCCAGGTGTCTTATGGTTCTTGGTGCTATAGTAAATAGAATCGATTCTCTAATTTCCCTTCTGTATTTTCATTGTTATTGTATAAGAAAGCAACTGATTTCTGTACATTGACTTTGTATCCTGCCACATTATTGAATTGCTGTATGAGTTCTGGTAGTTTGGGGGTGGGCAGTCTCTTCAATAAATGGTGCTGGGAAAATTGGATAGCTATATGTAGAAGAATGAAACTCGACCATTCTCTTACACCAAACACAAAGGTAAACTCAAAATAGATAAAAAACCTCAACGTGAGGCAGGAATCCATCAGAATCATAGAGGAGAACATAGGCATTAACCTCTTCGGTATCAGCCACAGCAACTTCTTTCAAGATATGTCTCCAAAGGCCAAGGAAATAAAAGCGAAAATGAACTTTTGGGACTTCATCAAGATCAAAAGCTTCTGCACAGCAAAGGAAACAGTCAACAAAACAAAGAGGCAACCCACGGAATGGGAGAAAATATTAGCAAATGACAGTACAGACAAAAGGCTGATATCCAGGATCTATAAAGATCTTCTCAAACTCAACACACACAGAACAGATAATCATGTCAAAAAATGGGCAGAAGATATGAACAGACGCTTCTCCAATGAAGACATATCAGACACATGAAAAAATGTTCATCATCACTAGCCATCAGGGAGATTCAAATTAAAACCACATTGAGGGGCGCCTGGGTGGCTCAGTGGGTTAAAAGCCTCTGCCTTCGGCTCAGGTCATGATCCCAGGGTCCTGGGATCGAGCCCCGCATCAGGCTCTCTGCTCAGCGGGGAGCCTGCTTTCTCCTCCCTCTTTCTCTCTCTCTCTCTGCCTGCCTCTCTACCTACTTGTGCTCTCTGTCTGTTAAATAAATAAAAAAATAATAAAAAAATATTTAAAAAAAAAAAAAAAACCACATTGAGATACCACCTTACACCAGTTAGAATGGCCAAAAGTAACAAGACAGTAAACAACGTGTGTTGGAGAGGACGTGGAGAAAGGGGAACCCTCTTACACTGTTGATGGGAATGCAAGTTGGTGCAGTCAATTTGGAAAACAGTGTGGAGATTCCTCAAGAAATTAAAAATAGAGCTTCCCTATGACCCTGCAATTGCACTACTGGGTATTTACCCCAAAGATACAGACATAGTGAAAGGAAGGGCCATCCGTACCCCTATGTCCATAGCACCAATGGCCATGGTCACCAAACTGTGGAAAGAACCAAGATGCCCTTCAATGGACGAATGGATACGGAAGATGTGTTCCATATACACTATGGAGTATTATGCCTCCATCAGAAAGGATGAATACCCAACTTTTGCATCAGCATGGATGGGACTGGAAGAGATTATGCTGAGTGAAATGAGTCAAGCAGAGAGAGTCAATTATCATATGGTTTCACTTATTTCTGGAGCATAAGAAATAACACGGAGGACATGGGGAGATGGAGAGAAGGGAGTTGAGGGAAACTGGAGGGGGAGATGAACCATGAGAGACTATGGACTCTGAAAAACAATCTGAGGGTTTTGAAGGGGTGGGGGGGTGGGAGGTTGGGTGAGCCTGGTGGTGGGTATTATGGAGGGCACATATTGCATGGATCACTGGGTGTGGTGCATAAATAATGAATTCTGGTACACTGAAAAGAAATTTAAAAAAAATAAAAAATTTAAAAAACAGAAACAAAAACAAACTACCTGAAAATTGCTGATGTACTGTATTGGGAGTCACATGGATTTATCAGGGACTATTTGTGATGTCCCAGGAATGTAGCCATTGCTCTCCTTCCTGGGGTGATAGAAGACAGATATCTCCAGAGAAAACTCTGCACAGGCTTTCCTCTTCCTGATCCTTTCTAGGACATTACAGTGAGACCCCTGGACCCTCATCGCCTTCCTTGATGCACCCAGGGCCTCCCTCCCTGGCCTCTGCTGAGAGCCTTGCCAGGATGGAGTTGAACACGCCAGTTCTTCAGAAACTCCTCTCTAAGGAGCAACAGGGCATTCCTTTTCTCCCAGCTGGGCTAGGTCCTCACAGGAACAGGACTCAGGAGAGGGACAGAGCAATCATCTAGAAGCAACAGGAATCTGGAGGAATAGAAGTGAAATGTAGCCAGGTATGGTCAAGGTAATGATCAAAGGCGTCTCATGGGAAGAAACATGGCTCACTGAAGAGAGGGACTGTAGGAAAGCTTTTTCCTGCAAGTTGTATTAAGAAATGCTGTTTGTGGGGCGCCTGGGTGGCTCAGTGGGTTAAGCCTCTGCCTTCGGCTCAGGTCATGATCTCAGGGTCCTGGGATTGAGCCCTGCATCGGGCTCTCTGCTTGGCGGGGAGCCTGCTTCTCCCTCTCTCTCTGCCTGCCTCTCTGTCTACTTGTGATCTGTCTCTCTCTGTCAAATAAATAAACAAAATTAAAAAAAAAAAAAAGAAATGCTGTTTGATGCAACTTTTGGTTGCAAAAGATTCACTATAGCCATGTTCAGCCTTCCAGAATATTATTCCAGATGGGATACAATGGACAAGCAGAGGAAAGGGGCAGGAGGAGAAGAAAGAGAAGGAAAAAAAAGAAAAAATAACTAATTTGAGAGCAGAGAGAAACAGAGAGGAGAGAATAGAGAGGACAGTTGATCCTTGGGAGGATGAGGTCATACTATTTGTACAGAACAAAAGTTCAGCTGTATCCATTATTCTTAGAAAACAAAGTGTGGTAGCACAAACCATTTATTCCCCCTGCATCCCTTCCCCCAACTTCAGCAATGTTTGAAGGACTCCTGAGTTCCATCAAGTCTATATGATCTCAGTCTATGCTCCTCCAAAAAATAATAGAGGGGAAAAAAGGCATATATACATGTGTGTGCATGCTTGTGTTTTGTGTGTGTGAGTGCACACATTATTTGTGCACACAGGAGCTGCTTGTGTTCATGCGTGTGTGTGTGTGTGTGTGCATGGACAATGTTTGCATGTGCATGCATCTGAGGGCACTCACACCTGTATTGTTTGTGCGATTGTGAGTGTCTGTGTGCATCTAAGCTGGGGCTGAGGCAGAGCTGTTCCCTTCCCAAGGTCTGGGCACATTTTGCTGCAGGATCCTGTCCAGTAGGGAGGCTGAGACAGCAAGCCCAGCTCGGGTTTCATGAGGCTTCATCCTGTCTGAAGGCTGGTCATAGAGCAAAGTCGGGTGTATTTCAGAGGCTGATTAAAGCTCTCACAAATGCCAACTTACATCATTTCAATGACTATTAATTTAAAGAAAATATTTGCCTGGAAATAAAGAAAAACATGGCAAACCATTCCTGTTTTATCACCAAGGGTCCTTACTCTCAGTAGATCCTTTCCTCTGTCACAAAGTGGGCAAGTCTGACCTGAGCAAAGTTATCAAGGTAGAGCAATTATAGAAATATGGGCCAGATTCTTCCAATTAGGTGAGTGTGCATAGACCTTTGCCATGGTGATGGCCAAAAAAAAAAAAAAAAAAACCACCAAGGGGAAAAAAAAAACTACTGTTCAGTCCCCCATTCCCACTGTTCAAGTGATAAATGACCCCCAGCCTGCTCTCCCCAGAGCTGAGGGAGCCCTGTCTCTGGACAAAGGCCAGGGAAAACATAACAAGATTTATAAGAGCCAAAGGCAGGGTGAAGAAGAGCCGCGGGGCATAGGGGGAAAGACCACATGAGAAAATGTGGCGCGTTTTAGTAGCTGTATGTTACTTTATGATGACGGGGTGGGAGAAGAAGGGGAGGTGGGGGCTGGCAAAGGGTAAGTGGCCACCGTCAAATAGCCTAGAGTATCAGGAGGACCAGGGGGCTTCTCCTCAGTTGACTCAGCTCTCTGGAAAAAGGGAACGCTGGCCCTGAAATCCTGCTCTCACTCCTTCATTCACCCCAGCTCCTTTTAAAACAGACACCGTTCAAGAAATGTATTTAAAACTAAGGAGACAAATGGAGACAGAGAAAGAGTGGTCATGTGCTGCTGAGATTAGAAGGCATGACGGTACAATTAAAGATATTTACCAGAGAAATTCGAACCCCATTACACGCTGGCGTACAGTATGCAAGGAAGAGCTGTTTTATATCATTAAAGACAAAAACCAGGTCTATAGGTAAGCTTTAAGAACAATAAACATCCTGAATTCAAGAATAAGTCTGTCAAATGAAGGGATATTGATTTTGGAACAAGGAATATTATGTCAAACAACATTAGTTTAATTGATCTGAATTTAGTTTAAGTACTAAAAGCATTTATATACAAACAGCAAATGAAAATTAACTGCAGCTGAGCCCCACTGCTGGTTCTCAGGGGCTTCTCAGGACGCAGACGAGAACCTGGCACCCGACAGGCCTGGCTGGAGTCACGAGCACACGGCGGAGCTGGGCTTTCTTCCCCTGCACGACGATGGGTAAGGCAATGTGCTTTCTCTCAGAGCAGAGGAACGTTTAACACTGGCCTCTGACTTTTCAAAATACACAAATGCCGTTTCTTGCTCTGAAGAAATTCACGAGAAACACGGGGTGGGCCCGCCACGAAAAGTCGAGGTGGTACCCAAGTCAGTGAAATGCTTCTGGTCCAGAAGTGAATGAGACAGGGCCCTGGTCTGCCTCGGACCACTTGGCCCCCGCTGAACCGATGCCTGACTAACGCTGTCTGTGCTCCGCACAGAGCTGCCCCTTTCAGCTGCTGCCAGGCCCTGGGAGCCCGGGCACCTGGGTGTGGAGCCTGGGGCCGGACAGGTTGTCAATAAACAGTACAAGCCTCAGTCCCTCCACAGTGACAAAATGGAGTGAGACTTCAAAAGTGTCCAAACCCATTTTCCTGCCTTGTGCCCTTGTCTCCTCCTGAAAGAGAACACCCACCGACCTCTTTTTCCTTCTTAACCCCCACCCACAGCTGTCCCATAGCATCCGCTCCAGAGCGGGAGGACGCACAGGAAATGCACAGTGGAAAAGCCAGGGTAGAGATGCACATTCCTCTTTAGTTACCGACGTCTTGTGTGTGAGAACAATCATGATTCTACTGAAAGAGTCTTCGAGGGACCTCTAGCACAGCCCTCTGGGTGTGCACTGGTCCTGGGGACTGCCCTAAGTCTACTTGCTGGGGGCGTATCCTCCAGCTGCCCCAGAACCCCGTGAACGGGTGAAGCTGTGAACCACTCCGTTATGTGTCAGACTTGTTATTTAAGGTCTGGTCAGCTCAGGAGCCAAGCGTGTTTCCACTTTGTTTTCAGAAGGCCTGACAAAGGCCCCAGGATGTTGTTTTGTTTACATCTTGCCACCTGCAGAACTCTGTCCCTGAAAGCCAAATCTCCATTCAGAGATCAAAGGGCAGTTAAGTGGCACTGGAAGAAAGATCTCTCCACCCCAGCCCGAGCTTTCACTCCAACTGCAGAGTGCTGCGTGTTGTCAGATTTATAGTTTCATGTGTGAACGCGGTCGCAAAAACCAACAAAAACAGCCCCTCATCGTGGTTTTCTAGCCATTCAGACCCTTTGCCAAACACCGGAAGGTTAGTCTCAATCTACCTGTGAAGCGACATTTCTATGAACGCTCAAGATTCTGGCTACCCTATCTGTCTCGATTTTTCCTTCTTGAAACATTTTTTTTTCCTATTCCATACAGTTGAAACATTTTCTATCAAAATAGTTTTCCCTCTGATATTCCCAGCCAACATAGTCAGTAGGGGATAGAGTGACTGAGGACCTGGAGAGCGATGTTCTGGAAAGACCAATGTCACTTGCTGAGGACCGTGCAATAAGAAAGAGGCCTTGGGTCAAGGCCTTGGGTGATGGAACATTCTGGGAATGTCCATTATGGGCAGTAGGGTCTCATAGAGCCCAAAGAGCTAATATTTCTGGACTAATATTCACATTATATTTGTTAATCAAGAACATATTGAATACCTCCAGTGTTCCGGGTCTCACACAGAGATTGCATGAATGCTTGAATACTATTTCTACCTTAGTCAAGGAGAACCAATGATCCTAGCACAATCTGACTCACGTCTGCTGAAACAGAGGTACAAATGACCCACTGGAAAACCCTTGTAGACAGAAGCAATGTTCTTTCAAGAAAGAAGGCTGCTATGGTTTGGATGTATGTGCTCCTAAAGTTTAGGTGTTAAAATCCTAAATCTTAAGGTGATGTTAGTAGGAAGTGGAATCTGGCACTGAGGTCAGGTGAGCAGAGCTCTCTCAAATGGGATTAATATCGTTATAAAAGAGGTTCCAGAGAGATCTGCACCCCCTTTCATTATCGTGAGGACACAGCAAGAAGTTTGCTGTCTTCAGTGTGGTGGAGGAGCTTCACGTGGACAGGCCAGTGCCCTGATCTTGGACTTCCACCCTCTAGAATGCAGCCTGAATGGACGAAGGCAGGGGGCATGGCAAGAAAAGTGCTTGGGAAGTCCTAACTCAAGAGTCTGTCAGACGAAGCAGGTGAATGGGAAGACAGGAGATTCCAAGAAGAGGGAACCATAAAAACAAAAGCAAAGAGGGTACAGTTGATATCCAGACAATGCTGCCTAGTGTGGTGTCACTGGATGACAAGGGATTGTGGTGAGGACCTGAAAAGAATCGTAAACAAGAGCACTCATGGCTTTCTAATTTGTTACTGTCCTTTCCCCCTGGAGAAGCTGTAATGGACTGAGACGCAGAGGGTCTTTGGTTTGAATCAGTCTCCTCGGTTTCTCAGGCCTGTGACCTGGGACAAGTCACTTAACCTTTCCAGACCTCAGCCTCCTCCTCAGAAATATGCAGAAAGTAAGTTACCACCAGAGAAAAGCAGAGGTGAGGCTCAAATGGAGACAACGTGTGAGAAAGCTCTTCCACACAGCATAGGACTGGGTCTACCAAGGCCCCCAGTCATAGGATCCAGGAGAACCCACACATTATAATGAAAGGGGGTCAGGCTTTCACTGTCCTGAATTTAGAACCCTCCCCCCCCCGTAGTTCCAGCCATATGATTCTGAGCACACCCCACATTTCCCCCGGCCTTATTTTCCTCATCTATAAAACAGGAGTGGAAGGGCAAGGATTGATTTCTAAGGTCTCTTCCGGTTTAGATTTCCAAGGACAGAGTTTAAAACTCACTGGGCAAAAGCTTCAGATTCCTGAAGACCTTGTTTAAATCCACCTCCTGGAGTGTAACTGTTATATGTCTGAACATTACAAATTATGAAATATGAAATAAATATATGCATATATACATAAACACATGTGAATATATATAGACATGCATGTATATATGTAACTCAATTGTTCCAACCAGGGACATTGGTCCAATGCCTGGAGTTTCTCTTTTTCTTTCAGGATTCAACATTTGGCTCCATTCCAATGTATTCCCGAGTTTCTGAATCTTGTTCCCACAAAGATCTGTCTTCTCTCTCTGGTTAAAAGAAATGTATGCTGGGCATTCTGCCAAGCACTTGGGGGCCTTGTAGCATTCTGCTGTGACCCCTGGGGTGTGCCCCTTCCCTGTTACTGATTGTGGGAGTGAGGGAAGGCCTACCATTGCCCTGCTGGAGGTAGGCATTGAATACTGAGCCATGAAAGTCTTACCCAGGCCCAGAAGTGGACGACCCAGATCTGTGTCTCAAGGATCCCAGCCAACTCTGTTCTGATGCACTAGTGCCTTATGGAGTGGCCCTCAAGAAGAGAGGCCCACCTTCTCTTCTAGGGCCCCCATCGCTAATACTCTCTCTCACACTCAAACAGCTTATGGTTTACAAAACACAGTTGTGTCCTTAACCTTATGTAAGTTAAATCAGGTCATTATCACGCAAATAAGTACTCAATTTATAATTCATGTGCACATGGAATCCTAGGGGTTATCTTCTGAGGAAATGTCCTCTTACTGGCCTCTAGTTGTCTTAGAAGGGTCTGGATATATACCCTGCCTGGGGGTAGGGTATTCTTAAACTTAAAGGATGGAAGGGACAGGGGGTGACTTTTGGCAAAATGGAGAAAAACTAAAAGATGGGAGACTCTATGCTTCCTTTTCATGCTCTGCCCTCATCAAAGTATCTTTTCTACTTCTCTCACAGCCTTCCTCTTCCTCCTGGAAACAATTGCTTTCATGACCAAATTTACTAGTGGTCTCTAAAGGCCCTTAAAATTCTGACATTTTATGGTTCTATTTGAATTTCATCCAATTTCTTTTTCATGAGATGAAGCTTTGGTATTAAGGAGTTTCAGAAATGCTGGGGTCATTTGGGAGGACAGTTAGGGGTTTCCCTACCTAAGCAGATTTTATGGTGGATGTCCTCATGGAAATGGGAGGCATCATAGAGCCTGGTCACAGGACCTGACAGGGTCTGATTGTATATAATAAAAGGTTGTCCAGGCCAAGTGAAAGTCCCAAGAAACAGAGCCTCCTTCTGGACAGACACAGCTCTTCTACTGATGAACTTCAGTGCAGCAAAACAGATACAAGACTGAGTCTACGGGCAGGAGTATGAAGATAAATACTCCATGCTTCTTGGATTTAAGGGGTTCATTCTCCACTCGTGGAAATATGCACATGAATAGACAATTTTAATAAAATATTCTAAGTGATAAAACAGATGTAAGCAAGAGTATTGTGAGAGTACAGAGAAGAATGATTTGGCCAATCTAGGAATTCAGAAAATATTTCTTGGCAGGAATGAAATCTGTTCACGTTCCATTTTAAGTGTGCTTTTTGTTTTTTTACAGCATTCTCTTGTCCTTTCTCTCACAATATCCCTACTCCGTTCCTGTGAGGGAGTCAGGGAACAGAGCATTACAACTGATGGATGAGGACACCGGGGGAAGGTAAAACAAACAAACAAACAAACAAACAAACAAAAACAAGTTTGAGCAGATAGTTAATGGCAGAGAAAAAGAAACTGTATGTGTCTATGCTCTTGAGTGAACTGCCAATTAGCCAGAGACTGGATGGATAAATGGTGAGATCTCTAGAGTATTTAGGGCTTAGAGCAAGGAAAAATGAAGAAGATATGATAGTTTGATTGATTTGCTTCAACCAAAACTATCCTCTCTAGAAATGCATACTCTATAATTCAAAAACACTATCCATGGGGGGTGGGAGAAATGGGTGAAGGAGTTAAAAAGATAAAAACAAAATAAACAAAACAAAACAAAAAACCCATAATGCCATTTACAATTGTTCCAAAGAAAATGAAATACTTATTAATCTCATACCGACCTCTGTGCTGCAATACTAAATGCTCAGGAGAGTAATCAAAGAAGACCTACATAAATGGAAAGACATTATATTCAGGGATTGGAAGTCTCAGCATAGTAAGGATGTCAATTCTTTCCACAACAGTTTATAGATTTAATGTGTTTTCCCTACCTTTTGCCTACATGGCATATTCTTGTACATTCTTGAGAACAAAATTCAAACATCACTGGGCTGTGTTCCCTAGGGCCCTGGATCACACACCCCTTGGATCTCCTTCTCAGATAACTACTTGCTCTTTTGCCTGATTGTTTCTTTTCCCTACTAGATAGTGTGGTTCATGAGAACAAGGATGTTATTCTATTTATGTCCCAGAATTCTAATTATTCTAATTATGTCCCAGAATCCAAGTGGTAACTGCTTAGTAAATGAACAAATGAGTGGATGAATAAAGAAATGAACAATAGTTAGGAGTTGATCTTAAAAAACAGTGTCAGTGGGTTGCTTCCAGCCTCAGCTCCAGGATATAAAGAACTAGGAAAAAGCAGCATTCCCACACTGATCATGAAAAAGAGCAGATTATCTTCAGGTTTATAGCATTTTTCAAACCCATCAGAGGATAGAGGTTGCAGAGAGCAGGCTCAGAATCTAAGGAAAGATAGATGTGAAAGGAAAGAGAGGGTGTGAACACGTACTCACCTGGGATAGATCAGGACTAGATAGGAACAAAACCAATTCAGCTAGAAAAGCTGACAAGTTGTTAAAGGGCAAGTGGGAGCTGGTGGGACAGAGAACACCTCTGGGTGGGATATGGGCACAGAAATTAGGTATCTATTATGTGTGTTCGCCATGAACCTCTGGGGGTCCACACAAAAGATCAAAAGGGTCTATCATGGTGTAGGTCCAAATGAGAGAAACGGTAGCCGTGCAAGAGGGATAGGAACCTCTGCTGGCACCTTTCCCTATATCCCCTATATCTAGCTCTACTATGGAACACTGTTCTAGGGCAACACCACCAGCCTTAGGGCACAGGTGACCATACACTGAAGCTGGGGAAAGGGAGCAGTGGGAAGAAAATCCTAGTCCTGGGAGAAGAACAGAATTATGCGTCAAGCTCACAGTGCAGCCAGGGGAGGGGCAGGGAAGAGAAGGGCACCACGCTAAGACCCACGGACATGGTATATACCTAAGACCAAGGTTTACCTGGAACAACAGGGACCACACTCCACCACCAGCAGCAGCAAGCTAAGACGCTTAGAATAAAGAGCAACAGGAGAACACTGCTAGAGAGGGACAGAAGAAGAACAAAAGCTCACAAAGGAACCCTCTCTGAGGTATAGCACACATGGGAGACCTAAAGCTTGAATCATACAGATATTGCTCTGGTGAACCACACACCACCCTAGCAGAAAGCATCTCTGGAGGGATGTGAAGAATGTGGTGCCCTGATTGAAAGCAAAGCAAATACAGGAGCACTCAGAAACAGTTGAATATATTTTCTTTTCTAGAGTAGATAGAACATTCACCATGGTAAGTACAAAGAGTTCAACTGGCAAATTCTACCAAAATTGAAGGAAGAAAAAAAAAGCCATTCTACACAACTTTTTCACAATATAAAAGCAGAAGGAACACTCTCCAACTCATCTTACGAGGCCAGGATTATCTTACTACAAAAGCCAAATAAAGGCATTACAAGAGAAGAAAACTATAGAAAAATATCCCCCATTAATATAGAACCAAAATCCTCAAAAGAAAAAAATATAACACCCCTGCCATGCTTAAATAGAAAGATGATAGATAAATAGATAGATAGATAGATAGAGAAAAGGGACATTTTCTAGAGTCCCAGTGAATAAATAGAGAAAGAATGATGGAAATATAAAATCAATATTTGGCAAACAGGGAGTAATAATTAATTAAAGGAAATGGAACTATTACATGGCACAGAAGATTCCTTATCACTCTGGGACCATAACTTGTATTAACCTTCAGCTTAATTTCAAATGTTGTATATTTAATACAATATGCCAAATATTAGTATCTATTTAAGAGGTGCTACTTTTATTCATACGTCTATAAACATTCATCTATGGTGAGTGCTGTGAATTGCATAAGACTGATGATTCATAGACCTGTACCCCTGAAACAAATAATACATTATATCTTAATTAAAACAAATAAAAAATAGAAGTCCTAAAAATTTTTTTCAAAAAAATAAGCCCAGAGTTTGGAGATACTCTTGAAAGCTGTTGAAATGTGTGTTTCCATAAAGAAATCAAAACAGGAAAATAAATATTTTTGAAAATAATGACTAGAAAACATTTTAGTAAATACTTAAACTGATATAACTCATGTTTGATGCATTGATTTTGAGATAGTCCCTTTTTAAAAAAGTTGTATGAAGTATGAAGGAAACACAAATAATAAAAACACTATTGATATTGTAATTCAACAAAAAAGAGTTATGGAGTGCAGATTTTACTACACATAGATTTCAGTGATCTGAAGATCTAGAAATCTTCACACTGTTAGAAGAGCAGCTATCTTAAATGAATACTTACTATGTGCTTTTCATGGCGTTAAATATTCTAAGAATGTTGTTCTCATTTAATAATTACAACAACTCAAGTTCATTCATCTCCAATTTGGAGTGAGGAAACCACAGCTTAGGAAAGTTCATTATCTTGCCCAAAGCTACCCATCTTGCATGTGGTCAAACCAGTATTTGTAACCAGATCTGTCCAGCCCAAAGCCTTTGCTCAAAAACAAAAAAGAAAAAAGAAAATCCAACACAACCACATGCTAAAGTTTCACCAGCAATGTTAAAGCATCAGTCATGCAGCCTTATTCCTGCAGAACCATTATAAAAATTGTAAAAGCAGTAATCTTTACTTAAGAACTCATAATTATAGCAGTAGGAAATTACACATAAAGTTTGAGCCAAATCTGGACTTTATTAGGGGAATGTGTCATCAGAGAAGCTAATAATCCCCTCCACAACCAAGCTGTCTTTATGTTTAGTAGAGAAATGCTCAACAAGAGAACAAGTCACAGTCTCACTGTTTACGCTTCTTCAAATGAATTCCCTGCATTTTTCTGCCGTGTGACAAAGTCATGAAAATGGAGTGTTATGATTCAGTTAGGAAATGGATGCTATCTCTACTGTCTGTTTTCCTTCCTGTCCATCTTTTTGGATTCAAATGAAACAACAACTTCATGTCTGTAGCCCAAATGTGTGAAAACAATGGTCAAGGTGAGTGAAACTTCCTGGTGCTGAAAATATCACAAAGGAAAGCAAATAGAGAAAGCCATGGATGCAGATATGACATAAAAGGTCATCCAACCTGGTCCATCTGTGTCATCTTCAGGTGGACTGTGCAGCAGCCCAAAGATTTCAATAGTAAGTGCTTGCAAAGAGGATATCCGGATGAATGAATGTGAAGCCTGGAAATTTCCACAAAGGAGATGAGAAGACTTTATATCCAGCCAGTTGAGGCTTCTATTTGACCTCACTCACTCTGACTTCCAACAGTGTAGCCTATTTGGTTTGCAGAGCTATTTGTTGATTGTGGATCTGAAATATAACTTGCTCTAGAGTTGGAAGGAAACACATAGGAAACCGAGGTCAGCGTACTGTCTCTCTCCCTAGATTTATTTGTCTGGATCTCAGTCAATGGCAGCTGAGAACTGGGCCATGGAGAGAAGTTTTGACAAGGCAGAGAACACCATGAGAAATTCGTCATGCAGATGGTGGGTACAATTTTAAAGATTTTTCAGCAGAAGTTAAAAACTACTTTATAGCTTTAGCAAATGATATATGTTGTTCTATTTGTTTTCCCTTTGCTATAATTCAGTGGGGCTGGGGGGTATGCATTATTCTATGTAAAAGATACCGGGACTACAATCATCGTATCTACCTTCAATGCCTTAAGAAAGATAACCAAGAGAATATTTCAACTTACGTTCATTTTAACCACAAATAAATCATGAAATTGAATTCTGAACAAGTAGCATTAATGTCCAAAAAGGCAGTACAAGTTTTCACTATTGTACCCTGGCATGACTGCAAGCCCTAACAAGTCCTAAATTTTACTCACACCATATTAATAATTACACTCCCCTATGGAGAGAAACACATCAAATTCTTTGTATGATAATGGCGGCAGTTAAATCTTTCAAAAAGGCACTTGATAAAGAACCACTGTAGATCCTAGTGGCTTAGTAGACTTTAAAAGACGTCAAAACAAAACAAAAAAATAATAAAAATAAAAAAAAATAAAAGACGTCAAAACATTTGATTTTTCTCACAAGACATTACTCTTCAAGGTAAGGGGTATGTGGCTGACACCATGCGTTTATTTTTAATTAACATTTTCTCTCATTTCCTTTACCACCTCTCCTGCTCCACTCTTCACCTGAGCCAAGGGGGTAAATACAGGCTAATGACTCCCGTTAGCTTTGTCCTTACAAACATCAAATTGATGAGCAGACACCCCAAATCCTTCATTAGGTGGGTCATAAACTGAAAGAGCCCTTTGATTATAATATGATGAAAGATTTATTAACAAACATGTATTCAGCTAAATCATAGTATTGGCAGGTTTATGAGATTGTCTCTCCCCAGCTGACAGGTGGGGACTGCAGGCTGCTGTGGGAATGAAAACACTAAATCTGTTAGTGTACTACATAATGATCTAATTACTGCCTGACGGAGGGCCGCACAAGGGTCTAGAAGTTCAGAAAGTTTCTTTGGGTTTGCTAAGACCTAACACACAAGAAAGGAACATGAACCATCATTTAGGGCACAAAACTAAAATACATTAAATAAAATGGAATAAACGAGGGTTTTACAGAAGGCATGTAGTCAAGTGACTTATCTAAAAATAGTAAGAAAGGAAAGAAGGCGGAGGGGCTCTAGAAAATGCCAAGTCACTTGCAAACAGCCTTGATTCTCCATGATTCTCTAGCAGAGATATCTTGGAGAATCTTTCAATATGTAATGATTATTAGGAATTTAAAATACGTAATAAATATGTCCAACATACACTTAAGTCATATCATATGGTAAAATAAATAATAGCAGTGTTAAATTATTAGCTCATTGAAAATTAATTTCTTGTACATTTCTCAAAAAATCATGGACAATAGTCATATTTATAATACTTTATACCACTGGACCAGATGAAGTTTCTCCCCCACTGGACATTCACTCAGAATTTTAGAATGTTAACATAATGTCATATATATACGTATAGAGGTATACGCCTACAAAATGGTGTCTGAGAAATTCTGAAAATGGTCATCAAATTACCAACATTGTCTATCTTACTCCCCAGAATGCTGGAATGTTTTGTATAGTGAAGGATAACCAACTATTGTGAATTATCACAGTAATTTTTATGGGCTCAGATTTTTACAAGATGTATTTTCCTTAAGGAGTTTTTTTAAAATCCAAAAACTTATTTTCTTTTTCTCATCATATACTTTGAACCATACATTCCTTTTCCCACTTGCTATCTATTGGCTATTGCATTGTCAAACACAAACACATTTTCTAAACTAATAATTACAGGTGAAATTAACAATAAATGCCTTAGCTTGAAAAGAGGATTTAGCCATAACATATGCTATTTAAAGAAAATTTATATGCTTCTGGGTAGATGTTAAAACTGAAGAGTGATATGTAGCATAAAGGGGATTATGTTCTTAACCCCTGTATTTAATGATTGAAAGGGGAAAGAAAATTTCTGAGACTCTTAGGAATGAAAGGGACTTTAACTATCTTCTCTTCCAAACCTCTCACTCTAGATATAATTATAAATTCAGGTAACTTCTTCAAACATAGTATCCATAAACATAGCATTCATTTTTTTTTTCATATGTACACAGATGTGAAACCACAAAAGCCTCTTAAGGAAGTATCAGTCTTCTAATGTTAATAAAGATCTTTGTCATCATAAACTTCTACAGGAGAGTGAGCCACTAAAGTAGTACTTGACATCATATAATATAAAAATATTCTTTAGAGTGTGTTTGTGCATGTAACAAAAAAGTCATTTTCAAGTATAATTGCAATCATACTAGCTTTCATGTTTTGAGTACCAGTCACTATACTAAGTAGTGTGCTGGGTACTTTTTATATAACAGTATCACGTGCTAAAAGGATATATATTGCTATAAGAATTTAAAAACAAGATGCATTTAATTAGCCATTTCATCACTTTCACTTTTCAGATTATCAGAAGGAAATATTTACAGGCATATAGATAATTCCCTAGCAGGCTTTAGTAAGAAAGCAGATGTACTTTGCACCCTGCCTGCCCTCAGTTTATCATCAAAATAGTAATTTTAATAATTACATTACTATCACAGGGTTGCTCTGAAGGTAATTGTATGAAGGTTAATCCCTAGGTTCTAAGGATTAAAAGATGAAAATAAGTAACCTACAGTCTAGTAGGGAATAGATAAAATTTGAAAATGCCATACAATATAATCAACCTACAGTCAAATAGGGAATAGATGAAATTTGAAAATGCAATATAATAAAACAATCACAATATAATCAAAATGCCACACTGAAAAAAACCAGGGGTTTCCATGGAAATGTGAAGGAGGGTACTATCCTGCGGCATGAGGAGAAGGCTCCCTGAGCCTTACCCAGAATAAGGCAAAGGCATCCAGCAAGAATGATCTCAGCAAAAGGAAGGCCTTAGGATGAACAGTGAGAGACATTTTAATAAATTAAGAAGAGGAAAGACGACTGTGTCTTGCTATGGCTAGAGCAGTGTACCAGGGGAGAGAGAATAAGAGATGAAATTAATGCATGGTCTTACGAAATACATTAAGGAGTCTGGACCTCATCTAGAAAATAATGGAAAATTAACTGAAGAGCTGTTAGTAAGAGAATGACACAATCAGCTTGAATTTCATAAAGAAAACTTGGCTTGCAGGGAGAAGAGTGGCTGGAGGGGCCCAAAGAGGAGGCATAAAAAAGTTAGGAGACTATAGGTAACAATCCATGGGAATCCTCTTACATTGTTGGTGGGAATGCAAACTGGCGCAGCCACTCTGGAAAATCGTATGCGGATTCCTCAAAAAGTTAAAAATAGAACTACCCTATGATCCAGCAATTGTACTACTAGGTATTTACCCCAAAGATACAAAAATACAGATTTGAAGGAGCATATGCACCCAGATCTGTATAGCAGCATTATTGAAAAAAAACAGCCAAATTATGGAAAGAGCCCAAATGCCCATCAATTAATGAATAAAGAAATTATGAGTGTGTGTGTGTGTGTGTGTGTATATATACACACATATATATGTGTGTGTATATATATATATGTGTGTATATATATATACACACACACACATATATGTGTGTGTGTGTGTGTATAATGGAATAGTACTCTCCATCAACAAGAATGAAATCTTGCCATTTGCAATGATGTGGATGGAGCTAGAGTATAGTATGTTAAGTAAAATAAATCAGAGAAAAAGAAATACCATATGATTTCACTTATATATGGAATTTAAGAAACAGAACAGATGAATATACAGTAAGGGAAAAGAAAAAAAGAGAGGGAATCAAACCATAAGAGGCTCTTAACTATAGAAAACAAACTGAGAGATGATGGAGGGAGGTAGACAGGGGATGGGCTAAAATGGGTTCATGGGCATTAAGGAGGGTACTTACGATGAGCATCGGGTATTACATGTAACCAATGAATCACTAAATTCCACTCCTGAAACCAATATTATAGTATATGTTACCTAAATGGAATTTAAATAAAAACTTGAAATAAATACATAAGGTAAGTAAAAATAAATAAAAACTAAACTAAAAAAAAAAAAATCCATGGGAGTGACTATAACAGCCTAAATTTGAGTAATGGGAATAAGGGTGACTACAAGAGGACATCACAGCCATCTATATATCTATATCATAATTACCATCATCTAGATCTAGACAGGTAGATAGATAGATAGAAGTAGTTCTATTTAATTTTTTAAGTTTAGATATTTATTTAGTTCTTATGTCTGACTGGATATGGGGAAAGAATAATCAAGGATGATGGCAGGCTATGAATTTAAGAAGCTGAATATGATAGTACCATCATCTGAGTTTAGCATCCAAGGCAGATTTAAAAGTAAAAATAATGGCTTCAAATGAAACATGTTGACTCTATGATTTTGTGGAATGACAAGCTGTGTCCACCCATCAGACAACTGAAAATATGGATCACAAGCATACAATGGAGAGATGGCCTAAACATGGAAATTTTGAAATGATCAACATCTAGGAAGTTTTTAAGTATTTGACAGTGGAAAGAATAACCTGAGAAATATAACAATTGAGTAAATGAGATAGGAATAGATCCCCACAAAGGAGAATGAGGAAACCTGGATGAAAATGAGGGCAGTATCATGTCATAAAAAGCAAGGAAAAGAGAGATTTTAAAGAACACAGTAGTTAATTACATCAAATGTCACTGAGAAGTCAAGACAAACACTAAAATTTTTTCACTGGATTTGATAGCAAGGAGATAGATGGTAACTCTAATGGGGACAGTTTCATGAGCTGATGAGAAAGGCGGAGGTGGGAAGGAGCTGGGCATTTTACAAAGGTGGGGAGACTTGACATGCTGCATTTGAAGAATGAATGGAACTTTTTCCAGGAGAAAAATAGTAGAGACTTCTGGCAGAAACAAGAGCTAAGGTAGGGGTTGTGCATGGTTAGTGAGGTGTCTGATGTGGTCTGAGCATAGCATTCCTGGAGAGATGATGGATAGACCAATTTAGGGAACATCATTCTAGACTTTGAATGTGCCAGACTCAGACATTTGGACTTGTTCTGTGGGGCACTAGGGAGCCACTGACAGGCTACAAAGAGGCAGGTGTCAAGTTCAGAAGTGAATTTAAAACATATCCTAGGCATAGAATAAACAATGAATTTGGAGAATACTTACTATTACTCAATGAGTGATCAAAACTAATAGCAATATCCTTTTCTCACTACTGAAGCTGAATAATGTCAATACAGTTGCTCTAATCATCCATCTATAATAAACCATAACTCGACAGTGCTGTGGCCTTCAAGGCTTGTGACTTTATGAAATGCCTGCGTATATGGTAAGGATATATTAAGGATCTTTTACTACAATCGTTTGCTTTGATACATTACTTTAAAGCAAGACCACTGTGGGTACAGGGGTGGCTCAGCAGGTTAAACATCCGACTCTTGATTTCAACTAAGGTCATGATCTCAGGGTTGTGGGATGGAGCCCAGCATGGGGCTCCACACTCAGTGGGGAGTCTGCTTGAGATTCTCTCTCTTCCTCCCCCTCCCCACACCTCATGTGTGCTCTCTCTCTCTCAAATAAATAGATATTAAACAAAATATTTAGGGGCACCTGGGTGGTTCAGTTGGTTAAGCAACTGCCTTTGGCTTAGGTCATGATCCTGGAGTTCCAGGTTTGAGTCCCGCATCTGGCTCCCTGCTCAGTGAGGAGTCTGCTTCCCTGCTATGACCTCTCCCCTCTCATTCTCTCTCTCTCTCAAATAAATAAATAAAATCTTTAAAAAATAAAATAAAATTAAATTAAAAATATTTTAAAAAATAAAGCAAGACTATTGAATTTCTAATAAATAGTCAGACATTCTATATCCAAATGAATGTAGAAAGCATTCCCTTTCAGATTCTGTACTTATTCGACTTTGTAAAGTGCCATGAGAACTAGCTTGCAAATCACTCAAGATAATCTGATTCCCCCCCCTTTTTTTAAGTTGCATTTCTTTTTGCCAAGAATGATTATTTGGCAACAATTATCACCATACCCACTAGTTTGGATTCTTGGCAACTCAAACTGCCTCTAAAAGTCAACTTCAGGTGCCAAGTTGGAAACACTGCCTTTTATAAAACTTAAAAAAAAAATATTTCCCCCAAATTTGCAAGTATATCTAAAAATACAACGAAAAAATATTTGGTACAACAGTAGCCTGGTTTGAGATGTGCCGGCCTTACTTTGCTCCACAGTTACAACTCTCACTTGCCTAGAAAGGAAAAAGGCTGCGAGGCGTAGTTCCTCTGGCATGACTTTTAAGTCCCTAAACTAGCTAGGGTCCTATTAACCAATTAACACAGTTGGGTGCCACTTAACAGCCTCCACTCTTACTCAGGACCTACATCCTTTATTTGACCTTAGAACAACTACCATCCTCCATCAAATGCTTGATTCCAACAATTCAGGCATGGGGACACTGATAAGGGAACAGAAGGGTTTTCATTTCTGAAAGCAGGACGCCTGAGTCAATTTGTCCCAATTGTATCTGCACAAGGCCTATTATATGGACTGTGATTTCCAGGGATGAAAGCTGTGAACTCCCAGGTCACTTGTAAACTGATCACTCCCCAGTCTTTCCTCCTCCTGCTTTTAAGTGGTTTGAGGCTGGTAAATTGAAACCTGAAGAAACACAGAGCTCTGATCCCTGGGACCTCCAGAGCAAACCTGGACTTTGGCTGATTTGCTGTAGGAAGTAACTGCTTACTTACCTCATAATTAACACCACAAGCTGATCCTTGGGAGATAAAGTACAGAGGGTCAGACGAGAGATCATCCAGCGAAGGATTTCACTAAAGCACTGCTTTTAGTCGCTCTTGTGGCTACTTCACTCAAGAAACAATTGGGTGTAATTTCTAAAAATATTGCTGTTCATAGTAATGGAGGAAGGCTGAATTACACTTCACTGATTATGAGCTCAGCAAATCCCCCCTTGATTAATGAAGCCAAAGCACACATCAACCCGATACCGTATGGAGATGTAAAACATGCAGTTTGTTCAGGGGCAAGTTAAACAATTTTAACTATATTTCATTGTTCTATATACAAGATGACCTTTCCTCTCAGGTTGGAAGTATTTACTGGCTTACCACCCTCCATCAAATGAAGTCCCCTTTTGGCCTAGCTGACTGGCAGACTTCTGTAGCAGTCCTACTCTCATCTTTACACCATCCTCGCTTACTCTTGTAGTCTGATGAATGTGGTCGGCTTCCATGCCTCTGTACTTCTGCACAGAACACCCCTGCTCTTGGGATGCTGCCTTGTGTATGAGTCAGAGCACCGCTTCCTCAAGATCCAGCTAAAGAATCACTTGTCTGTAAAGCCTCCTCCAGCTGTATCTGCAATCCTCCTTCTCTCAGTATATTGTAGCCTATAGATACTGCATTGCTATCATGGAAAATATCAGTCCCTCCTCTAATTTGTTCATCTACGGGTACCAAAAGGATAGGAACTGAATGGAGAGCTATGCTAATAGAATGAATTGATTTCTAGTACCTTTGCTTTCCCAATAATTTGTAATCAAATTACAAATTGAGTCTAGCCTCACCCATGTTGATCAGTATCTGGGAATCAATGAAATTGGAGGCAGACCAAGTTTTTGAATGAAGCAGAGACCATTAAAGTTCAACCCAGCTCAAATGCAATAACTATTCATTCTGACTTAGAATTCAGGTAAAGATCTCTTATCTAGGAATCAAGAGGCTTAGATTTCAGCTGTGGCACTGGCATGACCCATGGGGAAGCCCCTCCCTTCCTCACTAACATTGTTCCATTTGCAGAATAGAGAAGTTTAGAATGTTTCTAAGGATATTTTTCAGCTCCAAGATTTTAAGATTCTATGAAATATTTAGGTAGACTGTGTAACTACAATGTACATTTATAAAGTCCATGCTCTAGCAGTATAGAAAACTAACCTCACTAGCTTAATTGTTTTAAGTCCTACGTTAATATACTCAAAGTTTATGGCCTATATGGGCAAGTTAGCATGATCAAGGCAAACACTTCTGCTTCCTCAGTGAAGAACTATATCTTCTAGCTCAATCTTGCAATGTATTCTACTGGTCCCAGGGGAGCCCAAGATTGAGAGTTCTCATATCATATTCAACAAGATAATTCAGAAGTCACTGGTAGCATGTATGTTGTGCTGACCCCAGGTCAACATCATTACCCTCATGCACAAATGTTTATCTCCTTTCACTCACTGCTTCTATTTTTGGACATCTATTATAAGAAAACAATCCCTAAAATTTGACATAACTTTAAGTTCAACAATATTCTTTGCAGCATTATACATACTATTAAAAAAAAGAAAATAAGCTAAATATCCAAAAATAAGGACACTGATAGATTGGTTGATAGAAGAACAATAAACTATTACAAATCCATTAGAGTTGTTAATAAGGATATATATATATACATCATGGAGATACATTAAATGTTAGGTTAAAAAACAATAAAATTTGTCTCATATAAAAGTCACATTAACATACAGAGAAAAAAACAAATGGAAACCTATACTAAAATAATGTGTTGTATAATTGTAATGAGACATGCATGATTTTTAAATCCTGTCCAATTTTCAATATTTCCTTAAATTTGTATAATGAATGTATATTAATTAAAGAGCAGACAGAATTTAAATGTGTTTTAAAGGGCAGCATTTAAGAATACATTTATAATTCAACAAATCAAAACTTATAAACCATATTAAATATACTGGTCAAATTTAAAAAGTATTCTATTTATGCAGTAAACTAAAAAAAAAAACCAAACCTCACCAGGAAATATTTTTTTTTTTTATTTCTTTTCAGTGTAACAGTATTCATTGTTTTTGCACCACACCCAATGCTCCATGCAATACATGCCCTCCTTAATACCCACTACCTGGCTCCCCCAACCTCCCACCTCCCGCCCCTTCAAAACCCTCAGATTGTTTTTCAGAGTCCACAGTCTCTCATGGTTCACCTTCCTTTCCAATTTCCCTCAACTCCTTTCTCCTCTCCATCTCCCCATGTCCTCCATGTTATTTGTTATGTTCCACAAATAAGTGAAACCATATGATAATTGACTCTCTCTGTTTGACTCATTTCACTCAGCATAATCTCTTTTAGTCCCGTCCATGTTGCTACAAAAGTTGGGTAGTCATCCTTTCTGATGGAGGCATAATACTCCATAGTGTATATGGACCCCATCTTCCTTATCCATTCGTCCATTGAAGGGCATCTTGGTTCTTTCCACAGTTTGGCGACCGTGGCCATTGTTGCTATAAGCATTGGGGTACAGATGGCCCTTCTTTTCACTACATCTGTATCTTTGGGGTAAATACCCAGTCATGCAATTGCAGGGTTATAGGGAGGCTCTATTTTTAATTTCTTGAGGAATCTCCACACTGTTCTCCAAAGTGGCTGCACCAACTTGCATTCCCACCAACAGTGTAAGAGGGTTCCCCTTTCTCCACATCCTCTCCAACACACGTTATTTCCTGTCTTTCTAATTTTGGCCATTCGAACTGGTGTAAGGTGGTATCTCAATGTGGTTTTGGTTTGAATCTCCCTGATGGCTAGTGATGATGATCATTTTTTCATGTGTCTGATAGCCATTTGTATGTCTTCATTGGAGAAGTGTCTGTTCATATCTTCTGCCCATTTTTTTGAAATGATTATCTGTTTCATGTGTGTTGAGTTTGAGAAGATCTTTATAGATTCTGGATATCAACCTTTTGTCTGCACTGTCATTTGCAAATATCTTCTCCCATTCCGTGGGTTGCCTCTTTGTTTTGTTGACTGTTTCCTTTGCTGTGCAGAAGCTTTTGATCTTGATGAAGTCCCAAAAGTTCATTTTTGCTTTTGTTTCCTTTGCCTTTGGAGACATATCTTGAAAGAAGTTGCTGTGGCTGATATTGAAGTGGGTACTGCCTATGTTCTCCTCTAGGATTCTGATGGATTCCTGTCTCACGTTGAGGTCTTTTACCCATTGAGTTTATCTTTGTGTACCTCACCAGGAAATCTAAATGTAATTTCATCAAATTAATAAACAAACATGATAAAGTTCAAATGAATTACAGGAAACATTTTAAATCAAGTCTCAGGGAGCACTTGGATGGTTCAGTCAGTGAAGCGCCTACCTTCAGCTGAGGTCATGATCTCCCAGTCCTGGGATCCAGACCTGCATCGGGCTTCCTGCTTATCAGGGAGTCTACTTCTCTCTCTCTCTCTCTCCCTCTCTGTCCCTCCTCACTGTTCATTCTCTCTCTCTCTCTCAAATAAACAAATAAAATATTTTTAAAAAAATAAAAATCCATGATGTATATATATTTATAATATAAATAGAAAGCACATTCAAATAATTGAATTTATAGGGAGTTAGGTAATTAAAAGTGCATGCAAGGCACTGTCTAGTGATGTGGCTGAACAAGTACATTCCTCTTTGAAAACTCAAAATCAGCAAAATCATGGTACTACCTAAGATATCCCACACATTTCCATCTACTCCAAAATGCTGGTTTTCTAAGGGCTGTCATTCAGCAGATGGAAATGAAAGGGTAAAAGGTGTCTTAGACATATGCCCAGGAAAAAAAAAATTAACCCTGAGGCAGGCAAAAATATCCAAAAAGGAAAGAAATCTCAAAGAAAGAAAAAGAAAGAAGGAAGGAAGGAAGGAAGGCAGGCAGGAAGGAAGGAAGGAAAGAAAGAAAGAAGAAAAGAAAAGAAGGAAGGTAGGAAGGAAGGGAGGAAGAAAAATGAAAGGAATCAAGCGGGAGAAGGAAGCAGATAGGAGGGAGAGAGAGCCATCAAAGAAAGAATATTTTATGTGAGGAAAGCATTAGTGAAATATGTCTTAGGATGTCCCACGCTGAGAAAGTAGAAAGTTTATGAGATTCAAGTCCATGTGGCAACCTGGAGTGCCACACAGTGTCATACTCATTCCTACTCTGAGGCAGCTCAGTAAATGGCATGTCACATTTACCCAATACATTAGACCTTGAGGCCACAACATTAACCATGGAATGGAAAGAAACTAGGGACCACTATACACAAGATGAGTGAATAGGTCATTGGATTCAGATAAGAGAGAATATTTGAACCGTATGAGCCACACCTCCAAGTGTGAATCACCCTTGGGTGAGCCAAAGAACCCTCAGCCTCAATAGCACCAAACTGAACCTTATCTTCATGATCCACACTTGCTTCTTCTCCCAGAAACTTCACTGGCATCTCTTTATGCTTAGACTGTAAAGCCAGATATCTGGGCATCATCCTAGATGCTCTGTCTAACTTACACTTAACTTCTCGTGAATGTTCAATGTAGTCATTCGTCTCTAAATACCTTTGGAATCAATTTCTTACCAGCCCCCCTCAGGTCTGGTTTACACCAGCAGGTTTCTAATTGGTGTTTCCTCCAATATCACTTCTCAAAGAGCATACACCTGCCCCACCGCTCCTGTGTATCTTTCTAAAATAGAACTCAATACCATCTCATACCTTTAAATCTTAAACCAGAATCCTTGATGATATTTCCTCCAAAATTAACCCAAACACATTAGAATGGCATAAAAAGCTGACCAGAATCTGGCCTTTCCTACCTTCTCTGGACTCTGTATCATGATAAGTCACCCAAGGTCTTCCAGAGGTGGTGTCTCTGAATGTGTCCTCATTCTTCAAAAGATACCTCAGAAGTCACTTTCTCTGAGAAACTTCCCTGACTGCCCCAGACAATGCTTCCTGCCTCTGTGCCCACATAGATCTTAATGCTTTGCTCCATTGATACTTCCCTAGCACTGATCACACTGTATTGTGATTATTTGTGTTTATATCTATTCTCTCATTGAAAATGTGAATCCTTGTCAACAAGAGTCTGAGTTGTAGAAGTCCTAGTATCTCCTGTATTTGTCCATCTTGCAAATAATCAATAATCAGTAAATAACTGCTGAATTAATTAAATGAATTAAAGGATATCCTCTAAGGATATATGGAGACAAATTTAGCAATTAGAAATCAATGAGTAATGGGGCACCTGGGTGGCACAGTGGGTTAAACGTCTGACTCTTGGTTTCCACTCAGGTCATGCTCTGTTCTGAGTTGTGAGATCTAGCCCCGCACAGAGTTCTGTGCTCAGCGCAGAGTCTGCTTGAGACTCTCTCTCCTCTCCTTCCCTCTCCTTTTGCCCCTACCCCCTGCTCTCTCTCTCCGTCTCAAATAAATAAATAAATAAATCTTAAAAAATAAAAAAGAAATCAACAAGTAATATGTGTTGTTATTGCAATAGTTTTATAAACTTTTGATCTAAAAAATTGACTGTACTGCGTATGCCACTCCATTTTCTGGGTCAAGGTTAGTCATTTGTACTATATAAGAAGTTCAATATCAGGGTACCTGGGTGGCTCAATTGGTAAAGCAGCTGCTTTCAGCTCAGGTCATGATCTTAGGGTGCTGGGATTGAGCCCCTCATCAGGCTTCCTGCTCTGCAGGGAGCCTGCTTCTCCCTCTCCTTTTGCTTGCCTCTCCCCCTGCTTGTGCACTCTCTCTCTCTATTAAATTGATCAATCGATCAATCAATCTTAAAAAAAAAAGAAGCAGAAGAAGTTCAGTATTTCAAATCATTTGATGGTATTTGGCAAAATGTACATGTGGTTCCTTGAAGAAATAAACTAGTTTTTGAGTTGCTGGGTGTGCAAAGTCACTCTTAAGAAGCCACGATAATATTAAAATTATTGGAAGTAATGCATAAACTTTGAAATTTTGACCTAGATTAATTTAATCAAGAATTGAACAGAAGGGAAATAAAAATAATCAAATATCTGTAGGTGTTTTCTTTGACCCTATTCTCTCGGTTTTTTTAAATGCTTTTAACCACCATCTCTATGTAACAAATACTGGGTATAAACATATTCTTCTATCACCAGCTCTAACATATTCTTTCCAGTCTCTTGGAAATCTCTACCTGAAGCAGGAAAACTCAAATCTAGCATTACTAGACTGTACTCATTATTTCAATAATCTCTATCAATTAACTCCTTTTATTTTTTTCTTTAATTCCATAAATGGCACTACTACCTACCAGTCACTCAGGGTTTTAGAATATCTACTTGCCTCACTTCATTTCTTGCAGGTGATTAATTAAAATTAGTAGGATTGATAATTAATTGATTAATAATTAATAATAATTAATCAAAATTAGTAGGATCCTCTGTGTGTGTCTAACATGCGTCAGTGTCTCCTCAGCTCTCTCCACATTGCCATTCCTTTAGTTCAGCTGCCAGTTACATTTTACCTGGATTACTTTGAGAATATCTGATCAGTTACACTGCTTCTTTCCCATATCCCCATCTCTGCTCCTCAAACTCCATAAATTCTCCTTTATACGGGTGTCAGAGCCCAAAATCTAGTGTAATAGTGTAATAGAAATTCCAGAGTGGATAGACATGTTTTTAACTGCCCTACATGGTAGGCATTAGGCTACCATATCAAGCTAAAGAGCACTTAGAATACATCTAGTGAAGTTGGGGAACTGAATTTCAAGTTATTTTCATTAATTTGATTTTAAGCAACTATGTCTGTCTAGTAGCTTCCATATTATACAATGCATTACTAGATCTAATCATCCAGCCCCTGATTTGAAAATTTTCAGTAACTCAACTGTGTCTTAAGGGTGAGAGTGAAATAAACTGAAAACTCATCAACTTCCCATTTGAGATTCTTCAGGACCTGGTTAAATCTAATGTTCATTTGTGTATCTCACTGCACCTTACCATGGACCCTGTGATATAAACCCATGGAACCCCCATGATTTTTTAAAAGTGCCTTGGGTCCCCTTTTTGGGTCTTCATGAAATCTTTTTGGCTTGGAATCCCCATAATGTTCATTTTATGGAAGCCTGTCTATTTTTCGGTACCTGGGAGGCTTTAAAGTGCTGTCTCCTCATTGATAAACTGCCCAGCACCTCCCATTTGAGAGACTTCACAGATTCACAATACATCATTCTAATGACACTGTTTGCCTTATATTTGTGCTGTTTTGTTTTTTCTTATTTCTTATTAGAATCTTCACTGGATTCTAAGGTCCTTACAGTTATGTTGTATCTGATTCAAGTTTGTAAATCCATGGCATCCCACATGATGTCTCATTTTTATAAGCATCTATTGAATGAGATATTTTAATTCTGTAGACCAGAGACTATCTTTCCTGGTAATCGTTAGTCACTGGGTCTTTGGAACAATTGTCCCCAAGTGAGGTTTGTTTTAGACAACTAAAACTGAGTATATCCATACCAGTGTAACTACAAATGTGACATTAATCAGAAAACACTTGAGATACATTTCATATTAAGAACCATAAACTAAACAGAGTTCATAAGACTTTTGCATTTACAACTTAACTAGAAATTCATCTCCCAGAATGGTGCTTGTTTCTCTAAAGAGAAGAGGCTCCTGTAAGTAGGAATTGAACATGCACTGAGAATTCACGCTACAAAATTCACTAAATATTCACTGCATGGTCATTCCTGAGCCAACTGTTGGAAGGGAGTAAAAAAGCATAATAAATGATTTCTACCTCAGGTGCTAAGAACTAAGTTGAGTTCAAATGGCATGCATATAACAAAGTAAAGGGCAACAACACAGAAAAATCTAGTAGATGTGGTCCCGCTGCTCCAGTGAATGAGATACTTATTTAGATCTGATGGTCTGTGAATGTCTGGAATGGGCCATGAAGGACAAGTTTGGCTAATTTGGACAAAAAAAAAAAAGAGAGAGAGAGAGAGAAGCATAAACAAAAGCTAGAATGTACAAATAGTTACAGAAGACAAATGAACCCACCTGTATGAAATTAAGGTGTTTTGAAATGTGGAATATTGTAGATAAATAAGGAAAAAAAAATGCAGAGACTGGGTTCTAAAAAGCACCATCTCCTAGAATAAATAATGTGGAATCAAGGCAGTGGGGAATTTTTGGCAGCATCTGAATAGGAGAAAGATGGAATAAAAATTAAAAGTACACAGAAGTGATTCCTCTCATGTAGCTTTAACTTTAAAAACAAAATTTTTCAGGACTTCCAGAATGACAGAATGAGGAGCTCAGCACACATCCCCACCCAAATCCAAACATCTTAAATGGTGAAAATTATTTTTTTTTTTAAGAATCATTTCAAGTATCCCAAAATTTTCCTAAAGGCATATAGGAAATGAAGAAACTGTTCATTCAAGAAAATCTACAAAATGGTAGCTACAGTTGGGGTGCATACAGCATAATGTATAGAATTGCTGAATCACCATGTGTACACCTGAAAATAATGGAACATTGTATGTCAACTGTGATTTAAAAAAAGAGAAAAATCTACTTAATTTTAATAAAAATGCTCAAAGTCTGGCATTTAGCCACAGTCTATACCATTAATCCCTTCTTCCTCCACAACTAGATATTACAGAAGTCCCCCAGTTCCCCACCTGACAAGAAAGTACTTACACAAGCAACAGGGACACTGTTGCACAGACAGTGCATTTCCAGTAAAGGAGAGGGTACCCCTTGTCTGGGTGTGTGTGGGAGAGGGAGGCAGGCACAGTGAAGATGGACCTTTACCACTCCTTTTGGGTTTTCTCTGTTCCCACCCAGCCTATCCTAAATCTGTCAAGTTTGAAGGAGTGAGGCTAGAAATGTAAACATCACTCTAGCATCAAGGAAGTTCCAGGCAAAAAGACAATGAGCGTTTTAGTCTGCTTGGCTATGTGGGGGCTGTAAGTACCCTGCTCATTAAAGTCCTGTGTGTTTCCAAACTGCCTCAAATGTGAAGCTATTGATGAACTCAGTGGATGTCACCCCTCTGCACCTACCTCCAAAAGTCAGTGACTGTTTCTCTTACATCGCAGCAGACTCACATTTTCAAAGAAACCGTGATACCTGTAAAATTCAAAAAGCCCCCTAGGAAAATGACTTTCTGTACAATAAAAAGTCATAAAATGTACATCATTCTTCCTTTCTTATGCTAATATTTGGTTATCTAAACAGGGTCCAATAGTTGAAGTTTGAATAGGAACCAACAGTTGGTTATCTAGATAGCGTCCAATAGTTGAAGCATGCCTATATAAATGCATGTAAGCATGCATTTTCATATATATAAACTTATGTATGATATATTATTGTGAAATATATATACTTATAGAGGTTAACATTAAGACTAAACCACAGAACTCCATGAAATTAAGGTGTAAAACAAATGTCTGTCCCACATGAGATTTTTTTTTTTTTAACTGGGTGCATTCCAACTATTTTATTTATTTATTTAATATGTATTTTTTAAATATTTACTATGTGATTGGAATATCCTAGGCACTTGTGAACACAATAAGCAAACAACATCAATGCACTCATGGAACTTAGTCTATTAGAAGAACAATCAATAGACTGCAGTAAGTGCTACACTCAGAAATAAAATACAATGATATGATAAAGAGATCCTGGGCTACTCTTAGTATCACCTTGTCAGGAAATGTCCACTGAGGAAATGCCATTTAGACTGACACTCAGATCTGATTGACAAGAAAACACCCACGATGAGCAAGATGGGCAGGGGGAGGAGGCAGCATTCCAGACCCAGAGAACAGCCATTGCCGACATCTGGAGACAGGAAATGTCTTAGCATGTCCCAGGATCAAGAAGAAGGCCAGTGTGGCAACAGCAGAGGGAATAATGAGGAGAGTGACAGAAGACAAGGTCAGCCAAGTTAAGTAGCTTGGATTTTAGTTGCATTTTAATGCATTATTGCTGACATTGTAGTCTGAGAATCAAAATTTGGGTGGATTTTGATCAATGTCCTGCCATTAACTTACTGTATGACTCCGGAAAACTTATATCCTTTCTCTTGGCCTCAGAGCGACCTCAACAGTGAAACAAAGAGATTGAGCTAGAAAGTAGATGATCTATGAATTCCCTTTGAGTGCTAACATTCTATGATTCTAATCTTTGCCCTCAAAAACGAAGTTGAACACTCCCTTTTCTTAAAAGTACTGAGGCCCTTCCATGAACTAGAGAAGTATAGCTCAGGGCATGCTGGTCATTTGCCCTGAATTGTAAAACTGCCAAGACTTAAGATAGGATGGGGAGCCAAAAATTGCATTTCCCCTGTGTTGTTGACATTTCTTATAAGACGTATTTGCTGTGAGTTTTTATATTTTGCTCTTGTCTTCATTACTCTCCCAGTTTCTTTGGAGTGCCTGACTAAGGCTCCCTCAATTCTCTACCTTCCATCTCAACAATTTAAAAGAGAGAGAAAGAGAGATGGAGAGAAGTGAATGAATATGAAAGTGGAAGTCATTAACCCCTTCCCTATGTCTACGGGCATACTGGTTTTCCATACTTTCCTTTGGGAATAAGATCAAGTGCGAAAGACTGGCTCACTTCTCTCTGAAGAAAGGTTCTTGAAGAGGTAACACTGATGTAAGCTTGATCACTTTGTAGAAATTCCCAATATAATCAATCAGGGTAGTGGTTCCCAGAACATGAAATTCACTGTGACCAAAGATTAGTTGGTTCTCACCATAAATAATTTAGAAAGATCACTAAACAAACACATTAATAGTTTCACAGGTTTGCTAAATAAACAAGTAGTACGTGCACAAGATAAACCTTTTAAAGGAACAGCTAAGATATTTGGACTTTTAAAGAATATTTACCTTGGAACTGAGATAAAACCCAAGACTAAGTTTAAAGAGACAGAACACAGAATGCAGGCCTTCTTCTTGTGAATCAAAAGAAAAGAAGAAACCCTGTTTCTGATTTGTGGTATTTTAAGTTTCAGGGCTGCATTGATACCGTGACCTCTTTCTCAGAGTCATGCATGCTTTAGTAGGAAAAAACAAAACACTTTTAAACAACATAGATATTTATGAGTTTGCTATGTTGTGTGATTTTTATCAAGCTTTAGAGGCCAAAATACATCAATTGGAAAGCAACTCTATTTTATCATGAAAAATAATATCTGACATACAGAAAATTTACTTGCAAGACAAAATGCATTCTATAAAGCGATTTTCAGCTACACTGAACAAACAGTTCAGAAAAAAAAATGTTTTGTTTTTTTTTTAAGTTGCTAGCAATATGAGTCATTGGAAAGGTATTTTATTATGTACAAGCAAGAGTACATTTGATGACTAGGTTTTCACACTGCCTCTTTAGTAATTAGCAATGTAAGCTTGGATAAGTTACTCAGCTTCTCTGAGTATCACCTGTATCTGCCAAATAAGGCAATTGGATTAAATGTTTTCAAACTGTAATTCAATGCTGAAATGCTGGAAATGTATTTTTAACACCACATATTGTGTTTGCATGCAGCACATGGTAAGTATTAAATCAGTTCATCGACAATTTAGTGAAAACATCAAACAGTGAGACACAGTGTTTTGCTAATTAGAAAAGGGCATTACTTATCTTGGTAATGCAATATCTTGGTAACGTGGAGTCCTGGAGTTATCGCCAAACTTGGTTCTCTCTCTCAGTGACCACAAAGGACCTTTGGGAAGATCATATGAACTCTCTAGAGTACCATTTCCTCGTCTGTGTACTGTCTTCTCATAACTATTGGGAATAATTATGAATACAGGTGCTGAATCAGACTGTTGCATCTTAAAATCTGGCTCTGCCAATTATGACTTGTGTGGTTTGGGAGAAGTGTGTTTCAACTCTGAGTGCCTCAATTTTCCCATCTATAAGATAGAGGTGATAGTAGCCACCCGGGTGTCCCTTGAAACATTTTAAAATCATAAAGCCATAAGAAAAATAATAGAAGAGAAAACACCAATGAACATTTGGAATCTGGTTGGAGGTTGAACTAATGCTAAATGGTTTAGGAAACTTGACAAATGTGAGTTCCAAGCTGGCAGTAGGAAAAGCTAAAATGTGACCAAATTTATGGCTATGAAATTCAAGGATGTCCAGAATCAGGCACCTCTAAGAGTGGAAGTGAGGATAGGGCTAAATTAAAATGAAGGATTCCTTAAAAGTCTGCTTAAGAAACACTAAAATCTGTAACAATTTATTAGACACGTTGGTGGAGGGAAGGGAAACAAAAGCAAACTTGAACAATCAGGACTTTATCAAGATAAAAAGCTTCTGCACAGTGAAGGAAAAAATCAACAAAACTAAGCAGCCCAAGGAATGGGAGAAGTTATTTCCAAATGAAATATCCAATAAAGGGTTAATATCCAAAATCTATAAAGAACTTACCAACTCAACACCTAAAAAACAAATAATCCAGTTAAGAAATGGGCAGAAGACATGAATAGATAATTTTCCAAAGAAGACATCCAGATGGCAAACAGACACATGGAAAGATGCTCAACATCATTCACCATCAGGGAAATACAAATCAAAACCACGGTGAGATACCACTTCACATCTGTCAGAATGGCTAAAATTAATGACTCAAGAAACAGGAGGTGTTGGTGAGGCTGCAGAGAAAGGGGAACCCTCTTACATTGTTGGTGGGAATGCAAACTGGTGCAGCTACTCTGGAGAACAGTATGGAGGTTCCTCAAAAAGTTAAAAATAGAACTATCTTATGGTCCAGCAACTGCACTACTAGGTATTTACCCAAAGGATACAACAATATAAATCTGAAGGAGCACATGCACCCAAATGTTTATAGCAACATTACCAATAATACCCAAATTACGGAAAAAGCTCAAATGTCCATTGATTATATATATATATATATATATATATATATTTATTTATTTATTTATTTCAGCCATCAAAAAATTTAAATCTTGCCGTTTGCAATGTCGTGGATGCAGCTAGAGAATACCACGCTAAGTGAAATAAGTCAGCCAGAGAAAGGCAAACACCATATGATCTCACTCATGTGTGGAATTTAAGAAAGAAAACAAATAAACACAAGGGAAGAGAGAAAAGAAAAAAGAGAGAGAGGGAAATAAGCTATAAGTGATTCTTAATGATAGAGAACAATGTGAAGGTTGATGGAGGGACATGGGTAAGGGGTGGGTTAGGTAGGTGATGGGTATTAAGGGGCACATTTGTCATGAGCACAGGGTGTTGTAAGTGATAAATCAGTGAATTCTCCTCCAGAAACCAATATTGTATTGTATGTTAACTAACAAAATTAAAAAAATATATATTCTCCCCCCAAAAAAGGAAAGGAATACTTAAATCTTTGGTGGGCACCTGGGTGGCTCAGTTGGTTGGGCGACTGCCTTCGGCTCAGGTCATGATCCTGGAGTCCCAGGATCGAGTCCCACATCGGGCTCCCAGCTCCATGGGAAGTCTGCTTCTCCCTCTGACCTTCTCCCCTCTCATGCCCTCTCTCTTTCTTGAATAAATAAATAAAATCTTAAAAGAAAAAATACTTAAATCTTTGGACTCTCTCCCCAGAAGGCCCTCACATAGGGGGAAACAAACACAGTTGAGGCTGATATTATCTTCCTGAAGTTAGAGAGACTATGTATACACTTACACGTTGAATGCTGTGAGCAACCTTATTATTCTATTACTGGTCTTCTATCATTGATGGACTCCAGAACACCAAAAATCAAATCTATATTCTACAAGGAAAAGACTGGAAAATTGTCTCTGGGAATCTGACTAGCCCACAGGGGAAGATACAAAGGTACTGGCACTGAGATTTCCTCCACAAAGCAGCCCATCCAGATTGCCTTTCTACTTTGAAGATTCTGGTTGACAAATTCCACCAAAGCACTCAGAATTTCACATCAAACTTTAAGAGAATCACTCTAAAAAAATCAGATCATTCAGAAAATATGCTAACATGAAAGAGATTTGAATGCAAGTGAAAAAAAAAAGAAGTAATTTGGAGATAATAAGAAAGTACAAGATAAAAACTTGAACAAAAATGTTATTCATGTATTACATTCGTAAAAGAGGAACTGGATGCATTTTACAATAACAGATATTCTGACAATTTTAAAAGGGTCTTGGAAGTAAATATGACAGAAATGAAATCACAATAGAAGGACTGTAAAACTGAATTAGAGAAATTTCTGAAAATGCAGGACAAAATGTCTAGGAGATAGAAAATGAGAGAACACAAGGAAAACTTAAAATCAGCCCAGAATGTCTGATATTCAAATCTTAGGAGATCCAGGGAGAAAGCACTGATAAAAAAAGGAAGAAAGGAAGTTGTCAGTGAAGAAATATACCAAAAATGTTCAGAACTGAAGATATGAATTGCCAAATGCCTGGCACAGCGAATAAAAGCAGACCCATACCAATATATATTATCTAGAAACTTCAAAGAAGACTATACACATTTCCAAGAAACAGTCACAGATAAAAGACAAGGATTCAAAACTAGCTTTGGATTTCATAACAACAGAGGTAGAAGATAGAATATAGTAAATCAGAACCTTCAAATTTTGAGGAAAAATGATTTACAACCTAAGATTCTATACCCAACCAAACTCTCAATCAAGAGTGATACCAGAATAAAGAAATTTTTAAAAGATTTTATTTATTTATTTGAGAGAGAGAGAGAGAGAGAGAGAGAGCGAGCACTGGCAGGGAGAGGGACAGAGGGAGAAGGAAAAGCAGACTCCCCCACTAAGCAAGGAGCCAGATGCAGGGCTTGATCCCAGGACCTAGAGATAATGAGCTGAGCCAAAGGCACATACTTAACTGATAGAGCCACCCAGCTGCCCCTAGAATAAAGACATTTTAAAGCATGCCATGGTCTTTAAAAATATTTACTTTCCATTATTCCTTTTTTGTGAACCTACTGGTTGATGAGATCTGCAAAACAAGTAAGTGATCAAAAGAGAAGGCATGGCTATAGTAAAAGGCAGTCCACCACCGGAAATAGAAGAAAATCCCCAAGAAAATTAAGGATAAATGAGGGAATTGAAGGTAATCAAATCCATGGACAGCAGATGACTAGGATTTTGATTAGATTTTTTTTTTCCAGAATACAAAATTTAAAGAATACTTGAAGATATTGACGATCAGTAAAGAATCTGGGCTGAATTAATAAGTACATAAGAAGCTAAACAGGGGCACCTGGGTGGCTCAGTGGGTTAAGCCTCTGCCTTCGGCTCAGGTCATGACCCCAGGGTCCTGGGATTTAGTCCAGCATCAGGCTCTCTGCTCAGCAGGGAGTCTGCTTCCCCCTCTCTATCTGTCTGCCTCTCTGCCTACTTGTGATCTCTGTCTGTCAAATAAATAAATAAAAATTTTAAAAAAAAGTACATAAGAAGTCAAACAAAGGGGAAAAGATCAAGATAAATACTCACTAAAAAGAAAAGGAGAACTGCAGAAAAAGAGAAGAAATTATGATTTATTGCATGGTTCAGGATTTGTGTGGTCAAAGTACAGGAAACACTGAATATTTATACAATCAAAATTGTGCGAATTATATTGGACAGGTGGGAGAAATAGGAAATGTGTGTGTGTGTGTGTGTGTGTGTGTGTGTGTGTGTGTGTGTGTGTTTCAGTTTCAGTTCAGGATAATGCCTGAACTGAAACATTTGGTAAATAGCACTATATTCTAGTGCTTGTTCAGCTTATGTCATGGGTGGGCATGCACACACACATACACACACATATTTACAGGTACACAGGAATAAACAGAAAAGACTGCCTAAGATTGGGAGCAAGAAGGCAGGGGCTCAGGCCACCCCACCTGTTCTCCTTGAGGTCAGAAAGGATCACCATCTCCCCATACCTGTAATCTACTTGCTGTTTACTGTTTGAGCTCTGATTTAGAGACAGGGAAGTAAATATCAAAAAACCAAGCTAAATGAATTGAAAGTGATTTCCTCCAGAGAGGGGATTTGGTTCAGAATGAGGAGACATGAGGAGGGCAGAGACATAACATTTTTCATAATAAACCTTGTAGAACTTCACTGAATTTTAAACCATAACCACATATTACTTTAACTTTAAAAATAAAATGGAATCAATAAAAACCTAAACTATACTATGAGCATGATGCCTGATAAATACAAAGCTAACATTTATTGAGCCCATTTTAAATGCAGGCATGCACTAATTTCCCCATTTGAGCCTCATGACAACCAAATGACAAGCAATAGTTATTGCTATTATACACATTTCAAAGATGAAGAAACATATGTTAAGAGAAATTAGGTACACTGCCTGTGTTTCTACAGTCAATAAATAACAAAGTTGAAAGCTACTGAAAAGTCCGCCACCTACCAGAGCCCAGTCTCCTAAACACTCTGCTATGTTGTCTCCCAGGTGAGGTCAGCGTTGGTGGTACTACACTCTGGAAGGTCTTGTATATCAGTCTAGAGGAAGCCCTCCTACTTAGGCACTTTGGGAAATGGGATCTTCCAAAATCTCTTCACACATCAGGAATGTGGGCCATATTGACCTTTTCAAGTCTAAAAAGTAGAGTATTAAAAAAGCTAACTCTGCCATCTGCCAGACCCTCCTTGCAGACCCTTGACCATGATCCCACTGTGACCCTGTGCTTTATGGAAATGGTGCTGCGCAGCCCATGGTCTGCATATAAGCAAGCTTCTTGTTATTTAGAGGTTACTGCTACTCTTCCATGGGCTTCAGCTCTCTGCTGCTTTAATATGAAGGTCAAAATGCCGGAGCAAACCTCACAGGATGTTTACTGTTGTTTCCAACATCACCATTTAATTATTTTAACAAGGTCACTGTTGGTTAATGTGTTTGCGAATATGGACTCTACTTTCTCATAAACGTCTTTCAGGCACATGCAAGCATCATATTCCAACCTGAAACTTTGGGGGAAAAAAACCCAAACTTTAAAAAGATTGATGGACACTTGAATTTAATAGGAGAAGTGACCCTTATCTCAGCAACCAATACTATTAGGAGATTTCCTGGCATTTAAAAAAATCAAAGTTATTCTGAATATTTACATTGAGAAAAGCTTCAATATACACAAACATACATGCACACACACATACATGTGTGCACATGTACACAGATGGAGAAAGAGAAATGGGCACGGCAGGGGAAGAATAAATTTTAAAAGGGCAGTAACAAAGAGCCCTATCAAAATAATATTTTAATCATAGGAACCTACTGGATGATTTATGTTGAACAGATCAATGGAATTCAACTGACTGGGTATGATCATTTGGGGCACCTGGGTGGCTCAGTTGGTTGGGTATCTGCCTTTGGCTCAGGTCACAATCCTGGAATTCCAGGATGAAGTCCTGAACCAGGCTCCCTTCTCAGTGGGGAGTCTGCTTCTCCCTCTGCCTTTCACCTCACTCTCATTCTCTGTCTCTCTAATAAATAAATAAAACCTTAAAAAAAAAGAGAGAGAAAGAGAGAGAGAATCATCTGGTTTTCTTTTCTTAAATAGAAGCATTTTATTATTTAAATATATTGGTCCCCTGATTTCAACTTACTCCATAGGGCATACTGCTCCCTTCTCAGGCTGCACAAAATGCCGTCCAGGGCACTGGCTGCCCTATAGATGGACTACCTAATACATGTATCCCTTCAATCAAAATTTTGTGTTTGCCTACTGAATCCAGCAGTGTTTGGAATACAGGTGAGAAATTAAGCATTTTCTCTACTGGGATCAGCGCTAAAAGGTAGAAGACGTGACTTCCTGGAATGCTCACTGGAAGAGGGGCACACCGAACCCAGACTCCTCATGAGCAGGAATGGAGAGGACAGGCGTGTGAGTGTGCGGAGGGAGTTCGAGAAGAATCTCCCGACAGAGATAATTGTTTCCTCAAAGAAAATATTGAGGAAATAGAAGAAGATTATTCTCCCGAAGCACAGAAGGAGAAGAGGGGGGTCGGAGTTCGCTGGGGAGACACGGAGCAGCAGATGTGGGCAGGGTCAACCATGAAGAGCCTTGTTAGCTCACTTGGGCAATGATAACCCACTGGAGTTTTTAAAAGCTCAGTAACATGGGGCGCCTGGGTGGCTCAGTGGGTTAGGGCCTCTGCCTTTGGCTCGGGTCATGATCTCAGGATCCTGGGATCAAGCCCCGCATAGGGCTCTCTGCTCAGCAGGGAGCCTGCTTCCTCCTCTCTCTCGGCCTGCCTCTCTGCCTACTTGTGATCTCTGTCTGTCAAGTAAATGAGTGGAATCTTTAAAAAAAAAAAAAAAAAAAGCTCAGTAACATGATCAGATTTGAATTTTCAGAATTTCCTTCCTTCTCAGCATCAGCTGGATGCTTAGGAGATCGATTCTATACTTTAAAAAGCAAGTCCGCCCTTATGAGGGCAACTTTATCAGTATTTAATTTGTTAGTAGTTGTCTAATAGTTGTACAGCATGTGGCGATCACTAAATACTTCCAAACATATTTTCACATTTTATCATCATAATTAACTACAGGGCCCCTGTGATGATCTTCACGGTTACCAAAGAAGAAACCAAGACTCAGAAAAATAAAGTGGGGTCCTGGGACAGGCTCTGGATTCAAGGGAACTTCATCCTACCACTATTAGCCACCTGACAGTTCCCTGACGGAGGGAAGGTCCTTGTGCCCATGTGGGCAGCCTGTAACCCACAACATAAACAGGGAAAATGTACAAAATGCCAGTTGCGGTGGATTGAAATTTATGACCTATAAGATGGCCCGGTAAAAAATGAAAAGGCATGAATCTGAAAACCAGAAGACTTTTAGAACATTAGCAAAGATCAAATGTGACAGTCAGTGAGGAAATGGTGTGGGAACTACTAGGTGCTCTCTTAGCTTAACACCTCTCTATTTATGTAAAATGATCTCTGATGAAGTTGTTTTTAAAAAACACATAAGCTAAGACAGAGATGTGCATGTATTATGGTGCTATATGTATACACATTCCTGTATTAATATAGACTACCTCTGAAATGACAAACGAGAAACACATATAGGAGACACCCTCTGGGGAGAACTGGGGACTGGAGGGATGACAGACACTAGTTTTCACTGTGTATCCTTTAGTGCTGCTTTAAATGTTGCACTGTGCCTGCATCATACTTTAAAATGCAGTTTAAAAATGAAAAAAAAAAAGGATATTTGGAAGAAAATGCTCATCCTAATATAGAGGATGTGTTTTAAAATATAAGTGCAGAAAAGGCAGGCAGAACGTCACGGGTACTCCTGCAGTACCTGACACATTCTGGAGCTGGCTTTCTAATGCAGAGCGATGCTCTTTGGAATTATGTAACTCCTAGGGAAATAAAATTTGCTCTAAAAATAGCCTTTTTGTGTATTATCGTCCTAGGGCTGTGCCAAGGCACTCTAGCCCATGGAGCTTCATGTTCTTCAGCCTCTGCTTACCCCCGAGAAGGGACACCCCGCCTCGTCACTTTGAAAACACACGATGTCAGTGACTCAGCATTTGATCCTGAAACTCCCTGACTGAGCTCAAGTTCTTCAAAAATTATATTTGGAGGGAGAAGGGCAGAAATGTGGGAGCAGCCATTCTATTTAATGCCCTCATCCACTGCCTTTAAAACCGATCTTCTGTGATACTAATAGCTGATTCACAAGGGAAAGGAAATGTCTGTCAGATGCAATTGACAATGGAAAATGCCATTTTCTCCTCTTCCTCTTCCAGTGTGGACTGGGGCACGGTGCACATTAGCACATGGTCCTTGGCAATTATTACACATGCTCTTTTTCAAGGCAGGACTTTTAACATTTTCAGGACACCATTATTATATGGGAACATCACTGGGGCAATGTTGCCATGAGCTCCCTGGTAGATATTTGTAGCGATAGTCCCCAATTCATCACTGTCCTACAACCCACGTCTTTGTACATTCCTCTTCCATTTCCATTCTGAGTTTGGTCTCACGGTGCATTTTGTCCAGTGAGACACCAGCAAAAAACAACCAGAGGTTTGATAAGGTTCTACACACTGGGGACCTGCCCTTTTGGATCTCTGCCCTGAGATCTTCCAGGTGGGAAAAAGTCTGGAGTAAAAGCCAAGCAGACAGAAAGAGAGGCCCAGCCATGGTGGCTGAGAAGGTGAGCCCAGCCTCCAGCCAACCAGCAGATGGGTGTGATTGCATAAGCGAGCCCATGAGAGTGCAGCAAAACTTCTCAAGCAGACGAAGAACTGTGACAGAATAGCAAATCGTTGTTGTTTTAAGCCACTGAATTTTGGGGTGTTCTGCCACGCAGCAAACAGGTAACTGATACACACGGTTATATTTCAAAGTGAAGCAGGGGACCAAGAAACAGGACACTTGACCTCTATTCAGAGCTCTGTTCTCTGCCTCGGTTTCCTAATATGTAGAAAGAGGAAGTTAGACTAGATAATGTCTAATGGGTGTTTTAGCTTGAATACCGTGTTAAATGCAAAAGCAACGTGGTCCACGTGCACGTACTATTACTTTGGCACCCACTTGACCCTACATGTCAGGGCGTGAGCTCAACATATACCTCGCAGGTGAAAAAAGAGAGCTCCACTTGAGAATTGGCAAATCTGGCTCCCAGTCCCCTAGGCGGACTTTGCCCAGATGTTAGAATGGAAGGATCTGAGTCTGGAGTGTGATTCTTTGCAAAATAAAAGGTGAGGCAATGGCCATGGGTCACAGACTCTCGGCCTCCTCACTTTTCCGGGCTCAGTGGATCTGTCAGCAGCAGTATGACCCTGAGCTTTCTGAGCGACAGGGTTTGTGTTTACAGTGCATGGGACAGAAGAGCAACAAAAACCACCCCCATTCCCAGCCAAGCTTGCTTGCTGTCCGGGAGGAACAGGAGTGTGGGATCACACTTTGTTTATTTGTGGTTCTTTTAAGTGATGTCCAGAGACCCACATTTCATGCTTGTTTGAAAGTGTATATGTAACTGGGGAAGCTGTTAAACAGCAGTTTGCTTTCACTCCAACTCTTCACTTACTTAGTTATATGCCAGCATGAAGTCCATTGAGCCATAATTCTTCACTGTGCCCTAAGTTGGCCAGCCCTTGAGGCTGTCAGAGAGAAATCTGCATCTCAAATTGATAAACATTTTCCAGGACATTATATTTGGCTGCTTATATTTCAATTACCGTGGGCTTTTTGTTTGTTTGTTCAAAAGCTTTCTTTGATTGGTAATATGACTTACAAAAAAAAAAAAGAGGGAAAAAAGAAAAATATCTATTTCAGAGGGAGGAAAAAAATACAAGTCATCCCAAAATAAACCAAACCAAATTCCTTGAAAGTGCTGAAAACTGCTTTAGGATGTACAGATTCTAAATAGTGAGAGAAAAGTAGTAATTCATAATCACTGCAAAGGTTTAATGTAATGCAGAAAAGTTTAGTTTAATTAGGAGAGAAAAATCAAATAAGCTTAATAAAAAACATGTTTTTGCTATTTTGCATTGTGTATATTGGCAACAGCCAAAAAAAAAAAAAAAAAAAAAAAAACCTTCATAAAGATAAATACAACTCTAAATCAAGTGAAAACAAACCAGAAAGCTAGATGAAGATGACACCTCAAAGAAATGCTGCCTTCGCCACTCTTCTAAGAGAACTGACAACTGCAATCTACGAGCAACATTTTCTGGCTTGCAAATGTTCCAAAATGTGCAGGCAGCGCAAGTGGTCTAAGTCCTGGCACAACACCCGCCAGGCGTTCACTCAGAGATGAGGCCTTTTCCTTTGACTTCCTGGAGTGTTTCGGGGCAACACAATGAAGGCAAAAGCAGGATGACTTTGGAGGCCTGATGTGGCAGGAAACTGCTGGCTTGAAACCTATCTTTTCACTCATCTCTCCTGTTCAGCTCTGTGTTCTGTAATTGGCAAAGGGGATGGGGGAGCTGGTACAAGGAAAGCCAAGTGGTTGGGAATGCTCCCCCTTTCGGTCCATGAGAAAGCTGAGTTATGCTCAGGACCCAGAGCCACCTCCACCTTGCTCCCAGGAAAATGCCTACCAAAGACAGCCTCAAAAATCTGGACAGTTGTGGTCACTTCCTTGGCCACATTCTCATGTTCATTTTTGTAACCATCACTAGTAATCAGTCTTAAGAGATAAAAGTTTATTTAGAAACTCAGTCAGCAAGTTAACTGTGGTTTAAAGTGAATGGCTCCCTCTTCTCTCATTTTAGCCAGAGATTTACACCCCTTCCAAGCCGGCCCGGGCCTTATTTCTGTAACTGCACTAGAGAGTGGCTTGAGGTTGCCTCTTACAATTACAAACTCTATTTATACCTTGTAGGGCTGGGCCCAGGCAGTTAAAGCAACTTAGATCGAAACAGGCCCCTAGAAAGCAAGAGCAGGCAGCATGGAGAGACTTTAACCAAGAATCTCCCTCCTTTAAATGAGACAGCTTGGGCATTCTGATCATTCAGATCTCAGAGCTAATCTGTAATCCCACAGGACCTCCACATACTCTGGGTTCTGAGTTGTTTTAGGCATGAAGTCTCTTGAAATGTGGGCACAACCTTATTACAAAGCATCTACTGTCAGGGACCCAAGAAACAGACAGAAATGCTTTTTCTGCTGTTGCTGCTGATCCTGATAGAAACAGGCATTATAACATATACCTTGGTGTCAGTCTTTGTTCAAAGAAATCCCTCCCCCAATTCCAGATGTTGTACTGGAATTTGAATGTTGTACGCACATTGTTGTCCACATACATAATACATACTAATATATTTTAACAGCATAGGGGTTGTCAACCGTTATTCCTTTTCCTTATCAACATTCTTATCTTACCTAAATCCAGAACGTAGAAGAATAATTAATACAATGCATACATTTACAATGGAGCTTAGATAAGGTATCCTTGGCTTCATTCTCAATTAAAATGTCAAAGGTTAAGTAAATTGACATCTCCAGAGGAAGATGAACTACATTTCAATTTCATCTAGAATTGTAATACCATCTCTTTCTATGAAACAGCAGTTACAAAAACTTTTTCTCCACAAGCTGTTAAATGGCGCCCCCTTCCTGTCAGTGATGAATTGACAAAAAAGAATTAACATTGCATTTTAGCATCTCAAATTATTAGGGTCATATGGATTCCTCAGACACAATTTCATGTAGGGTCCTTCATCAAACATGCAAAATAGATTGAGATCCAGGCAACAAAAGAATCTTGTCACTTTAGTGAATTAGTTAACAATATTTTCAGTAGATACTGTGCTAATCATGGGAGATAAACTATGGTCCTGACTCTCAAGGAACTCAACATTTCATAAGGAAGACTGTAAGTAAACCAAGTAATACAATACAGGTCAACAAGTACTATATTTGATATGTGTACCAAGTGCTGTGATAAAAATAATAAGTTTGCCAGCGTCATTTAATGAGGGCTTCTTTGAGAAGATAATGAGTAAGGCAGATAAGGAGAGATGTTAACTGTTGACAAAGCATGCAAAGCAGGAAGAGAATGAATTCTGAGCAACTCAAATGGAATTTTAAACTCTTGACAGTCTGAAAGGGTTTATTAGAATGAGGACTGGGGGGGCGCCTGGGTGGCTCAGTGGGTTAAATCCTCTGCCTTCCGCTCAGGTCATGATCCCAGGGTCCTGGGATCGAGCCCGGCATCGGGCTGTCTGCTCAGCAGGGAACCTGCTTCCTCCCCTCTCTCTCTGCCTGCCTCTCTGCCTACTTGTGATCTCTGTCTGTCAAATAAATAAATAAAATCTTAAAAAAAAAAAAGAATGAAGATTGGGGACTTCAGGATGGCAGCTATATAAGAACAATGTGGATAAGTCAAAGAAGAAGGAATTAGGGATACATCTAAAGACCTGATATGTCAAGCTCTGAAGTTTAGACTTCAGTCTAAAGGGGACAGGAGCCACAGAAAAGCTGTTAAACAGTGTAGTATGCACTGCTATTTTTCACCTCACCCCCTTTGATAACCTGGGCAATTACGTATCTGTAGAACAATATTCATTGGCTTCTAATTCTATGTTAAACCTTCCAGTATTTCAGAGGGATATTCTTTGCTCTACTTAGCCACCATATGAAAATGTTACAAATCCACAGCAAGAACAAAGCAGAAATAGTAGGATATGATCTATTGTTCCAGTGAGTCTCTGCACAAAAAAAATAATAGTGAAAAGAGTATATGTCGTGGGATCTTTTGTATAAAAAAAGAAAGAGAAATTAGAAAACATATAAAAATATTATTATTATTGTATAAGGAAACATGGAGCAATTAACATAAACAATAAAATCTTTTACCTGCCATGGGAGCACCAGGAAAGGAGGGGTAGTAATACTCCTCCGAGTACATAACTTTGTAGAGTTTCAATTTTGGAAGCATAGTAAATGTTCTATATTTTCAAAAGTAAAATTCACGGGGGCGCCTGGGTGGCTCAGTGGGTTAAAGCCTCTGCCTTCCGCTCAGGTCATGGTCTTAGGGTCCTGGGATCGAGCCCCACATCGGGCTCTCTGCTCAGCAGGAGGCCTGCTTCTCTTCCTCTCTCTCTCTGCCTGCCTCTCTGCCTACTTGTGGTCTCTGTCAAATAAATGAATAAAAATCTTTAAATAAAAAAAAATAAAATAAAATTCACAAAGATGGTGGGAAAAACTGCAAACTCAACGCAAAAAGAAACAAATAAATCCACCGTATTTAAAACGAATAATCACTGAAGGAAAAAAAAAAACAAAACAAAACACAAAACTAATGCTAGTGATCATAGAAGATAGTGCTATAAATATAGAACTTCTGTCTGGAGGAAATGAAACTGCAAACAAACCTTGAACTCTCCTGAGCAGGGTTTTTTGCTGTTGTTTTTGTTTTTTCTCATAGTATTTTGGGCTCCAAAATTCTAAAACTAATTTTTATGCACTGTAAAATTGAGTAAATGTGTTGATGTAATTTGGAAATCAAGGTCTTCGTAGTGGGAAGGAAGGAAGGTAGAAACACAAAAAGGGGGAAGGCAAGAAAGAATCATGTGGAGTTGGATTGGAATTTGGAAGTACTGGTATGAATTAGTGATTTCTAAAGAAAGATGTACATATAATGTCTTCTTCCAGGTCTGTCTGGTGAAAGTGTTTAGAAGCAGTGACACAACAGTAGCAAGGGGCCCACCTACAACCCAGATCTTGGTTTCCCAATGTTATTTCTTGCTAGAAGGAAAAGGGGATCATTGGAGAAATGGCAGATTCTAGGACTGGAACAGTAAAAGTACCAGATGAACACCGAATACCTTAGTGTACCAGAAAGCAAAGACCTTCTGAAAAAAAAAAAAAAAAACCTGGGAGAATGTCAAAAAGACAAAGGAGCAAGTTTGAAGAGGCTTTTGTTGGCATCAAAATAAGTAAGAACACTAACGCATTATAAGCCACTGACTTAAATAGATGATAGATAGATAGATAGATAGAAAATAAAATGGGACTTTTCCTTATAATAAAATGCCACTTGCTAAATGTGAATGAAGTGGTATAATCTTCATAGTAAATATTGATTTGGGCAAGTATCACTAAAGGGTGCTAAATCTGAGAGAGAAAGCTTATTAATTGCAGAGGGACATCATAACTGTAAGGAGAGAAACAGAACAACAAACATTTCCCAGGCAAATGAGCTGATAAACATTGTGGCTTCTGGATGTGCTATCCTAAGAAGGACACAAACTCACTTTTGTACTATTCCCACCAGGGACGTGTAACCAGAATGTAATCATGAGGAAAGAAGAGACAAATCCTGATTATGGAAAACATTTTATAAAATAATTATACTGTAGTCTTCAAAAATGTCAATTACATGAAAGTGTTAGCAAGGCTGAGGAACCGTTACAGATTAAAGAGACATGACAAGTGAATATAGTATGGGACCCTGCATTTAACCTGCATTCAATGGAGGGGAAAATTCTATTAAGGGCATGATGGGACAACTGACAAAGTTGGAATATGCAATTCAGGATCAATAAAAATTTTGTATCAATGATACATTCCCTGAATTTGGTAACTATACATTGGTTACATAGGGAATGCCATTTTTCTTAGAAAATACATACAAAAGTCTTAAGGGGAAAGGAGCATGATGTATGTAAACTATTCTCAAATGGGTCAAAAAATTACAAAATACAGGGCTCCTGGCTGATTCAGTCAGTAGAACAATGTGACTCTTGATCTTGGGGTTTTGAGTTCCAGCCCCACACTGGGTATACAGATTACTTAAAAAATAAATTATTTTTTTAAAAAGAACAGTTATAAAATATGCATACACACATATAGTGTGAAGATTGTGATCAAAACAATATGGCAAAATGTTAAAAATTGGTGGGGTTGTCTGGGTGGCACAGTCAATTAAATGCCCAACTCTTGGTTTGGGCTCAGTCTTGATTTCAGTGTCTTCAGATCAAGCCCCATGTTGGGCTCCATGCTCAGTGCAGAGTCTGCTTAGAACTCTCTCTCTCCCTCTTTCTCTGCCCTTCCTCCCTGCTCTCTCTCTCTCTAAAATAAAATAAATAAGTCCTTTAAAAAGTTGGTGAATCTTGGTAAATGGTATACAGAAGTTTTACTATTATTTTTAGCATGAAGTTATTTCAAAATGAAAAGTTAAAAATAAACAGAGCCATACAAGATATATGCCCAAGTAATGATGGGTGTAACTTGTCCCAGTTATTTTAATTAACGATGTAGCAAACAACCAGAAGTGTCTGAGAGCCACTTCTAGGAAAGCACATAAAAATATCTGTGTACCTCTTAAGACCTACTTTAATTCAATTCCAGAAGTATTCCCCCAGGGGTGCCTGGGTGGTTTGGTCCGTTAAGTATCTGACACTTGATCCCAATTCAGGTCTTGATCTCAGGGTTGTAAAGTTTTTTTGTTTGTTTTTTGTTTTGTTTTGTTTGTTTGTTTTGTTTTGTTTAAAAGGATGGACTTGGTAACTATAATGCACAGTCCCTACAGGGCCCTGGCAACTTCAGAGGCATCCCATATATCTTGAAGTTCAAGGCTCTAATAATGACCTCCCAAAATCCCTTAAGCCAGGTGATCCCTAGACAGCTTCCTCATAGCCTTAAGAGTGAGTTCTCTTCCTCCACGGTCATCAGACTCTACATTACTGAAGGCATTCTGAGACCATGGAGAGCAAAGACAATCAAGGGATGGTGCTATAGTTTTGCAGGCCGTATTCACAGAAGGAATTATTTTAACAATTTTTTGAAAAAAATTAGAGTCCACATGGTAAGCTAGATAGAGTTCTGGGCTTCAAGTTCAAGCACATTCGAAGTGTTGTAACTGAGAGTGTCACTAATACTGAATATCTTGAATCCTACTTTTATTCATTGCTAAATGGCTCACTTTCACACAACGCTTTGCAATTTGCAAATTTCAGGCATACTCTGTCCACAGTAATTATACTGTCTATAGTAACAATAATTGTTATTTATGAAGCACTTTATCTGCAGTGAGCACTCCATTAAGTGATTGGCATATATCTAATATAATCATTCAGATAGCTCCATGAAGTAATTTTTATTATTCTGATTTTATATGAAGCCCATGTGCGTTAAATAACTTTCTTTTTTTAACTTTGAAAACAGCTTTATTATCACCGGCATATAAAAATGTATATATTTAAGGTATACACCTTGAAGTTGTGACAAACATATACCTTGTGAAATCATCACCAAAATCCAGCTAGTTAACACAACCATCACTTTTACATGGTTACTATTGTGTGTGTATGTATGTGTGTGTTGAAAAGATTTAAGACATATCTTCTTCTTTATTATTATGTTAAATTAGCCAAGATATAGTACATCATTAGTTTTTGATGTAGTGTTCAAAAATTCATTAGTTGCTTATAACACCCAGTGCTCATGTTATAACACCCAGGGCCCTCCTTAATTAATACTCATCACCTGGTCAGTAATTGTCTGATAAAAAGAGTAAGAAGCAGAGCTAGAAAAAAAGACTGACATTAAAATCCATGATCTTAATCACAGTTATACCCATCATACCTCATGATCATTCCCATTATTCAAATAAAGGAATTGGGGTCCTGAAAGTTAAAGGATTTACCTAAGTTTGGAATAGTCTAGTTCAGGTCATGTGACTGTAAATTTGGCATCATCCCAACTCTGGACGCTACAAGGAACACATAAAACAATGGGCAGAAAGTGCTTTGTAAATTGAGGCATTTGTGAATACCTGAAGATTAAATCTCCTTATTACCTTTAGAAACTTTCCTAATGCATCATGAGAGCAAGAAGCAGCTGGATTTAAAAGGGGGGGGGTTGAGATACTTTGGGAAACAATTTGGCCATTTCTTATAAAGTTAAACGTACACTTACCACCTGACCTATTGATCCCACTCCTAGGTATTTACCCAAGAGAAACGAAAATATATGTTCACATAAAAATCTAGATGGCAAAGTTTATGCAACTTTATTAATAATTGCCCAGAATTGGAAACAACCCAAACATCCTTCAACTAGTGAATGGGTAAGCAAACTGGAACATCCATGGAATGGAATAGTATTCAGCAATAAAAGAAAATGAATTACTGATGGATGTAACAATGTAGATGAGCCACAAATGCATTACATTAAATGAAAGAAGCCATATTCAAAAAAGCTGCACATTGTATGGTTCCATTTATACGATATTTTAGAAAAGGCAAAAATATAAGGACATATAAGAGAGCACTGGTAGCCAGGGGCTGAGTATAGAGAAAGTATATAGATTGCAGAAGAGTAGGAGGTAACTTTTTCGGGTGATATAATTATTTACTGTCTTCATTGTGCTGATGGTTACATGATTATATGCATTTATTAAAAATTATAGGAGTCTACTCAGAAAAAGTTGATTTTATTGGATATGAATCATACTCCAACAAATCTGACTTAAAAATTTTTTTTAAAGATTTTTATTTATTTACTTGAGAGAGAGAAAGTCAGAAAGAGCATGATAGGGGACAAGGTCAGAGGGAGAAGCAGACTCCCCATGGAGCTGGGAGCCTGCTGTGGGACTCGATCCTGAGACTCCGGGATCATGACCTAAGCTGAAGGCAGTTGCCCAACCAACTGAGCCACCCAGGAGCCCCTGACTTAAAAATTTTTAAAGAGAAGAAGCTGAGATTCTCTAAGTGTGTTCCAAACAGGTCGATGAATGTAGCACCTGGCATCCCTCCTGGATCTCTGGGAGCATATTTCAAGAAGGCATCAATGCCCTAGACATACTGCATCAAGATAACCCCAGGAAAAACCATGTACACTAAAATCTTACACCGATTCATTTCTGGATAGGATTTTTGCTACTATATGACTTACTTTCACTTCTCAACTTAATTCGCTTGCACGATTTATTGTTTTGCTTGCATAATTTAGCACTATTCAAAACACAGTGCACGCTGAGTCACTCACCAGGAATGGGCCTGAGTAGAGCTCACCTGCATTATTCTTCTCTTGGAAAACCACTCAGTACCTCCACCCTATTACCAGTTCCCCTTTCTCTCTCTAGATCCTCTTCAGGTCTTGAGACTCAACTTAGCTCTGCCTCCCTGACCACCTCAGGCCACTTAAGTCTACAAAGGTTCTTACCATATGGTATTGTTTGTGACAGCCTACAGCCTCTTGCTCAGACTCTCAAATATAGATATAGGGTTGTAGACCTTACTAGATATCACTTTGTCTTCTTGTTTCTGGATAGAAGGTAGAATTTACTTTCTAGATGCCTTCACATTTAAGTGGAGCCATGTGACAGTGGCCAAGATGCTATGAGAATTGAGGTATGTTACTTATAAAAGAGAAACCCTGACATATCAATGGATTTGTTTCCCAGCTTCCAAATATGGAAGTCACAAGTTAATAAGATAAAGATCAGAATATTCTGGGTCATGGAGTTACCATATAGAAGACAGCTTTTGTAGAATCATCTGGACCTTTAGTGAACTTCGTGTGATGACAAAACAAGCTTCCTTGTGATAAGCTGTTGAGACATGGGAGTTGTTTGTTAGCTCACTATAACGGAAGCTGTCCTAATAGAAGTTGATAGCATAGAAACACATCTGGATGGAATGAATCCAGATGGAAACCAACCAGAGAAAGGGATAAGTAAATACCTCCACAACTCCAGAGTTTAACATGTTGTTTGAAACGTACCCAGAAGAGTTTCAATAAATACCTATTGAACCAACATTTGCTTTGGTCACATAGCTAGTTCATGTGAAGCAAGGACCCCCATTTTAATACAATAGTTGGTACTGAACATACTATTCTCAACAGTACTGGACAATACTAATTTGAGATCTCTGAGATCATTCTTACTTTAACTTTTAATCTACATCTCCTGAAATAATAGAAACATACCCCAAAGGAATGCTGTTTGGAAATCATATATTTTTGTTTGTTTTTATTTAAATACCAGCTAATTAACATACATTTCAATATTAGTTTCAGGTGTATAATATAGTGATTCAACACTTGATACAACACCTGGTGCTCATCACAAGTGCACTCTTTAAGTCCTTTCATGTATTTAACCCATCCCCCCCACCCACCTTCGCTCTGGTAACCATCAGTTTGTTCTCTATAGTTAAGAGTCTGTTTCATGGTTTCACTTAGTATAATACTTTCTAGCTCTACCCATGTCATTGCAAATAGCAAGATTTCATTCTTTTTACAGCTGTGTAATATTCCATTATATATAGGTGTATATATATATATATATATATATATATGCAGTTTGAAATATACTCAGAAGATTTTTAGTAATTGTCTATTGAACTAACATTTGCTGTGTGTGTGTGTGTGTGCGTGTGTGTGTGTGTATGATACTATATTATATAATATATACCATTCTTCTTTGTCCACTCATCAGTCAACTGATGCTTGGGCTGTTTCTATAATTTGGCTATTGTAGATAACGTAGATAATGCTGCTATAAACATCACAGTGCATGTATTCCTTTGTTAGTATTTTTCTATTTAGTATTTAGTATTTTAGTATTTTTCTATTCTATGATTTAGTATTTTTCTATTCTTTGGGTGAATACCTACTAGTGTAACTGCTGTATCATAGGGTAGTTCTATTTTTAACTTTTTGAGGAAACTCTATACTGTTTTCCAGAGTGGCTGCACCAGGTTTCATTCCCACCAACAGTACAAGGGCTTACTCTTTCTTCACATCCTCACTAACACCTTTCATTTCTTGTGTTGCTGATTTAGCTCTTTGTTAAAATAAAAAGCTTCTGCACAGTGAAGGAAAAAAAAATCAACAAAACTAAAAGGCAACCTATGGAATGGGAGAAGATATTTGCAAATGATAAAGGGTTAGTATCCTAAATATAAATATCCTAAATATAAAAATAACTTATACAACTCAACACCCCAAAAAACAAATAATCCAATCAAAAAATGGATAGTAGACATATTTTTCCAAAGAAGATATATGAAAAGATGCTCAACATCACTGATCATCAGGGAAATGCAAATCAAAACTATAATGAGATATCACCTCATATCTGTCAGATATTCTTTTTAATTCTATTTCCTTTCAAGCAGATATTTACAAATCTATAAGTGTCTTTTTACTAAAAAATGATGCTATTGGTCTTCCTGATTGTACGTAAGTTGACTAAAGGCCAAGTCATGTTAAATGTATTCTAAACACACAAGCACATACTCACACAGACACATACATACACACAGGCAATATTTTGTGCATAAATAAGCATTTTAGGGGCACCTCGCTGGCTTAGTCAATAAAGCATCCAACTTTCGATTTTGGAGTCCAGAGTTCAAGCCCCACATTGGGTGTCAAAATTACTTAAAAAATAATAAAATACAATAAAATAAGCATTTTATTGTATTTTAGCCTAGGAAAATCTTGGACTTAGGCACCTAAGTAAATAAAAAAAAAAAAAAAAGTAGCTCAGCAGGAAAGAACACTCCATTTGAAGTCAGAATATTGGGGTGAGAACCCAGTTCTGCAGATCCCACATGTTTGGTCTTGGATATTCCAATTCTTCCTTCTGAAAAATGGACATAACATCTATACTCTCCTTACTTTACAGAATTGTTGTAAGATATGGATATATTTTTATGATCAATATCATTTAAAATTAGTACATTCCAGGGGAAAAAACCTAGGTTTAGTTCTCCTCTCTCAATAAAAGCAAATATTCTACTTAAGTGAACAAATAGATTTCGTCACAGCAGCATTTTATATTCTTTTAGGAGTTCTACATTTGCTCACTGCTCATCTCAGATGGTGAAAAAAAAAAAAAAAAAAAAAGGACCCACCACATTTTTCATGTATTTCTCCATCAGTGTTCCTACTCCCAGGCTAACTTCAGCTCATCACTCCGTTCACAGGCTTTGGAGTTTTCTCTTCTCATCCAGGTGTTGTCTCTGCTCCTGCCCCTGCTCCTTCTCTCAAACCCATTTGGGTTTTCATCAGCCAATGCCAGAGTCAGGTGGGTTTGCCCTTGCTGTGGACAGAACACCAGGGGGTTCCCGAGAGCCCTGCAGACGCAGGGAGAGATGTGAAGGAAGTCGGGGAGTGTCAGGTGAGTGCATGTTGATAGCACTGTAGGTGGGAAAGCTGGTCTGGGAATTGTTCCCCCTCAGCCTGGATAATGTCCACAATATCCCCGTCCTCCTGACATCGCTGGACTTCTTTCTATGCCACTTGGTGGGAAACGATTTTGTTCAGCTCCCCCTTCATTCAGCACATGGCTTTTCTGAAGCCTTTTGGATTGCAGTTCCCGACTCCAGCTTTCTGCCAGCACTGCGTACCTCAGTAGCTATTGCTCCACCATTTTGGAGCTCCCAATGAAGTTGTAGTCAAGGCTCTCATGGCATAAATTAGGAACAGAAAATCCAGTTTTAACTCATGGCTCAGGAAAACAATCAGTAGAGCCATGAGGCCTGCTTTGGCAAAGGCTTCTTCTCAGCCCGGGTGGGTGGTGGGGGAGGACAGCCCAGCCAATCAGTCAGCTGTGCGTTTTCTGGCCCACAAAAGCAAAGCTCCTGGTAGGCACAGGGCTGCCTGTTGGCAGTGGCTCTCCTCCCGACCTATGGCAGCATCCTTGCTGTGTTTTTGGCAAGCCCAGGAGCGGGAGACTGCTGAAGTTAGCATTCTAATGGGGAGGCTAACTGCTTTCCTTCTGGATTTACTGCTCCCAAGGCCTGAGGGGCAGGCAGCCTAGGTCCTGGCAACTCATGGGATGGTTTTGTGTTACTTTTTGGAAACTTCCTATTGTGTTCTGATGTAAGGGGTCTGAGGGAGTCCCTCCTTGAGATAACCCATTATCTAGTATGAAGAGAGACACTGACCTTTTCCGTCCCCTTCCCTGCATGCACAGAAGCAAAGCCAGCCGGCCTAGGTCTGACGCGGCGCATCAGTCATAAAAACGCGACACCAACATTAGTGCTGGGGGTGGGGCAGCGGCAGCACAGCAGCAGTGTTCCTGCTCCTCTTGCTCTCAGGCCTGTGCTCTGAGCTGCACACAAACCCACAGCTCCGTTTTCCTTTCTTGGCCCTGGGCCCCTTCTTTCCGGCACTCTGTTTCAAAAACATCACAAGCCACGCAGGTGGTTTTTGTTGCACCACAGCTCGTATTCTTGACAGATCCTACATCTGCACATTAATACTCCTTGATGCTTCCAGCCTGAAACTTTCCCAGACACACTGGCCTAAGAGCCTCAGAAGCCATGCATGAGGGAGACTAACAACGCAGGAATTCCTCACTGGGTCTGAGGGTTGGGGGGGTCATGGTATTTTAAACAAGAGTAGCTTCATGGTCACTTAGCTCTGAACTTCAAGGCATCTGACTCCATTAGAAACTCGCCCTCCCTTCAGAGCAATGAGTGCTTTAGCCAGGGCTCTGGGGCAACTCCAAGTTACTGTAATCATGAGGTATTACCATTGCCACAATTGCAATCATACGATTCATATTTATTAGGGAATAAACAAATGACAACAATAATAACAGCTAACATTTTTTGGGCCCTTCCTATATTGTAAGGCACTGGTCTTGTTTAGACAATTACTCTTAACACTCACGACCACTATACAAGGTAGGTAATAATTTACACACTTTGCAGATAAGAAAACTAACAAAAATTAATAAATAAACAAACTGACCAAGGCCAGACTGCTGAATTAATGGCAGAATAGGGAGTCAAACCTAGCTCACAGCTCCCAACCTATGCTAGCAAATTCCATTTAATTATTCTGAGTTTGAGTAAAATGTGGGGGATCAAGAAGCACAACAAAGAGACTAAGGGCCTTCAAAACAAACTGCCAGGAACTGATTTCTGTACTGGGGCCTGTCATCCAAGGAGCCATTGGAACACTTCACTGGCCAGAAGAAACACTTTTCTCATTTTACTAGTATGCAGTGAAAAAGAATGGGGTACAGTGGTTTGGACTGAGTGAAGAAGAAGTTTCCCAGATTCAACAAGAAATAAAAATTAGGGGGAAAAAAAAGAAGAGATTCATCTCCCAGGAAGGCTGGAAAGAAGAGAACAGCATCATCCCTGAGGATACTAAATAGATTAGTGGAATGGCCATGAATAAATCAGAGATTTTAGAGATGGCAGCCAATAAAAAGAAACAGTGTAGAAGTTGTCTTTGAGTGCTTGTTCCCTCCCTTCCTTCTGAAATAACATGAATTGTGAGTAACACTACAGACATTATCTACAATTACTCCAAAATGTTTCTTTAAATCTAGAATTTTTATTTTAAGGCTAACCCTGAGAAATTTGGCAGTTATAAAAGACGTCAGGATAGAGGAAGGGGGAGAGGTTCAGGAAATATGGTGGGTCAGTACAGGGTTCAAGCCATCCATTGGGGCCTGAAATCAAGCTTGAGAAGAGTTAGCAGACCCATTGATTGTCTGCTGGAGAAAAGTGACAGATGGCCTGAGCCAGAGAGCTTCTCAGAGAGGGAGGCTGGAGTGCTGCCTAGGTCCCAAGTGCATGACTAACTCATGACTTATGGAGAGCCTGACAGGTTTGACCTTGGAATGGCGAAGAATCACACTGGAACTGACCACAACCCCTTCACCGGTCTTTATCTCGTGCCCTGACAAGGGCCTCCATCATTCTCGCATTATGATTTGGGTATGAACAATATCTGTGGTCTCAACCACAGGGACAGGTCTGGGAACAGTCTCAAAACACACATCTTAAATCTCTTCCACTTGATTATCTACTTTTGATTCCATCCACTGTCCATGTAGATGGCTGAGACTAGAAAATCAGAGGGAGGTTTGATTATGGAAAGAATAACATTCTCAAACACATAATCATGAAACTGAATTTGATTTCTTCAGAATTAATTGAAGGTTCCCAAATATAGAAATAATCAAGCTAGGACTTACATATTATTAGCTAAATTCAAGATTTCTGCTGATTTATTTTCACAGACAGATTAGTCATAATGTTGGTATTAATGTTATTAGTTGAATACCTCATTGGTCATTCAATGAAAAGCTGCTGTGTGCAAAAAAGAAGGTATGAACTATGCAGGAAGGCTGTGACAAAGCAAACTTAAGATCTTAACACCTCATTTTACTAGCAGTTTCAATCTAGTTAAGAACGGACTGAAATGAATTTTACTATGTTGTAGTCTTCCCCCGATGACCTTGAGACAGAAGTACAAAGTAGTATTATATGATTGTGTAATGGGTAGAAAGTAAGTGCTTTGAACATATAATTGACCTCTCTCACCTGCCCACACTGGCTGAACATGGCGCTGAAGGAAAGAGTAAGGAAGACAAATTTGTTCAACTTCTAGGACACAAAGAGTTCTTTTACCCTAGATATGTTGAGATAACATCATAAAAAGTGCATAGGGTTGAGAGGGTAGGATAAAATGGTGAGGGGCTGCTTCCAGGTGGGTATTCTGTTAGGATACCCCTGCATAAAGCTAGAGTCCCAATGGGCTAGAGTCCCAATGGGCTATACCCTTTGTAAAAGGTTGAATGAGAAACAAATTCTCTGCCAAAAATAGAAGATCAAGAAAATTTTCCAATCTCCGAATTGGTACCAGTGTAGGAGGTGGGCAGAAGATTTTATAACCACAACAGACCCCTTCACAAGATTGCCATCCAAATTTATGCCACCTGTGAGGTCTGAAAAATCTCAAATGGACAATTTAATTTAAAGTGGTCCTAGGTCAATGGTGCTCCCAGGAAACTGGCAGAAGCAAACACACATCATTTCTGGAGGAGTACTAATTGAACACAGGCCTCAAAGAACTCCCACAGATAAAGTTCCAAAGAAAATGAACAACTCACTGGAGAAAAAGAAAAACACAAAGAGACAAGGCACCTTGAATTAAATTCTAGAGAATCCATTACTTAATATATCAGACATTGTAATTCCAGCCAATATAAAACAACCATATTACTTTGTTTGAAAAAATAAGAGAAGCATGAAAATACAAATGATAATCGTTATTTTTAAATGTAACAATATTTTTAAAAGATGCAAATAAAATATTAGAAATGAAAAATTATATTTAAATTAAAAATAAAATAGATAGGTTAATGGAAGATTAAAGTTGACAAGAATTAGTGACCTAGAATATAGACCCTAAACATTAAAAATTCAACTCTTCAGAAAGACACAGAGATAGAAAATATGAAAGAGAAATTAGGAGCCAGAGCATTGAGTGCGAGAACCAACAAATGTCCAATTGCAATTATAAAAGAAACAAGAATGAGAATAAGCCAATATTTAATGACATTAAGTTTGAGAATTCTCCAGACCCATTGAAGAATACCAATTCCCAGATCCAAGAAGTCTAGTATATTCCAAAAAGAATAAATAAAAAATAACTTCACACAAAGATAGTATCACAGTGAAACATGAATATCAAATTAGTCCTTAAATATGTACAGAGAAAGGATCGATCACCTGAATATCAATTAGAGAAATGTCTCATTTCATAGTAGTATATATGGAGATCAGAAGACAATGCAATATTTTGGAATGCTTTGCCCAGTAAAACTGTTTTTCAACAAGGAGGAGAAAATAAAGACAGTTTTGTATAATGAAACACAGAGGTTATTATCAACATATCTTCACTGAAGAAATCCTAAAAAAAATAAAATGAAATACAAGAAGCAGTAAGCAAAGAAATTTTGAGTTAATCTGACTAAATACTATGTAAGAATAATAATGTTTAATTTGTGGAGGAATAAAACCAAGAAATGGAACAACAGTAAAATATAAGTTTGAAGATGAATAAGCCAAGGTAAGTATTTCAAGACTTTGGCTACTCAAAGCACGGTCCAAGTACTGGTAGTATTGACATCACCCAGAAATTTTATTAGAAATGCAGAATTTCAGGCCCCAACTCAAGCTGTCTGTGTTTTAACAAGATCCTCAGATGATTTGACTATATATTAAAATTTGAGAAGCTACTTGAAAAATTTAGAATTTGTTAATTATGAATTATTTAAAAAAACTAATTAGAGGACCACTAAAATCAGCAATATAGAGCATCATTTACAAACAGTAGACAGAAAAATTATGGAATGAGAAAAAAAATTGAATCTATTGGTCAGTCTGTATAGTCAGGAATTCTGTGCTAAAAATGCTCATATATCATAAACTTAAAAAACAACAGATAATTTCTCATTCATGTTACACATCCTCTGTGCATTAAATGGGTAACCCAGAGAACTAGAGTGAAGTAATTTCTTATATATTTGAGTCTGCATCAGTAATCTGACAATTTGTTTTCTGATTATTTCTTTTGGCATGGATCTATTAACAACAAATTCTCTTCTTGATTTTCGTTTTCCTTATTTTCCTTCACATTTGGAGTATATTTATTTGGATACAAAATTTGAGGTTTTCATTTATTTTCTTTAAGCACTTTCAAAATATTAATCCATCATCTTCTAGTTTCCATCATTATTTCTTATGAGAATTAAATGTTAGTCTTATTGTTGGTCATTTGAAGGTACAATATCTTTTTTTCTTTTTCCTAACTGCTTTTAAGATTATCTTTTTGTTATTGGTAGTTTTACCATGCTATACATATTTTTAAAATTATTTCTCCAATTTAGGGTTTGTAATTTTTCTTGAATTTTGTGTCTCAATGGTTTTCATCAGTTTAGGGTAATTGATGGCTGGTATCTCTTCAAATTTTGCTTCTCTCATAATCTTTTTCCCTCTTCTTCTAAGACTTCAATTATACACATGTCAGATTTTTTCACCATATCCCATATGCCTTTAGTGCATTTTTAGCTATCATTTTTTAAAAGTTTTTATTTATTTATTTAACAGAGAGAGAGCACAAGTAGTCAGAGCCAAAGGCAGAGGGAGAGGGAGAAGCAGGATCCCCTATGAGCAGGGACCCCTCCTCCCCCCACCTCCCATCCCCCATGCAGGGCTCCATCCCAGGTCCCTGGGATCATGTCCTGAGCTGAAGGCAGATGCTCAACTGACTGTGCTACCCAGTTGTCCCATATTTTTAGCTATCTTACATCTTTTTTCTTTGCATGAGTTTGAATATTTGATAATAATTTATCTTTTAATTCATTTATCCTCTCTTCTTCTGTGATGAATCTATTTAATCTGTATTTTCAGTTCTTAATTTTCTTTTATGTACTTTTCAGTTCTAGAATTTCCATTATTTTATATATCCTAGTTCCCAAGGGAAATTCTTACTCTTGACATCTTTTTTTTTAACACAGTAATCACTGTAACATAAAAGTAAATGTCAAATAATAAATAGATCACCTGTTGGTCTGATTCTATTATCTGTATTTCTTCTTGGGTTTAGTTGTTTGGTCCTATTTCCTGACATACTTGGTTATTTTTATTTAATGACAGATACTGTGAATGAAAAAATATGTAGAAATAATTTGAGATTTGGGACTTATCTTCCTCCAATGAGGACAGAGTTTTATTCTCTAGTAGGCATTTAGAATAGGTACAAATCACCGTAACAATGCCATGTCTGGCATTGACAAAGCTCAATACCTGTGTGTGTGTGTGTGTGTGTGTGTGCGCGTGCATATGTGTGTAATGATCTATTTCCAGTTTGCTTTTACTCCTAGCGTGTACTCCCTTTAGGGGTCCTAACTGGTTGTATGAGACTTTTACCATGTGCCCATTTCCTTGATATATTGAATCCAGTTTTTATCTCCTCAATTCCATGAGATTGCCAAATGTTTTGATCAATTAGCTGACACTTCCTGCTCAACTTTTTAGGCTATTGGCCCCATGCCAAGAACAGCACATATCTTGAGTAGAAAGCAGTGCAAAATTTAGGGTTCACTTCAATGCATGTAACTTCTTTCCAGGCTCTAGCCCAGCTGGTCAGTCCTGGCTGCCATACTGGTTCTCCAGTGCCTATATGGATATTTTTTCCCCATCTTGTCTATATGTTTTTGGTGGGAATGTTGGTCTGCAATGAGCTACTCCATCATTAATTGGAAACAGAACTCCAAATTCCAACTTTGAATTTAGAATCTTATAAGCACTCCCTTATGAGAGAAGAGGATAATAAAAATGTATTTTGTACATAGAACATTAAATGCCCCAATATTTTGTAAGAATAAATAAATGAATAAAATACTCTTTCAAAACTAAAAAAAGAGGGAAAACAGCAAAGTGGTGCCCTACTATGTGCTGTCATGTAATGTTCATTTATTATTTATAATAACACTATGAATGATATTATTATTACCTCTATCTCATGATAAGATAAATATGATATAGAAAATCTAAGTCACTTGCATAAGGTCACATAAACCACAGAACCTGTGAGCTGAATACCAGTACTGTATATCTTCTCAATTTAAAAAATGTAAAAAAAAACTAGTATGACTGGAAGAAATAAACAGAAGAAACCTGGAAGAAATTAAGAACATCCATTAAACACTGATACATCATTGATACATCATTGATACATTGAAGCATCTTTTTTTAAAGGACAAAGTTTTAGTGACAAAAATTTACATCTGTTTCTAGGAGTCCAATCATGCTATTTGATTCTACCATTAAGAATATTTAAGTAATCATTACATTGTAGATTCTGTTCCTTAGATTTCAGATTTTGGAATCAACCTCTTGACAAAGTGTATTATTGTTACAGAACCATATGTAACATTGGTTTAGTATTTTCTGACTGTTAGGCACAGTGCTAAGCACTTTATATAGATTGAACAATTTAGTCCTCACAGTTACTTATGAAAGAGTTACCATTATTACCCCAATTACACATGTGGAATTTGAAGTTTTGACAGGCAAAGTATCTTTTTCAAGATTACATAGCTAATAAGTAAATAAGTGATGAAATGCAGTTTGAACTCTGGGAGCTTACTTTTAAATACGTTCCTCCCACAGCATGCTCCTCCCTCCCAAAAATAAAGTTAAAAACAAGACAATGCCCAATAAAAAATAGGAAGGTGAAGAGAAAAGAGGAGGTAGGAAGTAGTATGGGTGTGCAAATTACCTCATCTTTTATGGAAGATCATCAATAGTTACTGTATAAAGATAATCTTAGAACTAGAAATAGAAGTATTTATTTAACATTATAAAAGCCCAGGAAAATAAAAATGGAAATGGAAACTATTAAAATTGGTTGTCATTGGAGTGCAGGATGGGGGAAAATGGTAGATAAATGGGGGAAAAACTTTATCTTCTCATTTTATACCTTTCTCATTTGTTCTCATTGTATGTATGTATTACAAATAGAAACTAAGATATATATAAAAAGATAAATTATAGTATAATAATGTTAGAGGGGGTATATTCCACTGAAAGCACATGTTCTTGATTGCTCTTGGCCACATGGCAGCAAGTTTCCCCTGGAGAAGGCCTGTGATACGTGGAAGAGGTTCCCTAAGTCTTTCTAATTCTAGGCCAGTGTTAAAAAGCCCATCTGGCCCAATAAAGAAGTCATATTGAACCATAGATGCCTTATCCATTATAAAGGTTATATTTTGGCCTTGAAATTTTCACTCTTTTTGTTCTTATTTCTAACTGGTTCAGAACATGAATGGAAAGAAAAAGTGTGCTTTTCCTCGGGGTACCTAGGCAAACTACAACAAATTAAACAAGAAAAATAGCATCGTGGGGGCACCTGGGTGGCTCAGTGAGTTAAAGCCTCTGCCTTCAGCTCAGGTCATGATCCCAGAGTCCTGGGATCGAGCCCCGCATCGGGCTCTCTGCTCAGCATGGAGCCTGCTTCCTCCTCTCTCTGCCTGCCTCTCTGCCTACTTGTGATCTCTGTCAAATAAATAAAATCTTAAAAAAAAAAAAATAGCATCGAGTTGACATAGAGGAACAGCAGTAAATCATTTTACAATTTTCTTATCTAAATTTCATATCTAAAATACCATAGGATGCTTGGAACCATTTGACACCCTTCCTGGACTCAGACATAACGGTTTTAGGTGGAGTAAAAGCAAATTTGGAATTTAAAAAACAATCAAGATTGTATTTCAATCTTTTTTCATCATTCCATATCTCTCAATGTAAATTGTGATTGGTTAAATGTAGAAAATGTTTCATGCACTTTTACGCAAAGTATAACCTTCCAGCATGAAGGTTGCAGGATTATCACACTAAATAAACCCTGTTTGGGGAGAGCCCTTGCAAAAAGGGCTTACAAAAAGCCAAACTTCTCATTTCTTTTGAGAAGTTTGCTGCCTCGTCACATCCTCAATCACAGCTTCATTCATCCTCCTGTCACAGAAGCAAGTCTTCATTTTCATGGGCTGCTTCCCAGAGGTACAAAAGGGGTGAGGAACCACCTTGAAATCCCATAGGTGCCAAAGCAAAGGGAACCCGGGGCTCCCGTTGTTTTTCATGAACATGTACTTCTCTTTCCACATTTCCTACTCTTTGCCAAGGTGCTGAGAAATGGTAAAGCTGGGACCGGCTGGCTCCAAGCAATCTGGCCTGACAGCCCAGAACCTACTCTTAGGAGGTGCATTTTACCCAACAGCTGTTTCTGCTTCACTCTAATTTGTTCAGGATTTGGTTGGGACCCTAGAGTTCACCTTCTGCAAAATATTTGTTAATTTTTGTTTTTAGCTGAGAAAATACCTTTTCCCCTCCCAAAATGAGAACAATTTGCTCTGGGATTGAAGATGGATTTGTATTATAGTTGCAGTGGAGATTTGTTCAATTGCTTCATAGCCACATACCCAACACTCACTAATTCCTTTTAACAAGAAAATGGTAAACAGGTGGAGTTGAAATCATGGATAAAGAAAGAGTCCTCTCCAGTACGTTCAGTTGGGTCTTTGTAAAAGGAATTCTACCCAGCTGGCAAAGCACACGCTTATACAAATGGAATACTTTTTAAGAAACAGCATTGAGAATGGTAGACATGATAACATGCTCATGAAACCACTGGGTGGACGGGACTTCAAAACAATCAGCATCATCTTGCTAATTGCCAAAACTCCTTTACAGATATGACCACCTTCACTTAGAAACCAATTTTTTTTTTTTCCATTAAACCATCTCAATCTATTTGCTTTGGTCTTAAAACAAAACCCTTAACATTGTTGGTAGCAACGATCATAGGCTTGTATATTTTAATATAGTAATTAATTTTTCCCAATGATAGTAATGGCCTTTGCAAGCCTAACAAACAAAGCCATGTATCTGACACTACACTTCTCTAAAAGATAGATATTTTCCTCTCCTAAAAATTATTTATTTTTCAATTTTCTGAAGAAAATACAGCTAGACTATTGATTAAGAAGATCCTATGCAGCTTATCAGTCTTAAAAAATATCCAAAGAGTCCCACAGAGCCATGAAACCAAATAACAAGACCATTTAATTTGCTCTATCAGTACATTAAGTGCCAGGTTGTTATTTGTAAAGAATAATCTAATTTTTCTTTTATATTGAGTAATATTTTATAAATAGATGCAAACACATTCACACATACACATAAATTCACAATCACAAATAAAGCACACTATAGCTGCTTTCTTCTTTGTCTAGTGTTTAGCCCTAGTAGTGTTTTGTTATATTTGTTTGTTTTAACTCTATTCCTTGAAATATTGTTTTTATTATTTATTTATTTTTTAAATTATTTTTATTTTTATTTTTAAAGATTTTTATGTATATATTTGAGAAAGAGAGATCACAAGTAGGTAGAGAGGCAGGAAGAGAGGCAGGCAGAGACAGAGGGGGAAGTAGGCTCCCCACTGAGCAGACAGCCCGATGTGGGGCTCGATCCCAGGACCCCAGGATCATGACCTGAACCGAAGGCAGAGGTTTTAACCCACTGAGCCACCCAGGCGCCCCTCCTTGAAATATTTTTTAAAATTACCTAGGGCAAGATAGGATTTTTAAATACTAAAACAATTTAATTAAAGCTTTTATAAAATAAAGAACATGTTACAATGAAATCGTCATTGTCCTATTAACATAAAAAAATTCAAATGTCTCCCTAGTTTGTTTCCAGCAGAACTTTAGAACATAGATATGTACTTTATATTTTACTCTCCCCTCAAAACTGAAACCAAAGTTTTATGAAATCCTATGTCTCTTTGCTGTCTGTAATATCACTCTGATCTTTTGTATTCCAAATAATTCTGGCCTACTTTTATGTTGTTGTTTTTAAATGCTGGTAACAACCTGCAGTTTGAAAAGTCCTGCCGGGTAGAAACTTATCTTTGCTTCTACATCCCCTAGATTGAATATTTAAGTCACCCTACCTATCTCAATTTATTCTCTCACCAGACCCTAAAGGACTCTCTGCCAAAGCCACTGGGCTAAGAGGCATGATTTTGGGGGGCCTCACTGTCTCCTTAACATCAAAATTCTAAATTGGTGTCCTGAAGCTGGTTATGTCCATCTTTAGTCTCGTTTAGCAATGTCAGGCCCCACCCATTCCACCTTACATTAATCATGTGACGTCTGTATTCCCTGCTGAATCACAATTTCCCTTGAGTGAGAAACTATATCTAATTTTGGTCTAAATTTTCCTCTCTTTCCCTCTCACCACTCTTCTAACATCGCATTCATCCAGGAGGCACTATGTATGCTAAAATTTAAAAAGATACTTCAGGAAACTTTAAAAATGGCACCAATGCATCTCAGATATATCAGTGTATCTCTAACTTATATCTTCAACTGAATAAGTCTGTTCCCACAAATCCAATTTGATAAACAATTTGCAAGATTTCATTTCCAGATCTATCAAATCTCCAACAAAACAGACCTGGTTTCACTTTGAATTAATGCTTCCAAACCTCCAGCTCTGTCTCTTCCTAGACAGGAACTTCCTAGACAGACAGGTGTAAGACTAGGACACCCTGACTCCTACATTAAACCATTGTACAGAACTTGCTGGCCCAGCGCTGACACAACTCAAAAGAAGATTCTGGGCTTTATGTTCCATGTTACTTTGTTTCCTTATGCCCCAAACTTGTCCTTAGCTCATTTCCATCCTTTTTTATCTTTTATTTTTTAAATTAAAATTGTATATATTTAACATGTGAAACATGGTGATTTGAAATCTGATCAAATCACATAGTGAAATAATTATTATAATCAAGCCAATTAACACATCTACCCACATAATTACAATTTTGTGTGTGCATGCATGTGTGTATGTGTGTGTGACTGTGTGTTGGGAGAGGACCAGAAATCTACTTTCTTAGCAAATCTACTTTCTTAGCAAATAGTACAATTTGATATAGTACTATTAGCTATCCTCATCATGATGTACATTAAATCTCTAGATTTATTCATTCTACATAATTGTAACTTTGTACCCATTTCTCCTACCTCCTCACTGCTGGTAATCACCATTCTACTTGATGTGGTCAAACTTTTTAAGATTCTACATAAAAGCGAGATCATGCAATGTTTTTCTTTCTTTATCTGGCTTATTTCACGGAGCATATCCTCCAGGTTCATCCATGTTGTTGCAAATGGCAAGATCTCCTTTTCAAAGGCTGAATAATACTCCATTATATACATATAAACCACAGTTTCTTCATTTATCCATTCATTGATGGATAGTTAGGTAGTTTCCACATATTGGCTATTATAAATAACAATGAAAATGGAAGCATAGATAGCTCTTCAAGATATTGATTTAATTTCCTTTAATTACATACTCAGCAAAGGGATTGCTGGATCATATGGAGTTCTGTTTTTAGTTTTTGAGGTACTCCATACTCTCTTCTATAAAAGCTACACCAATTTATATTCCCACCAATAGTGTATAAGGGTTCTCTTTTCTTCAAATCCTCAAAAACATTTGTTATTTTTTTTTATAATAGCCATTTGAACAGATAATTCAACAGATAATTCAAGGGTAATTTGATTTGTCTTTCCCTGATGATTAGTGATGTTGAGCACTTTTTCATATCCCTATTTGCCATTTGTATGCCTTCTTTGAAAAAATGTCCATTTGGGTCCTTTTCCCACTTTTGAATTTTATTGTTATTGTTGCTGTTGAGTTGTGTGAGTTCCTAATATATTTTGGATACTAACTGCTTATCAGGTAAACAGTTTGCAAATATTTTCTCCTTATCTGTTATGTTGCCTTTTCATTTTCCTAATGGCTTCCTTTACCATGAAAAAGTTTTTTAAATTGACGAGGTCCCTATTGTTTCTTTTTGCTTTTGTTGCTTGAACTTTTGCTGTCATATCCAAAAAAGGAGCTTCTCCCTACTTTTTTCTAGGAATATTATGGTTTCAGATCTTATGTTTAAATATTTAATTCATTTTGAATTTATTTTTATGTATAGTATAAGATAAGGGTCAAATTCCATTCATTGCATGTGGCTATACCCAGTTTTCCTAGAATCATTTAATAAAGTGGCTATTGTTTCCCCATTCCTGGTTCCTGCTTTCCTTGTAGAAAATTACTTGACCCCTGGTGCCTGCATGGTTTTCTTTTCAGTCAGTGAGGCATCTGACTCTTAATTTCCGCTCAGGTCATCATGATCTCAGAGTCATGAGATCAAGCCTCGCATTGGTTGTGGAGTCTGCTTAAGGTTCTCTCTCTCTCTCTCTCTCTCTGCCTCTACCCCTCCTCCCACTCAAGCTCTTTCTCTCTCTCTCTCTCTCCCAAATAAATAAATAAAATCTTTAAAAAAGAGAATTAGTTGACAATATATGCACAGGTTTATTTCTGGGATCTCAATTCTGTTCCATTGGTCCATGTGTCTATATGCCAGTACCATACTGCTTGATTAATATAGTTTTGTAATATAATTTGAAATCAAGAAGTGTGATGGTTCCAACTCTTCTTGCTCAAGATTATTTTAGCTACTCAGGATATTTGTTATTTCATATAAATTTTAGAATTGTTTTTATCTTTTTATGTGAAAATGGCATTGGGATTTTGATAGGGATTACAATGAATCTGTAAATCACTTTGGGTAGTATGGGCATTTTAACAATATCTAGTTCTTCCAATCCATGAACATATCTTTCCATTTATGTGTGTTTTTTTCATTATCTTTCATCCCTGTTTTATAGTTTTCAGTATGTAGATCTTTTACTTTCTGGTTACATTTATTCCTAAGTACTTTATCCTTTTTTGGTGCTATTGTAAAGAGGATTGTTTTCTTGATTTCCTTTTTGGATAAATAATTGTTGATGTAGACAAATGCAACTGATTTTTTATGTTGATTTTGTATCCTTCAACTTTGTTAAATTCCTTCTTTCATAGTTCTTTTTTTTTCCTGCAAAATTTTAGGGTTTTCTACAACTAGGATCATGTCATCTGCAGAGATAATTTTATTTTTTTCCTTTCTGATCTTTCTGATTTGGATGCCTTTTATTTATTTTTCTTATCTTATCATTTGCAGTACTATGCTGAATAGAAGCAGTAAGTGTGGGCATTCATACCTTGGGCTGCATCTTAGAGGAAACACTTTCAGTTTTTCTCCATTGATTGTGGTGTTATTTGTGGGCTGCTTTTCATAAATAGTCTTTATTGTGTTGAGGAAATTGTCTTTTATACCTATTTTATTGAGAGTTTTTATCATGAATGGATGTTAAAATTTGTCAAATGTTTTTCTGACATGGAGATGATTATGTGGTTTTTATCATGCATTCTGTTAATGTGGTATCTCACATTGACTTATTTGTATATATTTAACCAAACTTGCATCCCAGGGATAAATCCCACTTGATCATGGTCTTTACTCTTTTTGATATGTTGTTGGATTCAGATTGCTAGTGTTTAATTGAGGATTTTTGCATCAGAGATATTAGCTTGTGGTTTTTTCTTGTGTCATCTTTGGCTTTGGTATCATGGTGATTCTGGCCTCACAAAATGAGTTTGAAAGTATTCCCTCTACTTTTATTTTTGGAAGAGTTTGAGAGTTTGAGAAGGGTTCTTATTAATTCCTCTTTGTATATTTGGTGGAATTCAGCCATGAAGTCATCTAGTCCTGGGGTTTTCTTTATTGGGAGATTTTTGATTACTACTTCAATATCCTCATTTGTTATTGATTTGTTCAGCTTTTCTATTTCTACTTGATTCAGGCCTGGTAGGTTGTATGCTTCCAGGATTTTACTTTGTCTAGGTTATCCAATTTGTCCACATACAATTACTTATAATAGTCTGTTATGATCCTTTTCATTTCTGAGGCATCTGTTGTAATGTCTCCTCTTTCATTTATGATTTCACATATTTAAGTCTCTCTTTTTTTTTCTCAGTCTAGCTAAGTGTTTGCCAGTTTTATTAAAAAAAAAAAACCTCTAATTTTTGTTGATTTTTTCTATTGTGTTTCTCTTTTCCATTTATCTTTGCTTTGATCTTCCTTTATTATTTCCTTTCTTCTGCTAACTTTGAATTTAGTTTATTCTTATTTTCCTAGTTCCTTGAGTTACAAAGTTAAGTTTCTTTCTTGTTTTTTAGTGTTGGTATTTATCATTATACTCTTAGCATATTGAACTTTTAATTTCCATGTTTTGCCTCCTCCTTTCCTTTTTTCTTTCCATGCAGATGACCCCATCTATCCCCCATATCCTTATGTGGAAGTCGTGGTCACTTTCTTCATGAAGCCTTCCCTGATTTTCGTCCCCATTTGCCAATATGTGCCCTCATATATACACTCTCACTTAAATTTTTTAGTGTTTTTTTTTGAAACTTAATGTACATTTCTCTCCATCCCTGTGGTATAATTTACTAACTAGTCTTTTTTCCCTCAGTGTCCTCCAATTGATATATCACATACCCCTAAGATTTCCCTAAGATAAAGTATTTCATACATATTTTGTTTTTCCAGAATGCTTTAAAAAGGTGTGCTAAAATATGCATAAAAATTTACTATTATAACTATTTTTAAGTATACAGTTAGGTGATATTAAGTACATTAATATTGTGAAAACATCACAACCCTTCTCCAGAACTTTTATTTTGAAAAACCCATTAAATAACAACTCCTATCCCTCTCCCTATTAATTCTTGGCAACCACCATTCTACTTTCTGTTTCTATGAATTTGACTACTCTAGGTGTCTCATTTAAGTGGAATCATCAAGTAACTGTCGTTTTGTTCCCGACTTATTTCACCTAGCATAATGTCCTCCAGGTTCATCCGGACTATAGCATGTATCAGAATTTCCTTCCTTTTCAATGCTGAAAAAACATCCCACCAAATGTATGTACCACATTTTGTTAATTCAGTCATTCATCAATGGACAATTATGTTAGGTAATTTTGAATAAGGCTGCCATAAACATTGGTATACAAATATCTGTTCAAGTCTCTGATTTGAGTTATTTTGAGTATATACAAAGAAGTGAGATTGCTGTATTATATAGTAATTGCATTTTTTTTTCTTTTTAGTTTTTTTGTTTGGAGCTGCCATACTGTTATCTAAAGTAGTTTTCTAAAGTGGCCACTTCGTATTCTTCCAGAGCCTTCTGAATTATGCCTGTCATTGATCGAGGCTCAGTCAGTGTTCATTAAATTTTATCAAACTGAACCATTACTCATCCAAATTAAGGTTGAAATGTACTGCCTATGTTCTTTTGAACTGTTTGATAAGTCTTAAAGGTTAAAAATATGTGTCGGTAATTGTGACTTGTTTGCCTATAGTCATCTATCAGACTGTGGGTCATTTTTATGTTTTCAGAATTATAAAAGTCAGAAGGCACAACATAGGGAAATTTTTATTTCTAAAGACATCTTATTGTATGAATGTCCAGTGAATCATCTATGTCAATCAAATGGTAGTGAATAAAGACTAGATCTAGAAAATATGAAATGACTATTTCAATCCAGAACAATCAGAGGCCTGGCTTACACAGTCCCAAGCATGACCTAACACTGACCTCCATGCTTGGAAAAACCCCTTATTCTGCTATTTATTAATTTCTGCCAAACAATGGAGGAAAGTCTAGGTAAATTATGTTATACTTGCATCATAAAAAAGTTTGTGGTTTTTTGAAATAGCATTTGCAATGCCATTTAATGATATGGGAAGTTGCTTATACTAATTATATTAGGAGAAAAGTCAAGATAGTTTATTTTTCATACAGTATGATCTGAATAGTGCAAAAGAAAAAATTGATGTAAGAAATAACTGGAATGAAATATACTAAATGTTAATGAGTAATTTTATTTTGTTTATTTATACCTTATGGGTAGCCCTGATTTTCTTCAAATGAGTATACTTTGCTTTTATAGTCATATAAAAATGTATATTCGAGAAAAAAAAATCCATGTGTAAGAGTCACTGGAGCTGTGAAAAATGGCTAAATATCCATCCATAGACCTTCATTGTTCAGCCTGTTATTCCTAAAGGGATGGCAGTAGTTATACTCCCTGTTTTCAGGCAATAGGCAGCATTAGAGAGCCCTGAGAAAAATGGGCTAGGGGTAGAGATGGGGCTTATTGATGGTTGGCTGCAATTTAGAGGGGCAGGAGGAAAAAGCCTTATCTGCCTAACCTGCCCCATGGTTGTAACTCTTCTACTACATCATGGTCTCTCTCACTTCCCCATCTTTTATTCACACATAGGCAGCAGGCATGAAATCCAACTTTGTGACTCACCTGAACCTACATAATGAAGATCAGAAGACAGAATTGTAGGGGTCAGTATTCCACTTATTGAAAAGTCTGCTATGTGCCAGACACCCACCAAGATGAAAGAATCAATAAAACTCAGTGAAAGAACTCTCTGTTCCAGGAGCTGGGGACACACCAGAAAACAAAATAAGGCACCTGCTGTCAAGAAGCTTGTGCTACATCAGTCTCACCCTTGTGAGGGCTACACTCATCAATATGTGAGCTTCAGTTCAGGTTTTGGTGAAGCAAAGTTGTAATTTTATTCCTACAGTTTGATTATATATAAGCAGTGGTCATGGTTAAATGAGATTAGCTAATTTGATAGAGAAGGGAAACCACAATTTTTATGGAATGATAATAATGTAGTGTAAGGGAAGCTTTTAAACTTACACTAATACTCCTTTGGTCATGGCTGGAGAAGCCAAAGTTCAAGATTGAGAAGCATCTGAAGTGTTTTTCTAGGCAGTCAATCTGTTTAAGAGACTTCTCATAGTCATTAAAGTAAACATCAGATTCTCCATACCACACCCTTGAAACTGGCAAAGAACCCCAAGCCAGGCCCAGCAGGGCTTAACCTCTGAAAATGATGCTGTTTAAACCATCTGATATAAAAAATACCTCTCAGGCCAGACTCATTTGCCAGATCTTTCAACATAGGCATACTTAACCTATGGTCTTACTTATATAAACTATTTCATCCAAGAAGCCAAACTAAATGGAAACAGGCATGTTCTGTCTGTGTTTGTGCATGTGTTGTGTGCACGTGTATGTGGGATGTGTGTGTGTGTGTGTGTGTGTGTGTGTGTAGAATGTCTGAATATGTGGGTGTGTGCAGAGTCAGGACCTAACTCATACTTATCCATGGCTCCATGTCTATCTGTGACAGGCCTATGGGTACTGCCATAAGTAAGGAGTAACTCCCAATTCCATAAGATAGCCAATCAGGAAAAAAAAAAAAAAAGTCTCAGCAGGCCAAGAAAAACAGCTAGAGGAGAGGAGAGATGAACTTTAAGAGCAGTTAGTGATACAGGAGGGAGTAGAGGGAAAGAAGATGCTGTGGTTCCCAAGATTAAGTCAACCCACTTCCCTCACCGGTAGGCATTTTTCTTTAGCAACTGTGCATTTTGGCCAGAACTGTCAGAAGCTACAGAAAAAGGGTAAATAGCCAAAACACTTTACTCCATTGTACTAAACAGAGTCTGAAATGCCCTGAATTTTCTGCATTTTTGTCCTATTCAAACTTCTTAAATCTGTCTTCTGAATTTTGGTGTTCTCACTGGGCTAAAGCATGGAGAAAGCAGGGCCAGGATCTCGTTAATCACTTCAGCTACTGTACAGTGGTTTTCAGGGATTAACATATGCCAGGCCCTCTGCTAAGGACATATTATCTTGTGTTTTAGGTACTATCACTGTGCACATGTGGGCATGAAAATGCACACAGTGGGTGGTTAATAAGTGGGTGAATGCTATCTAAAAACATGAGATGGTAAGGGACCCATTTGCTTCACATTCTAAATTGTATACTCTGAGGGTAGGTCAGTGCCCACTGGGATCACAGCAGAACAGAGTGTACATGACTCATGGCAGGAACACTGCACTAGCACCAGGAGGCCTGGGGTCTGGATCTGGTTTCTGGTCCAGCCACTGGTTCCCTGTGTGGCTTGGCAAAAGCCAATTTACATTACAGGGCTTCCATTTTCTCATCTAGCAAACAGAAGAAACTTCACTTCACCCCATAAGTCTGTGAGGAGGACCAGAGGAGATAAATACAAGTGAAAGTGCTTCATATAACCCACACGAGAGGTAGCATCAGTGAGGAACATGTCTTGACACTGGATCTGTCCTCATGATTGTTCTTTGTTTTCTGCCATTGAGGAGCTCAAACAACACTACTACTATTTTAAGTAAAATACAACATACTCATCGGATGTGCAGGGGGGGGAAATGTGCCAATGAAATACTGGCAGGTCAGATGGAAAGTAGATCTCTGACTCACCATTCCTTTCAGAAGAATCTCCAAATGCTCTTGCCCAGCATCCAAGGCCTCTCCCAATGCTCCTCCATTGACTTCATGCTCCAGTAATAACACATGACATGTAATCGCTCCAACAGAGCTAGCTCTCTCAGACCTCTGATCCCTTTCACTTGTTCACTCAGAACACTGATGTCCCATCTACTTCAGTGCTTTGAAATTCAGTCTATGCATCACTACTGTCAGCAAACTTCTCTTCTCCTTCCTCAGTGCTCAACATCACTCATACAATTACACCACTCCTGAGAATCCTTATCTCCGTTACTAGTAACTTCTTCCAAGACAAGCATGCCTCTTTCATCTGGTTATTCCCAGTGCCTGGCCTAGGACATGGAACTCCATAGGCATATGATGAATTTTTAGTGAATTGAACTAAACTAATATGTGTTCACAGTACCTTGTACAGTCAGGAGAACATAGAGGTTAATGAGTTTGATGTTGAACAAATGTCCTCAAGCATAAAGTTTCATTAAGTTTCATAAAGCATAAAGTTTGCATTTATGATCTCTTACATTCACCTCATAATTAACCCAAAGGATCTCAATAATATTATTAATTGGGATTCCTTCAATACACAGTGAGTTTTTCCAAAATGGAAACCATATTTTATTAACTTGCCTCAATAATGTTTATTGACTGATTGCCTGACTTAATGAATGAATGAATGGATAGATTTATTATACCCATTTTTAGATCACCTGAGAGAAACTAGGATGATGTTTGGGACATGTGTTCTTGATTTCTAAATGAATGAGTGAACAAATGAATGTCTTTTTCATGTTTTTTTTTTTTTTTTTTTTTTTTTTTTTTTTTTTTTTTTTTTTTAACTCCCAAGACTAACAAAGGATGTGGCATATGGCTCTTCAAAATCCTTGCCTGGAAAAAAAAAATCCTTATTTGATGTATGAAAAAAATTAAAGATTCAAGGACTATCAAGTGAGAATCTGGCTACTTTTAGTTAAATATGAATATATCTGCTGAAAGTTCACATTTCTAAGTAGAAATCTGCTAGCAAAAACATAAAAGTAGCACTTAATGGTTGGTTAATCTCAAGATTGTCATGATTATATGTGAGGTGACAGGCACCTGGGTGGCTCAGTCAGTTAAGCATCTGCCTTTGGTTCAGGTCATGATCCCGGGGTCCTGGGATTGACTTCCACATCGGTCTCCCTGCTCAGCATGGAGTCTGCTTCTGCCTCACCTCTCCTTCTGCCCCATCCCTCTGCTCATGTTCTCTCTCCTTCACTCTCTCTCTCTCTCAAAATAAATAAATAAAATATTTTTAAATGGGAGGTGACATATTGTTCAACTATGAGCATAGTAGATTTCTTAAGCTGATGCATTTAATGAACAGTATATTTAGAATAATTATTAGAGACAGAAATATTGCATTATGTTAAATTATGCCACCTATTATGCTATGTATCCTAAAAGCATCTCTTCCAACCAATCTCCCTTTCTTCAAGAGCTTAGTTCGTTCTCATTAGAGTTGGTTCCCATTAAAGACATGGAATCTTCTCTGTAATGTTTCCCATATAAAAAGATTAGGCCTTAAAGACCAAGTAAAGTCAGGCAAGTTTACCTCACCATGGCATTTTCCTGACCAAACAGTCAAACTAGCTCTCTCTTCCAGGAAACTCATGATTAGCTTTTGTTTGGAGAAAGACAGGCTCTTCCAGGCTAAGCCTACTTGGCTGAACAGTGCCTCACTCTCCCTCTGGGAATCATGAGCTGAAATGAATAGTAAATTGGGTCTTCGAGGAACCCAGGTTCATAGGTGAAGCCAAGGCAGGGCTCTGTGCATAGATATAGATAGACCCAAAATTGTTGAGTCACATGATTTCTCAAAATAAAACCATCTGGGTCCCAAAACCAAAGATGCATGATACAGAATCTAAGAATTCTTGTTTGAGTTAAAAAAATAATAATAAACACGGATAAAACTTTATCGCCCTGTAAACTTATACATGAGTCAGATAAAAACCAAATGAAATAAATAAAATATTAAAAATGAGTAAAGCATTCTCTATTCACCATAATTTGATCCTCAATTCTGATTTACACCAATCATAATTTATAAAATAAAGAGGCACAGCTCACTAACAATGAATGACTAATAAGCTAACAAAATGGCTATCACTATTATAAAAGTTAGTAAATAATTTAAAAAGATGAGTAGGCAATGTGATCAAATGAATGGGATCAAAGAGAAATGGACCATTTATATTGCTGGTACACCCTCTCAGTATGCACAAATAAGATGAAAGTAAATACAAGATAATAAAAAGGGGATGGCAGAAATGACCCTAGATTCATCATCAGACATAAAAACAAATGTCCAAACAGTAGGTATTCAATAAATGATTTATATTAACTAATCTTCCCCAGCATCACCTCCTTTCCCTTTTTCTTCCTTTCCTCTGCCTATTTCTCCTTCATCATCATTATCATCATCATCACTAATAAACAGTAGGTGGAAATCCTCTGGGTCTCTTTATAGTGAAATCACTACCTGTGAGAAATTCAAATATGGTTATTAAGGGATAGAGAGACTTTTGGAAATTATGAGGCACATGATTGCCTTGCCATATTGTGCTGTTCCTTTAGCGTTTGCTAATACGGTTTCCCTATTGTTTTCTTTTATTTAACCTTGTATCTCACAAAATCTCTCTCTCTGTGTTTCACCCACATTCACATTCATATGCAATAAATCCTACAGTCTCTTTATCCCATTCCCAATAAGTTCAGTTTTACTAAAAAAAGATAATTTTACAAAAGTAAAATGAAGATTGTTTAAAATAATGCTATTGATTATTATTTTAAAATCTGATATTTAAAAAATCTTGCTTAAAGGACCATGCTGGCTAACTCCTCATCATTATATTCAGGAAAAGAGTGAGACAGAGGAGTAGAGGAAGCAGGAAAAGAGGAAAAAGAACTGCTACATAAGATGTATGAATAGCCAGTGTAGACTACGTGTTTTACATATGTTATTTTGGTTAGTTCCCATGTTAAGGAGAAGAGAATGGAGATTCAGGAAGATTAAGTGACCATCTAGAAAGCAACAGAGTTAGGGACTGAATGATTTTCTTTATGACACCAAAGCCTATGTTCTTTGTAACTTTATCTCTTCTGTTTATTCTCTTCTAGGACTCTTTTGCATGTATGTAAAGCAAAACATAAAAATAATTGTGTACACTAAAATATTACATCAATATTATGATAGAAAAAATCTAGAATTGGGAAAACAAGTTAAAAGAATAACAACGAGAGAATCAATCATGGCACAACTCTAAAGTGAGCAACCATGAACAGGAATAATTCTGTAGAATTTACAATAACATGAACAATGTTTAAACTGAAATGACATGGAATATTATTGTAATAGTATGGTAATGGTTAAGCAGAGAAGTAAAGACATAAATCAATTCATGAGAAAAATATGGCCATACCTCTTATGAATTTAAACACAAAAATCCTCAACAAAAATGTCAGCAAATCAAATCTAACAATGAATCAAAAGAATTGTACACCATGTCCAAATGGTATCTATTCCAGTTATGAAAGGATGGTTCAATATTAAAAAGTCAGTCAATGTAATCCTCCACATCAACAATCCAAAGAAAAAAAGTCAAATTATGCAATCATGTCAATTGATGCAAAAAAAATTATACAAAATCTAACACCCACACATGATAAAAAATTCTCAGCAAGTTAAAAATAGAAAGGAGCTACTTCACTTTATTTTTTAAAAGTTATATGCAAAAAATCCTATAGTTACCCTTATATTTAATGGAAAAAGATAATGCTTTCCTCCTATGAACAAGAACAAGGCAAGGATGTTCATCATCACAACTCTTATTTAACATAGTACTGGAAGTCCTAGTCAGTGCAATGAAACCAAGAAAAGAAATAAAAAGCAATCATAGTGGAAAGGAATAAACAAACTGTCCCTATTTGCTGATGACATGACTTTCCACTTAGAAAGTCACAAAAAATTAAAAGAAAAAATCTTAGAATGAATTAGTGAGTTTAGCAAGGTTACAGAAAACAAGCTTATGACATATCTCTCCCTATATTAACAATGACTTTTTGGAAACAATTTTTAAAAACACAATGCTATTTACTATCCTCTAAAGAAAATGAAATACTTAGGTATAAATGTAACAAAACCTGTATAGGACCTATATGCTGAAAATTACAAAATGCTAATGAAAGAAAGTTTTTAAAGACCTAAATAAATGGAAATGTATACTGCGCTCATTTATAGGAAGACTTAGAGTAGTAAAGATGTCAGTTTTCCTGAATTTAGCTAAAGATCTAATATAATTTCTACCAAAATCCCTTCAAGGTACTTTGTAGACATATAAAACTTATTCTAAAATTTATTTGAAAACACAGTGACTATAATACATAAAAAATCCAAAAAAAGAAGAATGTGGGATTAATCACTCTATATTCAATACTAAGTTACTATACAGCTATAATATTGAAGACAGTGAGATAGTAGAGGAATAAACACATAGATCAATGGGACATAGATCGATAGATTCAATTAATTCATGATAAATTGCAAAAGCAATTCAATGCAAGATGGATGGCCTTTTCAAGAAATAAGGTTGGGACAATTGGATATCTAAGTGAAAAAAAAAATACACAAAAACCACCAAAAACAAAACCAAACAAAACCAAAATCCCCTCACACATGATATAAAATTTCCTTCAAAATGGATCATGGACTTAAATATAAAGTGTAAAAAATATATAAGAGAAAATCTTCAGGATAAAGGGCTACTCATAGCCCAATAGCTCAATACCAAAAACATGATACACAAAGGAAATGGTGATGAATGGGATTTAAACAAAATTAAAAATGTTTGTTCTTTGAAAGACCCTATTAAGAGGATGAAAGGAAAAGCTATAGGCTAGAGAAAATATGCAAACCTTATTATCCGACAAAGAATTAGTGTCATTATATATATAGAGAGAGAGAGAGAGAAAGAGAGAGAGAGTTTATATATATATATATAAACTCAATAGGAAAGTAACAGACAATCCAACTATGAAATGGGCAAAGACATGAATGATTGTTTTACTGAAGGAGACATAGAGAAGGCAAATGAAAAACCCATTAGCAAAAGTCATTTTACAATAAGTATTATTCTTCAGAAATAATAACTAAGCAAGTTCAGTACATATTTTCATATCTATATTACTTTTCATGTTTCCAACACAACAAAACATGAAAATAGCAATTGAGGTCCCTTTTGACCTTTCCACATTCACTCCAATAGTCAAAAACCAAAGTAGAATGTTCATACAAATATTCTCAAATGAATATTCTTAAATTTTAATTGGTGTACTCAAGGAGCTTCCCAGGTTGAAAAATTACCAATATATATTTTTAATTATGTGGAAAAAATTCAATTTTATACTGAATGTATCTGTAATATTTGCATCTAAATATCACCAACTTTTTAAGTTGAAGTCATATGCTTAAGCCCCTCTGATTAAACCCCTCAAAGACACTGAGCCCCTAATAGACACAAAATGTAGTAGGACTTGCCCAAGGAGCCAGTCTTTTCCAATGAGGAAAGGAACAATGGCTAAGAAAGTTGTTAGAGCAGGCCAGAGCTCTAAGACAAAGACTTGTTCTTCCTGTGGGGTCCTTGGATTGCTTTCCATCACTCCCTGGGTATTCCTTTTGGATGATATTCTTGGAAAAAATTCACATTGATCTTTGGTTTATTCCATTGCTTCTCTAAGAAGCCAAAGTTAAAAACTGACCTTGAGCTCAAGTAACTTCTAATGTGTCACATATGGAGGCAGGGAGATAAAGCTCTGTCTGTGGTTGAGAAAGAATAATTCTGCCAAAGCAGTGTTCTCAATAGCACTGATGATAATAATAACAATAACTCCACGTATTATTAAAGTGCTTTATATTTACCAAGTGTTTTCACATATATTATAGCACTGGATTCTCATGAAAATGCTCTGAGGTAGGTGAGCAGATACTATTTATATTATCCTCAGATGGAAATAATATCTATGCCTTATGTAAATTAATCAACTAGCAAGTGTTGCAAACAACACTTGAACTTCAAATCTCATTTGAACATTAAAGAAATTTTTAAAGATTAAAAATAGATCATCCCAGCAGCCTATAGTGATTGACCCAAGTGTTGTAATTGGTTAAGATTTGGTCCTTGGACATTTGCGTTTTACATACCAATCAGAATTACAGTATTGTATTCTGCATTTATATATTTATTATATAATAATCTGTTCACATCATGGCATAGTTTTTATAATCATGTTGCTATTCTATGGTGTGGGGAATTATAATTTATTTCATCATTCTACTTTACATGATTTTCTTACTTTAATCATTGACTTAGGATAAATTTTTAGGTCTATGAGCTGTTGTCAAAGAGTTTGAAGATTCCACATCATTAGTGCTACTCATTCATATTCTCAAGTAAAATATAAAAATTTGCATTGAGACTAGCTGTTTGTAAATACAACACAAGCTTATCACTAACTCTAAGAGTTACCATTTTTAAGTTGGAATAAGTATAAAGGTAACTTCGTTTATTCACTTACTCAACAGCAAATTGAATCGTTCCCATAATTAGCTAATTCCATTTCTTATTATATATATTTTTTCATTCATCTATTAAGGTCTTGATATTTTTTCTCATATATTGAATAAGATACTTTAAGATAAAAATCAACATTTTTTTAAAGATTTTATTTATTTATTTGACAGGCAGAGATCACAAACAGGCAGAGAGGCAGGCAGAGAGAGAGGGGGAAGCAGGCTCCCTGCGGAGCAGAGAGCCTGATGTGGGGCTCGATCCCAGGACCCTGAGATCATGACCTGAGCCGAATGCAGAGGGTCAACCCACTGAGCCACCCAGGTGCCCCAAAATCAATATTTTTCATAATTGATGAAGTATTTTTCAGATTTGTTTCTCTTTAATTTTATTTTTTATTACACAGTTATTTTCCTTCTAGTTTCTTCTGTAGCCTCAAAGCAGAGGAAGTTTTCCCCTCACTCTACTATTTTCAGGACCATTTTCTGTTTCACTCTGACTAAACTTTAAAATCATAGCTCTGTTTTTGATCAATATGGAATATTTTTATAAGAAATTTGAATATAACTTTAGAAATACAGTTTCTTTTGTTTTTGTATAGCTTATGCATGCATATAATTTGAACAATTATATATACATTATATATATATAAAATATATCTGAGAGACTTATCATAAAATAAGGGTTTCTTACTGCTACACCTACTGCTACATCATGAATATTCCCCTTCCTCAATGCTTTCTACTTTCCATATCTCTAGAGATATGTATAAACATGTTTATAACATGTTTATACATATATGCAGAGTATTTATATTGTTAATTTTTTATTTTTTCGTTTTAGGCATAGATACTATCTTCTCAAGAGATGATATATGGGCTTAATTCTCCTTTCACAGACTACATTACTATGTACACACACACCTTCAGACTTCCATCCCCCCAATAAAGATACTTTTATGTTGCTCAGGACAATCCATTAAGGTTACCTAAATGTTATTTATAACTGAGGCATGCAGCAAGCTTTAATTACTTTTCCTATCTTGCATAAACTTTGTTCTCTTTGGATTCAATGGATGTTTTATTTACTTTTGTTTTCTTCGTTGCCTGTGTTATTATGACTAATTCACCCCCAAACTTTTCCCCAGTGTTCAAATACATCCAGTTTTCTATCAGTTTCATCTTCTTGGAAAACTTTTATTCCAGAGCCTCTGACTTGCTCCAATCTGGACTACTTACTCTCTAAGCCTGTTATCCAGCTTTTATCCTAGCATTTCTTTTCAGCAACCCTAGTAGTTAGGGTAGGCTGCAATAACAGAATCCCAGAAGAGGAACGAACTTCTTTCTTGTTCATGTAACAATCCAAGATGGCGGCCCATGGTTAGTGGGTGTCTTTTCCTGTGTGGTCAGGTTGAAATCCAGGGTTTTTTGGTTTTGTTTTGTTTTGTTTTGTGTTTTGTTTTTTTCATCTTATAAATTTACCATCTACTGGGACCTTGAATCCTCAAGGTCACCTCAAGGGGAGTTAGAAGAGACACTTCTTTCACTTCTTGAAATCAGTGGCTTGGAAGTAACAAAGACAAGTTTATCTATAGCACTTAGTCCTGAGGCCACATTTAAATGCAAAGGATTTGATAGATACAGTCTAAATATGTGCCTAAAAGGAAAAGAAAAGAGATTTTTACTGACTACTAGAAACCTCTGCCAATTATTATCAAGGGTATTCCTTTTGCCACTTGTTTGAACTGAGATCTCATTTCCCAGAGCCTCTTTTCTTCTCTTACTTTTACTTTCCTAGTTGGTAGAGTACATGCTAATGTAGCTTTTTGAGAAAGAGTGAGTAGGAGGTATATTTTTAGTGATACTGGTGTCCCAAAATATCTTTATTATACTTTCATATTTAATGGCTGTTTTAATGGAATACAGAATTCTAGGTTGGAAAACATTTTCTCTGAATATTTGGAAGGGTTTTCCATAAAAGTTTCAAAGGTATTGTTCTGTTTCTATAGAGTTTAAAGTCATCCTATTCATAATCTTTGGTATATTTGATTTTCTTTTTTTTTTCCTTTCTGGGAGCCTGAAGATCTTCTCTTGGCCACAAGATCCATTTGATCCATTTTGCTGGGTATTTGCTGTATATTTTATTATATAACTCATCTTCCTCAATTTTGGGAGATACTTGATTTATTTCTTGGTGATTTTCTCTTCCGTTTTCTCTGTGTTTTTTTTTTCTTTTTTTTTTTTAAAGATTTTATTTATTTATTTGACAGACAGAGATCACAAGTAGGCAGAAAGGCAGGCAGAGAGAGGGAGGGGGAAGCAGGCTCCTTGCTGAGCAGAGAGCCAGATGCATGAGCCCGATGGGATCATGACCTGAGCTGAAGGCAGAGGCTTTAACCCAGTGAGCCACCTGGGTGCCCCTGTTTTTTTTTTTTTTTCTCTTTATTTAAAACTATAATTTTGGATATTGATCCTCCTGAGATGATATTCTAATATTCTTATTTTTCTTTCCTATCTTTGATCTCTATTTGTTTTATTTTCTGAGAGAATTCCTCACCATCAGCTCCTAAAGCGTCTAAACACTTCATCACATTTTATAATTTTAATTTTCAAGACCTTTTTCTTAGAGTCATAGCATCCCTTTTTGTGGCATACTATTCTTGTTTCACTAATATAATGTCTTTCAACTATTTTCAATACAGAGATACTTTTAATATTATCTCCCTGCATAATCTGTTCCGTTCATATTGTTGCTTTCTATTTATTCATTTTAGTCTCTATCTTTTTAATTAGGCACTTTGCTCAAATACTTCGGGATCTTTGGATGTCTGCCTGTGTTTATGAGTGGATCTCTAAAGGCTAATGGAAACCATTGAACATTCTGTTTGTTTGTCAACTGTGGGCTTCATTTTAAGGAGTGGTGTGACCAGTCTATTTCATTGAAAGCAGCATTGGTGTGTATCTTCAGGTATTTTCTTGTTGACCATTCAAATTCTGCATAAAAAAGCATCACCAGTCTCTTAAAGAAACACAAGCCAAGGAAGTACAAACCAGGCTCCTAGGGTTCTAAGAGCACAGTAGGAAAAGAGTGATGTAGGACACCCAACATTCAGTGCACAAACTGATGAAATCTCTCAATTTGTTGTAAGATTTCCCTTCCTTCAACTATACCTAATATTCTCAGTCCAGAGATACGCAGCTTTACCTCTCCAGAGATTAAACGTCCAGTCTTCTGCCAAGGTGGGAGAGGAGTAGTTTCCCAGCTGCCCAAAGGAGGGAGTAAAACTGGCAGCTTAACTGTTTCCTGAAGCAGAATTTAATTCAACCTCCTGTTTTCAACAACTCCTTTATACACTTCATCCTCCCTGCTTGCAGAGGTACCCAGTGCTGACAATTTCTGAGCCTCTTGGGAGATTTGTGGTGTAGATTGAGTAGCTGCTCAGCTTTCTCTACTGCTGACTTAGGATTCTGTTTTTGTTTTTGTTTTTCCTTCAAGTCAGCTAAGTGGTTTAGCACCCATCTTGTTGCTATTGCCATTTCTCGATTTCTCTGTGCTTTTGTACATGTATGCTTAGAAAATCTTTTAGTGCCATTTTAGTGAGGTTTCAAGGAACAGTGGAAGTAAAGACACTCAATCCTTCATCTTCAGCCTAGAAATCCTTCATATAACTTTTCATTTTCCAAATTGTTTTCCTATCAGAGCACCAATTAATAAATAATCACTATGTTCTCCTTGTTTTGAGTTTAGTTTGACATATACCAAGTTAGTTGTTTTTTATTTTTTTTTAAGATTTAATTTATTTATTTGACAGAGATCACAAGTAGGCAGAGAGGCAGGCAGAGAGAAAGAGGAGGAAGCAGGTTCCCCTCTAAGCAGAGAGCCCCATGCGGGACTCGATCCCAGGACCCTGAGATTATGACCTGAGCCAAAGGCAGAGGTTTAACCCACTGAGCCATCCAGGCGCCCCTACCAAGTTAGTTTAGAGTTAGAAATCATACTCTAATCAAACTATCCATTTTTACACAAGTAACATACATTTTTTTTTCTTTTCTAGAATATAGTATCATATATAATAGTTGCTCAGTACAAGCTAGTTCTGCTTATTGCTTCATTTATTCAGGTAACCCATGTGGAAAGAACTCTGTTAAGAATCATCATGCAACCAGTTTGCCAATAATACCACATGCCGACTTTGTTTTTTATTTTGTTTTGTTTTGTTTTTAAAGATAGACGTGTCCTTAAAATCCGTTCCAATTCCATTAATCATCCCTCTTCCAGTATATGTCAGCCAAGGCTGTTTATATTCCAGGTCTAAAAATTAAAAATCCCCTGGGTTGACAGTTTACCATAGAAGATGACCCATCCATTTAGCCTAATCTCCTCTAACCAGAAACACACAAAGAGACACATATAACCACACACATACCTTCCTAAGCCATGTGTATCTCACTTTGATTTCTGGCCCTTTGATGCTCAGTGACATTTTCTGCTTCAGAATATCAAGATATTTTGCCAGACATGAGCTTTAGTAATCTCAGTAACATCTCTTTACCATATTAAAGATTAAAAGGGGGAATCAGTTTTGTAATTTACCAGGAAAAAAGGCCTATGTGGAGTCATTTCTGATCTTCTAATCCAAGATTCTCTTCCATGTGCGTTCCTAAATATTTTTCCTCTTACTTGACTTTTCTTATTGCTAATACGGATTATAAAATGAACTATGTATGCCACTCTTCACTTTTTAATGCAAATATCTATTACCAAGTTTAAATGAGATTTACATATTCAGAATGAGTTTTTTTTCCTCCCATATAGATTTATCCTGGGCCGGGGGAGGGGGGGGGATTTACTTTTACTATAATTCTAGTCTCATCAGAGCTGGCAAATAATTATTAATCAAATAATCATCTTTGAGTTATACATAATATAACTATTCTCATTACATCATGTTGCTGCTTTACTTTTCTAATTGTTCCTCAATGCTAAAATTTATTATCTGTAGCCATTAGAATAACCAAAATGTATAGACCAGAAGGACTGCTGGCTACATGAGGGAAAAGCCTACATGTTTCAAGGTTGAGGTAGTGGTAAGAAAGATCAATAATAAATATGGAAAAAAAGCATGAGAAACAATAATTTCATATTTATAAGAAATATTACCCTATATATGGCACTCCTGGGAAAGATAATTTAGTTATTTATAAAAGAATTATATATCAGTTTTAAACTGTTTTGTTTCTTATTCTAGGTCTTATTCATCTTAGAGGTTGATTGTGTGATTTTTGGCTTATTCTTGTGATCACTCAGAGACATTAAAACAATGGTGTGAACTCACTGGAACATTCTCCACCTAATCTCACTGGAAAAGTATAAAGTATTTAATGGCCTATTTATGGTTCTCAAAAACTTGATTTAGGGTGGGAAATATTGGACTAATCTACTTTTTTGCAATCAAAAGCACATACCAAAAGAGAAGATAGTCTCTCAAATTAGGAACTCAGGGTCCAAAAATAAAATGCAATCCAAATGTTTGCTAAGAAGAGACTAGGAAGAGACAAGATTCTCAGCCCACCCCACCCGCTCCCACTCCCACCAAAAAAAAGATCCTCAGAGAGGCATTTGCAAATGCTTTAATGCTCAGACTCATGAAAAGAGTCATCTTTGTAATAAGGCAGTTAAAGCGGCTAAAGTAAAAACCAAGGGGGCAGGCAAGACCAAGCCTGCTCTTTTCCCCACCACAAATATAACTTCTCTCAACTCTGAATTTGTTGACTTTGAAGACAATCATCAGAGGCTGAGTAACACCCAACCCTTCCATTCTGAGGTCTCTCAGAATTCTTTCCTTTTGGTCTTCACATCCAAGAATAATACACATCCCAATTACCCCCTGGGCTAAGGGGCCAAATCTACACAGTATTTCATTTCAGGAAATGAACATCTCAGGGTCTTTCCTCTGATTTTTGCTCCTGCTTAGGCATGTTTACCTGATTATAAGAGAAGATAAAACCATTTACATATGTCTATGGGTGTTTTTCATACAAAGAGAAACTAGTTTACTTGATCAAACAACAAAGCACCAAGCATAACCAAACTGGGTTTTCCTTGCCCTGGTCATTTTCCCCAGCTTCTACATCAAAGCTTGCACAGGTATTTCTGGCAATGTCTAAGTGAGTTAACGTAGCCATTTGGTGCAACCAAATAAAGAGAATTAGGACCAGCTCATTTTAAACAGAATAAATCTCAATGTTATACTAAATTCTCCCTTACAAAAAAATTGCCAAAAAATAATGTGATTTATCCCTTAGGAAAGACTGGTGAGAAGTATGTGTGAGGGGTGGGGAGAAGCGGGTAATGAGGAAGAAGAGAGAAGGGTGCACATGACTCAATTTTTGGAAAAGTCTGAATAAATAATAATCAAGCTAATGGCAACTAGAAGGAAACACCCTAATGATTCTGGATCAGTAATGCTTTAGAACAAACATAGTTTGAATTTTAAGATTTCAGTCTTAGAGCTAACCTTCTAAACTAAACACGCATACACACACACACACACACACACACACACACAGTCATTTATGATACAATTCAGTTGATAGAGTTATCAGTCACAATATAGAAAAAAGAATCAATAAATCCACAGAAGACAGAGTTAAATGAGAGAAAGAGAGAGAGAGAGAGAGAGAGAGATCCAAATCTCTAACCAGATCTCTTTAGTAGTGCGGTTTAAGGGAAAATGACAGTTTTCAAAAAGCCAGTCTCTGTCATAATACCTATAAGCATAAGTCTTGGGAAAATCATTTAATTTAATTTCCTGGTTCCTTAGATTCCTTTTTTTTTTTTTTTTTTAAATATTTTTATTTTTATTTATTTATTTGACAGAGAGAGAGATCACAAGTAGGCAGAGAGGCAGGCAGAGAGAGAGGAGGAAGCAGGCTCCCCGCTGAGCAGAGAGCCCGATGCGGGGCTCGATCCCAGGACCCTGGGATCATGACCTGAGCCGAAGGCAGAGGCTTTAACCCACTGAGCCACCCAGGCGCCCCTCCTTAGATTCCTTTTATGTTAAATGAGAATAATATTAAACTTCACTGATTTCTTGGAGGACTAAATGAGATATGATATGAGAGGGCATTCTATAAATGTAAAAAACATGTAATAAATATTAGCAAAATATGAAGGCATTTATATATTTCATATTCATACATCATTGGTGGGAATAAAATGCATTACTAGAATAAACCTACTAAAAGGCAATTTGTATAAAGTACAGTGGACTTTTTCATACCACTGATCCACACATTTATATATGAGACTCTATTCTAAGAAAATAATCAGAGATTTGGACAAAGCATTATTCCCAAATATGTTCATTGCAGGGTTACTTAAGATAGCCAGTCAAGTGGACTCAGCCTTAATGTCCAATAGAAGAATAATACATCTAAATGATACTCTATTAAGACTATCTCTGCAAAATAACTTTAAATAATAGCAGTGAGTCACTGTTTCCTGAATTTCCATTTCCTTCATTAATATTTCAGTCAGTGGTGTAGGAATAGAGCATTCTGGTAAATGGTATCTTTATAGCTCAGTGTTCATAACCCACAGACTGCAAATACAAATATACATCAATCACTGTCTATTGACTGAATAAATAATATGGATTGGACATATATGAAAAATTATTTTCTTCAAAATATGCCAATGTAATTGTGTTTAATAAACTACAAATCCATTTTAAATGATTACCAGTTTCATAGCAAAGACTTTTTTAATAGCATGCAGTGCTATCCACTAATAGTGTAAGTGCTTTTTTTTTTAAGATTTTATTTATTTATTTTACAGAGAGATAAAGACAGCAAGAGAGGGAACACAAGCAGGGGAAGCAGGAGAGGGAGAAGCAGTGTCCCTGCAGAGCAGGGAGCCCAACGCAGGGCTCGATCGGATCCCAGGACTCTGGGATCATGACCGGAGCCAAAGGCAGACGCTTAATGACTGAGCCACCCAGGTGCCCCCAATAATTGATTTTCAAATGAGCCAGCCTTGCATACCTGGATAAGTTCTCCTTAGTCACGGTTTATAATTCTTTTCATACTTTTTTGGATTCAGTTTGCTAACATTTGGTTGAGGATTTTTGCATCTATATTCATGAGGGATATTGGTCTGTGGTTTTCTTGTAATATCTTTGTCTGGTTTTGGTATTAGAGTAATGCTGGCCTCATAGAATGAGTTAGGAAATATTCCCTCTGCTTCTATCTTCTGAAAGAGAGTGTAGAGAGTTGATGTAATTTCTTCCTTAAATGTTTGGTAGAATTCACCAATGAACCCATATGGGCCTAGTGCCTTCTGTTTTTGAACTGTAATAATTATTGTTTCAATTTCTCTAATACAGGCCTATTTGGATCATCTATTTCTTCTTGTGAGACCTTTGGCAGAATGTATCTTTCAAGGAATTGGTATCTTTCATCTAGATTTCATCTAGTGTGTAGGTATAGGGTTGTTCAGTAGTATTCCTTTCTCATAATTTTAATTTTCAGGGGTTCTATGATGTGCATGCCATTGTTCATTTCTGATATTAGTAATTTGTGTCCTCTCAATGTTATTGATCTTTTCAATAAAGCAGCTTTTGGTTTTGTTGATTTTCTCTAGTGATTTCTTATTTTCAATTTCATTGATTTCTGCTTTGATTCTATTTCTTTTCTTCTGCTCACTTTGGATTTAATTTGCTCTTCATTTTCTAGTTTCCCAAGGTAAAACTTAGATTGTTGATTTTAGATATTTCTTATTTTCTAATCTATGCATTTGATGCTATAAATTTCCATATAAGCACTATTTTTGTTGCAGAGCACAAATTTTAATAAGCTGTGTTTTCATTTTTACTCAGTTTTCCAAAATAGTTTAAAATGTATTTTCTTTGATATATGTACTATTTAATCTCCACATATTATCTAGTTATTTCTCTCTTCTTGATTTCTAGTTTAATTCTATTGTAGTCTAAAACCAACCATTTCTATTCTTTTAAATGTGTTGTTTTTATGGCCCCTAATTTGGCCTATCTTCATGAATATTCCATGTGAGATTGAGGGAAAAAAATGATATTTTGTTTTTATTGGATAAAGTAGTCAATAGATGTCAATTTGACCCTGTTCATTAATGGTATTGTTTAGTCTGACTATATGCTTACAGATTTTCTGCCTGCTAGATCTGTCCAATTTTGTGAGGGGGGTGTTGAAGTCTTCAACTATGATAGTCAATTCATGTATTTCTCCTTGCAATTTTATCAGTTTTTTTCCTCACATACTTTGATGCACTGTTGTTAGGCATATATACATTAAGAACTAGTAAGTCATCTTGGAGAACTGATGCATTTATCATATGTAGTGCCCATTGTTATACATGATAACTTTCCTTACTTTGAAGTCTTTTCTTTTTGAAATTAATATAGGTGCAAATATATGTACTCCTGCCTTCTTTTAATTAGTGTTAGCATGGTGTATTTTTCTCTATCCATTTGCTTTTAATTTTTATGTGCCTTTATATCTAAAATGGGTTTCCTGTAGACTGTATACAGTTGGGTCACATTTTTTGTTTACTCTGACAACCTCTGTCTTTTAACTGGTACATGTAGAGCATGGACATTCAAAGTGAACATTAATATAGGTAGGTTCATACCTACTATATTTGTTAGTGTTTTCTTGTTTCTTGTTTCCTTGTTCCTAGTTTTGTCTTCCACTCTTTCACTCTTTTTAAAATTTTTTTTTATGGTTTTATTTGCACATTTTATTATTCCATTCTCTCTCCTTTGCTAGCATAATGGTTATACTCTTTTTCCTCCTTTTTTTTAGTAGGTTGCCCTAGTGTTTTCAATATACATTTACAACTAATCCAAGTCCACTTTCAAATAATACTTAGCAATTCATGGATAGTATGAGTACCTTAAAGAAACAAATTAACCCTAGTTCTTTCCTCCCATCCCTTGTATCATTGCTGTTATTCATTTCACTTATACTTAAGCATACATAAGCATATATATGATATATACATGAACATACATAATCAAATACATTGTTACTATTATTATTTTTAACAAACTGCTACATTAGATCTATTAAGAGTAAGAAAAATAAAAGTTTCTATTTCACTTTCACTTATTCCTTCTTCAATGCTCTTTCTTTCTACATGTAGACCTGACTTTCTGATTTATATTATCTTCCTTATCTCTAAAGAACTTCTTTTAACATTTCATGGAAGGCAGGTATCCTGGCAAATATTCTCTTATTTTTTCTTTGTTTAACAAAGTATTTATTTCTCCTTCACTTTGAAGGATAATTTTTCTGGGTACAGAATTCTAGATTGATGATTTTTTTCACTCAATGCTTTAAATATTTCACCTCACTCTCTTCTTGTTTGTGTTATTTTGGAAGAGAAGTTGGATGTAATTCTTATTTCTATTCTTTTATAGGTAAGGGTCTCCCCCTCAAGCCTAGCTTCAGTTTTGTTTTGTTTTGTTTTTCTTTGATTTTCTGTACTTTGGAAATTATATACCTGGTTATAGTGATTTTGTTTGTTTGTCTGCATTTACAGTGCTTGATGTTCTCTCTGATCTTCCTAGATCTATGGTTTGGTATCTGACATTAATTTGGGAGAAATTCCCAGTCATTATTGTCTCAAATATTTATTCTATTCCTTTATCTCTTTTTTTCTCCTCTGATATTCCCATTATGTGTATTTTACATCTTTTTTTTTTTATTTTTTTTTTTAATTTATTTATTTGTTAGAGAGAGAGAGCGAGTGAGCACAGGCAGACAGAGTGGTAGGCAGAGGCAGAGGGAGAAGCAGGCTCCCCGCCAAGCAAGGAGCCCGATGTGGGACCCGATCCCAGGACGCTGGGATCATGACCTGAGCCGAAGGCAGCTGCTTAACCAACTGAGCCACCCAGGCATCCCAAGATTTTATTTATTTATTTGATAGAGATCACGAGTAATCAGAGAGGTGGGCAGAGAGAGAGAGAGAGGAGGAAGCAGGCTCCCTGATGAGCAGAGAGCCCAATGCGGGGCTTGATCCCAGGACCCTGAGATCATCACCTGAGCTGAAGGCAGAGGCTTAACCCGCTGAGCCACCCAGGCGCCCTATTTTACATCTTTTGTAGTAAACCCTGTCTTTGAATATTCTGTTTTAGTGTGGTTTTTTTTTTTTTTTGGTTGTTGTTTTATTGTTGCTTTTGTTTTTGTTTTTTAGTTTCAGCCTTGGTTTTCTTTGTTATTCAGTTTTTGAGAGTCTATTAATAAATCTTCTTGCTTAGAGATTCTTTCCTCAGCCATGTGCAGTATACTAATAAGACCATCAAGGCATTCCTCACTTCTGTTTCGATGTTTTTATTTTTGTTTCATTTTGTTTTGTTCTCTCTAACATCTCTTTTTGGTTGTATCTCAGGGTTTCCATCTCTCTATTTATATTGCCCATCTGTTCTTACATGCTGTTTGTTTTATCCATTAGAGCCCTTAGCATATTAATCATAGATATTTTAAAGCTTTCATAATCAAAACAGTATGGTACTGGCACAAAAATAAACATATAGATCAACAGAACACAATAGAGAGCCCAGAAATAAGTCCATGCTTATTGTCATTTAATACCAAAAAAGAAGGGAAAAATACACAATGGGGGAAAGCACAATCACCAATAAATGGTTCTGGGAAAACTGGACAGCTACATGCAAAAGAATGAAACTGGACCACATTTTTACACTATATACAAAAATAAACTAAAAATGGATTTAAGACCTCAATGTGAAACATGAAACCATAAAACTCACAGGAGAAAACATAGGCATTAATCTCTTCAACACTGGCCTTAACAACATTTTTCTAGATTGGTCTCTTCCGGCAAGGGAAACAAAAGCAAAAATAAACTTTTGGGACTATACCAAAATAAAATCCTTTTTCATGGCAAAGGAAACCATCAACAAAATGAAAAAGAAATCTACTAAATGGGAGAGGATATTTGCAAATTATATATCTGATAAGGGATTAATAACCAAAATATATAAAGAACTTACACAACCCAACACACACACACACACACACACACACACACACACACTCACAGACCCACAGGTAATCTGATTAAAAATGGGCAGAGGACATGAATAGGCATTTTTTCCTAAAAAGACACGCAGATGGCCAATAGACACATGAAAAGATGCTCAACATCACTAATCATCAAGGAGCTGCAAATCAAAACCACAACTAGATAACACCTTATGTCTGTCAGAATAAGTAGTACCAAAAGGACAAGAAATAACAACCACTGGCAATGTGGAGATAAAGGAACCCTATTCATATTATTGGTGGGAATGTAAATTTGTGCAACCACAGTGGAAAACAATATGGAGGGGTGCCTGGGTGGCTCAGTGGGTTAAGGCCTCTGCCTTCGGCTCGGGTCATGATCCCAGGGTCCTGGGATCGAGCCCCACATCGGGCTCTATGCTCCGCGGGGAGCCTGCTTTCTCCTCTCTCTCTGCCTGCCTCTCTGCCTACTTGTGATCTGTCAAATAAATAAATGAAATCTTTAAAAAAAAAAAAAAGAAAGAAAACAATATGGAGGTTCCTCAAAAAGTGAAAAATAGAAATATCATACAATTTATTAATTCCATTATGATATTTGCCCAAAGAAACAAAAAAGAGTAATATGAAAAGATTTATACCCCCCCATGTTTATGGTAGCATTATTTATAATAGCCAAATTATAGATGCAACTTAAGTGTCCATCACTGGGTAAATGGATAAAGAGGATGCGTTGCAGGAATATTACTCAGCCATAAAAAAAAAATAAGATCTCGCGATTTACAACAATGTGTATGGACCTAGAGGGTATTATACTAAGTGAAATAAGTCAGTCAGAGAAAGAAAAATACCATATGATTTCACTTATATGTGAAATCCGAAAAACAAAACAAATAAATTCATAGAAAAAGCAGAAACAGACCCATAAATATAGAGGACAAGCTGGTAGATGCCAGAGGGAAGGGGGTGAGGGACAGGAAAAAAGGGCTGAGTGGGAAATGCAGGCTTCCAGTTATGGAATGAATAAGTCACAGGACTGAAAGGACAGCACAGAGGATATAGTTAATGGCATTGTAATGCTGCTGTATGGTGACAATAGTAGCTACACTTGGGGTAAGCATATCATAACGTATAGAGTTGTCAAATCACTATGTTGTATACCTGAAACAAATATAACATTGTATGTCAACTATACTTCAATTTAAAAAATTATAGTTGTTTTCAATTCCAGGTCTGATAATGACAAAATTCCTGTCATGTATCATTCTGATATTCACTTTATCTCTTCAAATCGTGTTTTGTTTTGTTTTGTTTTTAATTTGGTATGTCATCACTTTTCCTTCACAGCTAGACATGACATACTGTGTTAAAGAAACTGCTGTAACTAGGCCTTTAGTGCTATGCTGGTGAGGTGGGGTGGCAGGGGGAGCATTCTGTAGTCCTGTGACTAGGTCTGTCCTTCAGTGATCCTATGCCTCTAGGCTGTAAGCTTCACAAATGTTTTTCAGTTTTCCTCCCCCCACCCCTTGCTTAGGTGGGACAAGATGCCTAGACTTGGCTGAATTGGGCGTTTCCTTTCTCCCAGGTGGAAGGGTAGAGCTGACTGGAGTTGGCTATTCTACTTCCTTAGATTAGTTAGGCTCTGATAATACACCGGGAGATCAGGAGCTCATTAGTTAGTTTCTCTGAGGGCAGGTTTTGTTAAGAAGAATTGCGTGCTCTGGTTGAATTCAAAATGGTTCCTTTCCCTCTCCCCCTGCTGGAAGCCTGAGGGAATTTTCCTCTGATATTTACTATAGGAATCTGGTTTTGCTACTTGAGATAGATCTCACAATGCTATGGGGACCCCCGACACCTGGATCCCCCTGGAGTTTTTAACTTTCAGAGTTATCCACACTGAGCCTAATGATGCATAAATTATCACTCAGTTTTTCCTACCCCTGCCCTGGTCCTCTTGTGAGTGTCTGCTCTGTTAAACTTGACTCCCTATATTCGCCTGTCTCTCCAATCCTGGGGGCAGGAGTTTGCCTTGTGTCTTCCCCTCTCTATGGATACAAGAAGAGTTGTTGATATTTCTGTTTGTTCAGCTTCGTACGTTGTTAGGATGAAATGGCAGCTTCCAAACTCCTTACATGTGGAACCAGAAAGCAGAAGTCTAATTTTACTATTTTACCCGGCAAAAGATGCAGATGCAATTAAGCTCACTGGTCAGTTGGTCATAAAATAGGAATATTATGTAAGTGGGTCTAACCTAATCAAATGAACGCTTTAAAAGCAAAGAATTTTCTTTCACTGGTGTCCTCAGAAGAGGCTGTCAGTGAAACTGGAAGCATGAGAGGGATTCAAACCAAGGGAGGTTCTCTGATGCTGAGAAGGTTGGGGGGCCTCATGGAAAGACCTCAGAGTCCTAGAGAACTCTAGGACTTACCAACAATCCCAAGGCAATGGGCGGCGAGAAGACAGACAAGAATTCTACCAATAACTGAATGACTGTGTATGTGGATTCTTCCCCAGAGTTTCCAGATGAGAGCTCAACCCAGCAGGTATCCTGATTTCAGTTTTGTGACACCCTGAGCTGAAAAACCACAGTGCACTACACTTCTGGCCTACAGAGCTATGAGCTAATAGGTGGGTGTTGTCTTAAATGATTAAATCCATCACACTTTGTTATACAGCAATAAAAACTAATATAAGGATCCATGGCTGCTAACACACCCAACAACAAGAAATCAGATATTGTAATGACAAAAGAGACAAAATCAAAACATGAAGAAAATAAGACATAACGAAATCTCACAAAACACATGGAGATCAAAAAAGTTCTGATTAAGCCTCTGGATTCAGAAATCAATTTGCAGGAAAACAGAGGACAGAGGAACCTGTTGAATTATACCATGTCTGTGCAACTGCAAATAAATGAATGAATGAATGAATATAAGTGTCACATGACAGACGGTGGGAAAAGATAGGGCTGGAGGGAGACCTTATAGACTAAAAGACGCTCACAAGCTATATTTTAGAAATGTTTTAAAGAGAAAGACTAAACAAGAATATCTAGAAATATGTGTGTGTGAGTTTTAAACTATAAAGTAATACAAAAAATGGGTTATCCTAAAAATCAGATGAATACTTAGTTTGTTTAGGGGCATGGGGGAAGGAGTTGAGATAGGAATAGAAATCGGAAAGATTTCTGCACTGGCTGGCAACACTCTATTTCTTGACTGGGATTTTGGAAAACCTTTTCTGAAGTTACATGCAATGAATATTTGTTGGGTGAATTAATGAATGCATTAACAAAGTATAAAAAGAGACTTTGTCTTCATGATCTTACCTGACAGCACATAAAGTTGCTTAAAAATTCAAACAACACGATATTCTTCATGGGGTAAGAGTTCTGACTGTGATATTTAATCAGGTGACTCCCAAAGTCATCGGGGGAAAAAGAGACCACTTTGCCATTCCTTTAGGAACACCTTTTCAGCCCAAGTCCTTACAAAATAGGTCGGAAGTTCAGTCCTGCTCAACAAACTCAAGTGTTTACAGAGCCCATGCAGGAACTTAAATGCCAGTGTTGTCTAAGAAGAGGTGATAAGACTTCTATTTGGGGAAAAGCAGGGAGTTCAAGGGATTATGGAAAACTGGAAGTCACTGGGCTTCTCTAAAAGAGGGCAAAAACTGCTGTTTTATAGCCTTTCTAATGGTATGGGGGGAGCTCAGGGCCAAGTGTTGCCCAAGTATTTTTCAAGGGAGTTTGGAAATTCTTACATTTATGTGAAATTCCTCCCCCATTTTTGTCATTTAATCATGCAAATGTAGAACACTGTGTGGGCCCCTGCTGTACTAGCCAAGCTAAACACCCTGAGGCCGGGTCCAGCCTGCAGCCTGCCAGTCTGCCACTTCCGCCTGGTTCAGAAGGAGGACTTGCACATTTCTGCTGGGCCACCCCCTTGCTGTGACCCCAGCAGCCACCACTATGCAGGTGTGTGCCTAACAGCTTGTATGCTGATTCTTGTGCTACAGAAGGTAACTCGCTGGGCCATCCTCCTGAATAGGACCTTGCCACAATTTATCTGAAAGATCGTCAACTAGGGCAGCTCTTCTCCTCAAGTTAAATAGCTATTAAATGTGGTGTGTTCTGAAGGGGGCAGGAAAGGATCAGCTGGGTGAGGAATGAAAGGTTTCCCCCAGGCAGAGGAAAAGTAAGGTCAATCTCTGTCCACAAGGGTAAAGTCTGGACAATTCCTCAAACTGCCTGAACCTCCCAGCCTAGATGTTCAGATCACATGGGTAGGAAAGTCACCTACCTTCTGATTTGAAATTAGGAATATCTATGCAGCTTGGGGGTGCTGCGATATAGTGATGAACAAAGCTTATGCAGAAGTGGAATGTTGCCAAGCCTCGACTACCATAGCACTGGGGCTTCATATTATTACACTGCTGTCTACTGAGGAACTCCATAAGTACAATTACACAGCTGGTACCATTCATCACTGTACCCTTGAGTGTGAAAAAAGAATTTGAAATTATAGTCTGAAATGGGCACAAAACTCCTACCGTAAAATAATATTATTACTTCCAGAAATCCCAAATTGTTATAATTTGGCTTTCACCCCAAAGAAAAAAAAAAAAAAAAAACACAACCCTAAGATGGTAGGGGTCCAAAATTTCCAGCTATATTCCAGATGTCTCGGAAGAAAAAGCAATAAATACTGTACTTTGGATAGACGGTCTTTCCAAAGATATATATTTTTTTCAGGAGATTCATTAAAATAAACAAACAAATCCATATCAGTATGCTAAGTAGAACTTTGTTAGAATATTCCACAAGCCCTGGGGTCCCAGAGGTAGATGTCAGTGTGATTAAATTTCCCCAGTACACTCTGTGGGCTTATTAAAAGGGTATCAACCAGAGGTTCTGGGGATTTCTAAGCATTTATAACCCAACTGGAATGTTGGGTGCCTTTTGTAGGATTCCACAGGTGAGTAAGGCTTGCTGGAGAATTGGAAAAATATTTTGTGTGGGGTTTATTGATATGTATTCATCTTAACACTTTCCTGAGATACCAAGCATGTATCACTCAAGCTGCATATACTTGAGAATGTACTTCATCTCAGGCATTACATGCCTACTAGGGCTGCAAAGGAGACTAAGGGATAGCCTCCATTTTTAAAGAGCTCACCATCTAGTTACAGCTCCTTTCTGAGCCTCAGTTTCCTTTTTAGTAAACGAGGGGACTAGATTAATGATTTCTGAAGTTCCTTTCAGTAATTCTATAATGTGGTTTCCAAGAACCTGACAGATTCACTCACAATGGCAGCTGCCTTCTCTTTTTCAGGTGAAATGTGGAATACAGAACACAGGCAGAACATCCAGAAGAGGATGGCATAATTCTCAGGTCAGAGCTTAGGTTGATATATATGATGTGCTCCATTATAGACAAGGATGTGACTTTCACCTTTGAACTCATCACCTAATTTCTGTGCCCAGAAGAGCAACCTGCCTAGACAATTGTAGGCTTGTGATTGCTTAGTACAGGTTATAACATATGTTCATAATATTTTGAAACTGGGAGTAATGTTTCCTTTCATAGGAAATCGAGTTGGCATTACATGCTCCATGATACACATGCCACCGTGAAAGAGAGTATGAAACAAGAAATAGAAAGAATAGAATACTGTGTAGCAAAGGAAATAATCAAAAGAATGAAAAACAAGCCTACAGATTGGGAAAAATGTATTTGCAAACCATGTACCTGATAAAGAGTTAATATTCAAAATATATAAGAAACTCCTACAACTCAATAACATAACAACAAAACAATTTAAAAACTGACAAAGGACCCAAAGAGACGTTCTTCCAAAGAAGACATACAAATGGCCGGTAGTTACTTGAAAAGGTAATCAACATCACTAATCATGAGGGAAGCGCAAATCAAAACCACAATGGATATCATCTCACACTGTTAGGATGACTATTATCAAAAAAAGAAGAGATGACAAATGCTGGCAAGGATGTAGAGAAAAGAGAGCCTTTGCTTTGTATATGGTCATTGGGAATGTAAATTGGTAAGCCAATATGGAGAACGGTATGGATGTTCCTCAAGAAACAGAACCACCATATGAGCTAGAAATTTTTCTTCTGCATATCCACTCATAGGAAATGAAATTGATATCTTGAAGAGGCAGCTCCCATGTTCATTGCAAAATTATTTGCAATAGCCAAGATATGGAAACAATGTAGGTGTTCATCAATGGATGTAAAAAGATATTGTGGCTTCCAAATACACTGGAACATTATTCAGCTTTATAAAAGATCTTGCCATTTGCAACAGTATGAATGAACATGGAGTACAGTATGAAATAAATCAGACACAGACCAGAAAAACTGCATGATCCACATATATGTGGAATTTTAAAAAGTCAAATACATAGAAGAAGAAAGTAGAAGAGTGGTTTCCAGGGGCAGGGGTGGGAGAGACAAGGAGATGTTGGTCAAAGGGTAAGGAGTCACAGTGATGTAAGATGGTAAGTCTGGAGATCTAATGTACAGTATGATGACCATATTGAATCCTGGCACAATTTACTAAGAGAATCAATTTCACGTGCTCTCATAACATGCACACACACACACACACACACATGCTAACTGTGAAAGATGTGTTCATTAGCCTGACCATAGTAATCATTTCACCACGTACATACACATTAAACCGTCAAGTTGTACACCTTGAACATATACAATTTTTACTAAAAAGAAAGAATAGAACAAACTTGGAGTTTAGAATCATCTGTGAAGTGGGAAGACTACTTCAGGAGATTATCATAAATGAAATAATGTATGCGAACTATTTAGCATGGCTGGCGGCTAAGTTCTCAGCAAACTATGACTATCGCTACTATTAAAGCAAATGAAGCAACACCCAGCATATTAAACATGCTCAGAAAATGTTTCTCTCTCTTTCCATGCCTTCCCAGTAGGTACAGGTCCCTTCTCACAATCACAGCTACCTCTTTATCTCCTTTATATTGCACTTCATATAATAGTACCACCATTTACAGGTGGTTTTGATCCTGCCAACCCTAGAATTTCTCTCCATAGCTTCACAGAAAGCACACCAGACCCAGGGACCCACTTAGCAAGCTAGCAGAACTGCTTTCCAGCAGAGGAAAATACCTCCCCTATCAGCCCAACCTTACCACCATTTGTTTCAAAGTCTTTAGCTGACTCACAATGTATGTTACAGGATGAAATTGATCCCTTGGGTACAAAGACAGTCACTGTGCTTGCCATGCCTCTCCCTGTATCCAGCTGCTCTTTAGGCTCCACAAACTATAGAATGCCAAAACACTGCTCCTGACACATCGCACCTGCTTTCCAGGGCACATCTCACCCCACACCAGCCAGGCTACAGCCACAGGCCACATTTAATGATTCTACGGTGCTCAGATTAACTCTTTTGCTTGGCTGGCTTTTATGGATGTAGCGAATTCCATTTGGTTTTGTTTTAATAACATCCCAATAAAAGAGCTGGGAAATTAGATGCTAGGAATGACATTTAAATCCTCCATTTCCCTTTACCGCAATAATAGCTTTCTTGATAATAAAGTAGATAAATTTTCTTAAATTATATGAAGTTTTTCCATTTGAAGGCAATTAAAAAATGCTTTCAGTTCTGAATTACAAAACGATTCACTTCAGATTTGAGGCTGACATTTTTATTGGTAATCTGAGTTATAACATGTTCAACTCTATGCCCATTCATTGGCCCCTGATACTTCTGCCAACTTTTTATGGTTTTATGTGAAAGTACAGTATTTAAGCCTCCTCTAAATTCATAAGCTTCCCGTGCTTCTGAAAAAGGCTCTCTCAGTGTTTTAACGCACAACCAGGGCTGATGTTTATTTAAAAACATCTGCTCCCTCCTTTGTGGTAGACCATACCAAAGTAGCCTGACATTTTAAATACTTTTTTCTTTATACTCTGTGTCAAACAATGAGAGAACGTAACTACTATCATGATGAAAAACTCTTCAGAGCAATTATAAGATGATACAGTAAGTGGACTAAATGATACCCAAAGTAACCAAAAGAAAACACTGGGATTAGCCCAAATGCTGCAAAAGGCCACTTTTAGGGAGATTCCTTGTTCCCTAAATATCTCCATGATTAGGCTTTACATATTAGTGCTCCCTAATTGATAATAAAAATAGCCCCTTGTCATTTTTTTTTTTTAAGGTAAGAATGTGAATTAACATTTTGGTGGTGTTGTTTTTGCAAACCAGGAAGAGACCATCTTTGTGTCATTGCTATTTCCACCCTGCAGCCTCCGTTGGCCAGAAATTCTTCTAGTGCTACTGACCACTGACTCACTTGAAACCATTTTTCATGGCCATTCTTACCAATATCCAGTGCAGAAATGAGTTAAGAATGTAAGGAAATGCAGTTTTAAACTTATTGTGCACGTGAATCATTTAAGTATCATAACAATGCCCCATGGAGTCCCTGCTCAGCCTATTGTAATGATAAAATAGCTATTTCTACAAAAACAAGTGCTTCTAATATTTGCAAGGACCATTTTTATCAATCCAAATATACTTCCAACATTCTCCCAACACACACACATAAACACACACAACACCTGTTTTCTGATACAGATTGAGTAAAAGTAAAGTTTGGTTTAGCCTCTGTTGATAATAGCATTACAAATCCCTTTAATCAGCAGAACACCACATGACTGAAGGCACTTGAACATTCTTTTGGATATGATAAGTGAAGCAAAGGAGACATTGAAAGAAGATGAAAGTCAAACAGAGCTAAGTTTCCCGAGGAACAATCTGATAGTCACAGTATACCCAAAGTAGAAGAGAACAGAGCTCTGTTTATTAGTGAGGGCTGGAAAGGAAAACTGATTTCTCACTGTTGTTGAAAATCTATCTTGTAATCACAGAAACACAGTGCTAGAAGGAAGTATTAGAACATTCCAGCAGGAAGGGGCACTGTCCTGCTAGTTTGGCAGGGATTCCTGCTCAGGAACACTCAAAGCTAGTTCTCCCTGTGAAACTCTTAACACCCTCCTTCAATCCCTACACCTGGAATCCACCACCCCATGGGTTAGGAATCATGGTTTGCCACAACTGCTCACAAACGAATTCCCTAAAAGAGGCCAGAAATAGAGGGCCTTAGAATATGTAGAAAGTAGATACAATAGGGAAATGTTATTTGTGACCTTTTAATATTGTGGCTCACTGTGGTACATAAATCTCTTTTCTGATCATACTAACCTACCTTGTGAACACACAGGCCTTTGATTGCCTCTTTATTAGTTTAGCAAATGGAGTGATGGGTGAGCTTCTGTCATGGTGCTGACTCTGTTACAAGGTGTAAAGGGAATTCCCATCTACCCATGGACCAAGAGGTGCCCAAATGCCAAAATACATCTATTTTATTGGACATTCAATAGGAATATTTTGTCAAAAAGCACAATTATAAATCTCTACCTGCTGCCATACTCTCCTGAACCCTTCCAGTCACCATATAAGATAAAAAGCATCCCCTTTATTAAAAAGAAAAAAAAATTGAGGGCAGGTGGCTGGTTCGTCAGTTAAGCGTCCTGCTCTTGATTTCGGCTCAGGTCATGACCTCAGGGTCCTGGGATTGAGCCCTATTTTGGGTCCCTTCTCAGCAGGGAATCTGCTTGAAGATTTCTCTCCCTCTCACTCTACCTCTCCCACTGCTCACTTGTGCTCTCTCTATAATAAATAAATCTCTAAAATCTTTATTTAAAAATAAAATAAATTTAAAAAGAACCAAACACATTCCTTGTCCCATGTCCTCCTCCAGCGATGGCCATATTTCTGTCCTTCTCTTTATAGCAAAACTCTTAGGAAAAAAATAGTTGTAATCTGTGTCTCTATTTCCTCTCCTCCAATTTTCCCTTGAGTCATTCCAGTCAGGCTGCTGTCCCCACAATCAACCCAAACAGCTATTTTTAATGTCACCAAAAAACTCCTTACTTGCTCACTGGCTGAGTCTTCTTCAGTCTCCTTTATTTATCCATCCCCACATCCCCAGTTTCTAAATACCAAAGTGTCTGAAAGTTCAGTCTTCAGCCCCCATCTCTTTTCATTTATTCTGTTACTCGATAGCTCTGTCCAGACACACAGGACTCAATTCTACCTACGTGTGGATGATTTCCAAAGTGTATCTCCACTGAGGACTTCTCCACTGAACTCCAGACCCCAGCAGTTTCCCCAGCACCCTCACTGGATGTCCAATAGAAATATCAAGCTTAGCCTGTCCATTCCATACAGCCCAGTTCCTCCTGAAGGCTTCGCCAACTTAGTGAATGGTAATTCCATTCTCCAGGCAATTCTAGCTCACCTCATCCCCCACCCCTCATAAAACTAAAGTCATCTGGATGCCTCCCTTTTTTGGTGCTTTATGTCCAGTCTGCCAGAAAATTATTTTATTTCTAGTATCTAATTACTCGCAGCCACTCTAATTCCAGCTATTATCATCACACACCCAGGTTACTGCCAAAGCCTCCTAGGAGAACTGGCTTCTACCTTGACTCCAAACATGTATTTTCCACAAAATGGGCAAAGAGATCCTTTGAAATGTATATTTAAAGTTTGTCTTTTAAATTATCCTGCAGTAAAATCAATTCTTCGGTGTACAGTATCATGACCCTGATACTCCTTGATTAAAACCCTCCAGTGTCTTCCTAAAGTCCTTGCTGTGGCCTTAAAAACCCCAAGCAATGTGAGCACCAGCTACTTCTCTCCACTCCTTGCTCTGCTTCGCACAGCATGCCTGGCTGCTTCTTAAACTCAATAACCAGTCTCTTATCTTTGCCTCCCCTCTGTCAACAGTGTTCATCTCCTGAATATATGCAGAGCTTAATACATTACTTCCTCCAGGTCATGCACTTTATTGGACATTCAACAGGAATGTTCAGATGTGCAATGGCATCTTATCAGAAACATTTTCTCTGACCATCCTATCTAAAAAAGAAACCCCAACTCTCTATGCTCCATACTGTGTTTTTCTTCTCTCTGCAGCAGAGAAACTGACCTAATATTCCTATTATCTGGCCTAATATTTCTAATATCTGTGTATTTGTGTATTTGTTCATAGGCTTATTATCCATCTCCCCTTACTGGTATGCAAGCTTAATGAGGGAGAACATCTGTTGTTCACGACTATACTCCATTGCTAAAAGAGTATAATTCATTCAGTACTACCCAAAATATGTGAAATCACTGAATCAACACATCAAAGAATGTTAGGTGTTAGAGAGGACCATAGAGAATATAAAATTAAATTGAGTTTATCATATATCCTTACCCAGAAGAAAAAGTCAGACATTCTATAAGCCACTAGAGAAGCAATGACTTCCAAGTCATTTGCAAATCCTTTACTTGGTGAAGTTAAAAATAAGGTAGATTTTTTTTTTTTTTTAATTTAGGAACTTTGGAAGACATTTAAGGAGGATGGAGTAGAAAATTCTACAAACGAAAGGAAACCTTAACTGGTTATCATTTTCTACGTTCATGCACATACACACATGTATGATTATCTTGGAGAAGAAATAAAAGCTGGGCAAGCTCTTATGGGGAAGCTACAACCACATATGACAACAATAAGAGAAAAGGAGGGAGGTGCAGGGAACGGTAGTCTGTTTATATATGCTCGGCTGATTAGCTCACTGGATGAGAAAGCAGGATTCCAGGAAAGTAAACAAAATTTACCATGCATGGTGGACAATCATTTTCCTGTGTAGAGAATCTGTGATAAGTATTTATTTTAAAGAAATCAATTTTCTTTAAACGAGATGTGTGGTCCTGATTCTCCTCCAAGTCGCAGTAAATACCACTCCAATCACAATCCTATGAAAGACTCCATTCATACCAGCGTAAGCCTTAGGAAAACAGAACCAAATGGGACAATGTGCATTTTGGTGAGAACATTAAATCTTACATAAACAGACGCATGCACATAAACACACCTAATTTCCACCCCACTTCTTTCCATTTCCATAAGAATTCTCTTCTGGATTAATGTTCTACACCTAGTACTGATGTTGCAAAATAAGAAAATACACCATAGTACCTTTTATAAGTGGTACTAATAAAACTTCCATATAAAGCCAGGTCAAATGTGACCATGCCAACAGAAGTTTTTAGAAGAAAGAATAGCAGTTTTGAGGCCTAGGAGAAGCACTGAGGTTCTATTTTAAATGTCCACTACTTTTTTAGTACTCTGAGTTTTGGATTCAAACAGTCTTCAATTCAAATCATGGATCTGAAAACCACCAGCAGTGTGATCTTGAGCAGTATTCTTAGCCCTTAGAACCTTGTTTCCTTTCTTCAAAAGGTGAGCACTCCCCACTGCCCCATAAAAACAAGGTAATCATGAGACTGAACTAAGATAACATTGGTAAAGTGCCTAGCACAGTGTTCAGTATATAGAAGAATCTCTCTTACATGAAACCTGCACTGTATGTGACTCGGTATCAATCTCCTCAAGCCAGTAACACTGAAAGTGGAAAGTACGATGTGTTCTTTGCTCTCCAGTGAAGAAGTGAAATTTCTTAGTGTGCGTTTGTTGAATACTCAGGTCCCTAAACTTGATCCCACTTGATTTTATTTTTGTTCTAAAATGTTATGAATTTGCTCCCTGCCACCTGATCCTGATACTGGAGTCCCTTCAGCCAGTCCCTTGCATGAAGGCCATCCCCTAATCTACCAGTTTACCTTGCCAACTTCATTCTGCACCATGTACTCCTCTTACAAATCCTCACTTTCAACAATCAACTTAAATCCTGCCAGACACCACCCCTTCTACCTCCTTGCCCTCATTATGCCAACAGAGATCCCCACCCAACTCCCTTCCTCTCTCATAGAGAAACAGAGAATTTTCCATGGATTTTTTCTAATTATTCACTTCTCACAATGCCCCACAGAGAAGACCATAAAAAAGGTAAACTGATTTCTATGGAATATAGCTTCTAACTCCAAGAAATATATATTTGAATATTAAATTAATATGCATTTCTGTCTTGGTGCCCCTGGGTGGCTCAGTTGGTTAAGCATCCAACTCTTTATTCCAGCTCGGGGTCATGATCTCAAGAGTTGTGGGATCAAGCCCCATGTCAGGCTCCGTGCTCAGAGGGAAGTCTGCTTGAGATTCTCTCTCCCTCTCCCTGTGCCCTGTTCCCCCCTCCTTCTCTAAATGAATACAATCTTAAATATATATATATATATATATATATATGCATATGTGTGCATATACACACACATTTCTGTTTCCATCTATCTGCCTCACTCAAGGGTGATGACATCAAAGAAATGTTAGATATCCAATTCTGCTAAGAATATAAAATGTGCTTTATAAATAAAATAGTGTCCTAGTGTTAAGAACTTTATATAATACATATTATTTTCATAAAATTAATTTTATAGCAAAAGGCAAACTAGAAAAAATGGAAAAGTCTATATATTTTTTGGTTTCTCCTTTTCCATAGTTACCCAATTAGAATAAAAATATGCAGTCTCCAAAGCACGTTTTGGTTTTTAGATAAATGACAAATTAACTGTGCAAATCTTTGCATTCAAGAATAAGACAGAACTTTCCTATGAAAACTTTAGCCTTACGGTTGGGACATAGTTGTGGATTTCAGACAAATCCAGCCTCTTTTTTTTTTTTTTTTTTTAAATCACTTCTGGTCAAAAGAGAGCAAGAACATGAAATTCTGGGTTTTGTAGCCCAGAAAAATGGTCACAAAGTATAACTATTTGTCAGGTGGGTTTTGCAGATATGAACAAAACAAAGAAAAGAGGTGTCTAATTAAAAAAAAAAGCACCGGGGGCGCCTGGGTGGCTCAGTGGGTTAAGCCGCTGCCTTCGGCTCAGGTCATGATCTCAGGGTCCTGGGATCGAGTCCCACATCGGGCTCTCTGCTCGGCAGGGAGCCTGCTTCCCTCTCTCTCTCTCTGCCCGCCTCTCTGTCTACTTGTGATCTCTCTCTGTCAAATAAATAAAAAATCTTAAAAAAAAAAAAAAAAAAAAAAAAAAAAAAAAAGCACCGCTTAAATGCTATGCACTGTGCTAACCAATGTAATGTCAGGCCATCTTATCAATTATCTCAATAACGGGAAAGCACATAGACATGCTATCATTTGTCATTGTTAAAACACTTTAGCAATTTATAAGAGACATTCACAACCTACTAGTTCATTAAAAGTCTTTACAGCAAGTACAGTGAAAGGCATTTTGATTTGGTTGCCTCAAAAGCAAAAGAAGATGGATTATATTTTGTTCCTAGAGGTGTCCCTCGTAGAGCTTTCCCATCGTCATTTTAAAGCTCTGAAATGTCTTACGAAGAAAACAATACTGTAAAAATGGGGTCAGAACAAAATGGTCATTCTTTATATGTAGTGTCTGAAGTTGTGTCTGAAGTTGTGTCTGAAAGTAATTTTTTAAAAGTTAAGTAAAAATGAGTAAAACTAAATCACTCATCCAGATGGAAGAAGCACAATGAACCACACTTTAAATTATGATAACATTTATTTTTTATCCTAAGCTTAAATCAATAGGTGATATGATTCCAGGCCTTTAAAAAGATATAAATCAAATTCATAAGGGTGTCCAAGATAATTTGACCTTAGCACACTGAGACAGAAAATTAGCTCAAGTGGACAGCATGTTTGATTTCTGGCCTCAGACAGGCACGTGCAGGACTCAGTGGGAATAGCATGGGTGTTAGTGAGGGAAGAATTGGCCTGGAATAATAAGGGAGACTTTTACAAACTTGAGTAAAATATTTCATTAAATGTTTGGTTTCTACCAACAAGTACAACTGACCCCAAAAATCTTCACTCCACTCTATTTTTATTTTGCTGAATGGATAGATGTCAAATAGAATATCTCTCATGGTCTACTAAAAGTATTCTTTTATTTTTTTAAAGTGTCTTGGTTCAACCAACAGTAAATATTATCAAAAGTAAGCAGTTTGTAAATTGGATATTGATTATTTATAAGAAAAATTGCCTCTCCTGTTTTTTAATTTTTTATACATAAAGATTTGAGTATTAAATAGATACTTGAGTGATTTATTTACTTTGGTAACAGTCCAGGCAAAAATATTTAAATTATACTCTTGGAAGTAAGAATTATCTAATCATTCACAAGCTGTTATAATAAAACGTTTATCATGAGTCATTAATCCATTAGGACTTATTTTCCGTCCCATCCTTTCACTAGCACCTTGCTTTGAACATGGTCAAGTTTGGCTGTAATTTTCCTTTTTATCATATATCATAGTTACAGGATGGGATGCACCAAAGCTGGATTCCAAAAACCCTGCACTCTGCTTGAACTTGGCACACAGAAACTCAACTGGTGATTCTAGGGCTGAAATTCATCCAGGCTTAAGGCCTGATATCATGCTTGGATCATGGGGTACCAAAAGTTTAGGGTTAGGAGACAGCAAGGGGAAAAAAATATCTAGATGCAACATTCTCTCACAGAGGTTTAAAAGAAGGTTTTAAAATCGCAGGGTACCGTTCTTGTGGCCGTCAGAGCTGTCTCTGCATATGTTTCCTTCACCCACAATCCCACAGCTCTTCCACAGACCAATCCAAAATGCTTCAACCTTCTGCTTTGCCCTGTTCTGGCCCAGTAACCCTGCCTTGACATCCTACTTCACTCTACGCGAAGCCCTTTGAAGGTTTCTTGGACGTCAATAACACCAACACATGTGGGTAACTTCCTGTTCAACAGCAAACTACATTTACTCAGAAATCTCTAACAGTGAAAGAATGTGACATAAATAGGTAACAATATCAAATCTGGCTTCTGGTGACCCAAAAAGGTAGTAGATCTTGCACTAAGAAAGGCAGAGGGAGTTAGCCCCCTTTTCATCTTTCAATTATGCAAGTTATTACTGCTCTGTCTCGTAGGACTGTTATAAAACTTAAGGAAGCTAGCGTTTAAGAAAATATTCTGTAAACTACAAAGTAGCAAGTTTACTTGCAATCATTGTGATACTTTCTGGTGATACTCCTCAGCTGCAATATTTTGGGAACTATACCTGGATTTGTGCCGGCACCCGGAGAAGTAATTGATGAGTGGAGCATATAGGTCAGATCTAAACTTAGTATATATTATAGTGAAATAAACTTACTGTATAGTATAGCTATTTTACAGATGAGGATTCTGAGGCTCAAAGAGATCACTGACTTGACCAAAGCCATGCAGCTACCAGGTTGCAAGGGCTGACATTAAGGCTGTCATCTGCTTTTACAGGAGTCATTCCTTCTTGGGTCTATACCAGTGGGATGCACCATCTCTAAGCTCAAGTTCTCTATTAGGTTAATAGATCAGCCTCCAGGGGATCTGCTAACAGAAAAGAAACCAAGTAGAATGAGTTCCTGCAGAAGCACAGAGGGAAAAGCACATGGCTTTTTCCTCATGGAGGATGAGCATTTGAGGAAATGTCATATATAATAATTAGAACAAGCTATGATGTGCCACAGATAGCCATTTTTTCTTGATTCTTTTTGATTTCGAAGGCACACTTTTTTTTTTTTTTTTTGCATGTTTGCTGTTTTCCAAAACTGGGACACAGCTTACGCTGACTGCCAAAAGCAACTTGTCATCAACTGGACAGAGACGCAATTGTGAAGTTGTTGTCATTGCTTACTCATCCATGAACATGACTCACACACAGGGTATCTGTAAATCAACAGTCACCTTTGGTTAATAATTTTCACTGGTAACATCACACACAGCTTGAAACTCAGATTTACAACATCAGTTGCTGCTTAAAATGTTTCAAGATTGTCCTCTACAAGCAACACTGACAATGAGTTTTTTATGTAAGCAGATTGCTTGTCACATGCCAAGCAATTCAAATAAAGTCAGTAAAAGTTGAAAATTTCTTAAAATTAACAAAGATTTTCAAGCTCAGAAGGCAGCAATGATACAGCAGCAATTAGGGCCAAAGCCATGATAACGGAGAGATAAACAAACCGACTATCAATATTGTCCATATCCTCTCAGACACGAGGTACTGTCTTTCAAGCATTAGAAAATTGTCAAAAGACTCTGGCTTCTCTCAAAAGAAGTTTTGAACTTCCAGTGAGAGGTAATTCAATTAAGGAGGAAAAAAAGGAAACTCTGTGGTCTTCTTTGACAAACCTCAAATTATAATGTCAGTCCTAAGGGCGCTATGTCAAGATAACAAGCCTGAGTGAAGAAAGGTAGAGTGTCACCGTGATGTTCTCTGTAATCCCTAATGGCCAAAATTGATTCAGAAAAAAACCCTACAGACTCTGTATTTGCAGGATTAGCCTCAAATATTGATGCTGAACCTAAAGCAAAATGTAACACGTACCATACGGATTAATGTATTCTAATGGTTGTCAGTTAAAAATTAATTAAAAGAACACACTTAAGCTATTTCCCCCCAAAATGTTAGCATTAAATTCACTGACCACTTTATCATTTTTGGTATCACAGATTTGGTGACATGTGATCAAAACCATAAAACCGAGTAATCACTGGGTATTTATCAGGCATCGTATGAAGCTTCTAGCTTTTACTACCTCCTTAAATCTCACATCGGCCCTACAGGAGAGGTATATTCGTTCCATTTTACAGGTAAGAAAGCTGAAATTCAGACAGTGATGAAATCCATTTTCATCATGCAGCTGAGAGGGGATTAAGTCAGAATGTGAGCCCAGGTCCCTCTGATGTCTGGGTCCATTGCTCAATGACCACATTATAGGAGTTAATGTGTCATGGGAAGAGCACAGTAGTCAGCCACCTAACAGAATTCCAGAACTAACTAAGACCACACCTGTCCCTCTCATGGCCACGAATGATTCAGAGGACACTGCTAAGGCTGGGCTTTGGCAAGCTTTTTCATTTCTAAATATTTGTTTGCTATCCTATTGATTAAACTGCTCTCTGTAGGCCTCATGTTAAAAGTACATATAGGGCTTTCCTGTGTATTTTTCCAGATATGCTAGGAGAGATTCTTGCCAAATGCAATGTGATATTCCCAGAGAAGCATCTCAGGCTTTTTGACAGAGGCTTCTTAGGCACATGGGTTATGTCACTTTTGTTATCTATAACTCTTCTCTCCCACGAGTCCTGATAATACAAAGTAGACAATAAAACAATTAAAGTGGAACTATTTTTCAACTACCTCTCATCAGTAACAGATCATTCACTCCTAACCTGGCGAGACTGTACGATCGCACACTCCAGTATCAGCTTATCTGTAAAGCAGAGAGCGCCACACTCTGATCCCCTCCCTCACTTTAATTCATTGGTCATTTAATGATATCACAACCAGACATGTCCCGATGTCTCTGTTCCCTGACACACTGCAGATGTCCTGCTTCTGAATTCCGAGGAAAGTAGCAATACAAAAATGTAAGGCATGCCCAATTCTTTTCTACTCGTGGTAACCTTTCTCTGCCTGTTACACATGTGTGTGTTTATTCAGCCATACCGAGTACGCACTTACCACATAGACACCAAATGCCCTACGTGTGTGTGTGTGTGTGTGTGTGTGTGAGAGAGAGAGAGAGAGAGAGAGAGAGAGCCCATCCACCTTACCCTTGACTTACAGAGAGATGAAGCTGGTTGTAGTGACAGGCCTCTAACATCGTAAAATTAACCTAACATCGTAAAGTTCCCCTGCCTAATTTCTTCACCAAGGAGCTAAGTTTTTAAAGAATGCATCATGCAAATTCAGTCTACAATGTCTAGTTTCTGTGTCAGCTAGTGAAAGATCAAGCTACGCAGACATTCCTTTCATTCACCAAATACCCTTTGAAGCACTCCTGGATTCAAAACCCAGTTTAACTGTCACCCCACAAAAAGAAGATGCACAAAAAGAGAAAAGAAAAGAAAAGAAAGAGTCAATATGATTTTTCCATTCAGCACAAGAGGAGTCTCCTTATTCCCCAAAGCTTCAGTTTTTCTGACCCACAGCAGCAAGATAAGGTCAAAGAGAGGGCTGGTACTGCAATTTCTTTTTTTTTTTCCTTCTTTTTTTTTTAAGCCCTATTGGTTTCCTATTAGTCCCATACTTACCTTACCAAGTTTTATTTTTTTTTCCTGTGAACATGAAAAACATTGCTGTTAAATTACAGTTCCCTGGAAATACTCTAAATATCAGTGCAAACAACTATGTGGGTCGCTTGTCTTTCTAAAATCTACCACATATTCAGAGAGGTCCAGGGCGTATCCTATGGATCCAAAGTTTTAAAACCCACTATTTGTATTACACATGTCAGGTATGCCTAGGCAGGGATGCATTAACATATTTTCATGAATTTGTTTACTCCCCGTTGAAAAAATAACTCAAGTATTGTTGTATGTAAACAAAGTCGATTTACTCAAAAATTTAAAATCCTACCTGGCTTTAGATCACTGGGAGCAACAGTTAATGAGGAAATATTCCTCATATCTGTATCTTACCAAATTACTTTAAATTATTTTCAGAGGCAATGAGTTTGGTTCGGTGGTTTCAGTGCTGAGGTGAGCCCAGGCTTCCCAGAAGAGGGTACATCTACATCTGTATGGGCCACACAGGAGCAAACAGAAAATGTGTCAGGGGTCTTTGTCTCCTGATTTCCCAGGAGAAAAGTCTAGGAGTTGACAGCATGTTCTCCCCTCTTCAGGGAAACTTTTAAGGGCACTGAAGGAATATCCAAGTAGCTTCAGAAATTGCCTTGTGGATCTCCACGTGGGACTTCCCTAGAGCCTCTGGAGAGGACCCACCTTCCTCCCACCCTGTCAGAGTCTATAAACAAGAGAATGGTACATTTTCAGCCTATGCCCTAGTAGAGCAGAATGCAGAATCTAATAACAAAAATGGAACCTGCGGCTTTGAGTCATAAGTCAAGGAAAACCTAAGGCCGTGGAAGCAGATACCAATATGCCTCAGCTGACAGGGCTCCAAAAGTCAGAGAAAAATGAATGAATGAATGAATGAATGAAGAAAATGAAGAAAAGAAATTTAAAATACATTCTTTCTTTTTTTCCCTTTGTTACAAACTGTCATAGCTGTCTTTTCTGTCCCTTATTCACTCCCACCTCCACTCCTCAACCACGAATAGACTGAAAGTGCCTTAAAGAGAAGGACCAATTTCCACTGAAATGACTAAGAGTCACTGCTCCACAAATACACATTCAAATAATGTACTCAATAGAAAGGAAAACTTGTTTAAATTGTTTTGGGCAAGAGCACCACCAGCACCTCAGGAACCACGAAATTTGAGTCCCTGTTCTTGGTCTCCTTTGGGAACAGGTGACCTTGAGGTTAGCCTGTCTTTATCATTGATTAGCCAGGAGATTTTGGGTCAGTCATTTTACTGCACCAAGTTCAGAAAGCTTAATAATGCCTCCAACCTCTCAGCCAGGAGGAGGCAGATCCATAAAAAAGGTTTCGAGTCAAAAGAGTCAGAGGACTTTCCAGATCTTCTGGATAGAATTCAGATTAAAAGTTAAATCGATGAGATAATACATGTTTGGGGAAAAAAAAGGATATTCAGTAAGTTAAAATTATTCCAGGGGAATTGTTAGAAATAAGAATCATCATTTACTGGCATTCATTATGTACCAGACACTCCTTTAAGCACTTTACATATTATAACCTATTTGTGGTTCATTACATCCACTCCCTGCTTTGCTCAGGCTGCTCTCTCTGTCTAAATTTCCTTATCCTTCTACCTACCTGAAGAATACTCAGTTTTTAGACTTAGCACAAATTCCACCTCTAAACGTCCCCTCCCCTCTGTTGTAGCTTCATTCTTTCAAATACGGACTTCTAAGAAGCAATAACAAAAACTGTGGTTCATTTATTTGTGTATACATTTGGCTATGAGCTCCCGGAAGGCAAGATACACATCCAGTTTACTTCTATATACTCAGAGCTAAGCCTAATAAATTGTTTGCTAAATAATAAACCGATGCTGCTAGATAAATTAATGATTGAGAGCATTTCTGTTTTTATTGCAGATTTACTGTATTTCAGATGGCCAAGCCTAACACAGCAATCTCTTACTAGCAGCAAAAAACAAAACAAAAAAAATTGAATAAAACATCAGCCTGTAGAAACCCAAATGCACTGAGCCAGCATTATTAGACCTCTGTATGATATCCCAGAGAATACATAAGGCAGCAATCCAGAAGGAAACTCAAAAATCAACAATCCCCTCTGAGTTTGGGAGAAGAGAACAAACCTCAGCTCTATCACCTTCCCAGGCTAACAGCGATTTCTAAATCAGCAAGTTTAAAAGGCAGAAGAGAGACAAAGAGTGACAATTGGCAGCGTGGTCCACAGAAATGCCTCGGTGGTGGTGGGGGGGGTGGTGAGGGCTGAGCCCCACTCTATGACCATGACACACTCATTAGAAGATTCGGAGGGTTTCATATTTTATTTATCGCCACTCCTGGACTTCATTTTCCTTTAGGAACTAACACAATGTAGAAGTGTTTATATCATTCTCTTTCTTCTCATTAAAAATTAAATTCGGCATATATCTGAATCTCTATAAATAGAGAAAAAAAATATAGCTCTTTCTTGGGGTTGAGTTCATTGGGCACCCGGATAAGACGTTAAAGGAAAGGCGATAATAGCCTGCACTGATGACTTTGTTTACAACTGTTCTGTCCCTAGAAAAAGACCACCTGCATTCCTCTTGTATCAACACCCAGAGCCAGCCTAGTGCGGGGAGGCTCCTGACCCGGAGCTGCAAATCTTTATCCGGTTACCAGCATTTTTTTCACGCTAGGCCATGTTCCGAAGCCTTTATTTGGCTTGTTCCAAAAACCCAAAAATAAAAGCTATGATGAAATCCTTCCAAACACACATTTTTGCATAGCATATAAAGCCTTTAATAATCCTTTCTTCCCTCCAAGATTAGAAGTATGTGAATCCCTGAGCGTGGCAGGAGACCCGTCCAGGAAGTGGAAGGCGTCCTCCACGCAGCTACAGAGGTCCTCCGCTGAGAGGCCGAAGCTGGCTACATTGTTTGACATGAGGGTTACTTTTCAGATAGTGAAATTTTAGTTGCCAGGTGCCAGAGGTAATTTATCAGACGCTCATAAAATAAAGATCAGAAAGCCCATCCGTCTCCCCGTGCATCTGGGATCTAGGAAGGAACACTCAAGGCCCTGGATCCTTTAAACAGCTCTCACTTAAAGAGCTTGATGTTTATAATAACAAAAAAAGGAGAAAGGGGTCAGGTCAAATTCTGCCGAATAGCAGGTGTTGTTGTAAGTGTTTTGTTCTCCCTCTCTCTCTTTTTTTCCAAAAGAGTAATCTGAAAGAATATTAAACTGTTGCAGTAGATGCCCTCCACAGGCATTTATTTACTTATTTACTTATTTATTTATGTTTCAACAGAAAAACATGACCTGAAAACTAGAAAATAAAAGCCTTTGACAAAAAAAAAAAAAAGTTTTGAAAGTTTTTTCATGAAAATGCCAATTACTAAATGAATTAAATAGAATCCAAGTAGAATGGTGTCATGTGAGGCTTACATTGCACAAGTAACATAATAATTTTGAGAGACACTATTTAAAAACAACTAACAATAATGCTTGCACATATAGAACTTTTTCCTTCATTATCCCCTTGAAGAGCAAAGAGAGGAGGAAACTCATCTGCAATCACATGAGGTGTAAGTGACAGAAACACCCGGACCATATTGAGAACTTCCCAGCTATAAAGACATAATACAGATTAAAGCTATAAAAAAATTTAAGCATGGGCATATGCTTGATGGGGCATATGCTCCAGGCTTTGGCTGTCACCACAGGGCCTTCCTGAAGCAGAGCTCTGGGTGCAGCTTTACAATGAGTGTCCAACCAGCATTGTTCTTTCTCACTGAATTGAAATTAATAGACCTAAATTTCTGCCAATTTAAGGGCAGTTACTTAAGATGCCTTTACCTTACCTTAATTCTGAACCTTTATTATTTTCTTATTTTGTTAAGCAAACGGTATGATACTATGTTAGGGATAATGTACATTTTGCAAATAGTCCTACTTCCTTTTAGAGTTCACTAGACCAAAATTCAAAGCTGAAATAGTTCCCACTAATATTATGGTTTGCATTTCTTGGTAATGTCTTCTTTCCTGTTCCCTTCTTCCCATCTCCCCACTTTGCGCTTCTTTTTCCTTCCCCTTATGTCTCTGTCTCTTTGTTTCCTTCCTTCTCCTCCTCCTCCTTTTGTTTCTTATTCTCTTTGCCTTCTTTAAATCTTGTGATGCACCATTAATTTTTCTTCATTGTGGAGGAGATGGGAAAGGAAGGAAGGAAGGAAGGAAGAAAGAAAGAAAGAAAGAAAGAAAGAGAAGGGAAAGAAACAGGAGGGAAGGGGGAGGAGAGAACACAGGGATAAAAAAAAAAAGTAATCTGAAAAGATATGATGATGGGAAACATAAATAAAACACCAAGAAAATGAAAACCTAGCAGGGCATACAAGTGTTAATCACAAGCAAAAGTTCAAAAATAATGAGAATAAAGGGGGGAAATGGGGAAACTGAAGCTCATGGAAAAATTGTTTATTATTTCTGGAAAAGAATCTACTATTATTCTTATTTTTAGTTCTAATTTGTTCATTAAAATGTTTTATATAGCCAAAGAACTAACATATTATGGCAAACCGATATAAATATAGATTTTAGAGCCTAGAAAGGGCTTTATTATAATCACAAGATCGCAGAAATGAGCAGAGGGAAACAACAAAAGTTACAGGAATCCTCAATGGAAAGAAGGCAGCTTTATGTTATGCCTTGACAAAGTGTTGACCTGGAAGTTAGATCTCTAGACGACATTTCAGATATGTATATGAGAGAAGAAAACAGTAGGTATTTGGCAATCTTAGACATTCATTGGTAGGACTAAATTACAAATTAGCCAACAACAAAATATTATTTTCCAAGCATATTGGACACAAGAGAAAATAAATCGAAGATGGCTTGTCAGAATCATCATAGGCTGGCTCTGAAAATCACACAGGGGATCAGTAATTCATGGGTTTGGGGAGAGAGAAAACTTAGAGGTTCTTAGGAAAGATGTTTTTCTTAGCCCAAAGCCCTTCCTAAATTGTCACAGTTCTTTGGCATCCTTGTGAAGGTTGTATATCTTGGGGGCTTTGGAAACTACTTCCCAAAATTCATACTTGCAAGGGAAATGGTAATTTAAGGCATGAGGATGATGGGTTTAAGATCAAAGAATTTCCTCTCAGTAGTTCAGAAAGGAACCACTTCTTGGTGCAGAGATGTATTGTGCAGCCTTAGGGCCTGGTTTTTGCTGGTAGGGCCAAATTGCAGGTAAAACAGATCTGAGCTTTCTGAAGGACAAACACAGCCAGGTCACAGGAATAATAAATAAATCACTCCTAGCTGATTATCTGCTCCATGACCTGATGGACACAAGATGAGTAGCCATTCTAAAAATGGGTCATTTTCAAGTTCCCTGGAACTCTACGATTCTTTAATTGCCCTAGGCAACCACCATCCCCAAAGACAGATGAATGCAAATTTTTTTCTGTGGCAATTCAACACTCATTTAAGAATGCCAACCATCTCCAAAAATTGGAAAACTCAGATTACTTTGGCAATCTATGACTCTGAGAGTATCTAAAATACTGTTTTTTTTTAAAAGATTATTTATTCATTCATTTGGCAGAGAAAGAGAGCACAAGCGGAGGAGTGACAGGCAGAGGGAGAGGGAGAAGGAGGATCCCTGCTGAGCAGGGAGCCTGATGAAGGCCTAGATTCCAGGACCACTGAGATCAGGACCTGAGCCAAAGGCAGATGCTTAACCCATTTAGCCACTCAAGTGCCCAATACTCTCTGACTATTGATTTCTAGAAGCAACTGGCATATTGAGAAATCAGGGTGAACCTGAACAAATCAGTCACTCATAGTCTGACTTTTCATAATCCTGCTCATCATTATCAGTAACATTAATTAACTTCACTACTTTATATTTGTACAGCTCCCTATAGACTATTGTGGGTGCAACAGTGTTTCCCAAAAATATTTGTTGAAATATTAATGCCCAGGACCCCAGAGTGTGATATTATTGAAGATGCAATCAAGTTAAGATGGGGTCACACTTTATTATGGTGGATCCTAAATCCAATTAACACCTGTCCTTTTAAGATCATCTGGAGACATGGGAACTTTGATACACAGGAAAGGACGATGACCATGTGAACACAGAAGCAGAATTTGAGTAATGTAGCTGTAAGCCAAGATATGTCAAAGATTGCCAGCAACCATTAGAAGCTAGGAGTTAGGCGTGCACCAGATTCTACCTCAGAGTCTTCAGAAGAGACCAACTCTGCCAATACATGGGTTTCAGACTTTTAGCCTCTAGAATTATGAGAATAAATTTCTGTTGCTTTAAGCAACTCAATCTGTGGCATTATGTTAAATAGCATCTCAAGGATACTAACATGCTGTATAGACCAAGAAACATACTGCATGTGAACATCTGATGTGATGTTTTATTATGGAAAAGTCTTGGAATAAGTAGAGTCATGGATATCACCATTGTCATTACCCTGCACTCATTAACTATAGAATGACTGTGTGCTATGTACTGAGCACCTCATATTTCTAAACGAATTCTTACTACAACCAAATAAGAAAGGTATTATCAGTCCCATTTTATATAAATTGGAATGGTTCAGTAATGTAGCTAAGACCATAGCCCTAATAAGTTGTGGAGCCAGAATGTGAATACACTTTCTAAGTCAGAACCATCAGCCCTTAAACATTATAGAATACTCCATTATGCTAACTCCCAAGTGAAAAGGAAATTTAGCAGATTATTTTATTTAAGCCTCCTTAAATAAAATATCTATTAATCTACTTAACAGATAAAGAAACAAATTTTATCTACAAGATGAATTTTACTTAGGGACACACAAGATGCTCCATGATGTTAACACAGGTCTTTGGCCCCTCCTTCCAGTATACCATGTCAAGTACATGCATCCCTGCATCATTAATGCCCTTCAGTGAACCCTTTATACTATTTTATGCATGCTATATTTATTGGGAGAAACACCAAATAGGGAAATCCTTGGGCCTGTGCTTCTCAGACAGAACCAGACATAGGGCATATGGTGATTAAATCTGGAAAGTTTACACTGGTCAACTAGCCTTCCTGGGCTAATAGCTCTTTCCTCACTTTCTGACTCACTGTCTGTGCTCCAGAGTTGTGCCCATGCCTGGCTTAAAACAGCAGCCACCACTGCTTTTTAGAGGAGTCACAAACAGACGAAGGGCATGTAGGGATCAAAATGGCATCATGGTTCTATGCCACGAGAGTGAGGTATTCCTGGACCATTGGGTGTTCTTGGTGTGACCTGACAGGATTGGCCACCTTCTTCTCTGAGCTATTCCTATCAAGGAGATGTGTTAGAACAACTTGAAGGTCAGGACGGTCTACGTTGCTGAGCTGCCCTAGTGTTCTTCCTACACGGCACATACACAGAACTCTCCTTGGGAAGCACAGCAAGGCACCCACGCCAATTAGTGTTGCAAATTTGTGAAACTAGTGATGCAAAGCTTTGACCACTATAGCAAGATATCTTGTTTACCTACCTGTAGCACATTCAGTGTTTTTTAAGAAACTTAAAAATTTTTTTTCTAGGTTCTGAATTTAAAACATTATTAATCCCACTCTGGAAAATAAGTAAAAATATAGCATAATGGATAAGGACACAGGCTTTAGTCTCAGATAGTATTTGAATTCGCTTACTGGCTGTGCAGTCCTGGACAGGCTGCTTAAGTCTCTCAGAATATCCATTTCTTCATTTGCAAAATGGGGCTAGTAATCTGTTCAGAGGGATATTATGAGAGTTTATTACAATAATCCATGTAAGGTACTTACTGATGTAAATAAAATAACAAATATAAATGGGTGATTGTTAGGATTATTATTATCACTATTGCTAAGGAAATTTGATAAAGCAAGCAAAGCTTTGTACGAAAAGATATTCATTGCAGTGTTACATATAGCAAAGCGGGAGAAAAGGGAAACAATCTAATGGCTCAAAGTACGGGTTCAAAGCATTTTGTACCAGGACCCATTTTTTGCTTGGGACATGGGATTATAAGAAGCACTGCTCTTGCACTTGAAAATCTCAGAGTCCAGGGCGCCTGAGTGAGTTAGTTAACCATCTAACTCTTGGTTTCAGCTCTGGTCATGATCTCAGGGTCCTGAGATCGAGCCCTGTCTCGGGTTCCACACTCAGCACCAAGTCTGCTTGAGATTCTTTCGCCCTCTCCCTGCTCCTCCTGCTTGCTCTCCCTCTCTCTCTCTCTCTCTCTTTCTAAAAATAAATAAATAAATATTTTTTTAAAAAAAGGAAGACAATCTCAGTCTGGTTGAGAAGATATAAATATATCATATAAATATATATCACATATAAATAGCCAAATTCAATACAGTAGAATCATTCCAGGGAGGGAGGTATAAACAGCAAGCTATGGGAGTCCAGCCGGTTGGATATTAGCCCAAGGATGAAGAGATAGGAATAGACTGTAGGGTCAGTACCTCAGAGCATAGTCCATGCTTAGTCAGTACCTAACTGCTGAATGAAATTTAAAAAAATGTATTGAGTGACTCAGAATTACTTCATTTTGTTGTTTTGTTTTGAACCAGAGACATTTCCAATTATAAGCTCTGCAGAGCAGCTTTATCCATATTTAAATAATAATTTCAAAATTTTCCTGACTAATTTTATAAGCAAATACTTAATATGATGTCTTTCCGTGCAATCTCTAAAAGGAAACATATTTGCATTGTACCTAAAGAAAATCACAGTTAGAGAAATTTCCTTAGCTGTAATCTCCAGCAGAGCTAAGAGAAGAAAAAAAAAATAACACACTCAAATGAGTGAATCTCATTTTTCATCCAATTTTATGTCATATTCAATGCTTGTGGTATCAAAATACAAAAAGGACACCACATTAATAGCAATTTGTAGGATCAAGACCATTTACATAATGCAATAATCAAGTAGATTTATTATAAATTTTACTAAGTTTCTGTTTGGGTTTGATGCCAGGGAAGTTCCCCTCTCTTACTCAATGTAGACAGTTTAACTTCAGTGAATGTACTAAAACTGATAGTATCCGCTCTTAAGATATAAGCTAGCACTATGTCTGCAGAATTGATAAGGAAATTATTTTCTCCAAAACAAAGCAAAGGAAAAAGATAAAAAAGGAAATGGCACACTTTATTCTTCATGTTTTTAGATGACAATTAAAGTACTTGGGATTAATTGTCTACCATTTGAGTGACCTCATTTTTTACAAAACAAAGTTATCTTAGGAATTCCCCATTCTAAAACTGAGATTATGGCCTCAATTTAAAGTGTAAAATCTGTGTTTAAACCACACACGCTTTTTCAAGGCAGTAGTTATAAACCAGCAGCATGCTTAAAAGCAGAGACAGAAAATTAATTGCTAAATATTTTACCAGTCTCCGGGACTTTGCTTTGATGTTGCAAACCAGTATCAGGAAAAGGAGAATAAACACCTTTGTCTGCTTTTTTTTTTTCACTTTGAGTATTTAGGGGTTTAGGAAGTCAAAAAGTCAAGGACACACACACACACACACACACACACACACATAATCTGATCTATGAACCCACACACCACTCCAGAATGCCAAACGTAATGCTTTCCAGAGCTCTAGCAGTCTCTCCCTATACCCCATCAAAATGTTTGTCCCCAGGATGGATGACCAGGAAGCCAGAATGAAAATTCTAACTTCACAGCAGTAAGGAAAAGGGTAGTAAAAAGTTGTATTTGTGTCATGGGCCAAATTCCAGCATCTGATACCAGGAGACAATACCATCTACTACACAGTTCCTCAAAGAAAAAAATTTTGTGAAATATATATTTAATTTCCAAGATTTACTCCTATTTTTATTGAAATGCAAAGACTCCAATTTCACAAAAATCACCCTGAGACAGAAACAAGGGCTTAGTAAGCTGGATGTGTTTTTAAAAGAACATTATGAAAGCTAACAAACACTTAAAAATTCTAACTCCACAAAACTAAAACTTCCTATTATTTAATCTTAAACATTTTTTGTTTATTTTTCTTCTCATTTATTTACTAGTGGTGGTATTTTTCTATACTCTAAAGAGATGGGTTTTGGTTTTTTGTTTTGTTTTGTTTTTTCTGTTCAACTCTATAAATAATTACTAGTGGCCCTCTATGTCCCAAACATGCCCTGGCCACTACAGACAGAAATGCACATAAGCCAATGTCTCTTCTTCAAGGAACTCAGCTTAGTCAAAAAGACGGACAAGCCAACAGGCATATATAATTCATGTTTTATGCATTTGCCTCCAATATCATCACCCAAAACAAAAGCCCAGAGAGGGAATTAGAACTTCTCCTTCTCTTGGCTTCTGCCTTATTGATTCAATTAGCTTAAAAATTTGCTGAAACACTTAGCTCCTTCTCCATATTTTCCTAAGCATAATGGAATAATCTAGGCCTCACTCTATAAAAGGTTGTACAAGATCTGGTTTACTCCTGAGGAAAGTAAGGCCCAGCCACCCAGCAGGAATGCTTTCAGGATTGGATCATGTTTTTATTCTTGCAATGCACCATTTAAGAGCTACTGTGGTTTTTCTGAAGTTCCATTTGTGGGGCATTAAACATGTAGGCATTCCTTTGTATATTACATTACACTACATAATACTACTAGATTCCAAAGTTTTTACCTTTTCCTCTCTAAAATAAAAAGCATCTAGGCTTTGGGGTAAAATGTTCATGGCACTCTTTTTTAATGCTCTACTCTTCTCAAGATGAAGCAAAATAACCTCACAACCATACAGAAACTAGCCAACATTCCACCACAAAATTTACTGTAAATACCCGATTTGGGTAAAGAAATTCCTAATATCACTGTTTGATTTAATAACTACAGGATACTACTTCCTCTGCACAGATTTCCAAAACTTAAATAAACCTAGCATTCCTATCAACTGTTTACAAAAATATTTGACATTTTTTTTCTCCTTGGTAGACTTAAAAACTTTAGAATTGCACTTGCAGGGAAGGAATGGTTTGATATGTCTGACATTTCATATCAAATTCAAATGATATCAGTTGAACGCACACTTCATCCGAAAGTCAAGAAGAAATGCAAAGTTTCACCCATTTTCATATTCTTAATGTTTTGAAAACTATAACCAAAATGTTTCTGTAGAACAACAATAAAAATGAGAGCTAGAAGGAAACTTGGCAATCAAGAAGAACTAGATCACTTTACAAATGCTTAAACTAGAGTTCAAACAGGTTAAGTAACGGGTCCAAGCTAGATCTTACTTGAGCCAGGACAAAAGTCCAGGACAATGACTCTCAGTCCAATCATACTAATGGGTACTCGAGCACAATGACCAATTTACAGTCATAACACAGTATCCTTCCAAGCTTCCTCTGCAGCTAGTCCACAGAACACACAGTCAGGGTTTCCATCTACAACTTTTTCCTGCAGCACCTCTCAGAGTCATGTACACTCAATCCCTAATGTCCATGATTTCCTTCCCTGTTGTACAAAGGAGCTATTAAGTCCAGAAACAAAAAGAGAACTCTCTGGGGGATATAGGCAGGGAGAGGACTAGCTTAGCCCAAGGATGGATGTTCTGGAACAGGACTGAAGAAAAGTCAGGCACCCTCTCTAGCCTGACATGTTGTTTGACATTTTCACCAGTAGAGAACCTTTCTTTTGGACTAGAGGTCTCTTCAGTTTTCCTAGAATATACTCTGGTTTAAAATAACCTTATGCCAAAAGGCACCATGGGATGGCAGCTTGAAGAGATGGAACAGAATAGGAGGTTGTGTTTATGTACATGAAGCAGTGCTGATGTACATCAGGTTTTATTTAGTATACGGCATATTCTAAATTGGCACTAGAGTAAACCTAGATTTCTAACAACTAACACTTTTTTGGAAGATTTTATTTATCTTCAAATTATTTTATGTATCCCAGAGAGAGAGAGACAGCACAGAGGGACAGGGATAGGGACAAGCAGACTCCCGGTTAATTATTGAGCCGGACTCGATCCCAGGACTCCAAGATCATGACTTGACCGAAGGCAGACACATCCAACTGAGCCACCCAGGTGCCTCAGAACAAACATTCTTTTTTTTTTTTTTTTTTAAGATTTTATTTATTTATTTGACAGGCAGAGATCACAAGTAGGCAGAGAGGCAGGCAGAGAGAGAGGAGGAAGCAGGCTCCCTGCTGAGCAGAAAGCCCAATCCCAGGACCCTGAGATCATGACCTGAGCCGAAGGCAGAGGCTTTAACCCACTGAGCCACCCAGGCGCCCCAGAACAAACATTCTTTTAATCATGATCCAGCCTTCCCATGCCACACTCCCCACCAAGCATCCTTCATTCCAGCTACTCAGACTGCTCCTCAATCTGCAGACAGAATCTATATAGTCCTATCTCCACACTTCTCTTCATGGCATGTTTTTCTAGAATGACTATCCCTTGTCCATATTCATTTACCAAAATTCACACTTGCAACAAAATCCTTCTTTTTCCCCCATATCTCTCTTCTTCCGTGTGTCTTTCTCAATCTCTAAATCTAACTTAATCTAAACTTAATCTCTAGAATTTTTCTTTGTGCCTCTGTATTGAATTTAATGTTGCTTTTTGTTGGTTTGGTTTGGGTGGTAGTAACAATTTTCTCGGGAGAACCTCCCAAGTAGACCATTCAGGGCTGAATTTGATACATCTTTCTAACTTGTCCTTAGATAGCACAGTGGTTGGCACATGGGGCACACACAAAACACATTTACTGAACTTAGCCTAGTTAATGTATACACTAGAATTACAGAAGACTTAGTATGATTAATCGCTGGTGTAAATCTTAGTGATTCTGGTGCAGCAGCAATTCTACTTGCTCCTCCTCTTCTTCTTCTTCTCCTCTTTGAATCCTATTGTTGTTGTTGCCATTAGTATTCATATCATTATTATCTTGATCAAGAACTCAGAAATATATATTGCCTGTAAGACTTGTCAACATATATGGACATACTTGGCTGCTGTATGAAGTCTATAGGTCTTGGCTCCATTTGGTACAGCATGAGATAGCATCTACTCTCTTAAATCAACCAAGAGTCTGAGCAGCAGAGAAAGCCTCTGGTCATGCTTCTTTTTGCCATGGCATATATAAATTATCCCTGACCATTAAGGCATAAAATAAAGTAACCTTAAAAAATGCAGGAAGCTATAAATTACCCTGAAAATGTTTTAATCTCTCACTATCAGCTCTTCTTTGGATCACAATCAAAGTGTATCCCATTTAAAGAAGCCCTTATGGGTTTCTTCTCCGGCAGAATGCTTTGCTTCAAATTAATGTCTGGGATGGAGGAAAAGCCATTTATGTTTTGTTATAATGTCTCAAAAGGATATATTTTATATTTTCAATTAAACTGTGAGCCCCCTGAATTCATGTTCTGTTTCCAAATAAAAGAACTTTGAGAAACAATGGGCATTTCACATACCAAATTTTTATCACAAAATATTACTGTGTAAAATTGTCCAAACATCCCTGCTAAAACAGCTGTTTGAACATCTGGATGACTCCTTTACAAAAAAACTCTCTTCCTATGATTACCCCCCAGCCCCGCCCGCCCACAAGAGGCATCTCCTACACCAAGGTCTTTGCGACAAGTGATGACAGTAGGCACTCCATTTTTCCAAGTCAACATCACTAGGCTCCTCATCACTGCAATGAACCAAAGGTTGCTTCAATAGAATCCTGTTGAGAAAATGCTGTTTGTAAGAATAAAATTTATTTGTCCACAAATTAAGCAAATTATTCAGAAAAAATTGGTAACTTACAAAATTAACTCTGCAATATATCTATATGTATATGTCTATTTATAGACATTTATATATATTTATCTATATATTTTGCATAGATCCACTTTCCAACATTCAGACTATCTGTCAGCAGTCTCTTAATTCCTTGCAACCTATATGTGAACTCCACCATAGAATGAATGATCACATTTATATTTGGGTTCATAAACTGTTCATAAAATATTTTTAGTACCTTATAAAGTACTTGGCTTATGTTATTATAAAAGGGAGAAATGTGTAAGTTATACATCTTACTAAAATTCAGGTTTCAAAATATTGCAAATACACATATTTCCTCAAAGTCATCAGAAGTGGGCCTGGAGCATTCTGAAGAGAGCACAAAAGAGTTTCTGGGTCTACCTAGGTCTGTATCCCCAGTGCTTAGTCCAGTGCTCAGCACACGGTTGGTATTTAATAAATATCTATAAGCTAAATAAACAAAGTAAAAATTAAATCTTATAGGAGGCAGTAAGGTATGATGGGAAGAGCAAAATTTGAGTCCTAACTTCAATGTCTCCTGGATGCAAAATTTGAGGTCACTGTTGATGTCTCTCAGACCCCAAGCTTCTGCCAAAACACAAACAGTAATCTTTAAGGTGTGGTTGTGAGAATCAAATGAGAACACATGTGGAAGTCTTCTTATAACAATAATACTACCATCTATTCAGTGCCAATTATGTGCAAAGCTATTTCTATGATCTAACTTCTAATTCCCATAACAATTTTTCCAGCAGGTACTAGTATCTCTGAATTTCAGAAAAAAATTATATACCCAAGTTCCCTACTTCTGTTGGTTTCAATTTTTTAATTTAACATGTGGGAGTGGCTCCTCCCCTGACCACATTGTAGCCACTCAGTCACAGGCAAGCACCTGGACAGAAAATAGGTAAGCCAGGTTTTGAAGTCAGATCAAAATGTGTCTGAAAGTGCTCTGCAAACATATGAAAATACACGCAGTAGAAGATACTATTATTATTATTATTTTTTAAAGATTTCCTTTATTTATTTGACAGAGAGATCACACGTAGGCAGAGAGGCAGGCAGAGAGAGAAGAGGAAGCAGGCTCCCTGCCAAGCAGAGAGCCCGATGAGGGACTCGATCCCAGGACCCTGAGATCATGACCTGAGTCGAAGGCAGAGGCTTAACCCACTGAGCCAGCCAGGCGCCCGGAAGATACTATTATTAACATAATTTTATATCTTGTTCAGAGGAATTAGAATAGTCGTTGCACACATTTCCTGAACCTGGAAGCCTTGTGTGATATTCAGGTTTCACTTACAGCATGTTACAAAGCATGGCAGGACAATAAAGTGGTGGTAAGAAGCCCAAATAATATGAAATCACTCTCTTCTACAGTCCTGGGAATAAAGGAGAAAAGGAAACTCAAGAACTTGAAGATTGTGCCAGAAATTCCATTTTGGAAGGAGGATGCTGTCTTCAAAGCAGCTAGTGCCTCCCACTTCTCTGTGTTTTGATATACAGCCCGTCACCAGCTTTGGTGAAACTATTTCTCATCCTCTACAAAAACCTAAGGATCACATCCCAACTACTTCTGGGGAAATGCCACATCTCCTAGGGCAAGTGAGAAAAGAACATTTCAATTTTATGGCAGCATGAGCAAAAATGTCATCTAAAGGAGCCTGGAGGAAAAAGAGAAGTAAAATATTATAAATGAACATTCCTTCTTCCTCAGTGGAGGGAAGAAGGAAAGAATTTAAGGCCAGATAAGGAACCCAAGCCAGAGATACTATAGCATTTTACAGCCTGAGGTCACCAGAAGGGGGACAGGAGGAGGCCAGGATAGAGGAGTAGAGCAAGTGCTAGGCCAAGAAATGTAGGGGAAATGTGTGGAGTTAGTCCTTGGAGGCTGCCGGGTGAGAACAGGGAAAGAGAAATGGGAGGCAGCCAGTGAAGGTGTTTGGGGCTGCTTGAGAATATCAAATTTCTTTCTGAGAATAATGGGTCAACAGGCACAGTGACGGATTCTAAATCAAGAATAAACTAAAAACACTAGGATAGCCCGAGGGAGATTGCTACCAAGAGTCTTCCCTCTCTAGGCAAGATAGGTTAGTTATGTCAGATTGCTCCATCCCTGGAATGAAATACATGCGCAAACTCAGCAAATATAAAACAAAGAATATAGTAATTCTAAGTTTGGGAACTGACTGAAGAGCAGAAAACTGCAAATTTCAAGACTTGAAAGTGGTGGGGAGATGACATGAGTGGTTGTGAAATTTTAACTGAAGAGTTGTACCATTTATTCAGGGGTTGGTGAAAATTCCCAGAAGGGAACATGTGGCAAAGTTGGCTGTGATGAGTCAGAACTGTACTCACCATTCTCCACGAGCATAAGAGGAATTCGGAAAATTCCAGGAGAAAGCATAATGAGGCTACAAACTGGGACCAGGGGACTCCATCAGACTCACATCTTTCACTAAACATTCAAAGCATTGGAAAGCTTTGAGTCTGTTTTTCTCATCTACCTGAGAAAGCTGAATTGTAGCATGACAGTTTCGCTCTTGGGTTGAAGAGAATAAATATTTCTTTCTCTCCAGCTCCTAGAAATCAGGAAGTCTCTCCAGTACTTGCAGTGACAAATTCTAGGGTATCTTTGTTGTTTACTTTCTAACTTGTTAGTTTATTAAAATGGATACTCTCTTCTCAAAGAAAAGTCTGTATCTCTTTCCCACTTCTGGTGCCCCGATCACAAATCCCTAAACCACAAGGCTGTATATAGTTGCTGCCAGTCTGTATGTTAGTATCTTTGAGCATGTCTATCCCAGAGTTGTGGAGATGGCTAGCTTCCTGATTGGTCATAGTTCCTGCCTTCAATATGTTCTCAATCTAATCAGAAAGCTGGATGAATAAATGGAAAATTTCAATAGAGAGTAAAACATTCTTTGACAGAATGAAGGATATGGTATTACAGGAACATAAAGAAATAGCACAAACCTAGCCTGAGGTTGTCAGTCAGGGCTCCCTAAAAGAGGTTTTGAAACACCCTCTGGGAATTAGCTAGACACCATGGACATAGGCCAGTAAAAACATGGGGGTATTTGGGCACTTTCATGTGGTTGATGTAGTACAGATTACTAGAAGTCCACTGGGAATGAACTCTGAAAATGCAACTAGAGGTAAGATTTAAAGAGCTAAAAAGGTTAAACACTGAATTTCCTCCCCAAAGATCATGGGGAGTCATGGGTATACGGCGCGCAAGCAATAGAGTAGTACTAAAAAAGACCTTAGTTCCACTTCAGGTGAGTCATCGACCAGAAAGCTGGCACTGAGACATGGGGAGGAAAAGAAAGCACAGGGCCTGTCAGGAATGGAGGATAAGTTACAGCTCAATTGTTGGATGTGAAGAAGCAGAGGAGCAGAAGGTAGCACAGAGTGGCCAAGCAGAGTAGTTTTGGATTCATACAGAACTGCACTCAAATCTCATCTCTTAGGATGTGCTTGTGTAACCTTGGACAACCTATGTAAATGCTCTGTGCCTCAGTTTCTCTTTCTATACCCTGAGAATAAAGTCATTAACCATGTAAGATTGATCTAAAGATTAAAGGGGGTAACATGTAAAATCCTCAACTGGAAAGGAAGGTAAGGATTTCTCTGTATAATGTTAACAACACTTTGCCAAACGCACAGACATTCTACAGAGAAGCCTTTACCTTCTTCCCCATCTAAGCATTTTACAGGTTATTTATTCTTCATTCCAATCTTACATGGTCAATGTTGTTGTCAGAGAACTCAGGATACAACCAAGAGGAGCACTCTGAATTTTGTCAGAAGTATTTTTTTCTCTGTACTTGCCAGATTCATGTCACATTCAACATCTTCACCCCTCCACTCTACCATTTCCTAAATCCTATGCTATTATTACCAATACCAGCTGCCCCACTCAAATTGCTCTTTACTTGGTGTGAAACTCCCTTCTGGGATCCATCCACTGATGGGCTTTGAGAGCTCAACTAGTTAGGAGACCATGTGGCCTACATGCTCATCAAGACACCGATCATCACTCACAGCTTATATCAGACTTAGGATTCTCACTTCAAGCAGCCTACTGCCAATCATGTGGATGAACTGGACAGCTATCAACCATACTAGCAATAAAACTTCAGAAGTAACAGTCCTATTAAATCGCTATTCCTTAGAACACTAACCCAGGTCGTCACTGTATTTATTTTAATGTTTTTATTTCAATTGCTCTAAAGATAACAAGGAACCTGAGTGGTCCTATTGTTTCTTCACTCTGGGTGATGAGTTAATCTGTCTCAAGTCATACAATCACCTACATTTACCCTTAGGCACATAGTATGCCAACTGATGGGCTAGCATGTGGTGGTGCCCCTGGCTTAGAGACCTGCAAGGAGGAAAGGCTCCACTTATCTCAAATCTTCTCAGGAAAGTAACCTTGACTTCCCATGGATGATGGCTGGGAAGAGAGGAGCACTTGGGCAAGGAGATGATTAGATTCCAATCTGTGGCCTTTCCATCCAGTCAAGGGCATTCCCTTTAGTCAGGCCTACAACCAACAAAATTTGTACCCAGAACACTAACTCAGTACACAGTAAGTTCTAAAGATGCATACATATAATAGGTGAAATCTGAGCCCTCAGAGAAAGCATAGACATTTTTACAAAATGCAATTCAAAATGCTAAAAGGTACTGCAATTTAAGAATGTCCAAACATTACAGAAACACCAAGGAGAATGCAAGTATAACACAGGTAAATGACTTCCTTAAATAAAAAATTGTTACACTAAATGCTTTACTCCATTATCTTATTTAATTATTATAACAATATTATTACATGGACACCATTGTTATCCTCATTTTACATATAAATAAATTGAGACTCAGAGCTTAAGGCTGTACCTTAAGCTGAAGGTACAGCCTTCAGCTTAAGGAGGAAAGGAAAGACTGAAGGAAAGACTAAAGTACAGATTGTTGAATCTATACATCGCCTCAATGGACATTAGGAAGAATCCAGCAATACCTTGCTTACACACAATCATCTAAATCTCCCAAAAGGAGCCAGAGTAGAACCCAGCAGACTCAGAGATAAGTTTTCCATCACATGTCCCCAAATGCCTCAGATGACTGTGGTCTGAGAAGTCCCAGACTCTAGAGAGATCCTCTTCAAAATGAATTTCTACTTCCATCTTCTCCCTCTTGATATCTCCTGCCTTGGTTCATGAAGTCATTTGCTTTTGCCTGAATTATTGCAGCAGTCTCTCTGGGGGCCTGATTGACTCCACTCAGGTGTTTAACTTTTTTATTATTTTACTGAGGTATAATGCACACATAACAAAATATAATAACAAGCACCAAATTTAAGTATTTAGTTTGATGAACTTTGAAAATTGTATATATCCCTCTAACTAAAACCTAAAACAATGTGTAAAATATATTTGTCTTTACCTTAGGTTTTCAACAGTTTGACTACGATATGCCTAGGTATGGTTTTTGTTTTTGTTCTGTTTGGTGTTCAAAGATCTTCTTGGATATGTGGGTTGATATCTTTCATCAGTTTTGGAAAATTCTTAAGTTGTATCTCCAGCCATTTTCCTTTACCATCTCACTTTCCTCTTCTGGCACTTTAATCACACCTGTTTTACATCATTTGTTATTATCCCACCTATTCTAGCTACCACAATCCATTTCTTCAGTCATTTTTCTTTTCATGTTTCAGTCTGGATAACTTCTATTGGTCTATCAAGTTTACTACTCTTTTTATTCTACTGAACTTAGTCTATTATTAAGGCCAGTGAATAAATTATTCAATTCTGGTATGCTATTTCTAGCATTTCCCTTTTTAAAATAATTTCCACTATTTCCCTACATACACATGCACGATGTTCACTTTTTCCTCTAGATCTGTAAATATATTTATCATAGCTCATCTAAAGAAATTTTATGACAATCCATCCAGGTCCTCCTCATTTGTGTGTAATTCTATGACTACTCTTCTTTTGATTATATTTCCATGTTTCTTTGTATTTTGTATAGCCTTTTTATTGTATGGCACAAACTGTGACAATAGGACTTGGGGTCAAAAATATTTACCCCAGAAAAGCGTATACTCTTCCTCTAACATAAGCCTGTTCATGTATGTGAGTATGGGGTCAGGAGGGACAGAGATGAGGTTGAGTCCATCTAAACTGGGTTTTGTTAAAGATCTGGTTAGGCAGTTTACCACTGGCTTTGAGATGATCTGAGGCCAAGATCAGGACTTTCTCTTCAAAATGACTTAGGATCTGAGTATGGCAAGACCCAGAAGGATGCATTAAGCTCACTAGACCAGCCTTCAGATTTCTAAACCAGGAAGGTCTCTCCCTATTTTATACCTCAGTCTCCAGCTTTCTAAGTCACTTAGGAGTTATCTTTGCATTCTGGGCTTCTGCTCTGGGTTTTGGTGCCTCAGCATATCCCCTCTCCCCTCCTTCCCTTCCCTCAGTCTTCAGTGGGCTTCTGCAGCACCTTCAAGGAAAACCTGTTGCACAGCAAAAATATTTCCCTCAGCTCCCCTGTTCTAGCCATAGTTTTCTGCAAGTCCCTGGTTTGCAGTAAGTGAAAGCTCTGTGTGTTCTGGATGAATCTCACAGTTCTATTCTACCCCTTGTCTTCCATAAATTTTGCATATGAGGAATGAATTTTGTGCCTCAGAAGCATTTTATACAGTTCTTCTGCCCTACCTTAGCCTTCAGCCTACCATGTATCTGCTCTCCATGAACACCCAGAGGAAAATGTTGGTGGATGGATAGAGATTTATTCCGCAACTGGGGATCCTCAGTATTCAAATCCTCATCCTGCCCACATGTGGCTATTAGGAGTTTATTAAAATGTCAGGCTGTTTCTCTTTACTCCTACATATGGTGTTTTCATGGCTTCTTGTTCCACCAAGGTTGAAAGTCACCATGAGTCCCTTCTTTTCTAGGAAAGGCTTGCCTCTTTCTGGAATTCAGCTCATTTAAGTTTCTTTGCATCCTTAGCTCTTTTCTGGACTTTTAAATAACTATGATTTTGCAGCCTATCTGGCTTTTTTCTGATTTTTAGGGTAAACATGGTTGTCTCACGCAAATTTCTGCACCCTAACCAAAGTTGAAAGTCTCCTCCATAAATATTTGACTCCTCAAACTCATCATCCATACATCACCAGAAGTGATCTTTTAAAATATGTCTTATCATGCTATGCCCTGATTAACCACTCAATGGCTTCTTATTGCTCATACCCTCCTCAGCATGGTTGGCAAGACCTTCCGTAAATGAGACTTTGCTCCTTTTTTCAGCTTTATTTACTGACTTACATTTTGCAGCCCAATAATATTGAACAATTTCTAGAATCCACTTACTCACCAGGCTTTTCTAAGCTTGGAATATCTTTTTCCTCATATTTTGCATTTGTTAACTCTTAATCATTGCTTAATACCCAGATCAGGCATCACCCTTACCAGGAAAAACTCCTGGCACACTACCTCCTCTTTCCTTCCTCTACCCACAAAAGTTTAGATGTGCCTCTTCTGTGCTTTCACAACCATAGCCCCATGTATATACCGTACCCATAATATCTAATATGGACTCATCTGATTATGTTTTACTAGAAGAGACTTCCATTTAGCCAAAGGACTGACTCCTAGTATGTGTCCCACATATAATAATTTCATTGTATACTTACTGAAATCGTGAATAAAAAGGAGAAACATCAGATTTAACATCCTAAAACTATTTTAACACCTATGAAACCATATCCTGGGTACTGGATGTACAAATTGAACACAGGAGACAAAAATCCCTATTCTCACATTTTTTTTAAGGTAACTTCTAGTTATAATACAGGAAAGAATTAATACTGATTATTAGGAGTTCTGAGTTAGGCCACGGATTTGACAGGATGCAATAAAAAATAGACAATTTTAGGAGTCAAAAAATTAAATTAACATCATCCAATGACATTTTTCCCTACAGGATGAAATCCATGGTCTGTTCTCAGATATCCCTTTCCTCAGAAGCCTACTCTCCCCGTCCACCATGGGCTCATTCACTAGCCATACTAAGTCACTCTTCATTTTTTCCATGTTTGCCTGTGTTGACTGTACAGTATATGCTCATTTTTCAGGTTTTTTCTTCACCTAACAAACCACTATGTTTTAAGATCACCCCTCTCAGGGTATCATGCTTAGCGAAATAAGTCAATCGGAGAAATATAACTATCATATGATCTCTTTGATATGAAGAAGTGGAGATGCAAGGTGGGGGGGTTTGGGGGGAGGTAGGAAAAGAAAAAATGAAAAGATGGGATTGGGAGGGAGACAAACCATAAAAGACTCAATCTCAAGAAACAGACTGAGGGTTGCGGGGGGGAAGGGGGATGGGAGAGGGTGGTGGGGAAATGGACATTGGGGAGGGTATGTGCTATGATGAGTGCTGTGAAATGTGTAAACCAGACGATTCACAGACCTGTACCCCTGGGAATAAAAATACATTATATGTTTATTAAAATAAAAAAATTAAAAAAAAAAAAAAAAAAAAAAGATCACCCCTCTCAAGCATTACTTCCTCTGACTGCCATCTTCCAAGTACAGGTGATCCTTAGACCACTCAACTGATATCACTTTATTATAGATATCTGAATATTAAAATGGAAATTTCAGCTCGGATCTTAAGATAATTGATATTAGACATTAAGTGGAAAAAATATAATGGACAGGGGAGGTGGGAAAGGTCTTCCTAAAGGTGGGAAAAGTCTTTCTGGAAAGGTCACATTTAACCTTAAATCAGAATTTTAGAAAAAGCATTATGATGCAAAAATCTGGAAGAAATAATTCTAGGCAACAGAAACAAGTGTCAAAGAAATAAGTTTGGTGAAGTTGAGGAATAGAAAGAGCAAAATGATATAAGATGAGATCAAAGGGAACTGTTAGATCATAAAGAAATATTGGAAATAGCAAGGAGATCGAATTTTATTCAAATGTTTTTGGATGCCATTGAAGGGTTTTAAATAGGAATATAAAATATGCTCAAACTTACTACTAATCTGGGGAATGTGTGTTAAAACAAGATACCACTTTATAACCATCAAACTGACAAATGTTAATAAGTTGGACAATACTAGGCTGTTTGGGTTGCTCAGTTGGTTAAGTGTCTGACTTCAACTCAGGTCAGGATCTCAGGGTCCTGATATCCAGCCCCATATGGGGCTCCATGCTCAGTGGAGAATCTGCTTGTCCCTTTCCATCTGTCCCTCCCCCCACTCATGCTCACATGCTCTCTCTCTCTCTCAAATAAATAAATAAAAGATTTAAAGAGAATACATTGGACAATACCAAGAATGAGTGAATAAATAGAAGTGTAAATTATTACAAATTATTACTTGTAGAGTCATTTGGCAACTCCTGTAAAGTTAAAGACATATATACCCAGCAATTGTTTCTAATGTATGAAATAGAAAAATGGTTCTCAAATTGGGGGTATTGACTCATTAATAGAACATAAAACCAATGCTGTAGATAAGGAGTAACACTTTTATAAATTAGAATCACATAGCATAGTGTAATCACATAGCATAGTGAAGAATAGGAAATAATCAGAAATTATCAGAAAGTAATCAAGGTTAAGTATTATTTTATGAAATTTCAATTTCAATCATATAAATACATAGAAATATGAAAGACAAAGGTTATAATGTAAAAAGTATGCCTTATTGCATTAAAAAAATGTTTTAAAAATCACTACCCTAGAGAAGTTCTTGCACACGTGCCCAGGAAGGTTTCCAAAAAGGTCAGTTACAACATTTTTTAATATATAGTAAAAAATTGAAAACAATTTCAATGTTGATCGACACAGAAAGGAATAAACTTGTGAAACAAGTTTAAACAACCACATGGTGTAATACTATATAGAAATGAAACTTAAAAACTAGACCCAAGTAGGTGAATCTCAAAAATAAATCTGAGAGATATACTACTTGATTCAAATAATACAATATAGTACCTACAGTAAAAAACATGCAAAAATTTTCTATATCTTCATTAGCAATAATATAGCAAAAACATCAATGCATTCATGGAAAAGACATTCACTAAAGTGAAAATATTGTTTACCTTTGAGAGCAAAGGAGAAAGGGTTGATGAGTAGGACATTCAGGAAGTTCTCTTCACTTTCATTGTTCAGTTCTAAAATTGAGTGATAGATACATAATTATCCATTATATTATTCTCCACAATTTTTGTATGTTCAAAATATTTCATATTAAAAAAATAATTCTGCTTGCCATGTGGGGAATATGTGGGGATGAATGTAGTGAAAGCAATAAATAGCCCACAGGAGGTGTTGGGAGTGGTCTAGAAGAGAGACAGTGGAGATGCAGGGTTCATAGAGTCAGTATGCAAAATGGGGAGAAGAAATGTTGGATATATTTTGAAGGTGGAATGAAAGGCCTCTGTTGCGAATTAGATGTGAAAGGGATTGGTGAGAAAAAAGATGAAAATTAAGATTGCTTCCTGGTTTTCACCTTTCGTAACTGTTGGGATGGTGTTACTGGCACAGGGAAGACAGACAGAAACAACTTTGGAAGGAAAAATCGGAAAGTTTAGTTTGGGTTTGTCCAGTCTGAATTATCTACCCAGCATCTAGCAGAGATGTCAAGTAACAATTGAATATAGAAGTTTAGAAGCCAGGAAGTTGCAAGGTTCTGCTCTTTAGCATGCATTAGTATCCTTGAGGCACTAGGTTCTTCCACTTGTTGCAAGAAGACATTCCATGTACTTTGAAATTTGTTATTGTCTTGAGCCTTAGGATTAAAAATTGCTTTTTATCTTTAGTCTTTCATCTCAAAGCTTCCAAACATATTTGAAGAATTTACCCACTGATAAACCTACTTCTAAAGGAGTCCAGCAGTCAACAGCAACACTAAGCTAAACAGCCACTACTGGGCCCTCCTTCATTGTCACAAACATTTATGGAGCATGAGCAAATTCTATACACAAGCACCCTGCAGGATTCCTTTGGGAATGAGGTTTTCACCCAAACCATCACTGCCCTGAGGACATGAAATATAATGGAAACCAGAAGATAAACCTAGCAATCATCCCATAACACCCAATTTCCATTAAGTATTTTGGATTGCGTAGTATGTATCAGGCACTGCCCTAGATCTGGGGATTTTAACAGTGAGCTTGACACTTACGCTGGTTAGAGCCAAAAAGCAAATGAAAATAAAGTTACATCTCTAATAGCAAATGGGAAGTAAATAAAAATAACGAATCTAATAATTAAAACAATTGAACATCCTCTAGATTAAGGGTCAGCACCCTTTTTCTGTAAAAGTTCAGATAGTTAATATTTTAGGCTTAATAGGGCATATAGTTTCTGTTGCAACTACTCAATTATGCCATAGTACCACAAAAGCAGCCACAGACAACATGGAAAACAAACAAACATGGCTGTGTGCCAAAAATATATTTTTATGGACACTGAAATTTGAATTCCATGTCACTTTCATGACACTAAAACACTAGTCTTTTGATTTTTTCCAACTACTTAAAATGTAAAAACTATTCATCAGTCACAGACCATATAAAAATAGGAGGTAGGCTGTATTTAACCATGGCCCATTGGTTGCATACCCTTGCTCTCGATCAACTTCACAATTCCATCTCAGCCATAAGGTTAGTTACATAATTTGCAGGGCCCACTGCAAAATTAAAGTGTGTGGAGATCAAACATTATTCAGAATTTCAAGACAGCTGTGGCATAGCATTAAACCAAGTGTGGGGCCTTCTGAGTATGGAGCCCTGTGTGACGGTACAGCTCATAGGCCCATGAAGCTGGGCTGTCATGTATTTATATCTTCATTGCATTTCTATTTTACTAGGTGTAAACTGACTGTCGTAGACAGTATTTTAATTATGTGCCCCTGGCATCAAGTATTTATTTTAATTCTGTACCGCTGGAACCTAACACAGTACATGGTACAGAGCAGGTGTTCAAACCAAACTTCTAGGATGAAGGCAGAATGCAGGAATGACTACAGTTAGAAGTTTTGTATATTTTGTTTCTTGAACTACATAGAAAAAAATGATACTCTACTGTCACAGAATGTTATAGTTTCTGGAAAACCTACCCAGGGGTCTAGAGATATGCATTTCTGGAATCTGAGTTATAAAATCAGCTTGACTTTTCCTTGCGACATAGTCTCATCTCATCTCTCCTCCCACCTGGTACCTCACTCTCCAGGAAGAAGCATCCACTTCAGTTTCAAACGGGCCAAGTCCTCTCAGCTCCTGGAGTTTTTGCGTGTTGCTTCTTCTTCCTGGAATGACTTTTACCATCTCCCCTTGGATAAGCCTCAGTTTCCTTCACAGATTTATTTGTCATCTTGATCCAGAAGCCTGTCTTCTCACACTGTTCCCTACAAGCTGCACTGGGTGCCACTCCTGCCATCTCCCAGACTTCCTGTCCCTGTGTCAGAGTGCTAATGGGGAAGCTTTGAGACTTCTTCCCCTGCTCCTCCAGTAGAGCTGGGCCAGCTTGTCAGAGGCAGGGATCATAGGGGCACTCATCTTTGTCTCTTAAGCACTTGGCACACAAAAGATGTTCAATAAATGCTTGATAAGTCAATGAATGAATGAGTGTATTGAGAAGCAGCCAGTAAATGTAGTCTGCCTAGGTCTTTTATTAATTTATTTATTTTTTAAGATTTTATTTATTCATTTGACAGAGAGAGAGAGAATGAGCACAAGCAGGAGGAGTGGCAAGAAGAGGGAGAGGGAGGAGCAGGCTCCCTGTGGAGCAGGGAGCCAGATTTGCAGCTGGATTCCAGGACCCTCAGATCATGACCTGAATAGAAGGCAAACACTTAACCAACTGAGCCACCCACGCACGCCTGCCTCAGTCTTTTAAAGGCTTATTTCCCTGGGGAAATCAGAACTAAAACAACAGCCTGAAGCACCCCCCACAACTCCCCAGAAGAACAACAGCTCACAAAGTTCACAAAACTCTGGAATAGCATCTCCTTGGAGGAGTGTGGCCCATTGTGGATGGTGAAGGCAGCTGTGGCCACCCAGTGGTCACTATTACAGTTCTCAGCAAAGCCCCAGCAAGTCTGAAGGAAGGTTCTGCATTTGCCTTTCTCTAGTTTCATCACTGATTCATTCATGAGGCAAATATTTATTAGGTCCCAGGCACTGTTCTAGCATGGGGATATGTCCATGAACCGAAACAGCCCCCTTTCTTCTTAAGCTGACTCTCTAGTGGTGAAAATAGACAATAAACAAATAAACACACAATAAATGTCAGATGATAATAAGAGTTATGAAACACAAGAAAAGCACAGTGAGGGACTTGGGGGTGGGTGGTCAGGGAAGGCTGCTCTGATTAGGTGAAAATTGAGCAGGGACCTGAAAGAAGTGTGGGAGTGTGTCAGCAGCAGTCCCTGTGGGGTGGAGGGAAGGATGCCAGAGCCCTGGGGCAGGAAGGAACAGCAAGTGGTCAGTGTGTCTGGAGTGTGGGAGGAAGGGGACCAGGGACAGTGAGAGAAAATCTGTCAAAATCTAGTCAAGGCAGGATCAGGAGGCTTTCAAAGGCCATGATGAGGACTTTGGAATGATTCTTCATTTATTCAATTCTATTATTTTACTTTTTAAAAGAATGATAATAATAATAATAATACAGAGTAGATTTGGAGAATCTCCTGAATCCAGACACACTTTTCAGATTTTCACAATTTTTATTTTATTTATTTATATTTTAAAGATTTTATTCATTCATTTGAGAAAGCAAGAAAGAGACTGAAAGAGAGAGAGCACGAGCAGGACAGAGGGAGCGGGACAAGCAGATTCCTGCTGATCAGGGAGCGCGATGCAGGGCTCAATCCCAGGACCCTGGAATCATGACCTGAGCCAAAGACAGATGTCCAGCCAACCAATCCACCCAGGTGCCCCAAGATTTTCATAATTTTTAAAGTGCCAATATGAACCAAGTAGAAGAAAACATTTGGTTTTACCCAAGATCTCCTGGAGAACCTCAGCTAAGAAATGACAGGTAAGTTCTTGGCATATCTTCAAGTAGCATCCATAATAGAGCTCATTATCATACGACCATTATCATATTACCATGATATGGTCATATCATATGACCATTATGCAAATGGTCAAATCATAGCCTTCAAAATTTGCTTCCATGGAGTATATTTTAGATATTAGTTAGTCTTTTGTTGATGTTGTTGTTTGTTTGTTTGTTTTTTAAGATTTTATTTATTTGAGAGAGAGCAAAAGTCAGAGAGAATGGATGGTGGGGAGGGGCAAAGGGAGAGGGAAAAGCAGACTTCCTGCTGAGCAGAGAGCCAGATATAAGACAGGATGCCAGGACCCTGGGATCATGACCTTAGCTGAAGACAGATGCTTAACCACCTGAGCCACCCCAGGCACCCCTCAGTTAGTCTTTTTTGTGACCAGCATTAAGGAAACCTCCTGGAAAAAAATCTTGCTGCTCATTGTTGTTGCCAAAAATGACGAACATTTATATTGTACATTTATGTTTGAGCAATCCTATATTCAAACGCTCATCCTACTAAGGATCCAACCTCTGTCTCATTGTGTTGTCAATGAGAACTGAAACAGAAATCACAAAGGGCATCTCTCACTCTGCAAGCGGAAGATCTGGGTTCAAATCCCAGCTCTAGGACCTCCCTGCTTTGTATCCTCAGGCAAGTGTCCTTCCTAATCTTTCCTCTTCAGTTGTGTCATCTGTAGAGTGATGATGCTAATAATAGCACCCACTTGCCTGGGTGACTGGGAGGGTTTAACGTGCCCAGATTGTAGTAGGCATTGCATATATGTTTGATATCATTAATGTTTATAATAACATATGATTATATATTGGGTTCTGAAAATACTATTTTTTATAAAAATTAAAAAGGATTTAGTTCTTTATTTTCAAATTTAAATTAATTCCACTTTAAAAATTTTCTAATTTCCAAACAACAAAGCCAATGTAATCATCAACTGCTCTAGGAGACTGTTTCTCTACCCAAAAATGAATAGTTTTAGAACGAATGAAAACTAAGTACTCTTAAATCAACAGTTTTATAATTTCATTGATTAATCAAGGCATTTGTGTCCTCTTTAGTCCATATGATTTGGTGGGATGGTGGCTGGGTAGAGAGTTTCGACTGTTCCTGTGTGTCCATATACCCCATATTCCTCTGAGGAGGAAGGGGAGGATAAGGAAAGGGCTGAACTGTGTGGTCATAGGAGATCCAGCAAAATTTGAAAATCTGACCATTACAAAATCTGAGATCCCATGGCTACATTTTTTTCCCATAGCTTTTCAACTCATAGCGGGCTCAAAAACAGATTCTGAAAAATATAGTTAGAAAATTAATTTTAATCCATTTGATATTTCTTCCTTACATACTGACCTAGACAGAGGTTGGAACCAGAGACTTTTTAAATGAGTGCAAGAGACATTACACAAGCTGGGTAGAGAGAGTAGTGTAGTTGCAATGAAAACCATACAGTCCACAAAGACTAAAATAGTATCTGGTCCTATTTTAATCTCTGTTCTAAAACAGTGTCTGACATATAGTATGTACTTAAGAAATTTGCTGGAGGGATGGATGGATGGATGGATAGATGGATGAATGAATTTAGCCTTCATGAAAACTTAATTTCATAAAAGTTTTAAGTGGTAGAGTCGAGATTTGAACTGAGTTCAGTGACTCCAAAGTCATGTCTATTCCACTGTATCATATTTCCTTCCTAACAAAACTCCCATATGTTTAGCACTTTACCATTTAAAAGACATTACTATTCTATTCCTTTTCGGCATTAGTGACAATGTCCTCAGAAGTTTTGCCATTATCATCCCATTTTTTTAGATGGGGAATCGGGCTCAGAGAGGCAAAGTAATTTGTCCAGCAACACTCAGCTAGTAGGAGTCTGGACTGGGAACCAGGACTCCCCTTTGCCTTTACCATGTTTAAAAGTCTGTTTATCGTCATTTATCATCTGTGCTTCTAAAGAGTATGAACTTATCTTATTTATCTTTATATCCTCAATACCTAGCATAGTTTGAGGCTCATGGTAAACGTCCCATAAGTGACTGGCGAATGAATGGTGATAACTCAATCATGCAACATTAACCTGTGCAAGTGACATAAGGATAATCAGTGTGAGGTTCACTGGCCAAGCTCAAAACCTGGCTGTTCACAGGTTGTTCTAATTCACAGATTTCAACCTTCATAGGTTCTTCTCCCTAATTCCATGCTTATTATTTATAAAAGACAAAATGCCTAAGTAAGGAGATTACTTTCCAATCCAAAAATACTCAAATCTAACATACCTCTCCTTACTAAGGTCAAATGACTTCCCTTTGGGACACACATGTATCATCTACTTCCTTTTTAAAATCTACACACCAATAGATGTACACTGTTCTTAAACTATGCCGTGCCTTCCTTGAAGAAGCATGAGACATTCTTTAAACATTAAGATGATGGTAAGGGATGAAATGTTTGTATAATTTTCCTTTTTGACAACTATCATAGAGTTTATGGGAAATATGATTAATAGTATAAAAATTGTTTCTATCTTTGGCTAACCAGTATCCGGTAATGAATCAACTCATCACAACCGAAGATAACGTGTACTCTGCTCAGATTTCTTAAATATGACATGATTGCAAGTGGAAATATTCCAAATCATGAAATATTTACACAGCAATGAAAACAGTTAAGACACAATAGGCATGTAGGAACATTGTTCTGGATAGAAAGACAAAAGAAATGTGTGCTGACAGATGAACAGATATATGGACCTTTTATAAGAGCCTAGGACATCTCTCAGGATAAGCACATCTTCTTTAGGAGTTAGTGATTCAGAGGTCTTTCTATTTTGAGATGCAGTAGTCACAGGATATTTGCTTTCAGTTTTGGGTTATAGGATAAAAGCTAAAGTGAGAAATAGCTGCTCTAGACTTTGGCCAAGAATCATCTCTCTCAATCTCTCAATCCCTCTCTCCCTCTCCCACCCTTCTCCCATCATCCTGATCCTTCCTCCTCTTATTTCCTCCACTTCTTTCTCGTCCTTCT